>NC_091282.1:654601451-655276451 GCF_032444005.1 Ranitomeya imitator | reverse complement strand
CTACGTCCTTTATGACATCATCGTCGCTGTGCCCGTTGCTGATTGGTCGAGGCCTGGTGGCCTCGACCAATCAGAGACGCGGGTTGTCTACGTCCTTTATGACATCATCGTCGCTGTGCCCGTTGCTGATTGGTCGAGGCCTGGCGGCCTCGACCAATCAGAGACGCGGGATTTCTATGTCGATGCTGTGCCGGTCTCTGATTGGTCGAGACGTGGGATTTCCAGGACAGACAGACAGACAGACAGAAAGACAGACAGACAGACCGAAAAACCCTTAGGCAATTATATATATAGATATTTTCCATCTCCATGGTTTACCGTTTCATATAGTCTTGGACAGAGGCATCCAGTTTACTTCTCGCTTCTGGAGGGCTATCTGGAAACTACTGAAAGACACTTTGGATTTCTCTTCTGCCTATCATCCACAATCCAATGGCCAGTTAGGGTGGATCAATCAGATCCTGACCAACTTCTTGCAGCACTTCATCAATGCCCACCACCATAGTGATTGGGAATCCTCTGCTAAATCTCTATTTCTTTATGGTTTACAATCAACATCCCATATAATCAACATCCCAACATTCCGTTTCCTGTTTCTACTACCTGAGATTCTTGCTGCTGAATCCCTCATCAAGGGATTTTCTAAGATCTGGGCGGACACCAAGACCATCTTATTGAAATCCTCTGAATGGATGAAGAGACATGTAGACAATAGACGTATGGATCCGCCTCTGTTTCGTCCTGGGGACAAGGTTTGGCTGTCATCTAAGTATGTCCATTACAAGTTATCCTCATATACCGTATATACTCGAGTATAAGCCGACCCGAGTATAAGCCGACCCCCCTAATTTTGCCACAAAAAACTGGGAAAACTTATTGACTCGAGTATAAGCCTAGGGTGGAAATGCAGCATTTATCGGTGAATTTCAAAAATAAAAATAGATCATTCTTGCCCCATAGCTGTGCCATATAGTGCTCTGCACCATTCATTATTGCCCCATAGCTGTGCCATATAGTGCTCTGCACCGTTCATATTTCCCCATAGCTGTGCCATATAGTGCTCTGCACCGTTCATCTTTCCCCATAGCTGTGCCATATAGTGCTCTGCACCGTTCATATTGCCCCATAGCTGTGCCATATAGTGCTCTGCACCGTTCATATTTCCCCATAGCTGTGCCATATAGTGCTCTGCACAGTTCATATTTCCCCATAGCTGTGCCATATAGTGCTCTGCACCGTTCATATTGCCCCATAGCTGTGCCATATAGTGCTCTGCACCGTTCATATTTCCCCATAGCTGTGCCACATAGTGCTCTGCACCGTTCATATTGCCCCATAGCTGTGCCATATAGTGCTCTGCACCGTTCATATTGCCCCATAGCTGTGCCATATAGTGCTCTGCACCGTTCATATTGCCCCATAGCTGTGCCATATAGTGCTCGGAACCGTTCATATTGCCCCATAGCTCTGCCATATAGTGCTCTGCACCGTTCATATTTCCCCATAGATGCTCCACATATATCTGTGCCATTACTGCTGCTGCTGCTGCTGCTGCAATAAAAAAAAAATGCCATACTCACCTCTCTTGCTTGCAGCTCCCAGCGTCCGGTCCCGGCGTCTCTCCGCTCTGACTGATCAGGCAGAGGGCGCCGCGCACACTATATGCGTCATCGCGCCCTCTGACCTGCACAGTCAGTGCAGATAGACGCCAGGAAGATGGAGCGGCGCCCGGCGGCTGGAACGTGGACAGGTAAATATGCGATACTTAAATGCTCCCGGCATCCCGCTCCTTCTCCCGGACAGCTGTCTTCGGTGCCGCAGCTTCTTCCTCTATCAGCGGTCACCGGCACCGCTGATTAGAGAAATGAATATGTGGCTCCACCCCTATGGGAGGTGGAGCCGCTTATTCATTTCTCTAATGAGCGGTCCCACATGACCGCTGAACAGGGGAAGAGCTGCAGCACCGAAGACCGTGGGACAGGCGGGGAGCGTCAGGAGCGCCGGGACTAGGTGAGTATGCCTCAGCGCCCTCACCCGCCGACCCTGCCACCCACCTTGACTCGAGTATAAGCCGAGAGGGGCACTTTCAGCCCAAAAATTTGGGCTGAAAATCTCGGCTTATACTTGAGTATATACGGTAAATTGGGTCCTTGCTTCACTGGTCCTTTTGGGGTTCTAAAACAAGATAATATGTCTCCTTAAGCCTGTCATCTTCAGTCCTATCTTCAAAGATCCTGGTACCACTCCTGTTCCAGTCAGCACTGAAGACATTTTTCAGGTAGAGGATCTTCTGGCCACCAAAAGGGTAAGAGGTAAAACCTTTCCTCTTGTGGATTAGAAAGGGTTCGGACCTGAGGAGAGGTCGTGGGAGCCAAAGGAGAACATCAAAAGCATCTCTCCTCCTGGAGAGATTTCCTGTGGGCTTGATGAACTGGACGTAAAGGGGGTACTGTAGCGTCAGCGTCCCTACACGCTCCTCCCCTCCCCAGGCAGGGACACTGACTCACTCACTGCTGCGGCGCCCGTCCCGCACTTCCTCCTTCGTCCTCTTTGGCTTGTGTCCCGGGTCTGCTCATGGCGCGCAGATCGTCTGGCAATGTGCTTAGGGTGCGCTCCCTCCATCTTAAAGAGGCCACGTGCGCCATCATAAAGTGTCTGCAGCCAAAGGCTTTGAGACATTTATTATCTAAGGCACCTCCACCTGCATGGAGGTGCCTATGCAACATTGTTGGTTTGCTCCCAACACCCTTGCTAGTTATCAGGTCCCAGTCTGTTAGTATCCCCTAGTTTCCCTAGAGAAGGGATGGGGAACCTCAGGCCCCAGGGCAATTTACGGTCCTCGATGACCTTTTATCAGGCCCCAGGCCAGAATCTCAGGGGCTGCATTCTTGGGCAAGGAGCTGTATTTTGATTACCAAAAGCTCATTCATTTCTCCTTGCTCTGTTAGCACACACATAGTGTTCACTGCTGAACATTGAGGGGCATGCAATGAAAGATTACGTCCTGAAACCAGTGCCGGAGTCAGGATGCACTTTGTGGGCGGAGTTTGTACGGCCCCCGAAGGATGGTATAAATATCCAAATGGCCCTTGGCAGAAATAAGATTCCCCACCCCTGCCCTAGAGTCTGTCCATCCCTATCCCTACCTGCTGGTTCTTGCCTTGTTCCTGTAAGTCCTTGCTTGTACCTGCCTTGTCATTCTGAATTTCAGCTGGACCTGCCTGCATTTGCCGTGCCAATCTATATGGATCGCCCCCTCCCCTAAGGGCAGTGGGTTTCTCAGAGCCGGGTCCTTCGGTTCTCAGTGGGGATGTCACGGTGGCTGACCCGGTCCGTGGCCCTAGGGGAACGTCCGTAGAAAATGAGGGAAAGGTCTTTAAAGGGATAATGTTCGTGGTGCCACCTGTGGTATTCGGTCAGGGTGACCGACGCTGCTTAGGGGTCCGCTGGGTGATGTTATGGCAGCTAGATGGTATACCTACCCACAGGTGAAGTGTATCCCCAGGCTTCCCAGAATGTAGATGGTGGATGATGTAAGGCACAGTGAATAACGAGGACACAAGGTTGCAGTCTCTTTACCTTTACTGAAGGCTTCAGCATCCACCGTCCAGGGTAGGGACCACAGGGTCGGCAGAGTCTGGCCGGTCTGAAGGCAAATCCAGAGTCCCCTTATCCAGGTGGAATTCAATAGCCTTCCTCTAGTGCCTGAGTGTTGTAGTTCCTCCCTGCTGAGCAACTCGGTGAGGTCCTCACAACTATTGTAGGTGTTAAGTCTCTTTCTCTCTGTCCCCCTGACGGATAGGTCAAACTTGTATGACTGGTGTCCTGAGGCTTTTTATAGGGACCCTAGAGACGCCCCGGCCTCCACAAGTTGCCACCGTGCCTCCTGGGTATATGGTCGGGCAGCCAACGTGGAATCAACTGTCTTGCCAGTCTCTGAAGTAAAGCATAGAGATCCTTACTCCCTCGGTGTTCTGGCTAACGGTAATGCGCTTCAGAAGGAGGCAGCTTGCTTCTAGCTGGTCTCCCGCTGATGTTCCTCTCCTGTTGCTATGACTTCGTTTCTCACTCACTGCAACACACTTCCTTTCGTGTCCTTTCTTAGGATGCTGCCGCATGGGATGCAGGCGCAGCTCCGTGTACCCTCGCCTTCCGCAGGCCACAGTCTGGAGCTGGCTGGAACTCACTCCAACCAGCCTCTGCCAAACTCGGTCGGGGCTGACTGTTTAACTTCCTAACCAACCCACCAGTTTTACCTAATTGTGAGGAGTGCCCTAATAGATAGAAGCATGGCTCCCCCTGGCGGCCTGGAGTGTGAAGTGAGTATTGTGGTTGTGATACCTGGACAGAAGATCTCCTTCATTGCCTTCAGATGTAACATCACTCCCCCTGGTGGAAGAATAACATTACTGCAACGACCAGGACTCTGGGGCGCTACATATATACCAGCCGGAAACACCTGCATCTGTAGTCCCTGTGTTCCTGTGATGTCTGCCTCTATCAGCTGTATTTTCCTACTGGGGAATTCCAGCTACCTGTCCTTTTGGGGGTCAGTTGTCGTGTGTATGTTGTCTGTCCTGGAGTAGAACCTGGTGTCCATCGGGAGCTAAGCCTAACCCCACCATCAGGGGCTCTAGTGCAGCCAAGTGCTTACCTAGTCACGCCCCTCCAGGCTCTCCTCGTACCACGGCACAGTGGTTCCACCACTCCCATTACAGTGATGTCATTGAGCAATGGAACATACCTGTGATGTTACTGAACGATGGAACGTAGATGTGATGTCACTGAGCAATGGAACGTACCTGTGATGTCATCTAAGCAAGGGAACGTAGCTGTGTTGTCACTAAATGGTGGAACGTAGCTGTGATGTCACTGAGCGAGGGGACATAGCTGAGATGTCACTAAGTGAAGGAACGCAGCTGTGATGTCACTGAGTGATGGAACATAGTTGTAATGTCACTGAGCGATAGAAGGTAGCTGTAATGTTCTGACGACACAGCATTTTATCTTAATTAGCCAGACATCTATTTACAGCAAACCAGGAAGAATAGACTGTTATGTATATGCTGACTTTTGAATTGATGTGTTTGTTTCTGGTTGGTCAAGAAACAGACTTTTGTTTGTGCAAGCCTGTAATACTGGCTTCTAAGTTGACAATTTGTTGTAACATATAGTGCTCTTATCCTAGATCATGTTTTGCTGATATGTTGATTACACATTGTCCAGGCCAGCCAGTTTGCTGTCTTGCAAAATAGTGGAGGAAAAACTATGCAAATAGATTACATAATCAAATAATGTGAGTTAATATCATCTCCATTATTCTCATTTACCTGTGAATGCTGATTTGAAGGACATTTCTTAACTATAAAAAGGATAGAAACCTCAATGTACAGATATACAGAGATAGATATCCAGACAGGCAAGAGATCCAAAGATCCAAAGAACCAGAGACTCTCTACAGGACAGCAGTCAAGACATCATGGATTCATCACGAGGGACACAGGTATGTTTGGGGTAATCAAGATTTTGACCCACCAGTCGCATGAGCCCCAAGGATATATTTGTGGGGGCCAGGATAGAGACCCACCGGTTGCCTGGCTCTATAAGAATGTTCAGAGAAGCCAGGTTGTGACCCTCCGGTCAACTGGCCTTATATCTCAATGGACTACCATCTTCCTAAGCTTGCCATTACCGCCTCTCTGTGTGCATGCCACAGGTGGGGTGGTCAACCCTGGTAGCTCTGAAATCATAGCTGCTCTTATCCCGACAAGTCAGCGGAAGGGTGAGACTCTGGAACTTGCACCATCTTGGGTAATTACTGGGACTGTTCTACGTGTTGTTTGCTTGCTTTGTAGTTCAATAGATTGTTGGCACACTGTTTTACCCTCACCTTATGTTGTCTGAGTAGCGTTACGTCTACGTTAAAAGGAGAGTAGGAGTTCAGTGGGATGATCCATAGGCCATGCGGTTTTGGCTAGCGGACCAGGGCACTGAGCATTGGAATGTAGCTGTGATGTCACTGAGCGATGGATCATAGCTGTGATGTCACTACGCAGTGGAACATGGCTGTGATTTCACTGAGCAATGGAACATAGCTTTAATGACTGTAGTGCAGCGGTATTCTCGCTGTGCAGTGATGAGGTAGTGGCCCAGCAAAGTTCAAAACAAAAAGTCTCTTTAATGTTCAACTCACAAAAACACAGCACACGATATTCTCCGTATTGCAGCCGGGAACCATATCCTCTGGTTTACAGACAATAAACATGTCAGTCCACCTTCGTGACCTGTTGCCATGGATGACTGCACCGCCGTGTTAATGTTCAATTCACAGCACTACACAGTACACGATATCCTCCGGATCACAGCCGGAAACCATATCCTCCAGTTTGCAGACGATAAAGATGCCAGTCCACCTCCGAGACTAGATGCCGTGGGCGACTGCACTGCTATGTACACTGTAGGTACTAGACGTTCCAGCTGCCTGGGCTGTTTGGCTCAGCTTGCCTGTGTTGCCTCAGACAGGTAGAGCTCTGCAGAGCCTTCTGCTCTGCACTCCTCCAAACACCAGACTGACACTGACACTGAACCTGACACACCCAAACCCTTTACTGCAGGGATTTTACAAGAAACCTGTGGCCTTCAACCACATGGAAAACCTGGCCAGGAAGGAAACGCACTGCACTACTACCATCCTGTAGTCCTTTCAAAACATAAAAGCCCAGAAACAGTTTTCTTAAGTCTGCCTTGGACAAATAGTTTGCCCAAGACTAACACTTACTTTTATTCTGCATTGCAATCACAGCAACGCCTGTGACTGCAATGCACTCCCATGGCATAAATACGCTTCCGTGCGCATCCTAGGGGGAACATACAGCGACCTTCACATGTACACCAGTCACTGCCTCACATGTCACTGAGCGATAGAATATAGCTGGGATGTCACTGAGCGATGGAATGTAGCTGTGATGTCACTGAGCGATGGAACATAGTTGTGATGTCACTGAGCGATGGAATGTAGCTGTGATGTCATTGATGAATTGTAACGGTGTTGCTGTGGAGCAATGTTAGGTAGCTTTGATGTCACTGAGCTATGGAATGTAGCTGTGATGCCACTGAGCCATAGAACATAGCTGTGATGTCACTGAGCGATGGAACTTAGTTGTGATGTGACTGTGCGATGGAAGGTAGCTGTGATGTCACTGAGTGATGGAACACAGTTGTGATGTGACTGTGCGATGGAATGTAGCTGTGATGTCACTGAGTGATGGAACATAGTTGTGATGTGACTGTGCGATGGAATGTAGCTGTGATATTGTAGGGAGGAGAACCAAGTTGATGGTCTCTCCTGTGTATCTGGAGCGGAACTATCGGGGCTGTCATCAGTGTTGCAGGGGGAAGAGATTACTGACCGGAGACAGGGCACCTGACTGATGGGGGCGGGTCGGACTTAAATAGCAGTTTAAGCGGGAAGACAGGACACTTGGATGGGGCCGAGCTTGTGAGTAGTAACATGGCTAACTCCCTCTTCATGGACCCACGCTCGCTAGCTGTGCCTTTACCCCCAGTTAGCCAGACTGCCAACACTTCCTCCCCCAGTACAGAGAGACTGGGGATAAGGATAAAGTACAGATCTTCGCTCCACTCACCACCGTGGGGGCACCGCTTAGTCCCATCCTTGCGGTGCCTGCTGAGGACCGGCCCATGCCTGTGCCTGTGTCCGCTGGACTGTGTGCTCCTACTGCGGCCTTGCTCACTGAAATCTCTGCTTCCCCTTCTGTGCCGCTGACCATCACTTTTGCCTCACCATGTGTACGGATCAGGAGATCGCATGCAGAAGAACCCGGATGATTTATCGTCCTAAGGAAAAAGTGCATCGCTCATCTGCGAGACCGGATCGGAGACATCTTGCGCCGCCTGAGGCACCGCCGTGGGATCTTCCAGCCGCCTTCCTCCAGCTCACAGAGACTGATAAGTTAACCTGTTACATTCTATTGCATTTGACTTTTCCCCTATCCTCCAATCACATTCCTTACCCCCCTGCTTGTACCATTACTGTTCTTATACATAAAGAACCTGTTAACCCTTGTTCTGCCTCCTGTGTGTTACTGCATCCTATGCACCTGCTAGCATCCTACAATGTCATTGAGTGATGAGTTGTAGCTGTGATGTCCCTGAGTGCTTGTATATAGCTGTGATGTCATTGAGTGATGGAATGTAGCTGTGATGTCACTAGGCAAAGGATCATAGTTGTGATGTCACTGAGTGAGGGAACGTAGCTGTGATATCATTGAGTGATGAATGATTTGTAGCTATGATGTCACTAAGTGCTCGGTTGTAGCTGTGATTTCACTGAGCGATGGAATATACCTGTGATGTCAGTGAGTGATGGATTGTAGCAGTAACTAACATAGCTTTGATGTCATCAGGTTCTGGCTGTAATTGTAATGTTAGGTGGGTAAAATTTATGTCTGATGTGACATGTAGTGATTGCTGAGTGAGTGTCTGGAGCTGAGGATTTACTCCCAGTCTTCCTTCCATTGTTATGGCGGATGTAAGGGGCAGAGTTTAGTCTTCCCTGTATCCTGCAGGAGTGTCAGGGCAGACCGCATCCCACATGATAGGCTTAGATACAATGATGCGTAGGTTACATATTTCGGCCATGCTAAATATTTACAGAATCAAAGATTTCCATTACATTGTGACCTTTTTCCTTCACATGTGTACAGCTTTTCCTGACTTGTAGTCAGTAAGTGAAGGTTGGATTCCTATCTCACAGATAACATAACAGCCCGGCTTCATTTATCTCTCTGTGGTTACTGACCTTTCTCTAAATAATCTGCTATAAATATTGTGTCTACTGCCATAGTCTGAGCGCCAAGAAGGCAAATCATGTGTTTACACGAATAATAATGCCACGTTATCAATGTTGTTATTCGGGAAAGTGCAATTTACAATATCTAGAACATTCTGCACTGTATCAATACTTTACTACAAAGGTTATAAACATTTGCAGCGCCCCAGAGTCCTGGTCGTTGCAGTAATGTCGTTCTTCCACTAGGGGGGAGTGATGTTACATCTGATGGCACCAAAGGAGTTCACCTTTCCAGGTATCACAGCCACACACACACTTCACACTCCATTCCACCAGGGGGAGCTAAGGGTTATATCCACTAGGCCACTCCTCACACAAGGTAAAACTGGTGGGTTGGTTAGGAAGTTAGACAGTCGGAGGAGAGGAGAGTTCCTGGCTGGGGACCGACGAGGAAAGGTCTCCCGGTCGAGCTGGCTGGGGTGATCCCTGGTCAGAAACAGACTGAAGTCTGAGGAGGAAGGAAAGAAGGACACGGAGCTGCGCCTGCAACCCATGCGGCAGCATCTTAAGAAAGTACAAGAAAGGAATTGTGCTGTAGTGAGTGAGAAAAGAAGTCATAGCAACAGGATGAAACAACAGCGGGAGACCAGCTAGAAGCAGGCTGCCTCCATCTGAAGCGCAGATCCGGTGGCCGGAACACCGAGGGAGTAATAGACTCTATGCTTTACTTCAGAGACCGGCAGGGCAGTCAATTCCAAGTTGGCTGTCCGACCTAAACACCTAAGCAGACACGGTGGCAATTGTGGAGGAGGGGCATCTCTAGGGTCCCTATAAAATAGCCTCAGGCCATCACCGTCATACGGGTTTGTCCTATCCATCTGGGGGACAGAGAGAGATAAGTAACAACAGTGAGGACCTTATGGTAGTTTATGCAAGTAGGGACCTACTACGTTACTGTGCGCAAGGGGAAGGCTACTGATTTCCACCTGGATAAGGGGACTCTGGAATTGCCATCAGACCGGCCGGACCTTGCCTACCCTGTCATCCGGCACTCTGGACTGTGGATGCTGAAGCCTTCAGTAAAGGTAAAGAGACTGCACCCATTGTGTCCTCGTTATTCACCGCGCCTTACATCGTCCACCATCATCATCTACACTTCTGGGAAGCCCTGAGGAAATACTTCACCTGTGGGAAGGTATACCATCTAGCTGCCATAACATCACCCCAGCGGACCCCTGAGCAGCGTCGGTCACTCTGACTGAATACCACAGGTGGCGTCACGAATAGGGTTGAGCGACTTTTACTTTTATAGGATCGGGTCGGGTTTCACGAAACCCGACTTTTTGAAAAGTCGGGTCGAGTGAAATCGGCCGATCCTATAAAAAAGTCGGGGTCGGCCGAAACACGAAACCCAATGCAGTGCATTGGGTTTCCAATGGTTCCCAGGGTCTGAAGGAGAGGAAACTCTCCTTCAGGCCCTGGGATCCATATTTAAGTGTAAAATAAAGAATTAAAATAAAAAATATTGCTATACTTCGGACGCTCCCTGCTTCTTTCCGGCAGCCTTCCTTCCTTAGAATCAGCGCGTGAAGGACCTTAGATAACGTTGCGGCTTGCGATTGGTCGCGCGACCGCCCATGTGACCGCTCACGCGACCAATCACAAGCCGCGACGTCACCGAAGGTCCTTGAAGCGCTGATTCTTAGGAAGGAAGGCTGCCGGAAAGAAGCAGGGTGCGTCCGAGGGTGAGTATATTCCTATTAGGTATATACTCACCCTCGGACGCGCCCTGCTTCTTTCCGGCAGCCTTCCTTCCTAAGAATCAGCGCTTGAAGGACCTTCGGTGACGTCGCGGCTTGTGATTGGTCGCGTGAGCGGTCACATGGGCGGTCGCGCGACCAATCACAAGCCGCAACGTCATCTAAGGTCATTCACGCGCTGATTCTAAGGAAGGAAGGCTGCCGGTTAGTACCAGGGCGCATCAGAGGGTAAGTATAGCAATATTTTTTATTTTAATTCTTTATTTTACACTTAAATATGGATTCCGATACCGATTTCCGATATTGTAAACATATCGGAACTCGGTATCGGAATTCCGATACCATATTCAGAAGATCGCCGACCTCATGGCCGACCCCACACATGGGTCGGGTTTCATGAAACCCGACTTTGCCAAAAGTCGGCGACTTCTGAAAATGGCCGACCCTTTTCGCTCAACCCTAGTCACGAACACTACCGTTATCTACAAACTCTGCCTTTTATTGGGCACCCCTCATAGGGCCACGGTCCGGGTCGGGCCACCGTGACATCCTCGCTGAGGGAACTGAAGGACCCGGTACGGAGTACCCCATTGCCCTTACGTGGGGGCGATCCAACTTTTTGGCGTCACGAACAGGATGGACTTAAGCCTGAAAAATCACGTCATGTGCGCCTAAGAACTGTGTCAGAATCGTATTAGAATTGTGAATTGCTTAAGGACTGTGTATTGCTGGTTACCGCCAAAATTCCCGCCAAAACCACCGCCATTGCAGCACCATGTGGTGTGCTGGAGGAGTGGGGCGTGACATCGTGGGCGTAGCATGGAAGAACATCGCGAAAGTATAGCAAGCCCCTCAAAGATACTACTATGTCTGGGAAATATGCCCATCAACAAAAAAGGTCCGCCTCCTAGCCTGGGATGGTGGGGGACGAAGAAGGAACTGCCCTCCGGGGGAGGAGGAGCAAGAACCGCTGGACGCCATTCGGCAGAACCAGGTTGGCATCATGGCGAGCGGAGGCAGTCCGGAGGAGGGGGAGAACACCCATCGCTGCTCCAGCCAATGGGAGCCGAGTGGAACCCTGCCAGGATGCGCAAACCAGGAGGTTCTGGGAGCGGAAGTCGACGAGCTGTCGGCAGCTCCGGAACCTTTGCCAACGTGCAACCGCCGGCCCTGAGAAGCAACCATGCAGCCAACCGTCCGAGCCCCAGCCTGCGGCAGAGGAGATCGGCACCGGAGACGCCACGGAGGCAGGTAACGACACCGACCCTGCCCGGTAGCCGAGGAGTCCATGCTAGTGGACGTAGATTCACCCCCACCACCACCACCCGGCCGGGTGTGTAGTCGCTTAGAGTGGGAGAGGCCATGGGAGACTATGAAGACCTCAGACGTTCCGCTGCAGCCCATCAGGCAGAAAGTGGACATCCAGGGTGAGTGGGTGACCTTTAAGTGGACCCGTGCCACCACCAACCTGATCGGGCTCCCTGGGGAGGACCAGCCAGAGGGGGAGAGTATTGCGGTAATCGCCCATGAAGAATACCGCCGGCAGCTGTGTCAGCAGGAGGAGGAGTGGGCTAGGAAGAAGGAGCTCCGACGTCAGGCTGACCGTGAGAGGGACCTGCAGGCCAAAGCAAAGGCTAGGCAGATGGCTGAGGAGGACTGGGGCCCCCAGTATTATGGGACCGTGGTGACTTTCCGTATGCAAGGGGGTTGGGGCTTCATAAAGGAGCACGGCCTCGACCCTGAAGTCTTTGTGAATCGGCAAGATGTGGAGGCGCACCTCATTGAGGGACACCCAGGCCGAGATCTGTACCCGGGTGATCGTGTCAGGTACACGCGGCATTGGGGTGACAAGGGGTGGTATACCCTGCACGTCCGCAAGTACAAACCCGACATCACTGTATCATTGCCCTACTACTCCACACCCGAACAGGTGACCCCTGCACCGGTCACCATGTGCTCAAAGTGCACTCAGACCTCCGTGGCAAGGGGAACTGTGAGTACACAGACCCTTATTCGGAGTGCGGATGCACTCTACGTAGTACCCGGTGGTAGCCAATACCCAACAGGACTACCCCCACCGATACTACCCCCAGAACTCCAATAAACCTCAGAGCCCTGAAAAACTGTACATAGTTTAAACACATTTTCTGTTGCTGCTTCAAACCCCGTTCAGGGTTAACATTTAAGGGGGGTAAGTGGGTGGGGGGAGTTAGTACAGCACCCCAGAGTCCTGGTCGTTACAGTAATGTCGTTTTTCCACCAGGGGTGAGTGATGTTATGTCTGATAGCACCAAAGGAGTTCACCTTACCAGGTATCACAGCCACACACACACTTCACACTCCAGTCCACCAGGGGGAGCTAAGGGTTCTATCCACTAGGCCACTCCTCACACAGGGTAAAACTGGTGGGTTGGTAAGGAAGTTAGTCAGTCGTAGGAGAGGAGAGTTCATGGCTGGGGACCGACGAGGAAATTTCTCCCGGTCGAGCTGGCTGGGGTGATCCCTGGTCAGATCCAGACTGAAGTCTGAGGAGGAAGGAAAGAAGGACACGGAGCTGCGCCTGCAACCCATGCGGCAGCATCCTAAGAAAGGACAAGAAAGAAATTGTGCTAAAGTGAGTGAGAAAAGAAGTCATAGCAACAGGAGTGAAACATCAGTGGGAGACCAGCTAGAAGCAGGCTGCCTCCATCTGAAGCGCATATCCGGTGGCCGGAACACTGAGGTAGTAATAGACTCTACGCTTTACTTCAGAGACCGGCAGGGCAGTCAATTCCAAGTTGGCTGTCCGACCTAAACACCTAAGCAGACACGGTGGCAATTGTGGAGGAGGGGCATCTCTAGGGTCCCTATAAAATAGTAGTATATTGTCCAGCCACGTAGTATATTGCCCAGTGACGTAGTATATTGCCCAGCCACATAGTATATTGCCCAGCCACGTATTATATTATCCAGCCACGTAGTATATTGCCCAGCCACGTAGTATATTGCCCAGCCACGTAGTATATTGCCAAGCCACATAGTATATTGCCCAGCCACGTAGTATATTGCCCAGCCACGTAACATATAGCACAGCCCACGTAGTATATTGCCCAGCCACATACTATATAGCAGAGCCACGTAGTACGTTATATTGCCCAGCCACATAGTATATAGCAGAGCCACGTAGTATATTGCCCAGCCACGTAGTATATTGCCCAGCCACGTAGTATATAGCAGAGCCACATAGTATATTGCCCAGTCACGTAGTATATTGCCCAGCACAGAGCCATGTAGTATAGAGACTTAAAAAAAAATAAACATATACTCACCTATAGCCCGTTGAAGTCCTGCTATACTTACCATCCGCCGCGTTTCTCGCTTGTCGCCACGCTCCTGGAATCGTTCCATTGCAAGCGGTAGCTTCCGACGGTCCCAGGGCTGGTGTGAGCAGGACCTATGATGACATCGCTTTCACATGACCGACCATGACGTCACGGCAGGTCCTTGTTGCACACCAGCCCTGGGACGGGAGCGGAAGCTGCCGCTTGCAATGGAGCAGTCCCGGGAGCGTGGAGAGGAGCGAGAAAGGCGGCGGAGGGTGAGTATAGCAGGTTTTTTGTTTTTTTTATTATTTTTAACATGACATATTTTTTACTATTGATGCCGCATTGGCAGCATCAATAGTAAATAGTTGGGGACACACAGGGTTAATAGCAGTGGTAACGGAGTGTGTTACACCGCGGGCCGTTACCGCTGCCATTAACCCTGTGTGAGCGGTGAGTGGAGGGGATTATGGAGCGGGCGCCGGGCAGTGAGTGCAGGAGAGTAGGGGAGGGACTAATCGGACTGTGCCCATCGCTGATTGGTCGCGGCAGCCATGACAGGCAGCTGCCGAGACCAATCAGCGAACGAATAACCGTAACAGAAGGACAGACAGACAGAAGTACCCCTTAGACAATTATGTATATAGATAATACTGCTTCTATGTACAAGAATATAACTACTATAATACTGCTTCTATGTACACGAATATAACTACTATAATACTGCCCCCTGTGTACAAGAATATAACTACTATAATACTGCTCCAATGTAAAAGAATATAACTACTGTAATACTTCCCCTATGTATAAGTATATAACTATTGTAATACTTCTATGTATAACAATATAACTGCTATAATACTGCCCCTATGTATAAGAATATAACAAGTTAGACAGTCGGAGGAGAGGAGAGTTCCTGGCTGGGGACCGACGAGGAAAGGTCTCCCGGTCGAGCTGGCTGGGGTGATCCCTGGTCAGAAACAGACTGAAGTCTGAGGAGGAAGGAAAGAAGGACACGGAGCTGCGCCTGCAACCCATGCGGCAGCATCTTAAGAAAGGACAAGAAAGGAATTGTGCTGTAGTGAGTGAGAAAAGAAGTCATAGCAACAGGATGAAACAACAGCGGGAGACCAGCTAGAAGCAGGCTGCCTCCATCTGAAGCGCAGATCCGGTGGCCGGAACACCGAGGGAGTAATAGACTCTATGCTTTACTTCAGAGACCGGCAGGGCAGTCAATTCCAAGTTGGCTGTCCGACCTAAACACCTAAGCAGACACGGTGGCAATTGTGGAGGAGGGGCATCTCTAGGGTCCCTATAAAATAGCCTCAGGCCATCACCGTCATACGGGTTTGTCCTATCCATCTGGGGGACAGAGAGAGATAAGTAACAACAGTGAGGACCTTATGGTAGTTTATGCAAGTAGGGACCTACTACGTTACTGTGCGCAAGGGGAAGGCTACTGATTTCCACCTGGATAAGGGGACTCTGGAATTGCCATCAGACCGGCCGGACCTTGCCTACCCTGTCATCCGGCACTCTGGACTGTGGATGCTGAAGCCTTCAGTAAAGGTAAAGAGACTGCACCAATTGTGTCCTCGTTATTCACCGCGCCTTACATCGTCCACCATCATCATCTACACTTCTGGGAAGCCCTGGGGAAATACTTCACCTGTGGGAAGGTATACCATCTAGCTGCCATAACATCACCCCAGCGGACCCCTGAGCAGCGTCGGTCACTCTGACTGAATACCACAGGTGGCGTCACGAATAGGGTTGAGCGACTTTTACTTTTATAGGATCGGGTCGGGTTTCACGAAACCCGACTTTTTGAAAAGTCGGGTCGAGTGAAATCGGCCGATCCTATAAAAAAGTCGGGGTCGGCCGAAACACGAAACCCAATGCAGTGCATTGGGTTTCCAATGGTTCCCAGGGTCTGAAGGAGAGGAAACTCTCCTTCAGGCCCTGGGATCCATATTTAAGTGTAAAATAAAGAATTAAAATAAAAAATATTGCTATACTTCGGACGCTCCCTGCTTCTTTCCGGCAGCCTTCCTTCCTTAGAATCAGCGCGTGAAGGACCTTAGATAACGTTGCGGCTTGCGATTGGACCAATCACAAGCCGCAACGTCATCTAAGGTCATTCACGCGCTGATTCTAAGGAAGGAAGGCTGCCGGTTAGTACCAGGGCGCATCAGAGGGTAAGTATAGCAATATTTTTTATTTTAATTCTTTATTTTACACTTAAATATGGATTCCGATACCGATTTCCGATATTGTAAACATATCGGAACTCGGTATCGGAATTCCGATACCATATTCAGAAGATCGCCGACCTCATGGCCGACCCCACACATGGGTCGGGTTTCATGAAACCCGACTTTGCCAAAAGTCGGCGACTTCTGAAAATGGCCGACCCGTTTCGCTCAACCCTAGTCACGAACACTACCGTTATCTACAAACTCTGCCTTTTATTGGGCACCCCTCATAGGGCCACGGTCCGGGTCGGGCCACCGTGACATCCTCGCTGAGGGAACTGAAGGACCCGGTACCGAGTACCCCATTGTCCTTACGTGGGGGCGATCCAACTTTTTGGCGTCACGAACAGGATGGACTTAAGCCTGAAAAATCACGTCATGTGCGCCTAAGAACTGTGTCAGAATCGTATTAGAATTGTGAATTGCTTAAGGACTGTGTATTGCTGGTTACCGCCAAAATTCCCGCCAAAACCACCGCCATTGCAGCACCATGTGGTGTGCTGGAGGAGTGGGGCGTGACATCGTGGGCGTAGCATGGAAGAACGTCGCGAAAGTATAGCAAGCCCCTCAAAGATACTACTATGTCCGGGAAATATGCCCATCAACAAAAAAGGTCCGCCTCCTAGCCTGGGATGGTGGGGGACGAAGAAGGAACCGCCCTCCGGGGGAGGAGGAGCAAGAACCGCTGGACGCCATTCGGCAGAACCAGGTTGGCATCATGGCGAGCGGAGGCAGTCCGGAAGAGGGGGAGAACACCCATCGCTGCTCCAGCCAATGGGAGCCGAGTGGAACCCTGCCAGGATGCGCAAACCAGGAGGTTCTGGGAGCGGAAGTCGACGAGCTGTCGGCAGCTCCGGAACCTTTGCCAACGTGCAACCGCCGGCCCTGAGAAGCAACCATGCAGCCAACCGTCCGAGCCCCAGCCTGCGGCAGAGGAGATCGGCACCGGAGACGCCACGGAGGCAGGTAACGACACCGACCCTGCCCGATAGCCGAGGAGTCCATGCTAGTGGACGTAGATTCACCCCCAGCACCACCACCCGGCCGGGTGTGTAGTCGCTTAGAGTGGGAGAGGCCATGGGAGACTATGAAGACCTCAGACGTTCCGCTGCAGCCCATCAGGCAGAAAGTGGACATCCAGGGTGAGTGGGTGACCTTTAAGTGGACCCGTGCCACCACCAACCTGATCGGGTTCCCTGGGGAGGACCAGCCAGAGGGGGAGAGTATTGCGGTAATCGCCCATGAAGAATACCGCCGGCAGCTGTGTCAGCAGGAGGAGGAGTGGGCTAGGAAGAAGGAGCTCCGACGTCAGGCTGACCGTGAGAGGGACCTGCAGGCCAAAGCAAAGGCTAGGCAGATGGCTGAGGAGGACTGGGGCCCCCAGTATTATGGGACCGTGGTGACTTTCCGTATGCAAGGGGGTTGGGGCTTCATAAAGGAGCACGGCCTCGACCCTGAAGTCTTTGTGAATCGGCAAGATGTGGAGGCGCACCTCATTGAGGGACACCCAGGCCGAGATCTGTACCCGGGTGATCGTGTCAGGTACGCGCGGCATTGGGGTGACAAGGGGTGGTATACCCTGCACGTCCGCAAGTACAAACCCGACATCACTGTATCATTGCCCTACTACTCCACACCCGAACAGGTGACCCCTGCAGCGGTCACCATGTGCTCAAAGTGCACTCAGACCTCCGTGGCAAGGGGAACTGTGAGTACACAGACCCTTATTCGGAGTGCGGATGCACTCTACGTAGTACCCGGTGGTAGCCAATACCCAACAGGACTACCCCCACCGATACTACCCCCAGAACTCCAATAAACCTCAGAGCCCTGAAAAACTGTACATAGTTTAAACACATTTTCTGTTGCTGCTTCAAACCCCGTTCAGGGTTAATATTTAAGGGGGGTAAGTGGGTGGGGGGAGTTAGTACAGCACCCCAGAGTCCTGGTCGTTACAGTAATGTCGTTTTTCCACCAGGGGGGAGTGATGTTATGTCTGATAGCACCAAAGGAGTTCACCTTACCAGGTATCACAGCCACACACACACTTCACACTCCAGTCCACCAGGGGGAGCTAAGGGTTCTATCCACTAGGCCACTCCTCACACAGGGTAAAACTGGTGGGTTGGTTAGGAAGTTAGTCAGTCGGAGGAGAGGAGAGTTCCTGGCTGGGGACCGACGAGGAAATTTCTCCCGGTCGAGCTGGCTGGGGTGATCCCTGGTCAGATCCAGACTGAAGTCTGAGGAGGAAGGAAAGAAGGACACGGAGCTGCGCCTGCAACCCATGCGGCAGCATCCTAAGAAAGGACAAGAAAGAAATTGTGCTAAAGTGAGTGAGAAAAGAAGTCATAGCAACAGGAGTGAAACATCAGTGGGAGACCAGCTAGAAGCAGGCTGCCTCCATATGAAGCGCATATCCGGTGGCCGGAACACTGAGGGAGTAATAGACTCTACGCTTTACTTCAGAGACCGGCAGGGCAGTCAATTCCAAGTTGGCTGTCCGACCTAAACACCTAAGCAGACACGGTGGCAATTGTGGAGGAGGGGCATCTCTAGGGTCCCTATAAAATAGCCTCAGGCCATCACCGTCATACGGGTTTGTCCTATCCATCTGGGGGACAGAAAGAGAGAAGTAACAACAGTGAGGACCTTATGGTAGCTTATGCAAGTAGGGACCTACTACGTTACTGTGTGCAAGGGGAAGGCTACTGATTTCCACATGGATAAGGGGACTCTGGAATTGCCATCAGACCGGCCGGACCCTGCCTACCCTGTTATCTGGCACTCTGGACTGTGGATGCTGAAGCCTTCAGTAAAGGTAAAGAGACTGCACCCATTGTGTCCTCGTTATTTGCCGCGCCTTACATCATCCACCATCATCATCTACACTTCTGGGAAGCCCTGGGGAAATACTTCACCTGTGGGAAGGTATACCATCTAGCTGCCATAACATCACCCCAGCAGACCGTTGAGCAGCGTCAATCACTCTGACCCGAATACCACAGGTGGCGTCACGAACACTACCGCTATATACGAACTCTGCCTTTTATTGGGCGCCCCTCATAGGGCCACGGTCCGGGTCGGGCCACCGTGACATCCTTGCTGAGGGAACTGAAGGACCCGGTACCGAGTACCCCATTGCCCTTACGTGGGGGCGATTCACATTAAAGAGCCACCGAGATCATGTCAAAATGATCACTACTATAACATCTAACTAAATACCAAAATACCAAAATCACCAGAATACTGTCCCTTGTGCACAAGAATATAACCACTATAATACTGCTCCCTATGTACAAGAATATAACTACTATAAAACTGCCCCTATGTACAAGAATATAACTACTATAATACTGCTCCTTATGTACATGAATATAACTACTATAATAGTGCTCCTATGTACAAGAATATAACTACTATAATACTGCTCCTATGTACAAGAATATCACTACTATAATGCTGTTCCTATGTACAAGAATATAACTACTACAATACTGCTGCTATGTACAACAATATACCTACTATTATACTACCCTCTATGTACAACAACATACTATATTCCGAGCACTTTGGAAGCAGCGGACACCCGCCACGTCCAAAGCGCTGCCGGCTTTTGTACGTGCAGTAATTCCGCATGTGTTCATTGAACACATGCGGAATCACCGCATGCTATACATATTGTGCGTCTCCGCAAGATAAATAAACACGCTGCGGTCTATAAAGATGCGCCGCATGTGCGTTCACGCAGGTTTGTCACCTGCGTCTTTGTACGCATAGTGGATATGGGATTTCATAAAATCCCATCCACTCTGCTGTAACATCTAGGCGCTGCGGATTGGACACTGTGGCTGTACACAACGTTCAATCCACAGCAAATACGCCACATGGAAACATACCCTTATATTGCCTCTATGTAGAAGAATATAACTACAATAATACTGCCACCTATGTACAAGAATATAACTACTATAATACTGCCTCCTATGTACAAGAATATAACTACTATAATACTGCCCCTATGTACAAGAATATAACTACTATAATACTGCTTCTATGTACAAGAATATAACTACTATAATACTGCCCCTATGTACAAGAATATAACTACTACTAGATGGTGGCCCGATTCTAACGCATCGGGTATTCTAGAATATGCATGTCCGCGTAGTATATTGCCCAGTCACGTAGTATATTGCCCAGCCACGTAGTATATTGCCCAGCCATGTAGTATATTACCCAGCCACGTAGTATATTGCCCAGCCACGTAGTATATTACTCAGCCACGTAGTATATTGTCCAGCCACGTAGTATATTGCCCAGTGACGTAGTATATTGCCCAGCCACATAGTATATTGCCCAGCCACGTATTATATTATCCAGCCACGTAGTATATTGCCCAGCCACGTAGTATATTGCCCAGCCACATAGTATATTGCCAAGCCACATAGTATATTGCCCAGCCACGTAGTATATTGCCCAGCCACGTAACATATAGCACAGCCCACGTAGTATATTGCCCAGCCACATACTATATAGCAGAGCCACATAGTACGTTATATTGCCCAGCCACATAGTATATAGCAGAGCCACGTAGTATATTGCCCAGCCACGTAGTATATTGCCCAGCCACGTAGTATATAGCAGAGCCACATAGTATATTGCCCAGTCACGTAGTATATTGCCCAGCACAGAGCCATGTAGTATAGAGACTTAAAAAAAAATAAACATATACTCACCTATAGCCCGTTGAAGTCCTGCTATACTTACCATCCGCCGCGTTTCTCGCTTGTCGCCACGCTCCTGGAATCGTTCCATTGCAAGCGGTAGCTTCCGACGGTCCCAGGGCTGGTGTGAGCAGGACCTATGATGACATCGCTTTCACATGACCGACCATGACGTCACGGCAGGTCCTTGTTGCACACCAGCCCTGGGACGGGAGCGGAAGCTGCCGCTTGCAATGGAGCGGTCCCGGGAGCGTGGAGAGGAGCGAGAAAGGCGGCGGAGGGTGAGTATAGCAGGTTTTTTGTTTTTTTTATTATTTTTAACATGACATATTTTTACTATTGATGCCGCATTGGCAGCATCAATAGTAAATAGTTGGTGACACACAGGGTTAATAGCAGTGGTAACGGAGTGTGTTACACCGCGGGCCGTTACCGCTGCCATTAACCCTGTGTGAGCGGTGAGTGGAGGGGATTATGGAGCTGGCGCCGGGCAGTGAGTGCAGGAGAGTAGGGGAGGGACTAATCGGACTGTGCCCATCGCTGATTGGTCGCGGCAGCCATGACAGGCAGCTGCCGAGACCAATCAGCGAACGAATAACCGTGACAGAAGGACAGACAGACAGAAGTACCCCTTAGACAATTATGTATATAGATAATACTGCTTCTATGTACAAGAATATAACTACTATAATACTGCTTCTATGTACAAGAATATAACTACTATAATACTGCCCCCTGTGTACAAGAATATAACTACTATAATACTGCTCCAATGTAAAAGAATATAACTACTGTAATACTTCCCCTATGTATAAGTATATAACTACTGTAATACTTCTATGTATAACAATATAACTGCTATAATACTGCCCCTATGTATAAGAATATAACAACTATAATACTGTTTCTATGTACAAGAATATACCTACTATAATACTGCCCCTATGTACAAGAATATAACTACTATAATACTAATCCTATGTGTAAGAATATAACTACTGTAATTCTTCCCCTATGTATAAGTATAAAACTACTGTAATACTGCTCCTATGTATAAGAATATAACTACTATAATACTGTTTCTATGTACAAGAATATAACAACTATAATTCTGCCCCCTATGTACAAGAATATAACTACTATAATACTGCCCCCTATGTACAAGAATATAACTTCTGTAATATTGCTCCTATGTATAAGAATATAACTACTATAATACTGCCCCTATGTATAAAAATATAACTACTATAATACTGCTCACTATGTACAAGAATATAACTACTATAATTCTGCTCACTATGTACAAGAATATAATTACTGTAATACTGCCCCTATGTACAAGAATATAACTGCTATAATACTGCTCCTATGTACAAGAATATAACTACTATAATACTGCCCCTGTGTACAAGAATATAACAACTATAATACTGCCCCTATGTACAAGAATATAACTACTATAATACTGCTCCTATGTACAAGAATATAACTACTATAATACTGCCCCTATGTACAAGAATATAACTACTATAATACTGCCCCATGTACAAGAATATAACTACTATAATACTGCTCACTATGTACAAGAATATAACTACTATAATACTGCCCCTATGTACAAGAATATAACTACTATAATACTGCCCCCTATGTACAAGAATATAACTATTATAATACTGCCTCTATGTGCAAGAATATAAGAGCTATAATACAGTACATTTCCAGTGACTGGTTGGAATAGGTCAGCTCTATATCACTCTGGGCTACTGATGGAGATTGGAAATTAAATATTTGTGGAATCATTCTTATCTGTGGTTCATCGCTAGTAATGGCCGGGTTTACACAAATTGTTGATTGACTGTTGTGGTTTTCTCACATTAGCATATTTGGGTACTTTGCATACATAATCAGCACAGTACTCAGTATGGCTCTGGGGCCGATATTTATGAATTATTTACTTTATTAGACTTATTTAATAAGACAAAGTACAAAATGCGGTCATCATGGCTCATAGCACAAAGCAATAAGAAGAGGTCTGGGAGTGCAGACATTTATTACTAGTCTTAGTTTTCATTTCCTCGTTTACAATACAGCGTTACTCCCTCCTGGAAGCCATTTTTTTAATGTATTTCATCATGGAACCAGGACTGCAACAGCACCCCCGCCCAATTTTTACTTTTTTTCATAGGGACACAAGTTTATCACTTTATCTAAAATACCGTGTTTGTTTTTTTACATATTTTTTTAGTTCACTTGATGAAAAAGGGTAGTTGGAAACCATTAGAAAGTGTTGTGGCAGCTAATGACAGATCTTTTGGTCCCCCAGCTTCATGACAGGTGGTCACATTCTGATATGCGCTATGTGGCATTTAGTCATCTAATGCTTATGGCCCTGGGTTGGTTACTTGGGCACATGTTGGAGGACTTTAGGCAGGAGCCAATAAGAGAAATAAAACTACTCTATTTTTATTTTGGACATACGCTCAAAAAATGCTGTGGACACTTCCCAAAGATCATTCCTGGTTACACCTAATATTCTTGTAGTGCCTTTCCCTACTTATGAATATTGACTTGCCTTCTATGACCAAAGATTTCCTAAAATATGGTAGTGCCACCTTGGAGAGATTTCATACTTTTCGGATATAAGGCACATTAGTAGAACGGTGGTGGAGTGGGTCATCATTATATATCTGCCTTCATATAAGTATTGCCCCCACGCTAGGACCTAAAATGTCCTGAAATATAGTAATACCAGCCTGGGGAGAATCCCTACTCTAGCACTATATATAGCAACCTATAGGTTGGGCCCAAGAACAATGCATCACTGGTGATTACAACAGTCACATCCTAAATTTCAAGCAGAGCCCATTTATAGGATAAAGGCAATGAGTTTGGCCATGACGAATAACGTGATTCTAGAATGGTTCAACTTTGGTTCTTCATGATGGACGCCAAAGAACTAAGAAGCTTAGATCACAGCACTTGTTGGCAGTTCCAGTCATGGCCCTTTTAGAATGTGATGGAACCGCTCTTGGACACTTGCTCTGGCTTTTGGCTGCGGCTTCAGACTATGAAGATCATCTCTTCCTCATCTTGCCTGAACATCTCCTCGTCTGTATGTTAAGTTCAGTGCACGTTTTACTAGATAGTGGAGGAATGTCCCTATAGGTTCCAGAGCGCTCACAATATACAGAAGACAGGTAAAGGAGAACATCTCCATTTCATTCACTATACTCGTCCCAGGTCACAGAAACTAATATTCAAGGGGTTCTTCATCCTCTTGTTGAAATGGCCACCCTGAAAATCAAAGCTTCCTGAATTTTTGGAGAAAACCGTGCTTCTAAATCATGGACATTGAGAGATCCCCCATAAAAGTGACATCATGGACATCATAAAACTCAGAAGGCTTCATCCATCACCATGTTGGCAGTCATGCTTCGATTGGGATTTGACTCTAATGATCATGGCACTATCACAAGAGGCAACTTGATGTAAGCAGTCTTGCACACTCGCGTTGGAGTTAGGGTACCGTCACACAGTGGCATTTTGATCGCTACGACGGCACGATTTGTGACGTTCCAGCGATATATCTGTGACGTTCCAGCGATCTCGCTGTGTCTGACATGCTCCTGCGATCAGGGACCCCGCTGAGAATCGTACGTCGTAGCAGATCGTTTGAAACTTTCTTTCGTCGTCTAGTGTCCCGCTGTGGCGGCATGATCGCATGGTGTAACAAAGGTGTGCACGATATTGTATACGATGTGCGCATAGTAACCAACGGCTTCTACATCGCACATACGTCATGAAATTATCGCTCCAGCGTCGTACATTGCAAAGTGTGACAGCAGTCTACGACGCTGGAGCGATATTGTTACGATGCTGGAGCGTCCCGGATCGTGCCGTCGTAGCGATCAAAATGCCACTGTGTGACGGTACCCTTAGACTGCTGCTCTTAATGTCTTTTAGCTTTAGGCTATGTGTAACACCTATGCTGGCGACCCTGCATGGCTTCCCTTCCCCCTCCATGCATGGACACTGACAAACTCACCGCTCCAGCTCTGCACCTGCAAACATGCTCCCAGCCAATGGCTGGGAGGCATCTTGTATAAAAGGCATTCTCTCCAACAGGAGGTGTCTAAGCAACATTGATTCATTAGTGAGTCAAGTGTGCTACTAGTGAGCTGTTAGGTCCCCTGGTCTTTGTGTGGCCCGGTCCTGAACCCGATTCCTGGTCCTTGTGTGGCCGGTGTCTGAACCTGAACCCCTAATTTTTTTGTGGCCAGTTCCTGAAACTGCTCCCCTGGTCTGTATGTGGCCAGTGCCTGAACCTCGTTATCTGGTCATTGTACAGCCAAGGCCTGAACCTCGTCCCCTGGTCTGTGTGTGGCAAGTGCCTGAACCTCGCCTCCTGGTACATGTGGCCAGTGCCTGAACCTCGTCCCCTGGTACATGTGGCCAATGCCTGAACTTCGCCCCCTGGTACATGTGGCCAGTGCCTGAACCTCGCCCCCTGGTACATGTCGCCGGTGCCTGAACCTCATCCCTTGGTCCGTGTGTGGCCAGTTTCTGAATGTGTACCCCATATACCCAGACTGCTACAACCAGTCTACAAATCCAGCCCTGTCTGTGACTCCAGAACCTGCTTAGTCTGAACAGAGCACGATTCCGTGTTAGCGTACCTGACCTTTGGGGTCAGCAGCTGCAGTATCGGGAACTGCCTAGAAGTGGTACCTGGTGGCTACCTGCAGCTCAAGTCTGACTTCACTATTAGGAGCTCCAGTGAACACCAGGTAGCAGCTTAGCTAGTCTACGCTTCTTCTTAGTTAAGTCTGGGCCTGTGGCACAGTGGGTCCACAACCCATGTGCGCCCCCTGCGGGTGTGAAACTATGAAGATCATCATCTCTTTATTTGAGCATCTCCTCATCTGTAACGATCAGCCCACATATTACAGGATATTGGAGGGACAAGCTCATGACATACAGGACACAGGTAAAGGAGACCCTTCCACTTCATTCATGCTCCTCAATCCTGGTTATACAGATTGATATTCTATTGGAATTAGACTCTTACTACTATGGCACTACCATGAGTAGTACTTTGATGGAATCATTCTTGGACACTTGCTTTGGTTTTTGACCACTGCTTCAGAAATCCTCTAGCTCTACACTATGAAGATCATCTTCTCCTCATCTGTATGTGAGTTCACATCTTAGAGGTTAGTAGAGGTAAGTGCTCATGACATACAGTACTGGACACAGGTAAAGGATATCATCTGCACTTCATTTCTGCTCCTCAACCTGTGTCACAGAGACTGGTATTCTATTGGGATGCCACTCTAAACAACCAGCGCACTATTACAGGTAGCATCTTGATGGAAACACTCTTGAACACTGGCAGCTCCATAAGTCCTCTAGCTCCAGAGTCTAGACTACGAAGAGCTAAGTTTCTCCTCATGTTGGTTGAGCATCTCCTCCTTGTCTTGGTAAATCTCTGCCTTGTGTCAGAAGTACATCTGGCAGCCGCAGCGTAATGATACAAACACATGGGAAATTGCATCATATCTTGGCGCCCGAGCTGGCTATTATGTCATCATCAGCCTGTGTTCTTAACCCTCAGACCTCCATTTCTCAAGAACATCTACTGTACAATACACCCAATGTCCCATTCAATGGTGGAGGATGTAATTTTGTCAAACACTGCCTAAGTTCCGTTTTTTGCAGACCTCGTGCAAGATTTGGGGTGACCCCTGCCTGGATGAGAACACTCTGGCACAATGACTAGAGCAGATGAATAAACCACCTCAGTGATAAATAAGTGGATTTTCCCACATAGATTGCTGGAGGCCAGGTCTCAACACACTGCTTTATGTGGAGTAGTTGACGCTTGAGCCAAGATTCTTCCTCGTCAGAGGTTGTTGTAAGTATGGAGTAAAGGGACAGGTCTCTTGAGGTAAATATATGAGACGTGTAATATCTGAGGCCCACACATGTTCTGTGTTTGCTGCTGATTGAGCAATATAAATAAACCTGTGTAATCAGCGCAAAATCTGAGTTCACGTTTACAGATACTACAGTGAGGGAGGGCAGTCTTATGGGGTCATTGCTTAGTTTTGGACTTAAGCCCAATCATGTGTTATACTGTATGTGTCATTATTGGGGCACTGTGGATTTCACTGTTATTGTAGGGACACTGTGGATGCTAGTATTAAGGGGAAACTGTGGATGTCACTATTATGGGGAAACAGTGGATGTCACTGGTACATGGAGACACTGTGGATGTCACTGTTATTATGGGGGCACTGTGGATATCACTGTTATAGAGGCACTGTGGGTGTCACTGTTATATGGGGACACTGTGGATGTCACTGTTATTATCAGAACACTAGTATTATGAGGGAACTGTGGATGTCACTGTTATTGAGGCACTAAGGATGTCACTGATAAAGGAGCACTGTGGACATCACTGTTATCACTGTTATTATGGGGCACTGTGGATGTCAATGTTATTAGAGCACTGTGGACATCACTGTTATCACTGTTATTATGGGGGCACTGTGGATGTCACTGTTATGGGGTGCACTGTGGATGTCACGGCTATGGGGGCACGTGGACGTCACTGTTATGGGAGCACTGTGGATGTCTCTGTTATGGAGGTACTGTGGATGTCACTGTTATGGGGCACTGTGAATATCACTGTTATTAGAGCACTGTGGACGTCACTGCTATAAGAGCACTGTGGATGTCACTGTTATTGTTATATGGGGCACTATGGATGTCACTGTGGATGTCACTGTTATGAAGGCACCGTGGACGTCACTGTTATGGGAGTATGGCGCCCCAGGGTCCTGGTCGTCACAGTAGTATTGCTTTCCTCACGGGGAGTGTAATGTTATGCTTGAAGGCAAGAAGGGATAACTGTAGCCAGTTTCCACAAACATGCAACACATTCACACTCCAGGCCACCAGGGGGAGCTTTGGATCCTATTTTCTAGGTGACTCCCTATATATATATATATATATATATATATATATATATATACAGTGGGGCAAAAAAGTATTTAGTCAGTCAGCAATAGTGCAAGTTCCACCACTTAAAAAGATGAGAGGCGTCTGTAATTTACATCATAGGTAGACCTCAACTATGGGAGACAAACTGAGAAAAAAAAATCCAGAAAATCACATTGTCTGTTTTTTTAACAATTTATTTGCATATTATGGTGGAAAATAAGTATTTGGTCAGAAACAAACAATCAAGATTTCTGGCTCTCACAGACCTGTAACTTCTTCTTTAAGAGTCTCCTCTTTCCTCCACTCATTACCTGTAGTAATGGCACCTGTTTAAACTTGTTATCAGTATAAAAAGACACCTGTGCACACCCTCAAACAGCCTGACTCCAAACTCCACTATGGTGAAGACCAAAGTGCTGTCAAAGGACACCAGAAACAAAATTGTAGCCCTGCACCAGGCTGGGAAGACTGAATCTGCAATAGCCAACCAGCTTGGAGTGAAGAAATCAACAGTGGGAGCAATAATTAGAAAATGGAAGACATACAAGACCACTGATAATCTCCCTCGATCTGGGGCTCCACGCAAAATCCCACCCCGTGGGGTCAGAATGATCACAAGAACGGTGAGCAAAAATCCCAGAACCACGCGGGGGGACCTAGTGAATGAACTGCAGAGAGCTGGGA
Organism: Ranitomeya imitator; assembly: GCF_032444005.1. Classification (NCBI taxonomy): domain Eukaryota; kingdom Metazoa; phylum Chordata; class Amphibia; order Anura; family Dendrobatidae; genus Ranitomeya; species Ranitomeya imitator. The sequence continues at coordinate 655,247,906 of NC_091282.1, read as the reverse complement.
CCAATGTAACAAGGCCTACCATAAGTAACACACTACGCCACCATGGACTCAGAACCTGCAGTGCCAGACGTGTCCCACTGCTTAAGCCAGTACATGTCCGGGCCCGTCTGAAGTTTGCTAGAGAGCATTTGGATGATCCAGAGGAGTTTTGGGAGAATGTCCTATGGTCTGATGAAACCAAACTGGAACTGTTTGGTAGAAACACAACTTGTCGTGTTTGGAGGAAAAAGAATACTGAGTTGCATCCATCAAACACCATAACTACTGTAAAGCATGGTGGTGGAAACATCATGCTTTGGGGCTGTTTCTCTGCAAAGGGGCCAGGACGACTGATCCGGGTACATGAAAGAATGAATGGGGCCATGTATCGTGAGATTTTGAGTGCAAACCTCCTTCCATCAGCAAGGGCATTGAAGATGAAACGTGGCTGGGTCTTTCAACATGACAATGATCCAAAGCACACCGCCAGGGCAACGAAGGAGTGGCTTCGTAAGAAGCATTTCAAGGTCCTGGAGTGGCCTAGCCAGTCTCCAGATCTCAACCCTATAGAAAACCTTTGGAGGGAGTTGAAAGTCCGTGTTGCCAAGCGAAAAGCCAAAAACATCACTGCTCTAGAGGAGATCTGCATGGAGGAATGGGCCTACATACCAACAACAGTGTGTGGCAACCTTGTGAAGACTTACAGAAAACGTTTGACCTCTGTCATTGCCAACAAAGGATATATTACAAAGTATTGAGATGAAATTTTGTTTCTGACCAAATACTTATTTTCCACAATAATATGCAAATAAATTGTTAAAAAAACAGACAATGTGATTTTCTGGATTTTTTTTTCTCCCTTTGTCTCCCATAGTTGAGGTCTACCTATGATGTAAATTACAGACGCCTCTCATCTTTTTAAGTGGTGGAACTTGCACTATTGCTGACTGACTAAATACTTTTTTGCCCCACTGTATATATATATTTGGTAGTCTGTAGGGAAAGTCAGTCAGTTCTTGCCAGGAGACAGACTAGATCAGTCTGAGGCAGAGGAGGGTTTAAGGGGCTGTGTAGCCGCAGTGCAGCAGTTCCTGGAAAGAGACATTCAGAAAGCTGAATTGATTGAACATTCAGGAGAGCAAAGCACAGGAGAGGATATAAGAGGGAGACCATCCCCGAGCAGGCTGCCTCCTTCTGAGGTGCAGAGACCGGTAGCCGGAACACCGAGATTGTAAGGACCTCTATGACTTACATCAGAGACCGGCAGGGCAGCGGAACTCCAAGTTACCTGGTTACCTGTCCAAACTAATACTCAGGAGGCATGGTGACACCCTTAGAGGCTGGGGCGTGCTAGAGTCCCTATAAACCACCTCAAGTCACCAGTCATACGGGTTATGTCCTATCCTATCCGGGGGACAGAGAGAGAGAGATAACATCTGTGAGGACCTTAGCTGAAGCCATAGGCAGTAAGGGACTACACCACCATGGCGCTAGAGGAAGGCTTTGATTTCCACCTGGATAGGGGGACTCCTAACTTGCCTCCAAGCCGGCCGGGCCCTGTCTACCCTGTGATCTGGTGCCCTGGACTGTGGCTACCTGAAGTCGACAGTAAACAAGATAAAGAGACTGCAACCCTGTGTCCTCTTTCTTTACTGCACCATTCACCATCTTCCATCTACACCCCAGAAGCCCTGGGGACATACTTCACCTGTGGGAAGGTATACCATCTAGCTGCCATAACATCACCCCAGAGGACCCCTTAAAGCCACGTCAGTCCCCACTAACCGAATACCACAGGTGGCGTCATGAACATAAACTTCATTCTCTTTAAAGACCTTTCCCTTTTAAATGGGTGCCCAGGGCCAACAAACGGGTCGCCACCGTGACATCCCCCTGTGAACTCAGGACCCGGTACCGAGTACCCCACGGCCCAGGCAGGGTGACTCAGGGGCACTGTGGATGTTACTGTTATTGGGTCACTATTGTGCAGCATAGGAGCATACATATGCAGTAAAATATTTTTAATTTCAGGCCCGATGACCCAGAGAATCTAGAAATCTGGAACTTGACAAGAACAGAAGGGAAAACAATGAAGTGAGGGAAAATTAGAAGCTATTTGTAAACTCAAAAACTTTTCTATAACGATCCCATAATCCACTGGCGGACACAAAAACAAAAGGGCCCCTGTGCAAGAGCAATTTGCAGCCCAAGAACTCCTAAACATGCAAAATTGCACCTGCTTTGGAGGTAGAAATGGCCCCTTACCCCTTGGGCCTCTGTGCGGCCATACAGGTTGCACCAATGATATGTCCGCCCCTGCCATCATCTAAAATTCATTGATGCTGCATTATAGGAGTTGTACCGTGTATTTCACTGTGTCAGTCTTCTACAGCTTGTGAAGTTTCCACAGTTTGCCAGTAATAAACCATTGAAAGTCAGTGACCGTCAGACCCCTGCCCGCTGCGGGCATCCAATACATTCACTTTCAGCCAGCAGTTTACTGAACTCAGAGACTTTGGCAGTGAAGTTACTTTGGAAAATGTTTCCTTTTATGTCGATTTAATGGAGAGAAAGAGTTCAGGCCCCGTTACAACCACCCTGAAAACAAGATGATGGAAGAGGGGGGCGGAGAACAGAATCAGGACATGGACAAGAAAAGGAAAGACCCGAGGGCGGAGGAGGGGACAATAAGTCTAACGTAGAATCACTGTGTCACCCACTTCTCTAAAATGACTTTACCCATAACAGTCAGCGATAAATACAGTCAGAACTGAGCAATGGATATCCCCAACCAGCAGCACGGACCAAAGGCCCAACCATGCCTGCTGTACAAATTACACTGTGGTGTCACTGTTATTATGGGGACACTGTGGATGTCACTGTTATTATGGGGGCACTGTGGATATCACTGTTATTATGGGGGCACTGTGGATATCACTGTTATTATGGGTCACTGTGGATATCACTGTTATTATGGGGACACTGTGGATATCACTGTTATTATGGGGGCACTGTGGATGTCACTGTTATTATGGGGGCACTGTGGATATCACTGTTATTATGGGGCACTGTGGATATCACTGTCATTATGGGACACTGTGGATATCACTGTTATTATGGGGCACTGTGGATATCACTGTTATTATGGGGACACTGTGGATATCACTGTTATTATGGGGGCACTGTGGATATCACTGATATTATGGGGGCACTGTGGATATCACTATTATTATGGGGACACTGTGGATATCACTGTTATTATGGGGCACTGTGGATATCACTGTTATTATGGGGGCACTGTGGATATCACTGTTATTATGGGGCACTGTGGATATCACTGTTATTATGGGGCACTGTGGATATCACTGTTATTATGGGGACACTGTGGATATCACTGTTATTATGGGGCACTGTGGATATCACTGTTATTATGGGGGCACTGTGGATATCACTGTTATTATGGGGGCACTGTGGATATCACTGTTATTATGGGGACACTGTGGATATCACTGTTATTATGGGGACACTGTGGATATCACTGTTATTATGGGAGCACTGTGGATATCACTGTTATTATGGGGCACTGTGGATGTCACTGTTATTATGGGGCACTGTGGATATCACTGTTATTATGGGGCACTGTGGATATCACTGTTATTATGGGGCACTGTGGATATCACTGTTATTATGGGGCACTGTGGATATCACTGTTATTATGGGGGCACTGTGAATATCACTGTTATTATGGGGCACTGTGGATATCACTGTTATTATGGGGCACTGTGGATATCACTGTTATTATGGGGCACTGTGGATATCACTGTTATTATGGGGCACTGTGGATATCACTGTTATTATGCGGCACTGTGGATATCACTGTTATTATGGGGCACTGTGGATATCACTGTTATTATGGGGCACTGTGGGTATCACTGTTATTATGGGGCACTGTGGATATCACTGTTATTATGGGGACACTGTGGATATCACTGTTATTATGGGACACTGTGGATATCACTGTTATTATGGGGACACTGTGGATATCACTGTTATTATGGGGGCACTGTGGATATCACTGTTATTATGGGGCACTGTGGATATCACTGTTATTATGGGGCACTGGGGATATCACTGTTATTATGGGGCACTGTGGATATCACTGTTATTATGGGGCACTGTGGATATCACTGTTATTATGGGGCACTGTGGATATCACTGTTATTATGGGGCACTGTGGATATCACTGTTATTATGGGGCACTGGGGATATCACTGTTATTATGGGGGCACTGTGGATATCACTGTTATTATGGGGCACTGTGGATATCACTGTTATTATGGGGCACTGTGGATATCACTGTTATTATGGGGACACTGTGGATATCACTGTTATTATGGGGACACTGTGGATATCACTGTTATTATGTGGCACTGTGGATATCACTGTTATTATGGGGGCACTGTGGATATCACTGTTATTATGGGGACACTGTGGATATCACTGTTATTATGGGGACACTGTGGATATCACTGTTATTATGGGGCACTGTGGATATCACTGTTATTATGGGGGCACTGTGGATATCACTGTTATTATGGGGCACTGTGGATATCGCTGTTATTATGGGGCACTGTGGAATCACTGTTATTATGGGAGCACTGTGGATATCACTGTTATTATGGGGCACTGTGGATATCACTGTTATTATGGGGACACTGTGGATATCACTGTTATTATCGGGACACTGTGGATATCACTTATTATGGAGGCACTGTGGATATCACTGTTATTATGGGGACACTGTGGATATCACTGTTATTATGGGGCACTGTGGATATCACTGTTATTATGGGGACACTGTGGATATCACTGTTATTATCGGGACACTGTGGATATCACTGTTATTATGGAGGCACTGTGGATATCACTGTTATTATGGGGACACTGTGGATATCACTGTTATTATGGGGACACTGTGGATATCACTGTTATTATGGAGCACTGTGGATATCACTGTTATTATGGGGCACTGTGGATATCACTGTTATTATCGGGACACTGTGGATATCACTGTTATTATGGGGCACTGTGGATACCACTGTTATTATCGGGACACTGTGGATATCACTGTTATTATGGGGCACTGTGGATATCACTGTTATTATGGGGGCACTGTGGATATCACTGTTATTATGGGGGCACTGTGGATATCACTGTTATTATGGGGCACTGTGGATATCACTGTTATTATCGGGACACTGTGGATATCACTGTTATTATGGGGCACTGTGGATATCACTGTTATTATGGGGGCACTGTGGATATCACTGTTATTATGGGGGCACTGTGGATATCACTGTTATTATGGGGCACTGTGGATATCACTGTTATTATGGGGCACTATGGATATCACTGTTATTATGGGGCACTGTGGATATCACTGTTATTATGGGGCACTGTGGATATCACTGTTATTATGGGGCACTGTGGATATCACTGTTATTATGGGGCACTGTGGATATCACTGTTATTATGGGGACACTGAGGATATCACTGTTATTATGGGAGCACTGTGGATATCACTGTTATTATGGGGGCACTGTGGATATCACTGTTATTATGGGGCACTGTGGATATCACTGTTATTATGGGGCACTATGGATATCACTGTTATTATGGGGCACTGTGGATATCACTGTTATTATGGGGCACTGTGGATATCACTGTTATTATGGGGCACTGTGGATATCACTGTTATTATGGGGCACTGTGGATATCACTGTTATTATGGGAGCACTGTGGATATCACTGTTATTATTGGACACTGTGGATATCACTGTTATTATGGGGGCACTGTGGATATTACTGTTATTATGGGGCACTGTGGATATCACTGTTATTATGGGGGTACTGTGGATATCACTGTTATTATGGGGGCACTGTGTATATCTCTGTTATTGTGGGGCATTGTGGATATCACTGTTATTATGGGAGCACTGTGGATATCACTGTTATTATGGGGGCACTGTGGATATCACTGTTATTATGGGGCACTGTGGATATCACTGTTATTATGGGGGCACTGTGTATATCACTGTTATTGTGGGGCATTGTGGATATCACTGTTATTATGGGGCACTGTTGATATCACTGTTAATATGGGACACTGTGGATATCACTGTTATTATGAGGGCACTGTGCATGTCACTGTTATGGGGGCACTGCGGATATCACTGTTATTATGGAGGCACGGTGGATATCACTGTTATTATGGGGTACTGTGGATATCACTTTTATTATGGGGGGCACTGTGGATATCACTGTTATTATGGGAGCACTGTGGATATCACTGTTATTATGGGAGCACTGTCGATATCACTGTTATTATGGGAGTAAGTTGCCCGCCAGGGCCGTGGGGTACTCGGTCCAGTACTCAAAGGGGGATGTCACGGTGGCGGCGACCCTGTCCAAGGCCCTGTATGCCGATGTTAAAGGGAAAGTCTTTAAAGAGGTTTTGAATAAAGTTTGTGTTCGTGACGCCACCTGTGATATTCAGTCAGTGGGGACCAACGCTGCTTAAAGGAGTCAACTGGGGGGAGGTTAAGGCAGCTGAGATGGTATAACTCACCACACGTGAAGTAGGTCCCCAGAGCTCCCAGTATGTAGGTGAAGATGGTGAGTAGTGCAGTAAAGAATGGAGGACACAGGGTTGCAGTCTCTTTACCTGGTTTACTGAAGACTTCAGGCAGCCACAGTCCAGGGCACCAGATCACAGGTACAGATAGGGTCCAGCTGGCTTGGAAGCGAATTCAGAGTTCCCTTTACCAGGTGGAGTTGGAAGCCTTCCTACCAGCGCAGTGGTGTTGTAGTCCCTTACTGCCTATAGATTCAGGCAAGGTCCTCACAGTTCTCTCTGTCCTCCATAAAGGTGAGACACAAACCCGTATGACAGGTGGCTCGAGCCTTTTTACAGGGTCTCTATCATGACCCGGGCTGTATGTGCCGCTGTGCCTCCTGGGTATTATGGCAGACAAGTGATGTGTAATCCAGCTGTCCTGCCGGTTTCTGCTGTGCCTCCTAGAGTGTGACACAACCTCAGTCGTCCGGCTACCGGTATCTGCTCTCTGCCAGGGAGGTGGCCCAGTCGCAGCTGTCCTCCCCAAATGTCACTCTCCTGTGCTTCGCTCTCCTGCACGCTCACTGTAACGGGGTCTACTGTGCTGTAGTACCTCTTTCAGCACCCCCCGTGTTTCAGGAGGTCCACTCTGCTTTTGCTGGATTCTGAATGAAGGACGCTGGCTGGAATTCCTTGATTACGTGAGAGCATATAAAAGCTGACTGCTACTCCACGTATTTCCAGTCTAAAAGAACACACTTTATTCACAGCACATAGAATATATAACACAGATACACAGGGCAGGCCAATAGAAAAAGCAGGCCAGACATACATTACAATAGCCGCAGGGGGCCGAAGCCTGCTGATATTTACTGTGGGAATTACAAAGGTGGGGGAGGTCAGAAGGAGAATATCTTGTCCCCTCTGACCAGGGGCGCAGCCTGTGGACTGATGCATTCCACATGGAACCTATTATACATAATATATACTGCATAACATATTCTTGGTGCTGGGGGTTCTGTAACACGGCTCCCCTTTTCAGCGACGCGATCGGCATACACAGTCTGATCCTTAACGGATCGGTTTGGGGATGACCGAAGTTTATGGGGTTGGTACAAGTTCCGTTTGTCGACTTAGTCCATTGGCATTACCGTTTTGTTTGCCGGGTCTGTAGTGGATGGTGAAGTCCAGAGGTTGTAGGGCTAAACTCCACCGCAGTGATCTGGCGTTGTCTCCGGAGACCCGATTAAGCCAGACTAGGGGATTATGGTCCGTTAGGAGGGAAAACTGTCGTCCATACAAATATGGTTGTAACTTTTTGAGTGCCCATACTATTGCCAGGTACTCCTTCTCGATGGCCGCATAGCTCACTTCACGGGGCAGTAGTTTCCGACTCAGGTAAGCTACCGGGTGTTCTTGGCCGTCCGGCCCGACTTGGCTTAGTACTGCCCCCAATCCAAACATAGAAGCGTCTGTGTGGACAAGGAAACGTTTAGTTGGATCGGGTGCGGCCAATACAGGAGTATTGGTGAGGGCGCCCTTTAGCTGGTGGAAGGCTTCCTCACACTCTGGGATCCAGGTTACCTGGCGGGGTTGGTTCTTACGGGTCAGATCAGTGAGGGGCTTGGCCACGCTGCTGTAATTGGGAACGAATTTCCTGTAATACCCCGCTGTCCCTAGAAACGCCATGACCTGGGTTTTAGTGCGTGGGGTGGGCCATTTGGCTATGGCCTCAATCTTGGCTGGTTCTGGTCTCTGTTTCCCACTTCCCACCCAATGCCCTAAATACTGAACCTCTGCTTTGCCCATGTGACACTTGTTTGGGTTCAGGGTGATTCCGGCCTTGTGGATCCTGTCTAATACTGTCTCTAGGTGATTTAGATGCTCTTCCCATGTCTCGCTGTAGATGGCAATGTCATCCAGGTAGGCACACGCATAGTCCTGGAGACCATCCAGAAGCCGGTCAGCCAGCCTCTGGAAGATCGCCGGGGCAGTCTTCATCCCGAATGGCATAACTCGAAACTGGAATAAGCCAAACGGGGTGACAAATGCCGACTTGGGAATATCATCAGGACTAAGGGGAATCTGCCAGTAGCCTTTGCATAGATCGATGGTGGTCAAATACTTTGCCCCTGCCAGTCGGTCTAACAAGTCATCCACACGCGGCATGGGATACGCATCCGTCACTGTTTTCTCATTGAGCTTACGATAGTCTACACAAAACCGTGTAGTCCCATTCTTCTTGGGCACTAACACTACGGGGGATGCCCAGGGACTATCTGACTCTTCAATGACCCCTAAACGCAACATCTCTTGTATCTCTTGTCGCATCCCTTCTCGTACAGACTCAGGGACGCGGAAGGGGGGTTGTCGCAGGGGGGTCTGATCCTGGGTCTCAACCTTGTGTTGTGCCAGGTGAGTGTATCCGGGTTTCCCTGAAAACATCCTCTGTCGCTGCCTCAACAACTCCTCCGCCTGCTGTCTCTCCCGGGGACCTAAGTCTTCACCCCAGTGTACCTGGTCCGATGTTTTAGACTGAGTCCTCTCCCCTAAGACATCAGGCAAGGGAAGTCCGGCTAAATCCTCTGCTTCAGGTGCACAGATGGCCACTACTTCTTCAGGGCGCTCCCGATAGGGCTTCAGCATATTCACGTGGAACATGCGGATAACCCTGGGGTCGTCACAATCGGTGACATTATAGGTGGTGTCGGCTATTTTCCCCACTACCTGGTAGGGCCCCTGCCATGCAGATGGAACTTGTTCTGCCTAGTGGGCTCTAACACCAGGACCTTCTGCCCTATTTCCAAGGTGCGCTCTCTGGCCCTCCGATCGTACCATACACGCTGGCGCCGCTGGGCCACCTGCATGTTCCCACGTACAGCCTGGGTCAGCTCCTGTACGCGGTCCCGGAATTCCAGCACAAAGGGTACAATAGGTGCCCCTTCTATGATGCCCTCCCCTTCCCAGTGTTCTAGCACTAAGTCTAGGGGTCCCCTTACCCGTCTCCTGTATACCAGTTCGAATGGGGAGAACCCCGGGGATTCTTGGGGCACCTCTCGATAGGCAAAGAGGAGGTGAGGCAAGAATTTCTCCCAGTTCCTGTAGGTCCTGGTAAAAGTCCCAATGAGTTGTTTTAACGTCCCGTTAAAGCGTTCACACAACCCATTGGTTTGCGGGTGGTACGGGGCGCTTCTAATGGACTTTACGCCGCACAGCTTCCACAGTTGGTTGGTCACCTCTGCTATAAACTGGGTACCCTGGTCTGAGATAATCTCCCAGTGAAATCCAACCCGTGAGAAAACCTGGAGCAGGGCAGCCGCCAATGTCTCTGCCAGTATGTTAGGTAACGCAACCGCCTCTGGATACCGTGTGGCATAATCTACCACAGTCAATATATACCTTTTCCCTGATGGACTGGGTTTGGCTAACGGCCCTATCAGATCGACCGCTACTCGGCTAAATGGTTCCTCCACAATGGGGAGGGGGCGTAATTTGGCCTTGCATCGATCTCCCCTCTTGCCAATGCGCTGGCAACTGTCACAGGTCTGGCAGTATTGACGAACATCATAGGTTACCCCCGGCCAAAAGAAGTTTTGTGTCAGATGACGCCTGGTGTGACTGACGCCGAAGTGCCCGGCCAAGGGTATGTCATGAGAGATTCGCAGTAACTCCTGCCTATACTTCTTGGGAACTACCAGCTGTCGTTTTATAGTGGGGCTTGTCCCTGTGTGGTGCTGCTCTGTGATCCGGTAGAGGAGTCCCTGCTTCCATATAAACTGTTCCCCTTCCAGTACCCCTCTCCCCTCCTGTGCCTTCCCACGATATCCCTCCAATGAAGGATCCTCAAGTAACTCCCTCTTAAATTCATCTGGGGTGGCCCAAGAAATGTGTCTGGCTATGGGAATACATGTAGGGCTGGGATGTCTTACCTGGGCCTCCTCTGAGTGTGATTCCGCCTCCGGAGCTTGTCTCCGGGTGGTCACAGGATATGTCTCAGCCAGAGGGGCAACCAAGAAGGCAGACAACATGGGCCCCAAGTCATTTCCCAGCAAAACATCTGCAGGCAAATCCTCCATCAAGCCGACCTCAACAAGGCCATCCCCAACTCCCCAGTTCAGGTGAATCCTGGCAGTGGGTAGTCGATGTATGGCTCCCCCTGCTACACGGACTGCCACTGTCCGGTCCGTCTTCTCTTGGTCCCGGACAAGATGAGGCTTCACAAGGGTCAAAGTTGCTCCGGAATCTCTTAGTCCCTGCATGCGTTTCCCATTAACCCACACGACCTGTCGATGCTGTTGTCGATTATCTGCCCGGGCTGCCTGCACGGGGTCTACTTCATGCAGCACTTCCTCCATGTGTTCCACCCCTTGGTTAGTTGTAGCCCCCAATGCCGGGTCAGCTTTGCCTTGGTAGCAGTGTAGAGCAGCCCGGTGGAAGGTAGCTGTTCCCGCCTTTGGCCACTGGGTATGCTGAGTCCAGTTGGGACATTGTCTTTGCAGGTGGCCCAGCTGACGGCAGGTGTGGCATCGCGCCCCAGGGGAACTGTGGTAGGCCGGGTTTCTAGCTGGTCCCCCTACAATCTTCGGTGGTTTGGGGCCCTCCAGGTCCATGGGCGGACCTCAGTGACCATATTTGATCCGGACAACTGAGGCCTCCTGGCGTCATGATGTTCATCGGCCAGATGAGCGGCTTCCTCAAGAGTCATTGGCCGCCTGTCCTGAAGCCATTCCTGTGTCTCGGGGTTTAGTCCATTAAAGAATCGTTCTCCTTAGTGGTTGCTTGGCTCCCTTGTACCCACTGTAGCAGTGACCGCCGTAATTTACAGGCCCATTCAGCGTGGGTATCGGTTACTCGTTTTATAAGTCCGCGGAACTTTTGGCGGTATGCCTCTGGTATCAGCGCATACCGGGCCAAGATCACTTCTTTGATCCACTCATAGTCCATACAGTCCTCATCAGGTACCGTGCGATAGGCGTCCGCTGCCCGGCCTGTCAGCTTGCTGGCCAGAATCTGAACCCGTTCCTCCGGCTTCACTTGATGAAGGGCACACTGCCGCTCAAAGTCCTGCAGAAAGCCATCAATGTCTTACTCTGCCTCCCCCAACTGTCGGAAGGCATTATACTGGATCTTTTTGTGGCTTACTGTTGAAGGTACCTGGGCGGAGGCCAGAGCTCCCCTTGCTCACTGACTCTCCTCTCTCCGCTCTGCCATCTCCATCTTGGGCAGCTCCACTTTGGTCCGCTCTGCCATCTCCATCTTGGTTAGCTCTATCCTGGTCCGCTCGGCCATCTCTTCCTTCAGATCAGTACGCACATCAGCCATCACCTCTCGTATGATCTCTACTGCAGGGTTTGGGCCATAGAATGCCAGTCTGTTCTTTACCTCCCTCTGGAATTCAGTCTCCTCCACGTTCACATTGGGGGGCGCTGCACTGTCGTGTTCCATGATGGCTGCTATCAAATCCGCTTTTGTTTTGTTGCTGGCGGTCAACCCTCGGGCTTCCACTAGATCTTTTAATGTAGTCCTCTTTAACTTTTGGTAGTTGTCTTCCATTCATTCTTTTCCTCCTGTAGAAGAGGTATCACATCCCGCTGTCTGCCACCAGTGTAACGGGGTCTACTGTGCTGTAGTACCTCTTTCAGCACCCCCCGTGTTTCAGGAGGTCCACTCTGCTTTTGCTGGATTCTGAATGAAGGACGCTGGCTGGAATTCCTTGTTTACGTGAGAGCATATAAAAGCTGACTGCTACTCCACGTATTTCCAGTCTAAAAGAACACACTTTATTCACAGCACACAGAATATATAACACAGATACACAGGGCAGGCCAATAGAAAAAGCAGGCCAGACATACATTACAACAGCCGCAGGGGGCCGGAGCCTGCTGATATTTACTGTGGGAATTACAAAGGTGGGGGAATTCAGAAGGAGAATATCTTTTCCCCTTTGACCAGGGGCGCAGCCTGTGGACTGTTGCATTTCACATGGAACCTATTATTACATAATATATACTGCATAACATATTCTTAGTGTTGGGGGTTCTGTAACACTCACTAAACGCTGTTCTTCCTTCAGTATATCACTATCCAGGAGCTGCAGCAACTCTGGCTGCACGGCCCCTTACACGTCCTTCTGCGTCAGACTGCTCCAGTCTGCTATCCGGCACTATCCCTCCAGACCAGAATTTATATATAGGGGAGCCACCCATAAGCAGAATCAGAGCTCCCCCTTCTGGCCTGGAGTGTGATCATGTTATGTGCTTGTGATTACCTGATAAAAGGAATCCTTCATCGCTTCCAAGCGTGACATCACTCTCCTCATGAGGAAAGCAATGCCACTGTGACAACCAAGACCCTGGGGCGTCACATGAGCACTGTGGATATCACTGTCATTATGGGGCACTGTGGATATGACTGATATTGTGGGGCACTGTGGATGTTAGGTTATGTGAGCACTGTTGATGGTGCTGTTATTATGGTGGCACTGTGGATACTACTTGCTATTGTGGAGACTGGTTGTCGCTGGTATGGTGTTATGGTGTTGCTAAAGATGTCCAAAAGCAGTGTTACGGAATCACTCAGCACCCAGAATATGTTGTGCAGTTATATGTATGTATAATAGGTTCCATGTCAGATGCATGCCCCTAATGCATCATCCCACAGGCTGCGCCCCTGGGCAGATGGGGCACGATATTCTCCTTTTGTCCACCCCTCCACCTTTGTAATTCCCACAGTAAATATCGGCAGGCTCCGGTGTCATGATTTACCCCGTGACCGTCACCCCCACGTCACGGATTGGGGTGACTTTAGGCCAACAGACGGCTATCACATGTGCAGGGGGCTTATCTTAGTTATCCCTCCACTGCTACAATGTGATGAAAAAACACACACAAGTCTATTGACCTCTTAGTTTACAGCAGGGGCTTATTTTAGGTATCCCACTGCTCTTCAATATACCACGAACTGCAGGTATTTATGTATATCCCGCTTTACAGGTCCGCTTGAACTTGCAGCTCTCTGGCGCCCCCCTTACCCTCAGGTCAGATTCGGTACTGCACCTAGGGTAATTAGTCGCCAGAAAGGCTGCCTGCTAAGTACTGGCTATTGGGCACGCTGCAGCGAGGCGATTTAACTACTCCCACTGAGGCAGGAACAATAATTATCAACGCCGCAGTTGCTACGACTCCCAAACTCACAGCACACGGTATGCTGCCACCAACTTCGATTAAATGGGTCCGATGCTACCCCAAAACAGTAGCGTAATCCCCTTTTAAAGACTTAGGGTATGTTTTAGAGCAGAAGAACAAATCTAGTATTTTAAATATTATACTCCATAAAAGGCAGTGTTTTTAAAAAGTTATATAAAGATGTTACAATATGAGACAATTGAAAATATGTACAAAGTAATTATAAAATAAAGGGATTAAATGAGAATAGGTAAAACTCACATGTTCTCAGTTCATTTCAGGCAAAACCAGGCTAGTGGGCGGAGCTCCCAAATGTCCCAATGCATCAGGACTGGCAGTGAGGGCTCCTCAAGTCAGACTCAGACAGACTCTAAAGTCTGGGTAAAGTGGAGTAACTTAAATAAACACAGCCTCGTGACATCACTAACAGGGCTGGTTTCCTCAGACCCTCCTATCTCTTCAGTCTTACTAAATTTAACAAGTTTGTCTAATGCCTGTATCTCCGCTACAGAACATGTCAGAATCATATCACACCCAGCATTCATCTTGTATTAACATTGGCGTTCTAATGAGACCAAATTTGGGCTTGATGGAATGCATAGTTTCAGAGAAATCCATACTCTGTGCCTGTTGGAACTAGAAGCCCGCGCTTACCGTGGCTGATAGATGCATCGATGGAGATTCACAAACTGGACGTATTATTTTCCTAGCCTAAACCGTTGGCCCAATATCTCACTATCATGGAACAAAGGACTTCTTGCCTTTAAAGAAGGAAATCAGACCAGTTACTGCTGGAGGAAGGTTTGAGCCAACACCAGCGAACGTAAAAATTCTTTTGGGAGGGGCATGAGGGGTTTGGGAGCTGCACATGCACATCTCAGAACAGGAACACAGTGAAGGGGGTTTTTAGCCCACAGCATGGGCTAGCAAGAATGTTGTAAATTCTGTTGTCGAGCTCCCTCCTGTGGTCGTGAATGGTACTTCGGTGAGTTCTGTCCGTGGGTTCCCTCTGGTGGCTGTGAATGGAGCTGCTGCTTCTGAGGTTCCTTACACAGGTGACGGGGTTTATCCTTTGGTTTGCTGCTCTATTTAACTCCACTTAGATCGTTACTCCATGCCAGCTGTCAATGTTTCTGCATTGCTTCAGTTCGCTCTTGGATCTTTCTGAGACCTGTCTCTTCCTGCAAGAAGCTAAGTCCCCGTTTGTTATTTTCTGTTTATGGTTTTCTAGTCCAGCTTGCTTTCATTATTTTGTCTTGCTAGCTGGAAGCTCTGGGATGCAGGGTGGCGCCTCCGCACCGTGAGTCGGTGCGGGGGTCTTTTTGCACACTCTGCGTGGTCTTTTGTAGTTTTTGTGCTGACCGCAAAGATACCTTTCCTATCCTCTGTCTATTTAAGTTAGTCTGGCCTCCCTGTGCTAAAACCTGTTTTCATTTCTGTGTTTGTGACTTTCATCTTAACTTACAGTTAATATATGTGAGGGGCTGCCTTTTCCTTTGGGGAATTTCTCTGAGGCAAGGTAGGCTTACTTTCTATCTCTAGGGCTAGCTAGTTCTTAGGCTGTGACGAGGCGCCTAGGGAGCGTCAGGAGCGCTCCACGGCTATTTCTAGTGTGTGTGATAGGATTAGGGATTGCAGTCAGCAGAGCTCCCACATCCCAGAGCTTGTCCTGTTTGAGGTTTAACTATCAGGTCTTTCCTGGTGCTCCTAACCACCAGGTCATAACAGTACAGCTGGCCAAATGTATTAATGCATCTCAATAGAGGGATAAGAGAAGCTCTGAGACCATTTTTTTTTTCTTTGCACTGTGTTTTGTCTTTCTTTTCCCCTAGTCCTTTGGGTGGTTCAGGACACAGGTGTAGAGATGGACATTCAAGGTCTGTCCTCTTGTGTGGATCATCTCACTGCAAGGGTACAAAACATTCAAGATTTTGTGGTTCAGAATCCTATGTTAGAGCCTAGAATTCCTATTCCTGATTTATTTTCTGGGAATAGAGCTAAGTTTCTGAATTAAAAAAATAATTGTAAACTGTTTCTAGCTTTGAAACCCCGCTCCTCTGGTGACCCCGCTCAACAAGTAAAAATCATTATTTCTTTGTTGCGTGGTGACCCTCAAGACTGGGCATTTTCCCTTGCGCCAGGAGATCCTGCATTGCGTGATGTTGATGCGTTTTTTCTGGCGCTTGGATTGCTTTATGATGAACCAAATTCCGTGGATCAGGCAGAGAAAATCTTGCTGGCATTGTGTCAGGGTCAGGATGAAGCGGAGGTGTACTGTCAGAAGTTTAGAAAGTGGTCTGTGCTTACTCAGTGGAATGGATGTGCCCTGGCGGCAATTTTCAGAAAGGGTCTTTCTGAAGCCCTTAAGGATGTCATGGTGGGATTTCCCACGCCTGCTGGTCTGAGTGAGTCTATGTCCTTGGCCATTCAGATCGATCGGCGCTTGCGTGAGCGCAAAGCTGTGCACCATTTGGCGGTGTTCTCTGAGAATAGGCCTGAGCCTATGCAGTGTGATAGGACTTTGACCAGAGCTGAACGGCAAGAACACAGACGTCGGAATAGACTGTGTTTTTACTGTGGTGAATCCACTCATGCTATCTCCGATTGTCCTAAGCGCACTAAGCGGTTCGCTAGGTCTGCCACCATTGGTACAGTACAGTCTAAATTTCTTTTGTCCGTTACTCTGATTTGCTCTCTGTCGTCCTATTCTGTTATGGCATTTGTGGATTCAGGCACTGCCCTGAATTTGATGGACTTAGAGTTTGCCAGGCGCTGTGGTTTTTCCTTGGAGTCCTTGCAGTATCCTATTCCATTGAGAGGAATTGATGCTACACCTTTGGCCAAGAATAAGCCTCAATACTGGATGCAATTGACCATGTGCATGGCTCCTGCACATCAGGAGGATATTCGCTTTTTGGTGTTGCATAATCTGCATGATGTGGTCGTTTTGGGGTTGCCATGGCTACAGGTCCATAATCCAGTATTGGATTGGAAATCTATGTCTGTGTCCAGCTGGGGTTGTCAAGGGGTACATGGTGATGTTCCATTGTTGTCAATTTCGCCTTCCACTCCTTCTGAAGTCCCTGAGTTTTTATCAGATTACCGGGATGTATTTGAGGAGCCCAAATCCGGTGCCCTTCCTCCTCATAGGGATTGCGATTGTGCTATTAATTTGATTCCCGGTAGTAAGTTTCCTAAGGGCCGACTGTTTAATTTATCTGTGCCAGAGCACGCTGCTATGCGGAGTTATATAAAGGAATCCTTGGAGAAGGGTCATATTCGCCCGTCGTCGTCACCATTGGGAGCAGGGTTCTTTTTTGTGGCCAAGAAGGATGGCTCTTTAAGACCTTGTATTGATTACCGCCTTCTTAATAAGATCACAGTCAAATTTCAGTATCCTTTGCCGCTGATGTCCGATCTGTTTGCTCGGATTAAGGGGGCTAGTTGGTTCACCAAGATAGATCTTCGAGGGGCGTATAATCTTGTGCGAATTAAACAGGGCGCTGAATGGAAAACAGCATTTAATACGCCCGAGGGCCATTTTGAGTACCTGGTTATGCCATTCGGGCTTTCTAATGCTCCATCTGTGTTTCAGTCCTTTATGCATGACATCTTCCGAGAGTACCTGGATAGATTCATGATTGTATATTTGGATGACATTTTGGTCTTTTCGGATGATTGGGAGTCTCATGTGAAGCAGGTCAGAATGGTGTTCCAGGTCCTTCGTGCGAATTCCTTGTTTGTGAAGGGGTCTAAGTGTCTCTTTGGAGTTCAGAAGGTTTCGTTTTTGGGTTTCATTTTTTCCCCTTCTACTATCGAGATGGACCCTGTTAAGGTCCAGGCCATTTATGATTGGACTCAGCCGACATCGGTGAAGAGCCTACAGAAGTTCCTGGGCTTTGCTAATTTTTACCGTCGCTTCATCGCTAATTTTTCTAGTGTTGCTAAACCGTTGACTGATTTGACCAAGAAAGGTGCTGATGTGGTCAATTGGTCCTCTGCGGCTGTAGAGGCTTTTCAGGAGTTGAAGCGTCATTTTTCTTCTGCCCCTGTGCTGTGCCAGCCAGATGTTTCGCTCCCGTTTCAGGTCGAGGTTGATGCTTCTGAGATTGGAGCAGGGGCTTGTTTGTCTCAAAGAAGTTCTGATGGCTCGGTGATGAAACCTTGTGCCTTCTTTTCTAGAAAATTCTCGCCTGCTGAGCGCAATTATGATGTTGGCAATCGAGAGTTGTTGGCCATGAAGTGGGCATTCGAGGAGTGGCGACATTGGCTTGAAGGAGCTAAACATCGCGTGGTGGTCTTGACGGATCACAAGAATTTGACTTATCTCGAGTCTGCCAAACGGTTGAATCGTAGACAGGCTCGATGGTCGCTCTTTTTCTCCCGTTTTGATTTTGTGGTTTCATACCTTCCGGGATCTAAGAATGTGAAGGCTGATGCCCTGTCAAGGAGTTTTGTGCCTGACTCTCCGGGTGTTCCGGAGCCGGCGGGTATTCTTAAAGAGGGGGTAATTTTGTCTGCCATCTCCCCTGATTTGCGGCGCGTGCTGCAGAAGTTTCAGGCTGATAGACCTGACCGTTGTCCAACGGAGAAACTGTTTGTCCCTGATAGATGGACTAGTAGAGTTATCTCTGAAGTTCATTGTTCGGTGTTGGCTGGTCATCCTGGAATCTTTGGTACCAGAGATTTGGTGGCTAGATCCTTTTGGTGGCCTTCTTTGTCGCGGGATGTGCGTTCTTTTGTGCAGTCCTGTGGGACTTGTGCTCGGGCTAAGCCCTGCTGTTCTCGTGCCAGTGAGTTGCTTTTGCCCCTTGCCGGTCCCGAAGAGGCCCTGGACGCATATTTCCATGGATTTTATTTCTGATCTCCCGGTTTCTCAAAGGATGTCGGTCATTTGGGTGGTTTGTGATCGCTTCTCTAAGATGGTCCATTTGGTACCCTTGTCTAAATTACCTTCCTCCTCTGATTTGGTGCCATTGTTTTTCCAGCATGTGGTTCGTTTGCATGGCATTCCGGAGAACATTGTCTCGGACAGAGGTTCCAAGTTTGTTTCAAGGTTTTGGCGGTCCTTTTGTGCGAAGATGGGCATTGATTTGTCTTTTTCTTCGGCTTTCCATCCTCAGACTAATAGCCAAACCGAACAAACTAATCAGACTTTGGAAACATATCTGAGATGCTTTGTTTCTGCTGATCAGGATGATTGGGTGTCCTTCTTGCCTTTGGCTGAGTTCGCCCTTAATAATCGGGCCAGCTCGGCTACTTTGGTTTCTCCTTTTTTCTGCAATTCTGGTTTCCATCCTCGTTTCTCTTCACGGCAGGTTGAGCCTTCGGACTGTCCTGGTGTGGATACTGTGGTGGACAGGTTGCAGCAGATTTGGACTCGTGGTGGACAATTTGACATTGTCCCAGGAGAAGGCTCAACGTTTCGCTAACCGCCGGCGCTGTGTTGGTCCCCGACTTCGGGTTGGGGATTTGATTTGGTTGTCATCTCGTCATGTTCCTATGAAGGTTTCCTCTCCGAAGTTTAAGCCTCGTTTCATTGGGCCATACAAGATTTCTGAAATTCTTAATCCTGTGTCATTTCGTTTGGACCTTCCAGCTTCTTTTGCCATCTATAATGTGTTCCATAGGACGTTGTTGCGGAGATACGTGGCGCCTATGGTTCCCTCCGTTGATCCTCCTGCCCCGGTGTTGGTCGAGGGGGAGTTGGAGTATGTGGTGGAGAAGATTTTGGATTCTCGTGTTTCAAGACGGAAACTCCAGTACCTGGTCAAGTGGAAGGGTTATGGTCAGGAGGATAATTCCTGGGTTTTTGCCTCTGATGTTCATGCTGCCGATCTGGTTCGTGCTTTTCATTTGGCTCATCCTGATCGGCCTGGGGGCTCTGGTGAGGGTTCGGTGACCCCTCCTCAAGGGGGGGTACTGTTGGAAATTCTGTTGTCGAGCTCCCTCCTGTGGTCGTGAATGGTACTTCGGTGAGTTCTGTCCGTGGGCTCCCTCTGGTGGCTGTGAATGGAGCTGCTGCTTCTGAGGTTCCTTACACAGGTGACGGGGTTTATCCTTTGGTTTGCTGCTCTATTTAACTCCACTTAGATCGTTACTCCATGCCAGCTGTCAATGTTTCTGCATTGCTTCAGTTCGCTCTTGGATTTTTCTGAGACCTGTCTCTTCCTGCAAGAAGCTAAGTCCCCATTTGTTATTTTCTGTTCATGGTTTTCTAGTCCAGCTTGCTTTCATTATTTTGTCTTGCTAGCTGGAAGCTCTGGGATGCAGGGTGGCGCCTCCACACCGTGAGTCGGTGCGGGGGTCTTTTTGCACACTCTGCGTGGTCTTTTGTAGTTTTTGTGCTGACCGCAAAGATACCTTTCCTATCCTCTGTCTATTTAGTTAGTCTGGCCTCCCTGTGCTAAAGCCTGTTTTCATTTCTGTGTTTGTGACTTTCATCTTAACTCACAGTTAATATATGTGGGGGGCTGCCTTTTCCTTTGGGGAATTTCTCTGAGGCAAGGTAGGCTTACTTTCTATCTCTAGGGCTAGCTAGTTCTTAGGCTGTGACGAGGCGCCTAGGGAGCGTCAGGAGTGCTCCACGGCTATTTCTAGTGTGTGTGATAGGATTAGGGATTGCGGTGAGCAGAGCTCCCACATCCCAGAGCTTGTCCTGTTTGAGGTTTAACTATCAGGTCTTTCCTGGTGCTCCTAACCACCAGGTCATAACACAAGAAGCAATGAAAGCTCTTCTAAACCCATTGAAAAGAAAAGCTAAACCCTGAAGTAAAGGGGGGTAAACGCCCACCCTATATGTGCTGGCAGAGAAACTAAACTTATTATATACATTTTCCTCACACCTCCCCCTTCAGGTGTGCGCTACGGAGGCAGGACCTGATGGTGCTCCTCCATGCGCACCTCAGCAGGTTCACCCTGGTGGGCCAACCCATCAACATTGCCATGCTCTGGCTTTATGGTGCCCACGCCTATCTGGTGCCCCAGGTAGTGGACCTCACTCATGCCCATTTGGCACTTTCCCGGCTTGATAGTCAGTCCAGCTTGGTGAATTCGCCTGAGCACCTCCTCGAGATGCTGCAGGTGTTCCCTCCAGGAGGAACTGAAGATGGCAATGTCATCCAAGTACGCACTGCGTACTTCTCCAGTCCCTGAAGCAGGAGGTTGACCATCCGCTGGAAAGTTGCAGGGGCATTCTTCATGCCGAAGGGCATGACTGTGGACTCATACAGTCCAAAGGGTGTGATAAAGGCGGACTTCTGCGCCTCGGGGCTCAGGGGAATCTGCCAGTATCCTCGACTCAGATCCATTATTGTTAGGTAATCTGTGCTAGCTAACCTCTCCAGCAGCTCTTCGATGCGCGGCATTGGGTGCGCATCAGAGGCTATGATGGCGTTGAGCCCCCTGTAGTCCACGCAGAACTGGGTGGTCTGATTCTTCTTTGGCACGAGAACTACAGATGAGGCCCACGCACTCTTTGACCGTCGAATCACCCCCAGCTGTAACATCTCATCGATCACCTGGTGCATAACCTGCAGCACCTGGTCGGAGGTTCGATAGGGTGTTGGCCGTAGTGGGGCATGATTCCCGGGTCCACCTCGTAGACTGCTAACTCAGTCCCTCCAGGTCGGTTGGAGAAAGTGGCCCGGAAGGGTTCCAGCTTGGTCCGCAACTGCGACTGCTGGGGTTCGGTTAGTGAAGCGCTTACCTCTACGTCCTCAATGGACCCACCGGCCTTTGCTTGGGCCAGCATGTCCAGGAGAGTGTCTTCCTACCAGTCTCCGGGTAAGCTGCAGACCGGTAGGATGAAAGGTTCACGTTCGTGATGAGCCTTCATCATGTTGACGTGAAAGGCCTTTCGCCTACCCCGAGCGTGGTCAAGTGTGACCACGTAAGTGACCGGGTTGAGCTGTTGGTGGACGACGTACGGGCCCTCCCAGGCTGCCTGAAGCTTATCCGTTGGCACGGGGACCAGCACCCATACCTTTTGACCAATGTGGTAGGTCCGCTCCCGGGCGTTCTGGTCGTACCAGTGCTTCTGATCAGCCTGAGCCTGCGTCATGTTGTCATGCACCAACTGCGTCAAGGTCTGCATCTTGTCACGGAAGCGCATGACATACTCCACTATGGACACTTCAGAAGGGTTCAGTTCCTCTTCCCAGGATTCTCTTACCAACCCAAGGGGTCCCCTGACTCACCTGCCATATAGGAGCTCGAAGGGGGAGAGCCCCGTCGAGGCCTGCGGAACCTCTAGGTAAGCGAATAGCAGGTGTGGGAGGTACTGCTCCCAGTCGCGCCCTTGGGTCTCAACCAGCATGCTTAGCATCTGTTTGAGGGTACCATTGAAGCGTCCACACAAGCCATTGGTCTGTGGGTGATACGCACTCGATATCAGGTGCTTCACCTGCATTCTCTTACAGAAAGCCTCCATTAGGTGAGACATGAATTGGGTCCCTTGATCAATAAGCATCTCCCTGGGAAATCCTACACAGGAAAAGATAGCCAACAGGGCATCCGCCACCTTATCTGCCCTAGTTTACGACAGAGCTACTGCCTCTGGGTACCGGGTAGCGTAGTCTACCACAGTAAGGATGTATTGCTTTCCAGAGCTGCTGGGGACGGCCAGCGGGCCCACAATGTCCACCGCGATCCTCTGGAAAGGCTCCTCTATCACTGGCAAAGGGATCAGGGGAGCCTGAAGAGCAGGCCCTGCCTTCCCCACTCTTTGACAGGTGATACAGGAGCGGCAGTAGTTTGACACATCTGTCCCCATCTTAGGCCAATAGAAGTGTTGAGACAGCCGGGCCTTAGTTTTGCTGATCCCCAAGTGTCCAGCTAGTGGGATCTCATGGGCAATTCGTAACAACTCATCATTGCTGCGGGACAACCAGCTGTCTTTCCCTCAACCACTCCTTTTGTGATTCTCTGGGTACTGTCTCCCGGTACAACCTTCCTCGTTCCCAGAGCACCTCTCCTTCTCAGTCCCGTAGGTGGGCGTCTCGGCGAGTTGTCTCAAACTCTCTAGCCTTGCATCTGCGATCAGAGCGGCCTGAAACTCCTGGCTAGGGGAAGCCAGAAGCGATGTTAGGGTCCCTTCCCCACGGGAACCCTCTGGGACCTGCTCTGGGTCCACCCTCTGGTTCAGTCACAATGATGACTGAGGAGGGTCCAGAAGGCATACAGTTATCTGCGTTCCGGGCACTCTGGCTGTCTCCCCGGGGATTTCTACAGACCCATCAGCCGGCGCTGCTATGGGCTCTACCTCCCCATCTACCTCCAACGCTTCAGGGGCAGTGCTACTTATGGACCAGTTACCTTCCTCGGTGGCACTGGTCAATCTCATGGCATCACCTTTCTCACAGTTCCCATGCATCTCCCCATTTCCTGTAGCACCGACACTTGCCCCTGCTAGAGGTTCCTCAGCCGTCTCACTCCGCAGGGCGATGTGGCTGAGCACGCCTGTACCTGTGGACACATTAACCTTTGCAGAAAAAATGGTTATCAGGTTCAGTTGACACAGGTACAACATTTTCACCATCAATCCTAGGGAAAAAATGGTTATCAGATGCATCATTACAAGATAAAGCATGGTCAGGTAACACATGCTATTTCCCATCATCATCATCATCATCATCATCATCAGGGTTAACGTTACCCTCATTAGCAGATTGGGGAGGGGTGTCAGGAACGTAGTATGCAACCATCCTCCCCAAATCAGTTCCCAACAAAACATCAGTGGGCAAATTATCAGACAGCCCCGCTTCCTTCACCCCTCTCCCGGCACCCCAATCAATATAAACCCGGGCCATTGACAAGGGACAGCTGATGCCCCCAATCCCAGTGACAGTTAGGGTTTTCCCCGGAATGATTTCTTCAGGAGCCACCAGTTCGAGTCGGATGAGGGTCCGTTCAGCCCCGGTGTCCTTGAGGCCTGTAGCAACATGGCCTCCCACAGTGACATGCTGTACGTTGTCACACACCCTCCCAGCCACCCAGCCCACCAAAAGAACTGCTGCGTTAGGCCCTGGGGCCTTGGCTGGGGGGTTCTTCTGCTTGTCTGGACAGTAGGGTCTGATATGGCCAGTCCGCTTGCAGAAGAAACACTGGCGAGGTTCGGTGGAAGGTATGGTGCTGTTGGCCACAGGGACAGGACCTCTGGTGTGTTGGCTGGCAAGGGTACTGGTGTTGGTTGCAGGCTTACCCCCTCTCCAGCTGATGGTGACTGGCTTCTGCAATTCCGAACTATGGTTGGCCTCATAGGCATCGGCAATCTGCGCTACTTTTGTCACGTCTTTGGGTTCTCTGTCCATCACGAACTGTCGCACCTCAGCTGGGCAAAGATGTAAGAACTGGTCTTTGATCATCAGGTCTCCCAGCTGCTCAAAGGTGGTCACTGACAGTCCTTGGATCCACTGGTTAAAGTGGGTCCTGAGTCCATGCACCACATCACTGTAACTGTAGTGTGGGCCATGTTGGAGGTTCCGGAACTTTCTACAGTAAACCTCAGGTGTAAGCTGGTACTTTGTTATCAGGGCCTGCTTGATGGCCTCATAGTCACCATCTTGTTCTTGAGGGATGGCAGCAAACGCCTCCAGACCTTTGCCTCTCAGCCCTGGGGTCAGGTATCGTGCCCATTCTTCTGCAGGTAGCTGGTACTGTCTGCAGGCTTTCTCAAATGCCCGCAGAAAAGTGTCCAAGTCCCCGTCCTTTTCCATAACAGGAAAGTGATCGGGCCGGGGCTTCGGTATCTGAGCACTGCTGGGCTCATGGCTCCGGGCGGTGGAGGGCATCCCCCCTGCCAGAGCATCTCCCGTTTATGTTCTCGCTGTGCTTGGCGCTCAGCTCTCTCAGCCTCCCGCTCGGCTCACTCCTGGTATTGCTGGATCAGCTGCAGACGTCCATCACGGTCATCGGCGGGGAGTAGTTCCAAAACCTCCAGCAGGTGGGGGTCCAATTCGCCCTGATTGCTAATAGGGCTGGCATTCAGTGGTTGGACCTCTGCTGCAGCACCATGTTCGCTTGTGCTGGCTTCTGCGGCCACTGGGCTCTGTGGCCTGGCTTGGTCTAGAGCGGCTTCCCATTGCACCAGATCTGAGACCAGTTGGGCTTTGTTTTTGCCTGCAAAGTCAATATGCTGTGACCTGCATAATGCAATAAGGGTGTCAACCATGGTTGCCAAATAAAAGATAGGACAGAAAAACAAAGAGAAAGGGAAGAGATAATTTCCAGTACACACAATAGTCTCAGGACTAATAGACACTGAGTTCGTTCTCCAAACTTATTTGCGCTGAGTCCTCGCAAGAACTTTGCAAGTTTTTAGTGAGAGGAATGATTGCTCAAACCAAATCACTAATGCTCTAAGATCCCACCACCTTGCCACCAATTTGTCACGATTCACCCTGTGACCGTCACCCCCACATCACGGATCGGGGTGACTTTAGGCCAACAGATGGCTATCACATGTGCAGGGGGGCTTATCTTAGTTATCCCTTCACTGCTACAATGTGATGAAAAAGGGTACATTTTAGAGCAGAAGAACGAATCTAGTATTTTAAATATTATACTCCCTAAAAGATTTAAGGCAGTGTTTATAAAAAGTTATATAAAGATGTTACAATATGAGACAATTGAAAATATGTACAAAGTAATCATAAAAATAACAGGGGTTAAATGAGAAATTAAGACTTGCATGTGTTCAGGTCATTTCAGGCAAAACCAGGCTAGTGGGCGGAGCTCCCAAATGTCCCAATGCATCAGGACTGGCAGTGAAGGCTCCTCAAGTCAGACTCAGACAGACTCTGAATGCTGGGTAAAGTGGAGTCACTTAAAGAACCACAGCCTTGTGACATCACTAACAGGGCTGGTTTCTTCAGACCCTCCTATCTCTTCAGTCTTATTAAATTTAACACAAGTTTGTCTAATGCCTGTATCTGCGCTACAGAACATGTCAGAATCATAACACACCCAGCATTCATCTTGTATTAACATTGGCGTTCTAATTAGATCAAATTTGGGCTTGATGGGATGCATAGTTCCAGAGAGATCCATACTCTGTCCCTGTTGGAACTAGAAGCCCGCGTTTACCGTGGCGGATAGATCCGCCGATGAACGTTAACAATATGTACTTTTTATTTTTCTAGCCTAAATCGTTGGCCCAATATCTTGCAATATTAGGACAAAGAACCTCATAATTTTTAAAAGAGAGATCAGACCAGTTTCAGCTGGTACCATTGTCTATGCAGCTATCCCCCTCGTAAAAATTCCTTTGCTCCCAGGCCAGAAGCAATAAGATCTCTTCTACACACACATTCAGAAACACACAAAGAAAGGGGGCTTTTAGCCCGCAGCATGGGTCTGAAGGGCAAAGCTACAAAATCATATTATATTTCATACAATACCGTGACAGGACCCTTCCGATTGGGCCTCCCCAGTGGATCCGCTCAACCTGACTCTCGGAGCGTCTCATCGGAAAATCACCCCCTCAGAGCTCACGTCCAGCGGTATGCCCATGGGTGCTGGGAGCAGAATTAGTGTCTCGTCGGTGGTGTTGGGAGTCACTGGAGCTGGAGCAAAGGCTGGGGTCTGGTAATAGTCTGGGAGAGGAACTGTCACTGGAGCGGGATTGGTCACCGGGGCAGGGTCGTTTTCTATACCTGCGTCTGATGTGGTTCCATCGATGCTGGTCCACTCCGCTGATGAGGATGCTGGAGTCAGCTGCGGCACAGACTGCGACTCTTCCAGCGTCATCTTCTTGCACAGGACCAACTTCCATTTCTTCACTGCGGTCAGCTCTGTGTCCAGGAGCTGGCAGCTCAGCGTCTCCACATGTGGCTCCAGGAAGTCTGGATCCTCCAGCAGCGGTGAGTTCGGGTCCTCCTCCGGTGGCTTGTGATGTCCCGGGTCACTTCGTCGTCGTTCAGGTACCCGCTGGTCGCCATCCCTGCTCCTGGGTCTGCGGCCACACACGCACGCTGCTCCTCCATTTTCTGTGGCGGGACTCCTTCTCTTTGTTCTGGTTATTGCAGATTAGGAGGCGGACTGTTGTGAATTCTGCTTTTGAGCTCCCTCTGGTGGTAGCAGATGGTAATGCAGTTGTTTCTGGGCTGCAGTCTTGGACAGGTGTATCTGCTAATTGCAGTTCTGACTGGGATATTTAGGTGTGCAGGATTCATTAGCCCTTGCCAGTTGTCAATGTCTTTTGGGATATGAGTGATCTCTGCCTGGCTTCTCCTGCTTGGCTGCTATTTCAGCAAAGATAAGTGTCTGTTTATTTTTCTGTGGCACACTGCTGTGTGCTTGTTTTTGATTGTATTCCTGCTCTGAATGTAGGATTCGCTGGAGTTGCAGATTTACGCTCCTACGTCTTTAGTTAGATGGAGGAAGTTTTTGTATATTCTGCTGTGGATATTTTTGAAGGGTTTTATTACTGACCGCACAGAACTCTTTCCTATCCTGTCCTATTTTAGCTAGAGTGGCCTCGTGTGCTATATCCTGTTTTTCTGCCTGTGTATGTTTTTCCTCTCCGACTCACCGCCAAAATTTGTGGGGGGCTGTCTATCCTTTGGGGTTCTGCTCTGAGGCAAGATAGTATTCCTATTTCCATCTTTAGGGGTATTTAGTCCTCCGGCTGTGACGAGGTGTCTAGGATTGTTAGGTACACTCCACGGCTACTTCTAGTTGCGGTATTAAGATAAGGTTTGCGGTCAGTATAGTTACCACCTACTCCAGTGAAAGTTTTCATGCTGCTCCAAGGTCACCATATTATAACAGCAGACCTCTTTGGCAGATGGGCAGGTCCTCTTCGAGTTGTAGCATTCGTAGGGGGCTTTCATCACTGTTTGCGCCACTTTGGTAGTCTCTTCCCATGATGGCACGCCCTTCTCCGGCACTCCTCGTGGCGCTGTAATGGTGGCGGTTTTGGTGGCAAATCACGGTTTATTAGTCATACAGTCTTTTAGCACAAATCACGGTTAGGCACAGTTCTGGCAGAGTCTTTAGGCGCACATGACCCGATTTAAGGGGTTTAGTAGATCCTGTTCGTGACGCCAAAATGGATCGCCCCACAAGGGCCGTGGGGTACTCGGAAGCTTGACAGCTTGAGCGGGGCTGGTCCCCTTCTGGTATCCTCTCGTTTGCTTCGACTTCCTTCACGCTCGCTGCAATACAATTCTGCCTTTCAATGTCTCTTTCCGGGAGCTGCAGCTCTGAGGGCATGCACAGCTCCTTTAACCTTCCATGCTCCTCAGACTCTGGTCTGGAACTTTCTAACTTTCCCTACAGACTACCAGTTGTATATATATATATATATATATAGGGAGTGACCTAATAAATAGGAGCAGGAGCTCCCCCTGGTGGTCAGGAGTGTGAAATGTGTTGCATGTTTGTGATACCTGGATGCAGTTATCCTTCTTTGCCTCCAAACATAGCATCACTCTCCCCGAGAGGAAAGCAACACCACTGCGACGACCAGGACCCTGGGGCGCCACAAGTAGAACCTCACATATTGCTCTTTAAGTACCTAAAACTCACATGTGCCTCCACCTCGTATGTCCCCCATTAGTCCCTCAACCATAGGTGATGGAACGACCAGGTATGATCAGTTTGGCAGCTCAGCTGGCAGCATAATGGATGCTCAACGAGAGCTGTTGAGGTGGCTGATTTGGCCACTGACGAGCACCAAGTGATCTATATGCAACTTTTTAAGCATTCGTTTATTGACCAGCTTACACTGACCGGCAAAAAATGATGGGGACAGAATTACTGTAAATGCGATAGTGTTGTCCCAATTACAGCAGAAAGTTGTTGGCAGCACATCCCCCATTTGTGGTGACAAACTGTCGTATCATCCGATGAACAAGCAGATGATCGATGTCATGTTTACAAGGGTTGGATAATCGGAAATAATCTAACGAAGGCTTGTTTGCCGATTGTCTCATTTAAATGGTCCTTTAGCAACAATGGCTCATACACGACAAATAGACCTAGATACACAGCTCAGCCCTTGGTATCAGGCATATGTTCCTGGAGATTTATTTCCCATCAGCCTTGAGGATAGGAAGATGTAAAAAGAATATTCTAGAAGAGATAGAGCAGCCTCAATGGATTCTCTCCTTCCCTCTCATTACAGATCTATAAATCTAATTGTCTGCTCATAAAGCTGTCAACTTCTTGCAGACAGCACTGTGCTGCCAGTGACCAGCCGACCTCTGACCCCTGTAGGGTGGTATACATGTCAGTGACATACAACAGTCCTTTCACTCTTCTGATAGCTCTCACTATTCCTGTTTATGTCCTATTCACCCCAGGGAAAGTCCATTATGGAGAAACTGGTCCTGGCTGGCAAAAGGGAGGCTTAACAGAACAACTTGCTTATTATCTTATAAGTAATATAATGAGACACCAAGTGCTAGATTTAGCACATATTGGCCAAATTATAAGAGCCTTACAGGCATAGTAAGGACTTCTGGCCTTCAAATCCAAGACCCAATGCTATATCAGAAAACTTGGTGAGTTTATTGCCTTTTAAAGTCATGGATGATGGCTCATTGGGCATTTTGCTAGCGTGTAGTATCTGTTCTTCTCAGTAGTCAGGAATCAGGTCTGGATGTAGACCTCATCTTCATGCAAATCTTTTGCACTTGTATGACAGACAACACTTTCATGGATGATTGTTGAAGGGCAAGTGTTGTTTTAAACATTACTGGTACCTCATTTAAGTGCCTTGAGGGCCCAGTGATCATCTTTCCATAGCCAAGAGGGCAGGTAGTCAATACAATATAAAGGCCATTTTAGCTGGTGATCTGTAAGAAGACCAGAAGTCGAAGGGTGATATCCCGCTTAGGAGAAGGATGATGGTTCCTGGAAACTATGTATTGAAATTCCCCTTTAAGTGTAAATAAAGCTTAGAAGCCCCATGGAAGAGGCAATTACCGCCTTCCTCTAGGTAATTACATTGAACATTCAAAGTGTTTACAGTGATTTCCACAGGATCAATATGTCTGGTGACATGAGATCTGATGTATTTGTGTCTCCATGGGGAGATTACTGGACATTGACACCAGCAATTAGTGTAATGGCCATAAACAAGTGGGAAGGCAACATTTAACCCATTCTCTTCTGTTCCATATTGATGTCATCTCTCAACCCAAACAAACGTCACGGATCGTTGTCGTTCTCGTTGTAAAGTTGCTCAGTGTGAAGGTACCTTTAGAGGAACACTGAGATCTGCTGTGATATGTAAATATCACTTTCAATAGAGGCTCTGTAGCTGTCACTGTGGGCCATTAAATTGGCACCATATGACTAACATAGTTATAAGTGCCCGCCCTGTAGTTGACACTGCAGTTGTGACACAGAGCACTGTGTGTATCTTTATTATAGAGCAATGATATTGGGTCACTTTGGGTGGAAATGTTATGAGGGAACTATGACTTTTACTATTATTCGGTGCCGTGAATGACTACTATTGGGGCATTGTTGATGGGGCACTGTTAGTATCACTATAACTGTTCACTTTTGTAGATAATGCTACTTGAACACGGTAGATTTAGAAGGTGTCATTTTTAGGACACTGAGTATTGAACACTGTTGTTGACATTGCCATTGGGTCACTATGAATGTTAATGTTATGAGGGAACAGTGGCTCTTGATTACACTGTTATTGACACTGCTATAGGGGCTGGGCTGCAGGTAGCCACCAGGTAGCTGCCGCTAGGCAGATCCCAGCACTCCAGCTGCTGACTGACCCCAGTGGTCAGGTTCGCTGACACAGACTAGAGCTGTCTTCAGACACACTGGTCTAGGATACTGGATCAGGGACTGGCTCTACTGTACAGGGGCCAGAGTACTTTGGGAACAGGACTGGCTATATCGGAAACAGGGGACAACGTGCAGGCACTGTCCCCACTGGGACCAGAGATTCGGGTTCAGGACAATGGCTGCATCGGGGCCAGGGGACCTCACAATTGCACTGGTAGAACACCAACTACTAAATGACTAAACTTGTTGTTTGGCAACTCCCTAAGGGGGTAGGAGTGTTTAAAACAGAATGACTCCCAGCAGTTGGCTGGGAGCCATTTTGCAGGTGCACACAATTATACTAAATGCCTCTCAGCAACAAGCAGAGGGCATTTACTACATTCACACTCTGCCCCTTTAAGAGCAGGGGAGTGTGGGCACTAGGCACGCCGCCAGGAACTGTGGCATGCACACAAGGAAGAGGCAGGAGCACGCCGGGGAACCACGCTGCTGGGCCAGAGCTGTGAGTAAGCCGGTGTTCCTACATGGAGGGAGAAGGGGACACCATGCAGGCCACTGTGCTATAGACATTGCTATTGGGGGACCATAGATGGGCACTCTTCGCCATAAAAATGCATAAAAAAACGCAGACATATGCATCCCATCATTTAGAATGCATTCCGCAATTTTTGTGCACATAATGCGTTTTTTTCTGCGAAAAAAACGCATTGCGGTAAAAAAAAGGCTGCATGTTCATTAATTTTGTGGATTTTTTACGTTTTTCCTGCTATTTAATGCATTGGGGAAAAAATACAAAAAAAGCGCGCAAAAAAACGCATGAAAAACGCAAAAAAAACAACGCATGCGGATTTCTGGCAGAAATGTCCGTTTTTTGTCAGGAAATTTGTGCAAGAAATCCTGAACGTGTGCACATACCCTCACTGTCACTGTTATTAGGCACTGTGGTTGACACTGCTATTGGTGCACTTTGCATGACATTGTTAAAATGGCAATGTAAGTATCACAATTATTGTGATTGTGGATGAGAATGTGATAAGGGCCCTACGGTGACATTGGGGTTGGGATACTTTAGGGCTCACAAATACTGTACTCTATATTGTGGTTGTGAGCAACTGGAACATTATCCCTGGCATGATTATGTGGGCAAAACGAACAATCTGCAATTTCATATATTGATAATACACTGTGTGCAGAATTATTAGGCAAGTTGTATTTTAGAGGATTATTTTTATTATTGATCAACAACTATGTTCTCAATCAACCCAGAAGACTCATAAATATCAAAGCTTAATATTTTTGGAAGTTGGAGTGGGTTTTTTAGATTGGCTATCTTTGGAGTGTTTGTGCAGGTAACTATTACTGTGCAGAATTACTAGGCAACTTAATAAAAACCAAATATATTCCCATCTCACTTGTTTGTTTTCACTAGGTAAACCAATATAACTGCACAAAATTTATAAATAAACATTTCTGACATGCAAAAACAAAACCTCAAAAAATTAGTGACCAATATCAGGGCCGGCTCCAGGTTTTTGAGGGCCCCGAGCGAAAGTCTCAATGGGCCCCCCCTTTTAACACATGCCACGATTCATGATCGCATATAACACTGCCATGTAGTATATAACACAGCCACATAGCATATAACACAGCCATGTAGTATATAACAGCCCACGTAGCATATAACAGCCCATATAGTGTATAGCACAGCCACATATTATATAACACAGCCCACGTAGTATATAACACGGCCCACGTAGTTATTAGAACAGCCGTGTAGTATATAGCACAGCCCATGTAGCATATAACAGCCCACGTAGTATATAACATGGTCCACGTAGTATATAGAACAGCCATGTAGTATATAGCACAGCCCACGTAGCATATAACAGCCCATATAGTATATAGCACAGCCACATAGTATATAACATGGCCCACATAGTATATAGAACAGCCATGTAGTATATAGCACAGCCCACGTAGTATATAACAGCCCATATAGTATAGAGCACAGACATGTAGTGTACAGCACAGCTCCCTCCCCCCAAGAATGGCCCCATAGTCCAGTACTCACTGTTATAGTTACAAAAAAAATACACTCCTCACCTCTCAACGTGCCCGCGCTGCTCCCTGCTCCGGTCTCGGCGGCTGCCGCTGCACTGCCTAAAACACAGTGAGTGCGCGATGATGTCATTGCGCACCTGCAGCGGCAGTGTCAGAGGCAGAGTGGGGAATGATGGGAGAGGGAGCATCAGGTGACGCTCTCTCCTCCATCATTTGCTTTGAACTTTACCGGCAAACACCGGTATAGTTCAATGCGGCGGGGGAGTTGGCGCTTGCGACAGGCGGGCCCCCCTGCCTCACAGAGGCCCCGTAGCGGCTGTGTGATGTGCCGCTAGCTGAGGGCTAGCTGAGGGCTAGCTGAGGGGGAGCAGGGACCCTAGGCAGCTGCCTACCCATCACACCGGCCTTGAATGGGCCCCCCTGTCTCGCCAGGGCCCCGGCACTTGCCCAGGTACGCCGGGTGCTGATGCCGACCCTGACCAATATAGCCACCTTTCTTTATGATGACACTCAACAGCCTTCCATCCATAGATTCTGTCAGTTGCTTGATCTGTTTACGGATCAACATTGCATGCAGCAGTCATCACAGCCTCCCAGACACTGTTCCGAGAGGTGGATTGTTTTCCCTCCCTGTAGATCTCACGTTTTATGAGGGACCACAGGTTCTCTATGGGGTTCAGATCAGGTGAACAAGGGGGCCATGTCATTATTTTTCTTTTTTGAGACCTTTTAGTTGGAGGCATGTGATGGAGCATTGTCCTGCATGAAAATCAAGTTTTTCTTGAACGATACTGACTTCTTCCTGTACCACTGCTAGAAGAAGTTGTCCTCCAGAAACTGGCAGTAGGTTTGGGAGTTGAGCTTCACTCCATCATCAACCCGAAAGGTCCCACAAGTTCATCTTTGATGATACCAGCCCATTCCAGTACCCCACCTCCACCTTGCTGGCGTCTGAGTCGGAGTGGAGCTCTCTGCCCTTTACTGATCCAGCCTCCGGCCCATTCATCTGGCTCATCAAGAGTCACTCTCATTTCATCAGTCCATAAAACCTTTGAAAAGTCAGTCTTAAGATATTTCTTGGCCCAGTCTTGACGTTTTATCTTATGTTTCTTGTTCAAAGGTGGTCGTTTTTCAGCCTTCCTTACCTTGGCCATGTCCCTGAGTATTGCACACCTTGTGCTTTTTATTACTCCAGTAATGTTGCAGCTCTGAAATATGGCAAAACTGGTGGCAAATGGCATCTTGGCAGCTTCACACTTGATTTTCCTCAATTCATGGGCAGTTATTTTGCACCTTTTTTGCCCAACACGCTTCTTGCGACCCTGTTGGCTATTTGCCATGAAACGCTTGATTGTTCGGTGATCACGCTTCAAAAGTTTGGCAATTTCAAGACTGCTGCATCCCTCTGCAAGACATCTCAATTTTGGACTTTTCAGAGCCTGTCAAATCTCTCTTCTGACCCATTTTGTCAAAGGAAAGGAAGTTGCCTAATAATTAAGCACACCTTATATAGGGTGTTGATGTCATTAGACAACACCCCTCCTCATTACAGAGATGCACATCATCTGATTTACTTAATTGGTAGTTGGCTCTCAAGCCTGAACAGCTTGGAGTAGACCAACATGTATAAAAAGTATCATGTGATCAAAATACAACTTGCCTAATAATTCTGCACACATGTATGTTCCAATTCGATCAAACATGTGGGTAAAAAATCAAACCTTAATAACGTTCTGGTTCCTATTCTGTGATGCCCTCATGTGCCCTTTGCTTCTCCTTCCTTTATTTCAGTTTTTTTTCAGTATACCCTCAATTCTGTCCATTGATGGTCTTTGACTGCAGCTGTAATTTTAGCTATTAGTGTCTTAAACACGCATAGTATTTGAGGCTGAAGGCACTAACGGCAAGTTGATATATCGCTGTCACACCGCAGTGAGGTGTGAAAGGCAGCACAGCAGACCGCTCTATCTATACACAAGATTTTGTGGCATGGAACAGACACATGCAGATCTCAAGACACAGCAAAGACTTTCAATTTACCCAACGGCTTCAACTTCCAGCTGAGCCCCTCTTTCTCCCGCTCTTCCATGTTCCCCGAGAGGGCAGCTGCTCTTGTCACTTGCTTAGGAGATGAGATATGCATTAAAGGCACAGAGGGATACTGCGCCGCATCTCCTGCTTTTCATCCCACCTACTGCGGACGATATTACAAATCACGATTGTTTTCTGCCTCACGTTAAGTGCCCTTATCAAACAACTGTACATTTGGAGCTGCCATTGTTACAAAGACGACGGGAAGACATCTGGGGGCAGGGGGCTTATACATTTCCTTCGTCAACTGATCACAAGATGATTTCCACCTGACTACTCTGGACTAACTCCATCTTTAAGTTAAAAAATACAAGTCCCTGAGTCATTGTGTGAAGTCTTGATACTCAGCACCAGTTTTTACTATACTTCTCCAAGAAATATTGTTTCTTCTTGTGGAGATCAACATGCTAAGCATGCCGAGATGAGAAGACTTAAAGCCTCAATGCTCCTCTGGGTAATATGCTAATTATGCAAATTGTCTCTTCAGAGAGGAAGAGAGCTAGAACTCTAGTGCCACCTATTGGAAAGTAGCAATCCTAAAAGTCGATGTTGACCCTTTAACGAGCCTTGTCACATGACTTAGGATAAAAGCCAAGCCAGAATGTCAATTTGCAGACACTGTGTTTCGGGGTACTGCCCCTTGTGAGTGCGAAGCGGAGATCTGGTTTGGCTGTGTGAGAGGTGTCAGACCGTTATCCAAGAAGTATCGTTTCTCGCGGAGATCAACATGCTAAGCATGCCGAGATGAGGAGACTTAAAGCCGCAATTACTCCTCTGGGTAATATGCTAATTATGCAAATTGTCTCTTCAGAGAGGAAGAGAGCTGGAACTCTAGTGCCACCTATTGGAAGGTAGCAATCCTACAAGTCAATTTATTATCCTAAGTCATGTGAGGCTCGTTAAAGGATCAACATTGACTTGTAGGATTGCTACCTTCCAATAGGTGGCACTAGAGTTCTAGCTCTCTTCCTCTCTGAAGAGACAATTTGCAGAATTAGCATACTACACATCTGTAATGCTATGTATTAAACAAAAAAATTAGGAACAACAGATCCTAGAAACATATTTGCCAACCCTGCCAAAACTCGAGAGACCTCCAGAAATACCAGACTCCTGGCACATCTCTTGGAGAGCAGAACTTCGAAAAGACCTTTTGTTCGTAACAATGGAATGACCCAGTTGTTAATAGAGATAGTGCAAACCGATTCACACAAACTGGTTCATTGGCCATGTCTGAAATCTCTAATCATCAGATGGAGCCCCGAGAGCCATCCCCTACCAGATAGCATTCAGGTCACTTCTGGCAAGACTTCATCATTGCGGTGTGACACACATGAGATGATGCCCAATTGTAAACTCCAAGAAAAGGTCACAAGATGCAGTAATTTATAGGCCTGTAAAATACAAAGAGCCCTCTCATGGGGCGTCTTCAACCCCATTAAAAGGGTAATTGTTTCCACTCAATGAAAGGATGTTATAGGATCTCGATAAGTGGCTGTTGTAGGATCTTCTTGCTGTCCATAAGGGTTCACTGAAAGGTGAGACTTTTTAGTCTATGTCTTCAGACCCTAAAATGTGCCCTCTAAGTAAGTCCACAAATGTTTATTGGCTCCACCCATCCTATCAAGGAAGACCTGGTGCTTGTAGACCTTTCCTTGTGAGACGTCACAGATGACATTATGTATATGTGACACATATTATTGAGGCATTTCAGGAAGATATTATCAGTGGAACACCAAAGGAATGTTCCCACATCACATCCCCTGTTACAGACAATGCCTTCTCACACTTCATATCTCATTTTCCACCCCTTGAATGTAGGATTGAGTGTTGGGGCTCTATCTGATAATGGATAATCCCAACAGCAAGCACAATAAACTTTTTGAAGTTTTTCATCATTCTTGGCCAACTCTTTCGGGAGACCCTATTTCCATAAGCCTTTAGACTTAACAGGAGAATTAGCATCTTTGTTAGCTAGGGGTGTAGACTTCTTGACATGTGACCATTGGCCCATGTTCAGTCTGCCAGTAGAGTCAACTTGAACAGTGCCCTCCACTCCAAGGGCTGGTATGTACACCCTTTATTTAAGATCTGCTCTGTTGTAAATGTGTAAACTCTCAGAGAATATATCTATATCTTTGAATGATGGATATAAGAATTTTGTGCAGCAAAATGACTGTATCATTGCTGATTGGCAGCTTATTATTATTATTATACATTTTTATAGCGCCATTTATTCCATGGCGCTTTACATGTGAATACGGGGCAAATATAGACAAATACATTAAACATGCTTAATGTTTATATATATAATATATATATAATATATATATAATATATATTATATAATAGCTTATCTGCCATTTAGTCAAAGCTTCTAATCCAATAGTGAAATCTCATTTTTTCAGCAATACCCCAGCACCCACTACAGTTGCATTTAAAATCACAACTTGTGAGGATTTCACCAAAGCTGATGAAATCTCCTGATCTGATAAAGAGATTTTGACCAATTTTCCTTTGTGCGGATTCAAGCTGTTTACATTGTGCAGCCAGAGAGGCATTCTGGTACTAATCTACCAAGAATTAATAGCGTTTTCTCTGATTACTAGGAGAGCCTAGAAATATATCTTGGTACCGTGTTAGCCAGTAGATAGAAAAATATTTAGAATTGAGAGTCCTCAGTGGTTGATACCTTTTAATGACTAACTGAAAATATGGTAACAAATTGCAAGCTTTCGAGACTACATAGGTCTCTTCATCAGGCAAAGACTAAAACAAATTCTGAAGAATCACATATTTATGCACAACATAGCATAGAAAAAAAAACATGGATAAGCCAGGTGACATGAAGCAGAATTACCATGGGTGATAAACAGTTACGTCCATAAATATTGGGCCAATTCTTAGATAAGGATTGTTTTATTGTCCTGTGATTATTGGTCTCTGTTGTGATGACCCTACATGGTCTGAGGGGCAAGTTCCTTAGTTGATGTAAAAAGACATAAATCTGTGTGACACATTCATTCCTGCAGTGTGTGTCAAAGGTCGTCATCAGTTTATATTCCCAGACTCCTATCTTTCTGCAATTTGAAGCTACCTTTTAGCACAAGTAATTTAATGTCCATAATGTTATGACTTGGGAGACAGAAATGTATTGCCACAGGTAGATCCATTCTTTTTTCTCTTGTTGTATGGCGATGAGAGTTCATCCTTGTTCTCAGTTTCTGCCCTGTCTCCCCCACATACAGACCCCCAGTTGGACATTTAGTACAAATAATTAGGTACACCACATTAGAAGTGACGCAGCTGAAAGTACCTGGTATCTTGTAGTCCTGATGTGAATTGGGGATCTTTATCTTGTCCGTGGTAATTATAAATGGACAGGTTTTACATTTTTTCTGGTTGCAAGGAAAGGTACCTGCAGCTGTTGGAGAGGACAGGGAGCTCTTGACAATGATGCTTCTTAGATTTGAGGGCTGCCTAAAACACAGTAGTGGGGGGTCTGGAAAAATGGATTGTAAGCAGGCATCTTTTTGCAGTAAAGGTTGTAATTTCTGTGCAGCTCCCCTTAGCACCTCCAGATTTGGATTGTAGGTAACCACTAGAGGTACCCGATTGTTTTCTTCTTTAGCTTTGTAACGTAGCAGGTGATTCCTTGATATTCTGGTGGCTCTTGTGATCTGATTTTCAATCATTCTTGGATGGTAGCCCTGATTCAAAACGGTCTTTCTGAGGCGATTTTTCTGAGGCGACGCAACAAGTTGCGTTCCCGTGCGGTCGGCGGGCGCATGAAAATGACGCATCCGCATATATCCGCATGTACTGCGTACCCAATGTTAAAGATAGGATGCATGCAGAAGTAGGCCGACCTAAGCGAAGTGGGCAGAGATTCAGGGAGGAAGTACGCAGCTATCCACAAAGCCCCGGTACGCAAATGTGAGAGTAGCCTTAGTTGTCATATGAACGTAAGCATGAAAATCTCATGAGTGACGCGGCCAGGTGATGACTGTTGGAACTTGCATAGCTGAATCCTGACAGTGATTATATTACACACTGTTAGGATTGGCTGCAGGCCATCATTTTATAATTAAATGGTGCGATCATGTTGGAGATGAAAGTCTTCAGTCATTATAAGTGACTGCAGCTTCTGATTTCTCACAGCACATGTACTGCACACTTTTAGGATTCTCCCTTGCACAAGCATGTGATTTGTATATTTCTGGCCACATTCTAACTAGACGTGTCCGGCCTCGCTCAATTCATTTTCGTTGAGAGAGTCCACACATGTCTAGTCGGCACGTGACTGTATGTATGCAAATTGCCGGCACGAGAGAATCCTGACAGCGTGCAGTGCGCACTGTGAGAATTCAGAAGTCTGCAGTCACACAGAATGACTGCAGAGTCATCAGAAACTTGGACAACCCCTTTAATGCTCCTAACAAATTAAAATATGAGAATTAGTCAGTATCACAAAAAAATTTACATCCGGGTACCTGATAGATCACGTTGCCTCTGGAGTCGATCTCTTTCTTTTCTTCATCTTGTCCAGACCCCATGATGAGATTTCTCATCCCCAGCTGTCTCTGCAGACTTCCATCTTCTCCAGTCTTGTGCAGCACCTTCCCACATGACTCCCTTATAAGATAGCAATGTCATTACAATGCTCCCAACTAAAAATATCTGCCCTACACTGAGCCACTGAATAAATAATTGCTCCTCACTATACTCCCTGCACAAAATATGACCCCCACACTGTCCCTCTTATGGTGCATGCCCTCCACACAGTCCTCTCTATTCCATACTGGGCCCCCTCTTCACACTGGGTCCCCCCTATAAAGCTCAGTCTCTATAATATGCCCCCTCATCACACTCCCCCTCCTTGGTATGCTGTTCCCTAACACTGTCCCCCCATGCCACCCCAAACACTACTCAGTCTTTATTCTGTGCCCACCCACACTTTTCTGCCCCATACTATCTCCTTGCACTATTCCGCTAAATAGTCTCCTCACACGTTTCTCCCTCCCTCCTCATACATTTACCTTCTCACTTTCCATACACATCCTCACACATCCCTTTGACTCCCCATATTGTATCTGCACCCATCCCATCACCCTCGCTCCTCACAATGTGTCTGCATACTTGCCCCAATTCCTTATACTGTGTCTGCACCCTTACATGCCCGTCATCTCACCCCTTCCTCATATTGTGACTTCAAGTTTCACCTGCTCCCAATATTGTTTCTGCACCTGTCCCTGCTTTGCTCCCTAAACTTGTGCCCTCAAATCATCCCCACACTAAATCTCCCCCAGCCCCGTAAAGGTACCTTCACACATAACGATATTGTTAACGATATCGTTGCTATTTGTGACGTAGCAACGATATCGTTAATGAAATCGTTCTGTGTGACAGCGACCAACGATCAGGCCCCTGCTGGGAGATCGTTGGTCGCTGAATAAAGTCCAGAACTTTATTTCGTCGCTGGACTCCCTGGAGACATCGCTGGATCGGCGTGTGCGACACCGATCCAGCGATGTCTTCACTGGTAACCAGGGTAAACATCGGGTAACTAAGCGCAGGGCCGCGCTTAGTAACCCGATGTTTACCCTGGTTACCATGCTAAAAGTAAAAACAAACAAACACTAGATACTTACCTACAGCCGTCTGTCCTCCAGCGCTGCGCTCTGCACTCCTCCTGTACTGGCTGTGAGCCGGAAAGCAGAGCGGTGACGTCACCACTCTGCTTTCCGGCTCCCAGACAGTACAGGAGGAGAGCAGAGAAGCAGAGCGCAGCGCTGGAGGACAGACGGCTGTAGGTAAGTATGTACTGTTTGTTTTTTTTTACTTTTAGCATGGTAACCAGGGTAAACATCGGGTTACTAAGCGCGGCCCTGCGCTTAGTTACCCGATGTTTACCCTGGTTACCGGCATCGTTGGTCGCTGGAGAGCGGTCTGTGTGACAGCTCTCCAGCGACCAAACAGCGACGCTGCAGCGATCCGGATCGTTGTCGGTATCGCTGCAGCGTCGCTAAATGTGAAGGGGCCTTTACACTAAATATCCCCATCACAGTAAATCTCCCCCAGGCACCTTACACTAAATACTCCCATCACAATAAGTCTCCCCAGGCCTGTTTCACTAAATGCCACTGTTACACTAAATGCCCCCATCACCGTAAATGTTCCACAGACCCATTACAGTAAGTCTCCCCCACACACAGTAAATACCTTCATGCAGTAAATACCTCCCCCACACACACATTAAATACCCCCAAACAGTAAATACCCTCCCACAGCAGTAAATACCCCACACATAGTAATACCCCACACACACAGTAATACCCCCAACAAACAGTAAATGCCCCCCCTACACACACACTAATGCCCTCACAGTAAATACATACAGACAGTAATCCCCCCACAGTAAATACACACAGTAATACCCCCCACACAGTAATACCCCAACACACAGTAATAACCCTCATAGAGTAATACCCCTCACATACAGTAAATATACACACACAGTAAATACCCCTACACACACTCATTAAATACAGACATGGAGTAATTACAGACACGCACTAATTACGTACACACACAGTAATTCCACCTACAGAGTAAATTCCCCTTACACACAGTAAATGCGCACACACAGTAAATACACAGTAATACCACCACAAACAATAAATGCCCTCCCACAAACACACAAACAAAAGCACAGTAATCCTCCCACAGTAAATACACACCCAGTAATAACCCCACACAGTAAATACACACACAGTAATACACCATGTGTTAAGATTTAATTGTTTTGTTTTTCAAATAAACTTGTGGATGGTATTGTGTCTCAGGGCTCAATGGATCACTGAAATCAATCTTAAACACATGTGATAATTAGTTTTCCAGGTGATTCTAATGAAAGGAAAAACTACTTAAAAATGATGTTCCACATTATTAAGCAGGCCACAGGTTTCAAGCAATATGGGAAAGAAATAGGATCTCTCTGCTGCTGAAAAGCGTTAAATAGTGCAATGCATTGGACAAGATATGAAAACATTAGATATTTCACGAAAAATTAAGTGATCATCATACTGTGAAGAGATTTGTGACTGAAACAGAGCACAGACAGAGTTCATGCAGATAAATGCATAATGAGGAAGGTTTCTACCAGACAAATTCATTGTCTTAATTCATTGAATTAAGAGAGCCGGTGCTAATATACTATTACAAAGCAGCAAACAGTTATTTGAAGCTGCTGGTGCCTCTGGAGTCCCTTTGAACCTCATGGTGTAGGATCCTTCAAAGGCTTGCTGTGGTGCATAAACCTACTATTCGGCCACCCCTAAACAGTGTTCACAAGCAGAAACGGTTGCAGTGGGCTCAGACATACATGAGCAACCCTGGATGGTCCAGATGGATGGAGTAGTGGATGGTTGGTGGATGGCCACCATGTCCCAACAAGGCTGCAACGTCAGCAAGGAGGTGGCGGAGTCATGTTTTGGGCCGAAATCTTTCGGAAACAGCTGGTAGGGCCCTTTAAGGCTCCTGAAGGTGTGAAAATGATCTCTTCAAAGTATATAGAGTTTCTGACTGACAACTTTCTACCATGGTATAAAAAGCAGAAACGTGCCTTCAGGAGCAAAATCAACTTCATGCAAGACAATGCACCATCTCATGCTGCAAATAATTCCTCTGAGTCATTGGCTGCTATGGGCATAAAAGGAGATAAACACATGATGTGGTCACCATCTTCACCTGACCTCAACCCTATAGAGAACCTTTGGGGTATCATCCAGCACAAGATCTATGAGGGTGGGAGGCCGTTCACATCAAAACAGCGGCTCTGGGAGGCTATTCTGACTTCATGCAAAGAAATACAAGCAGAAACTCTCCAAAAACTCAAGAATGCAAGAATTGTGAAGGTGATATCAAAGAACGGGGCCTATGTTAACATGTAATTTGGCCTGTTAGGAGGTTTTGGAGTTAAACAGCTTTTTTGTTCAGTGACTGTGACCTCCTAATGCTGCAAATTCCACAAATGAGCATTTTCAGTTCTTTAAACCATATCAAATGTTTAGAAATTCTACTGTGCTAATAATTTGGAACAGTGCATTGTGAGTTTTTATTCATTTTGGAGATTGTACTGTTATCATTGGGAGGTTTCTTCAATAAAATTCAATATATACTCTAACGGGTGATGACTTTTATTAGACTGACTGTCATTTGCACTGACCATTTAGGAAAATCCGAGAAAAATATAATTTGCATAATAATTTGGAACAAGGTGTACACCCCCACAGTAAATACACACAGTAATACCCCCACACACAGTAAATTCTGTGAGATAGCGCTTTGGCAGGTTTCAGACTTGCATTCGGCAGGGCTGAGGAGGAAAGCCTTCTTCCTCCATTAAGCCCCACCCACTGCCGCACTTCTTCCTTCAGCTCCGCCTACGTCTGCATGTGCTCTGCATACCCTATCTTTAACATTGGGTACGCAGGCCATGCGGATGTATGCAGATCATTTTGACGCTGCGCTGACCTGCATCGAGCGCAACATGTTCTTTTTGTTGCGGTCAGCGCAGCGTCAAAACAACGGATGTGGAGGCATCCGCATGGCCTGTATACCCAATGTTAAAGACAGGGTACGCAGGACACATGCAGACGTAGGCGGAGCTGAAGGTAGAGGCGCGGCAGTGGGCACGGCTTAACTGAGGAAGAAGGCTGCCATCCGCAGCCCTGCTGATTGCTGAACGCTAGTGTGAAACTAGCCTAAAGGCCCCTTCACATTAAGCGACGCTGCAGCGATACCGACAACGATCCGGATCGCTGCAGCGTCGCTGTTTGGTCGCTGGAGAGCTGTCACACAGACCGCTCTCCAGCGACCAACGATGCCGGTAACCAGGGTAAACATCGGGTAACTAAGCGCAGGGCCGCGCTTAGTAACCCGATGTTTACCCTGGTTACCATGCTAAAAGTAAAAAAAACAAACACTAGATACTTACCTACCGCTGTCTGTCCTCCAGCGCTGCGCTCTGCTTCTCTGCTCTCCTCCTGTACTGTCTGTGAGCCGGAAAGCAGAGCGGTGACGTCACCGCTCTGCTTTCCGGCTCACAGCCAGTACAGGAGGAGTGCAGAGCACAGCGCTGGAGGACAGACGGCTGTAGGTAAGTATCTAGTGTTTGTTTTTTTTTACTTTTAGCATGGTAACCAGGGTAAACATCTGGTTACTAAGCGCGGCCCTGCGCTTAGTTACCCGATGTTTACCCTGGTTACCAGTGAAGACATCGCTGGATCGGTGTCACACACGCCGATCCAGCGATGTCAGCAGGAGTCCAGCGACGAAATAAAGTTCTGGACTTTCTTCAGCGACCAACGATCTCCCAGCAGGGGCCTGATCGTTGGTCGCTGTCACACATAACGATTTCATTAACGATATCGTTGCTACGTCACAAATAGCAACGATATCGTTAACAATATCGTTATGTGTGAAGGTACCTTTACTGAATGTATTGGGGGAGCAACGGGATTCAGTCACACCGGCACGTTTTTCTCACAAAAACAGTCCATGCGGTTTATTTAGGCATCATAAACAGCACCGTAGGCCATGTTGAACATCACAGACCTAACACATAGTTCATTATATACATTATAACTCTGATACTTCATAGCATGTGTGAGGCTGTGGCCACTGTTACAGCTAGGGGGCGCTGTTTGTTCTCCCCAGGATGTGCATGCAGATGGATGAAGTCCATACGTGTGCATGGGAGTCACGGATTTCCAATCTGGGTTTTCCATGTAGCTGAAGGCCACAGGTTTGTGTGTGTTAAAAGCCCTGCAGTAAGAGGTATGGGTGTGTCAGGTGTGCGAGGTGCACGTCCGTGCCAGTCTGGTGTGCAGAGCAGAGGCCTGCAGCGTGCTGGCTAAGTATATGAGGCACATGCCAGCAGAGCCAGCACCCAGGGCAGCTGAATAGCCTGGCACCCGCAGCGTATACAGTGATGCAAGTCATCAAGTCATCCATGGTACTGGTCTCGGATGTGGACAAATCCTGTGCCCGGAGGTGGATGTTCTGTGCCCGAAAGAGGACTAGCATGTGTAACGATTGCAAATAGGTGGATATGGTGCCCAGCTGCTATCCGGAGGATATCCTGTTCGACTGTGAGAGTAAAGAGACTGTAAGAGACTGTGATACAGCGATGCAGA
This sequence comes from Ranitomeya imitator, assembly GCF_032444005.1. NCBI lineage: Eukaryota > Metazoa > Chordata > Amphibia > Anura > Dendrobatidae > Ranitomeya > Ranitomeya imitator. The sequence continues at coordinate 655,203,018 of NC_091282.1, read as the reverse complement.
ACACCCACGAGAACTAGTCAGAGGAAGGCAGGCGTGTGTAGTGTCTGCAACATATGAGGCCGTGTATATGGAGACTGTAATTTGGCGTGCGGTCGCCCGGGGAAACTGGGCAAGTGAAGTCTGGCCTGTTTAGGGACTGCAAATCTAAAGCCATGTGATATGTATTGCTATGAACTGGTGTAAACTGATCACTGATAATATACACTGAAGTTATATGCATTTGTGTGAATTGGACTTTAATGCTGTGAGAAAACACATTAAAGAGACTTTTGTGCTTGAACTTTGTGGGTCACTGCCTCTTCACTACATACGATGCTACTACAATCTTACACATGACATTAGGTTGCAGGCACTACACATGCTGGACCTTACTCCGTCCAGTTACCATGGGTGACCGCACAGTTCATTAACTGACCCCCTGTCAGTGCACACAGTTCCCCATATTCTGTGTTACCTTCCAGGAGTTTCTGCTCCACACGCTGACTCCTGCAAGTACTCTCTCTCCCAGGGAAGCTGCCGGACTGGGATCACCATCCCGTACAATGCCTTGCTCAATAGGCCACCTGACCATCCAGATCCTCAGACAGGTTGTAGCTCCCTCAATGCAGTGCCATCACAGACTCTGCATACCTGTCTTTCCCTGTACTCTTCAGGAAGTCCTACTCCCAGGATCTTGCAACACACAAGTCTCTCAGTGTGCTATTTAGGGATCTAATCCTACTCCCAGGATCTCCCAACACACAAGTCTTCAGGTCCATGACCTCTCAGAGCGCTATTCAGGGATCTGGTCCACACACAGGACCTCCTAACACACAAGCCGTCCAGGACTTACACACTCTCCATCACAGAGACCATGTGACCACACCATGGTCACATTAAGTACCTGTAACCACTCCCATAGGTGGGACGTGTGTGTGGTTAGCCAGACCTACCCAACTCTCCGAATAATCCTGCAAGCCTCCCTTTACAACTATACAAATACTTGTGGGCCTACAGGTCCCAGAACAACAACATTACTTCAGGCTTACAGTGTAGACATACCGGCCATTTACAATCCTGCCGGTCAGTTTCACTATCATAATCAGATATGCCTCCATGCGCATCCTGAGGAGCACCTACAGCACCACTTAGCTGTAACAAGGGTCACTACATCACAATTCACATACAGTAATACCCTCCACACACAGTAATAACCCCCACACAGTAATACCCCTCTCACACAGTAAATATACACACACAGGAAATACCCCTACACACACAGTAATTACAGACACGCAGTAATTACATACACACAGTAATTCCACCCACAGAGTAAATTCCACACACACAGAGTAATACCCCCGCACAGTAAATACCCCCCACACAGTAATACCCTCCCACACAGTAAATGTACACACAGTAAATACTTTTACACATGCACAGTACAGTAAATACAGACACGCAGTAATTACACACACAGTAATTAAACACACACACACGAATACCCCCACACACAACAATACCCCCACACAGTTAATACCCCCACACACAGTAAATACACACACACACACACACACACACACACGCACAGTAAATACCACACACACGTCATAATCCAGACCGGGTTTTGAGTCCTGTTTTTCCTGGTCTGGTCATGTCAAGAGTTAACCTTTCTCATCCTTTGTCTGGGTTCAGGTTGGCTATTTATCGCTGCTGCTTCCTGCAGGCATGTCAGTTATAGTTTTTGCCTAGTGCTGCTGTATCTGACTCTGATGGCTCTGATTTGTCCTGCTGCGTTTGCTGTCTAAATCCGTGTCTCTGTTTTCCCCTATTCCTGCCTTGACTCCGTGTTTCCCTTTAGTGTGCTGACTCCCTGGTTTTGACTTGGCTTGTATCCTGACCTGCTTCCGTCTTTTGTCTTATCCGCTCCTGACCATTACTGACTCCCTGGCTTGTCTCTGACCGTGAGTTTGCTTATTCCTTTGTTACTGCGCTACAGTTGAGGATTTAACCCGGCTTGTTTGACAATTCTGCTGCCACCTGTGGCAGCTTCACTGCTGCAATGCAGGCCAGCTCTGTTTAAGTGTAGTCCTGCTTCCACTCTACTGCCATCTAATGAAGCCTGCACCTATCTGCATTACAGCAGCGTGACAACACACACACATAGTAATCACACCCGTCCGCCCAGGCAGTAAATACCACCCCAATCTTCGGTGACTTCAGCTCCACTAAAGTGGAGTACTTACCACCAATCTGCGTCTCTGGGTGCTGGCGAGTGTCATTAGCAGCGTGATCACATGACATGATCACATTGCTGGTGTTGCTCTTACCCAGTGGTCAGAGCTTCAATTGTACTCGCATCTGAATGATGCGAGTACAGTTGAATACTGGGAGCCGGCATGGTGCAGCTTCTCTGTGTCGGCTGTCAGCTTGACAGCCGGCTCAGAGTACTGCCGACTTCTAGTCCGGGGGGCGGCAGAATGCAGCCACTGGGGAGATGCGTCAGACTGCCGTATTAGGCAACCCGACTGAACGAAGAAATATAAGCCTGCTCACCCGTAATGCATAAACCAAACTTCAGGAGCACGGACCCGCTGTGTCCAGGCGTATAAAGTCCAAAAAAAGAAGAGAATGTCCAGCTTCACCGAATCCGTAAAAAAGAGTTTTCTTTATTCACACAATTTAAGCATAAAGGATACAGACTTCAGCATGAACCATATGGGTAAGAATCTCAACGCGTTTCTGGAGACTGAGCTCCCTTCAGCTCCCTTAAGTCATGAACCGACCCCGGCCGACCCACGGTTCGGGCGGGGAGATCGGGATTGTCAGCGAGGCGGACTGTGCCTCCCTCCGAGTATCCCTCTAGCGGGTGACCAGCCGCCAGATCCTGATCATGTCCAACCCGCCTTCCTGGGGCTGATCGTTGGGCCCTTCCTGCGGTAGCCCGGAGTTTTCGCCCTCCGGTGAGGGTTCGGGCCGGGCCGGTGTATTCCCACGTGGACGCCTGGGGGTCGCCATGTCAGTCTCCCCGTCTCCTTCATATTCATCCCACGTCCTCTTTCGGGGGCGGCCCCATCTCCATAGCTCCCGCCCTCCATAGAGAAGCAGGAGGCGGGTCTCAGCTGCTGACGGACACGTCTCCAAGATGCAAAAGTACTTAGACTGGGCGGCCATTACTCTTCACGCTCTTCAGCTCGTTCATGCCCACAACTCCACGCCCTTCTTCTCCTACGCTCCCCGTGGCGCTGTAATGGCGGCAGTTTTGGCGGGAATCTTGGCGGCAAATAGCAATACACAGTCTTTGCAATAAATCACAGTTCAAGCACAATTCCAACACAGTTCCAAGGCACACATGACCCGATTCTTCAGGCTTAAGTAGGATCCTGTTTGTGACGCCAAGTTGGAGCACCCCCAGACGCAGGGCTGCAGGTTACTCGGTACCGGTCCTCTCTGTCTCAGTTCTAGGGTAATCACGGTGGCTGGACCCGGTCCGTGACCCTGCTAAGGGACGCCCAATAAAAGGGGTGATGAAAGTCGGCTAAAGTTTCGTGACGCCACCTGTGGTATTCGGTCAGGACGACCGACGCTGCTTGGGGTCCACTGGGGTGATGTGATGGCAGCTAGATGGTATACCTTCCCACAGGTGAAGTATATCCCCAGGGCTTCCCATTAGTGTAGGTGGCGATGGTGTGAGGCGAATAGCGAGGACACAGGGTTGCAGTCTCTTTACCTTTTACTGAAGACTTCGGGATCCTCAATCCAGAGCACTGCTAAGCAATCCAGAGCACTGCTAACTGGGCTGTCTGAGACCGGCCGGTCCGAAGGCACATCCAGAGTTCCCTTTGCAGGTGGAAATCAGTGCCTACCACGAGCGCCTGTGTGTTGTAGTTCTTCCCTGCTGAGCATTCGGGATAGTCCTCACAACTCTCGTGTTCGTTCTTTCTCTCTCTCTCCGTTCTCCAAGTTTATCTGGATAGGATGCACCCATTTGACGGAAAGGCTCGGAGCTATTCTGGGACCCTAGAGACGCCCCTCTCCACGCTTGCCCCCTATGTCTTCTTAGGTGATGTATGGTAGACAGCCGACCTATAATCAACTGTCCTGCGGTATTTGAAGTAGTGCTTGGAGTCAGTTACTTCCTCTGTGTTCCGGTCACCGGCTACGCGCCTCAGTAGGATGTTGCCGTTCTCGGGGCACGACTCCTACTGGCTCTCCTTTGTGCTCTGATCTCGTTTCTCACTTTCCACAATGTCCTTCTCTTCGTGTCCTTTCTTGGGATACCGCCGCAAGGTAGTGCAGGCACGGTTCCGTCACTCTCTACTCTTTCTGCTAGGCCCCTGTCAGGAACCCACCCCTGACAGTTCCTCCCTGGACTCTCCCAGGCTGCGTTCTGTTCTAACTTCCTATCCGACCCCTAGTTTTACCAGTGTGAGGAGTGGCCTAATACATAGTGCCTTTTGCTCCCCCTAGTGGCCAGAGTGTGAAGTGTAATGTGTGCTTGTGATACCTGGTCAGGTGAACTCCTTTAGTGCAATCAGACATAACATCACTCCCCTTAGTGGCAGAGCGACATTACTGCAACGACCAGGACTCTGGGCGCTGCATGTACACAGAGACTGCACCAGCAGAATAGTGAGTGCAGCTCTGGGGTATAATACAGGATTTAACTCAGGATCAGTACAGGATCAGTAATGTAATGTGCACAGTGACTGCACCAGCAGAATAGTGAGTGCAGCTCTCGAGTATAATACTGGAGGTAACTCAGGGTCAGTACAGGATCAGTAATGTAATGTATGTACACAGTGACTGCACCAGCAGAATAGTGAGTGCAGCTCTGGAGTATAATATAGAAATTACTTTTGATAAATTGTGTTGATACAGAATCCATCAATGGTTTAGGTGATTGTTTTGCTCATTATAGTGCCTGTAGTGATAATATGATCATTTCCAACCAATTGAAATCTGTTTAATTAACTGGAAAATATTTTAAAAACGACACCTGCCTCAGTTTCTTCATATCATCGGAGCATTTACAATCCTCTCAGAAATTTTGGTATATTTGGTCAGATCTGGGCTTAAATTCATTGTGTCTATGGCAGCTTAAGAGTAAAAACCTCACAGAGCAAAACTCATCCTCCATTCATATTCATCTTCCTCTGTGTGTGTCCCAAGACATCAAACGGAAGGACGCGCTAATCCCCAGTTTATACCTGGCACTGACTAATCACTGATGAAGGCCTGCCAGCTCTTATCTCTTCCTTTACCATCCTAATTGCTATTAAACATCCACTGCTCACTCTTCCAATAGACAGCTGTGTTCCTTTCTTAAAGGAGCATGCCTTCTCTCCAGTGGAAGGTCTTGGGAGGTCTGGAGCTACACAAAATAACTAAAGAATAAATCTTCACCAAGTCTAAATATTCAGAGATGGCTGCATTATCAATAACATTTCACATTCTACGAAGCTGAGATATAAAGAGTTGTTCAATGGGATCTTCCCAATGTTGGGTTAGATTTTCTCTTCACGCAAAATAATAAAAAAATTCTCTCCATAAGAATATTGATCCAAAATAATTTTTGACACCTGTCTTGAAGACTCCCTGAATAAGAAGAGACTTCCCAGATTCTCAGAAGAGTCAGTAAATTTCATGTACCCCAATGAACTTGCTCCTAACTTCAAGAAGATTCTTCATTTTGAGAAGTTGGGATTTGTATATTAAGCGATAGAGGAACAGGGCGTAGATTTTCAGAAGCAAGTTTTTGATTGGGGGTGAGGTTATACTCAAAAATTTACAATCTTCAAATTATTCCTCCACCCCAGTGCTTGGCTTGTAAAGTTGACAAAACTTAAGCATCTCCACATTTTGAGGACCTCAAAACCTATCTCCTCACATCTCAACTTTCTCCATCCAAGTGTTAGGTGTCAAGTTCCCGCCTCTGCACAGGAGGAATGTCAAACCATCTCAGCTGCAGTCTCCCATTCTTCTCCAGCCACAGTGGAGTCTGCTCAGCGGAGACGTTGTTCCCAGCATCTTGCTCAGTCTCACTCTGTGCATAGGATTACTGCTGCTTTTCCTGCTTCTGCCATTGAAGCCAGTGCTGGGCAGCGGCGAGCAGACACTTTTGGGACTAAGTCCTGCTTTTTCCCTTCTGAGCATGCCCAGGGTGAGATCTCCCGTTGGAGAGGGTCACATGCTCAGATGCTGCAGCGGTTCCCATTGGTCCTCCAGGAAGGTCTTGAAGGTGCTAAACTTCTGTGGCAGCTTCCCATTGGCCCTTTATTGGAAGGTCCTGAACGTGCTACAGCTATATAAGCTTTGCATGACCGCACGGCCATGCGCTAGTGTACATTTGTAAACGTGTGTGTGTTGTGAGTGAAAGTCGTTCATTTAAAATACACTCCCTATTGTATGACTGCTCGCGGAAGGTGGATGATTGCTATCTAGCGCCCGACTTAGCCATCAGCACGTAACACACAATATAGCGTCTAATTTCTGTGACCGCCAGTGCGGCGCCGTGCACTTTCCTGACCCAAGTCTGGGTGGTTAGTGTCATCTGCCAGTGCGGCACCGCACGCACTCTCGTGCATCTTTATTATTATTATTTCTGTCACTCTGACACCCCAGTTGCGGTGTCGAGCGCATGAGGTCTATATGAACTCAAATCCTGTGTCTTGGGATCGAGTTCCGAGACTCCTTGCTTGCGCTCTTGGTACGGTACCGCGGCCCTGTGACGCAACAAGGTTCGCTTCCTTCACACAGGGTGAAGTTAACCAGTGTATGTATTCACATTGTACCGCCATATAGTCCGTCATTACTTGGCAGCAGGTTCCATCTCTGCACGGTGGACCCCGGGCTGCGAACGCAATTTACTCTATCTGTCTTATTATTTGGTGCGTTCCGCTAGCCCTAACACCAAGTGAGTGTGAAGTTGTAAGAATAGGATGTTTAGGTTAACATGAAGGGCTTGCTGAAGGATCTGTAGAATTAACACCTTAGTATTGAAAATGCTTTATTTCAACAGACAATGGTGGATGATAGCAAAGTACTAACATTTGGCAGAAAAAATATCAAGGCTTAGACAAGCGCTAATATACCAACACATTATCATCCATCATAGTGTTCAATTTCACAACCATTGAGTAGATCAATTTTACAAAGGAACTGGGCTAAAAATCTGCCTAGTTTTAGACAAGTTCCACTATAACACAGCACTGAAATCCATCATGGCCTAAAATTTTTAGGACCATAGAATAGACCAATCTCACAAAGGAACTGGGCAGAAGATCTGGCAATGTTTAGACAGGCTCCACTTTACCACTGCACTGAAATCCAAAATTGTTTTTACTAACAGAACCATAGAGTAGGCCACTTAAACAAGCTCCAGTATACCATCGCACCGTAATCTATAATGGTCTTCAGTTTCAATCTTGCTAAAGAACCAGATAGAAGATTTGGCAAGGATTAGACAATCTCCAATATACGACCGTGTTACGCATGTGGTCGTGGAACCACTGTGTTATGGTCTGGGGAGAGCCTGGAGGGGTGTAACAAATAGTGATGAGTGAGCGTGATTGGATATCTTGTTATCAGTTAATGCTCGGGTGTCATCCGAATACTTTGGGAGTGCTTGAATAATATGCTCGAGTCCCTGTGGCTGTTAGGCAATCACTGCATGTGCTGCGGTGGTCTAACAAACAAACAATCTCCGCATGTGTTGTGGCTGTCTAACAGCAGCAAAACATGCAGCTGCGGGGACTCAAACATATTACTCAAGCACATCCGAGATACTCGGATAACACCTGAGCATGCTCGGATAACATGATATCCGAGCACACTTGCTCATCACTAGTAACAAAGCAACCCTCTGTTTCTTCAATAGAGCCCATTATGGTGTGTTTAGACTTGAACCCAGGTGGACGCCAGGTGCTAATTCAGGACAGATCCCAGAGCCACGACAGTTGAGCCTCAAAGGGTTAAGGAAACAGGACCAGCCATGAACTGGTTAACCAGGTGACGTGCAGCTGGTAGACAGAATAGGTTCAGGATAATTTCAGGAACACAAGATGGATTCGGTTACAGGATCACAGGTGCAAGTTCAGGCTGGACTGATGAGGGTAGTGGTAGAGGTGCAGACAAGACAGATCAGGCTCTGGTTTTGGTAGATGCAGGACGGCCTCAGGAACAGATTACAGTATCACAGACAGGATTACGTTCAGACAGGGCAGGCAGGATCAGAGACAGGCAGGACAGACAGGATCATGTTCAAAAAGGGCAGGCAGAACGGACAGGATCATGTTCAGGGAGCACAGATACAGGGACTTTACAACACACTGATTACTAGAGTTGCTAAGGCACCTCCCAATAGGGGAAGGTGCCTTAAATATAAGACGTCTCCCAGCTATTGGAAACAGATGCTGAGGGAGAGCGGATGGGTAAATGAACACGCCAGCATCCCTGCTGGTAGGAAGAAGGGGACTCATGCTGGTGCACCGCTGCTGTTCTAACACACCACACTTGGTCATGGTCATTAATTTTTGAAACCATAAGATAGGTCAATCTTGCAAAACAGCCAGGTAACATATCTGGCAAGGTTTAGTTAAGCTCCAATATACCATTGCACTGAAATCCATGATGTTCTTCAATTTTGGAACCACAGAGTAGGTCAATCTTGCAAAGGAAATGGGTAGAAGAGCTGGCAAGGGTTAGACAAGCTTCAATATACAACCGCAGTTGGTCAATCATATAAGACTTGTGGTGAATAACTGGCACAAGGGTAAAGGAAAGGAGGTGGATGAGAAAACAAACCCATGCGCTGCTATCCTGAGAGGCAGAACATGGCACCATAATGGGGGTTCATTTCTTCTGTGAAACCATCTCTCTGTGTGGAGAAGTCTTTTAGGCTTTGGTGCCTTCAGATATTTTTAAAAATATAAGAAGTAGATTATTTCTAGACAGATAAGAAAACAAAAACATCAAAAAATATATTTATACCTCATGTAATTACCATGTCTGCACCAAGTGGGCCATAGACATGTTTATCCATATACACGCGACTTACTGGCTGACACATATATTTATATCTTTTTACGTGGGCCAGGAATAAGTCGACTTTTTTTCTCCTCCTGTAAAATTTTCTATTTGCGTCTCTGCTTGTAACCTGTCATTTTCTACCTGCCAGTCTTTAAATGGAAGATCGTCTGGAAGATATTTTAAAAGTGGCTTAGTGGCACACGCAGAGTTAATTAGATGCTTCTTTCATCTCATTTCTCACATTCATCCACTTAAAAAAAGTTCAAGATTTTTTTTAACTTCGACTCCTCTATACTATTCTGTCTCTTCCCTTGCTCCCATCCCGGGGGTGTGCCCACCGCAAGCCGTGCAGGAGAATATCTGATTGCAAAATCACAGGTTAACGTGAGTTGCATTAACTCAGCCGTCTGCACATTATTCTGGGCTTCGTCCTTGGTCGTGTTCCAAGGATTGTGATGATTTTCTGTGATATGTGGGGGGTAGCATGTGGTTTCTACTTTGAAAATCAATGTTTTGTTTCTTAAAATTTGTTAAAGGTACAGGCTCCTTTAAATTAGAATGCCTCTGATAAAAACTAGAGGGCTCAATTGGCCAATAAAATTGCTTCTCAAAGTACCCATCATGTGGGCAGAGAAAAGATCATATATAACCTTCCTTTTATAAAAAAAAAAAAAAACCTCAGCCAATCAATTTAGCTAAAATTGATCACATGGCCAACATGGAATCATATGGGTGGAACATGTTTCTTTTAGCCATCCTGTTCGTAAATGTCACTCACAGTGTAGGACAGACTAAGTACAACACAAAGGGATAAGGGGAAGGAGGGCCCAACACTAGGGAAGCAGGGAGTGGAGACCCTTAGGCAGATCTAACGTCACCCTGTCTTACCTAAGAGACCCTAAATAGGTTCCGTACCTATCGCCAAGCTGGATACCTAGTCCCGGTCAGACCCTAGCAGTAAGCCCTGCTTACGGAAGGAAGGGGTGAACGCTGATCGACACCACTAACAGTACAGACAGCTATGATACACAAAACAAGGGGTAACTTAGCTTGAGTACACTCAGAGAGAAATACCGTAACCCTTCAATCTCCAAAGAGGGTGCTAGCTGACTGCTGTAGCTCCATGCCTCAACAGGGAAGTGCAAATTGAAAATAACACCTGTAACTCCCAACAGTAATTTGGGAGTTATAAACACCCAGATCTAATGGAATTTACGACTAATAAGCCATTCCTACTGGGATCAAACCCGAAAGGGATTCTGCCAGACTCCAATGTGGCTACAAAATTTCTTCACAAAGTGATTTTCACAGGGACTGAAATAAATAACATATATAGCTCTATCTCAGCTGAAATGAATCACATGACAAATGTATCCACACCCCTGACTACATTAAACATAGTGCTAATAGTAATTGGGGGGTTTCTTGTTTCTTCTACCATTTAAATTAATAACTCAGATAAATTTATCTTTTATCAGACAGGGTATACAGTGCCTTGTGAAAGTATTCGGCCCCCTGGAACTTTTCGACCTTTTCCCACATATCATGCTTCATACAAAAAATACCAAATGTAAATTTTTGGTGAAGAATCAACAACAAGTGGAACACAATTGAAATTATGAAATGTATTGCTTATTTTAAATTTTTGTGGAAATTCAAAAACTGAAAAGTGGGGCGTGCAATATTATTCGGCCCCTTTACTTTCAGTGCAGCAAACTCACTCCATAAGTTCATTTTGGATCTCTGAATGATCCAATGTTGTCCTAAATGCCTAATGATGATAAATATAATCCACCTGTGTGTAATCAAGTTTCCGTATAAATGCACCTGCTCTGTGATAGTCTCAGGGTTCTATTTGAAGCACAGAGAGCATCATGAAGATTTTTAAGGTTAGACTTTAGGTCAGATTTTCATCACTGGCTCATGAGGTAGGGTTTTTTGGCTCATGAGGTGTTAGGTGTTTTGCATTTTTTTGGGACCTTACATCAGGCCACAATACAGTTACCCTATCAATAATACAGTTTTTATTACTATGTGGAATGACGTTTACCCACATGTTATAGGTGTTGCAATTTTGCTATAATACTTTTTACGCCTGGATTTGTATAAATCCTTATAATATACTATTTATATTGTCTTTATATCTTATAAAATTCTTATACGTTACTATACTATGTGGAGGAGTGTGTGGTATTTACGTCCACCATTTGATATAACATCCTGAATACATGTATTATATATGCCGGTGTGGATGTTGAGCCCCTGGGGGTCGTGTGTTGCTCAGTTGTGGTATGTGGTTTATGCATGCTGCTTTCAGAGTCATGTATGTTGGGTATTGCCATATAAGTTCCATTGGATATATCTACTAATATATACGTGCAGATCTGGCATATGTTTATATTGTAGGTTACGTAAAAGGACCCTCTATATTTCACTCTTGTTCACACTTGACAGCTTTAAACAGCGACGCATTCATATTCCCCAGTCTTCCTTCTTGCGCATGCGCACACTGGGTACCTGCATTCCACTTTACGCATGCGCCTTGTATCCTTTCTTTACATTCACACGCAGCCACTGCTTGCGGCTGCGCGAGCCTCCTGCCGCTTCCGGTTGGCTGGTGTCAGCCCACACCGGTCTTGTATTAAGTACCATATGCTTTCACTATTTAAAGACTGATGGACGCTTCTGCTGGTACTTTCCCTGACAAAGCCTGGTTTACCGGGCTATACGCGTGGGACATCTGCTTCTCACCAGGTTGTATACTGATGGAGGTTTTCCTCCTCTTGATACATATGGGACCTTTGTGCCATCTTCATGGCTAATTTCTAAACCTTGCGTCTGGCTGCACTACACGGTATAGTTCTGAACAAATTGCTTACGGCTAATTTCATGCATGGGATTTTTTTCTTTATTTTTCTTTATGTTTTGTCTCTTATTATATGGGACACCCATGCTATTGTCCAATTAGGGATATCTGCATATTCAGAAAAAAACAGAAGTATTCAGCTCACCCATGTAAGTCCAAAAGCTGTGGTTATAGCATCCGAGCAGGGAAGAGATGTCTCCGCTGTGACGTGGATGAAGCATTAAACAAAGCAAGATTTCCAGCTCCAGGACGTAAATATAAAAATATTGTGTCTTTATTCCATAATTTAAAATAGCAAAGACTGACAAAAAAATGGAGAAAAGATCACACGGCAGTCATAACTTAGTTATGACTGCCGTGTGATCTTTTCTTCGTTTTTTTGTCAGCCTTTGCTATTTTAAATTATGGAATAAAGACACAATATTTTTATATTTACGTCCTGGAGCTGGAAATCTTGCTTTGTTTGGTATATCTGCATATTACCTCATGATGAGCCATTAGGTTTAGTTTGGTTCACTTGGCCATACCATAGATGGTCTTTTTCGCCTGAGTGGTTGATGGTCTTAGATTTTTAGCATGTTTTTAACAATTTTTTTGTGGTGTTTAATGATGTGTCAATAAAATCAGTTTGTTATTGTTATATATTTTGTGATTATTTTTGGTTGGTGTGCATTTTGGCAATAATGCTTTTTCTTGTTTATTGATCATGAAGACCAAGGAACACAACAGGCAGGTCCATGATACTGTTGTGGAGAAGTTTAAAGCCGGACTTGGATACAAAATGATTTCCAAAACTTTAAACATCCCAAGGAGCACTGTGTAAGCGATCATATTGAAATGGAAGGAGTATCATACCACCGCAAATCTACCAAGACCCGGCCGTCCCTCTAAATTTTCATCTCAAACAAGGAGAAGACTGATCAGAGATGCAGCCAAGAGGCCCATGATCACTCTGGATGAACTGTAGAGATCTACAGCTGAGGGAGGACAGTCTGTCCATAGGACAACAATCAGTTGTACACTGCACAAATCTGGCCTTTATGGAAGAGTGGCAAGAAAAAAGCCATTTCTCAAAGATATCCATAAAAAGTGTTGTTTAAAGTTTGCAACAAGCCACCTGGGAGAAGAAGGTGCTCTGGTCAGATGAACCCAAAATCAAACTTTTTGGCAACAATGCCAAACGATATGTTTGGCGTAAAGGCAACACAGCTCATCACCCTGAACACACCATCCCCACTGTCAAACATGGTGGTTGCAGCATCATGGCTTGAGCCTGCTTTTATTCAGCAGGGTCAGGGAAGATGGCTAAAATTGATGGGAAGATGGATGGAGACAAATACAGCAGGGGTGTCAAACTGCATTCCTCGAGGGCCTCAAACCATGCGTGTTTTCAAGATTTCCTTAGCATTGCACAAGGTGCTGGAATCATTCTCTGCAGGTGATTAAATTATCACCTGTGCAATGCAAGGAAATCCTGAAAACATGACCTGTTTGCAGCCCTCGAGGAATGCAGTTTGACACCCCTGAAATACAGGACCATTCTTGAATAATACCTGTTGGAGTCTGCAAAAGACCTGAGACTGGGACGGAGATTTGTCTTCCAACAAGACAATGATCCCAAACATAAAGCAAAATCTACAATGGAAAGGTTTACAAATAAACTTATCCAGGTGTTAGAATGGCCAAGTCAAAGTCCAGACCTCAATCCAATAGAGAATCTGTGGAAAGAGCTGAAAACTGCTGTTCACAAATGATCTCCATCTAACCTCACTGAGCTCAAGCTGTTTGCCAAGGAAGAATGGGCAAGAATTTCAGAGAAATCTCCGTCCCAGTCTCAGGTCTTTTGCAGACTCAAACAGGTTTTCTTCAATAACGGCCCTGTATTTGGCTCCATCCATCTTCCCATCAATTTTAGCCATCTTCCCTGTCCCTGCTGAAGAAAAGCAGGCCCAAACCAAGATGCTGCCACCACCATGTTTGACAATGGGGGTGGTGTGTTCAGGGTGATGAGCTGTGTTGCCTTTACGCTAAACATATCGTTTGGCATTGTTGCCAAAAAGTTCGATTTTGGTTTCATCTGTCCAGAGCACCTTCTTCCACATGTTTGGTGTGTCTCCTAGGTGGCTTGTTGCAAACTTTAAACAACACTTTTTATGGATATCTTTGAGAAATGGCTTTCTTCTTGCCACTCTTCCATAAAGGCCAGATTTGTGCAGTGTATGACTGATTGTTGTCCTTTGCCAGACTGTCCCACCTCAGCTGTAGATCTCTGCAGTTTAACCAGAGTGATCCTGGGCCTCTTGGCTGCATCTCTGATCAGTCTTCTCCTTGTTTGAGATGAAAGTTTAGAGGGACGGCCAGGTCTTGGTAGATTTACAGTGGTATGACACTCCTTCCATTTCAATATGATCGCTTGCACAGTGCTCCTTGGGATGTTTAAAGTTTGGGAAATCATTTTGTATCCAAATCCAGCTTTAAACTTCTCCACAACAGTATCACGGACCTGCCTGTTGTGTTCCTTGGTCTTCATGATGCTCTCTGTGCTTCAAACAGAACCCTGAGACTATCACAGAGCAGGTGCATTTATACGGAGACTTGATTGCACACAGGTGGATTATATTTATCATCATTAGGCATTTAGGACAACATTGGGTCATTCAGAGATCCAAAATGAACTTCTGGAGTGAGTTTGCTGCACTGAAAGTAAAGGGGCCGAATAATATTGCACACCCCACTTTTCAGTTTTTGAATTTCCACAAAAATTAAAAATAACCAATAAATTTCATTCATCTTCACAATTGTGTTCCACTTGTTGTTGATTCTTCAACAAAAATGTACATTTGGTATCTTTATGTTTGATGCATGATATGTGGGAAAAGGTTTAAAAGTTCCAGGGGGCCAAATACTATTGCAGGGCACTGTAGATAAGAAATGCAAAAATGTACTAGCTACAAGAAGTTTGAAGAGTCATAAAGGCAATGTTCTTTCATCTTGCCTTTTAATTCAGAATTTAGAGGAGTTTATCTGTAATAAGACTTAATCAAACCAGAAATGGAGTCTGCCCCTTTATGTGCTTATATGTAGTACCATGGTTCAGAGAGTAGATTTGGTTGTGTAAATAGTAAGTTAAAAAAAATATTACTCATTTTTTCCTACTGATTCTTTAAATGGTGTATCAAGGTGCTACGTTGTTAAGGGACAATAAAAATTGAGACAAATGTAATGAGATGATTTGAATGGAGTAGCCCTTTAAGTATACATATTCAAAGTTTCTATGAAAACCATTTATTTGACACTTTTTTCTAACCCTTTCTTACAATAAAAATATGAAAGACCACCATTATCCCCAACCCCAACTTTGCGCAGTTTCTTACATGATCCAAGGGGTTCAGTAAGAAATGACTTGCAGGATAAGAGACACTTAATACAACCATATGTACCAAAAGATCAAAGCCGTTCATTATAATGACAGCTTTAAGAGCAAAGTGCATCAATATGTTCCTTTTCAAGGGGCATTAGACAAAGGACACAATAGTGCGAGGGAGATAATTATAAGCCGGGAAATGAACGGGAGTTTGAAGTAAATAAACCTCAGTTCACACTGATTTCTTTTTTTGAGGGCACTTTATTTAGAAATTATCGTAAATTACTCTACAGCCATTATCACGCAGTAGCACCGCTAAAGCGCCCCTAGAGTGAACCCTCTGGGTCAGGAAACCAGAGCCCCCCTGGGCAAGCTGACCTAGTGAACCCACCCCCTCTATACAGGGTGTGTCAGGGGAAGGCCCAAAGGGGTTTGTATCCCAACATTTTGCACCAAAGGGACATCTCTTGGGGCAAAAACCGAGAATGGAGTGAGGACCAGGAGAGGAACAGAGAGTACCAGAGGAACTGGGTGGAAGGGTCAGAGACTGGAGGGAAGCATTGCTGGAGGAGAGAGAAGAAAGTACTGGACGGAGGCTGAGGACCAGAAATCAGGGGGATGAGAGAGGGAGCATCAGGAGCCACACGGGAAGCAGGCACTAAAAAACAAAAGCAGACCAGGGTAAGCTGCACAAAACACAAGGTACAAAAGGCAACAAGGAGACCTGACGCTAGGATAGCACAATTACCAGCACAAGTGCCGGCAACTGCGCAAACCCAACAGATAATCAGGCACTTACCCATAGCATGAGGCATTCTGAAATACCCAATGGGGGCGCCATGACAGGGCGGAGCTACTGGATCACAACATCCTTCAAGCATAATGCGCATGCATCCAGGACCCACGGCACATGCGCTGAGCACAAACCCTCCGAGAACCAGGAAACGCCGGCGAGGGACGGCGTGGGACCCAGACAGCGCTGCCCCGGGGAGCAGAGGAAGCCAGGCAAGCACCCGAGGGGACAGAGAGCACCACTGCGGGTGTAACAGCCATGAAGATTTCGAGGAATTTCTTTACAGTCAATAGTTGGCCATAATTGTTAGATAGGTTCTTCCTTGGTTCTAATGGGGCCAGCTAGCTGCTACACACTTGGAAATGGTATGTTTCAATAATTTAGTTCCCTTCTTGTCATGGAGAGAAATGTAGTTAGGGAATGTAGCTTTCAGGGAAACAATTGGAAATGTTTGTGCAATGCCTTTTGGTGGATCCATGATCTTAATAATATTTACACTACCTTCCATGACTTGGCATGGCCCTTCTTTGACAAAACTTGAAGGTTGAAGGTTTTAGACTTCAGGAGTCCTTTGAAAATAAGGGGTGCCGTGTTTTGTTGCCAAGCTCAAGTTAATCATGGTCACACAATGGAAAATCAAAAGAGTAGCTTTGCTCTGGATGCACATTAGAATGTTGCCATATTAAGTTAGGAACAGCTGACCATTCAATGTATAATAGGACTGCCTTACAATCTGGCCTGTTAAATTTAAACACCAAATATCCAAGGAAAGAAGACATGGTCAAGGTGACTGACAACGTTTTACTCTCCTCTACACATTGTAAGCACATAAACACGTGGCCAAACTGATTGTGAATGTGTATAAAATAGTCAGAGGAAATAGCTGTCGACCAAAACAAGCAATCGACAGTTATCTAAGGTGTATGCAAATTGTCTCTTTAGAGAGGAATAGGACTTGAACTCTAGCGCCACTTATTCTATGGAGCGATCCTACAAGTCAATATCGACCCTTTAACGAGCCTCGAAATATGACTTAGGATGAAAGCCAAACCAGAATCCCAATTTGCCGACATTGTGTTTTGGGGTATTGCTCCTCATCAGTGGAAAGTATGAGATCTGATTGGGCTAGGTCAGAGGCTAAGACTGGGATCTAAGGGGTAAGGATACTCCTTGCGGAGAGTGACAAGAATGGTCTGGCATGCCAGTATGGAGAGACTCCTCAAACTGGCATGTCAGGCCTGGCTTGTCACTCTCCACAAGGAGAAACCTTACATCTTAGATCTAAGATGTATGGATATCTTGAGATCTTGTCAAGAGGTGTAGCTATGGGGGCAGGCAATCAAGATCGTGTTTGGGTGCTGAATGCCAGGCCAATGAAGGAAAACCTAGGTAGATTTAGGACATGACTTTAGAAGGCTCTGCTCCATGCCAGTAATGCCTCAGCAGAGCAATGAGAGTTAAAAACAGGCAGTCTGTAGATGAAAAGGAGACTTTGACATACTGTATTTTAAATGGCGATGCTTGGACATCTGCAGAAGAAGAAATATCCATGGCTCCTGGCAGGGTAACCTCTGCTGCTTTCTGCTAAAACTATTGTCTTCTTAAAAAGACCCCTTCATTTTCCAAATTGCTCTTCTTCCAAGAAAACTTACATCGACACAACCAAGCCCCCTTTCCCGGCCCCCTCCTTCCTTCTCTTCTCTCTCAAGCCTGGAGCGAGACTGAACAAACCCCACAGTGACACAGCTGTTCAATTATTGCAGTTTCTCTAAGCAATTCCCCGCAGTGTTTTCTCTGCAGAACAATATATAAATTTACTGCAAAAGGGTCTTGTGTGTCACACTGAGGACTGGAGATTTGCTCAAGTCCAGAGTTAACGTTTTCCTTTACTGAAAGATTTGGCAGTCTGGGAAGCAACGTTCCGGATTCTGAGGAGTTAAATGACTTCCGCTCCCATCTGCTGAAGTTGGTTGTAGTTAAGAGAACTGGGCCCAGCATGTGTTTGAACGCTACACACGCTCACACAGGTCTGCCAAAACATTTTACTAGTTTGCTTACAGAGGACAAAAATGTCTTAACCCCTTCCCAGTATGCACTTCATCTAAGAAAAAAAGATAAAACCAATTGACAAAAGTTGAAATGAACTAATCAATCTGTCGGGTTCGTCATAGACTAAAATGGGGGAATTGATTAGCCAACTGGATGTGTCAATGCGACTCAAGTCATAATGTTCTCGTGGCTGATAGATAGTCTTTGAACCCAATCACACATTGATCCAAAATCTTTTTATAGCTGATGAACCCAATCACACATTGATCCAAAATCTTCTGATGGCTGATGAACCCAATCACACATTCACCTTATAGTATATCACTGCTACTTTACATTGCAGTGTAGGAAGTAACAATTATCCAGAAAGACTCATTGGAATAACCCGAGATGTTTTCTCTTGATAAGTATGTACCTTAATATGATTATTTGTAGATGTGTTTTGGGGTCATTCCAAAATAGTGTTTCTTGACAGGGATGTCACTTTATATTGGGATTTGTAGGAATGTTTCCCCAGGGAATTCTCTTGTTGTCACCCAAGATGAGATAGTGTCTCTTGTCAAGGATGTTCTATTGTTTTTAGAAAAAAAATCTGCCAAAAGGGACTCATTGGGTCAGTCCAAGATGGTTTCTCTTGGCAAGTCTGAGTATTTACATAGTTCTTTGTATGAAAATTTTTCCCAGGAGGACTAATTGGGCTAGGCCAAAATGATGTCTCTTTTCAAGGATGACCTGTTATATGTTTGTTGATTTTTTCTGAACATTTGCCAGAGAAAGTCATTAGGTCAGCCCAAGATAGTTTGCCTTTGGCAAAGATATAAGAATCCATGTAGCCTATTACTACTAGTAACTTTGCCCATGGAGGTACAAATTAATTTGGCAGGACTCTGCTCTGCTTGGATACTGATGTAAGTCACATTAGTCTTGGCGGTGTTGAAGAACTTTGCCCATGATATGCTGCTTATGATTTAATAGGATTTTAATAGTATTTAATAGGATAGGACTTAATTTTTTAGGGACGTTAGCATACTCACTTCCTTGGCTGCCCAGTCGCGTCCTGTGCTCTGACTCTCGCTGCTCTTCCTGTATCCCAGGGCCAGGCATGCCACTTAAGTCCCCTTGCAGTGTGCGCTCTCCCTGGTTCTTAAAAGGGTAGCGTACGCACTCCTAATATGTCCCCAGCCAATAGCTAGGAGGTATAAAGGATTTAAGGCATTTTCCCCTTAAGGGAGGTGCCTGAGCAACATCAGTGTCTAATAAGTCTTCAAACTGCTAAGTTCATTGTCAGGTCCCTGTTCCTGTACTCATTCTGTTTGTGCCTGAAACCTATCCATGAACCTGTCCTGCCTAGGATTTAATGTTATACAGTTGATAATAAAAATGTAGTAAAATGTAATAGTAATTGATGTGATAATAAAAATGCTTTTCTGACAGTGACACCCTTTGACCAAGTTGTCCACACCCTTTATTAAGGGTATTTGAAGGCAATTATTGGATGATATCAAGTTAAAGGAAATTAATATCACATTAGGAACGACAAATTAGGACTAAGACTGTTTCAAGATTGTGCAAAATGAGGGGAATTTATGCCGAAAACTCGAAAGTTCACATTTGGACATTTGAGATGAAATCAACATCTTTTGTCTACTGAAGATTCTACAAAATAGGTTTTCTTTCCTTCATAACCAAGGCATGAGTTATTGCTTTTCACCTAAACACTGTTTCCAGAAGTTCTGTTGAATATCATATCTCAAAGGTTACGTTTTGTTCCATTTATGAAGTTGGGTTGAGAGAATTACTCTTGATCTTGAGTGATTTTAGATTCCATGAAGTATGGACATTTAGGTTGGTCCCTTTTGAGAATGCTAATCCATCAGCCCATCAATTAGAAAATGCCATCCAAGCTCACAAACCTCAAATCAACTGGTCCACAATGAACTATAAAGCATCAAATCACTATTAAACTGGGTATTGTTAGCCTAAAAAATTCAATTTCTCTTATTAGAGCCATCTTATGAGCTTCATTTCCAAGACCTTGAGTAATGAGTATTTTGTGGAAAACTAGAGAAAGAGTGTAAATTTGGAAATTTCTACAGTGGTCATCAAGGAAAGGAGATATCTTCAGTCTGCTAGTTCTGAAGTCTGGGCCCATTAAAAAGTATGGAAATTAATTACTTTAAAAATAAATGGGTTCAAATTCATGGTCTACCACCAATGACATATTAAGATGAATCTGGCATAACACTGAATCTTAATTAACTAATATCTTAATATTGAAAATATGTCTTCTCGGAAACTTGCACCAATTGACTTTGAACATGTTGAGTTTTCAACATGTAACCATCTTCAATATAGCAGAGAAAGGACTTCCAACAGCATCTTCTGAATCCCATATTAAGATAGTCTTAAAAATTGATTCCCAGGAACCAGTAAGATGCATAAGTGTGTCTTCTCAAACACTAGCACCAATGGACACGGGTCACAATGGGTTTTGGCCATGTCACCTCATTCCATATTCTAGGTGTAACGCTGGTGTCCCTAAATCATGTTTCCCCATTCCCCTGGTAGGGACGCCGACATACTCACTGTCGTGTCCTCTGCTCCGGCTCTTGCTGCACCGCCTGTGTCTCAGGGCCTCTGTACGGCGTGCAGGTTCCCTGGCTCTTAAAGCGGTAGTACACATACACCTGATGTGTCCCCAGCCAATAGCTGGGAGGCGCTAAGGATTTAAGTCACCTTCCCCTGTAGAAAAGTGCCTGAGTAACATTAGTGTTTAGTAAGTCTTCAAACTGCTATGCCCGTTATCAGATCCCTGTTCATGTACTCATCCTGTTTGTACCTGAAACCTATCCCTGAACCTGTCCTGTCTGAATTGGTACTATACCATGATGCTGGCCTGTCTGAATCTGCCTTCTAGTTCTGCCTTGACCCTGAGTCGGTCCGATGGTCTTGAATCCGCAGCATCTGAACCAGCTCCAATATCCGTTGTGGCCCTGATCATGTTCCTGTACTACCAGCTACTCCTAGTTCGTACATTGGTCCCTGCCACCATGAGGTCAGCTGCTGCAGTTCTGGGGTCTGTGCTGGAGTGGTAGCTGCCAACCACCTGTGGCTCAAGTCTAACCATACCATCAAAGGCTCTAGTGAAGATCCAGGTAGTCGCTTACTTACGCTTCTGCAGGTTTTTCCGGGTCCATGAGGCAGTGAGTCCACACCTATCAGCATGGCACTAAGTAATATATTAAGTTGGTCCCCTCCTTAAGATCTAGCTGCAGTGTTAACCAGTTGTCTTTGGTCCTTGTAAGTTTTCACCATGTAACCTCCTTACAGTAAGGAGAGGTCATGGACTACTATTAATGGCATCTCCTATTTCATATAATATATTTGGATGATCTCCCGCTTAAAAAAGTTCAAATGAAATATTAAGATTTGAAAGCCCATCAATCGTCATGGTGAGTACTGGCCACATAACCCTGTTGTTGGTAAATATTGATTATAGTGGGTTTTGACCAC
The DNA here is from genome assembly GCF_032444005.1 of Ranitomeya imitator. Lineage (NCBI taxonomy): Eukaryota > Metazoa > Chordata > Amphibia > Anura > Dendrobatidae > Ranitomeya > Ranitomeya imitator. Next base: position 655,181,424 of record NC_091282.1, on the reverse strand, counting down.
ATAACCCAAGTTTAAAACGACAGAAAAACATTATGGACTACCACCAACAGCTTCATCTAGGGCAAACATTGATTTTTTTTTATCTAATTGGATTTATTTCATGAACTCATAAAGCATCAAAAGTTATCCTATGGATCTGCACTCCTTGTACTAGATTTGCTGCCTGCATGAACTTTGAGCAAGTCACTAATTGTACTAACTACACTGATAATTTAAGCCCATACTATGGTATTTTAAACTTTATCATCAATGTAATCCAGCTATCTTAAGGGTCAGTTGCGTTAACCGGATTAATCCAGGTGCTCGTAGGGGCAATATTAGACATCGCCTTACACATTGCTAAAGCAAACAGATCTGGATACTAACAATCATACAACCACATGGTCTTAACGAGACCGTCAGCTTCATTTCATCCTTCTCATTGTTCTTTCCTAAATCGTTAAAATTCTTTTTCCTTTTAAATGGAATCTGTCACCCCAAAAATCGTATATGAGCTATGGCCACCGGCTTCAGTGGCTTATCTACAGCATTCTGTAATGCTGTAGATAAGCCCCCGATGTAACCAAAAAGGTAAGAAGAACAGGTTATATTATAGTCACCCAGGGGCGGTCCCGCTGCGGTCTGGTCCGATGGGCGTCACGGTCCGGGTCCGGCACCTCCCATTTTCATACGATGACATCCTCTTATCTTCCTGATGCAGGAAAGGTCAGAGAGGCCCGGCGCCTGCGCACTGCATTTGATGGCCAAAATGATTGTCATCTTATACATAAATTAGACTTGTAACTACTTAGCATATGATTAGTTATGCAGATTCTTGTCATGTCACTACATTGTTACTGTTTTGCTCCTGATGGCAGGGTTGATTGTGACTTGTAGGATCGCTACTTCCAACAGGTGGCGCTATAGAGTTTAAGTCCTTTTTCTCAAAAGACGCAATATGCATATTTAATTTCCCAGAGGAGCATTGCACGGCAAATAAGCCTCCTTACCTTTGACAAGCCAGAGATGGTATGTCAGTCTACATAAGGAGAAATGTTACCCCTTAGACCCCAGAATATAGGTAAACACTCTGTACATTATTCCTTGTGTTTCAAACTATTATTATCTATTGAGTATTTACATGGTGAGAACTTTGTCCAGGCTATTCTTTGTTAGCCAATTTTTTATTCTACTACATACTTTCTACTTACTGTACTTTTATTTTCTTTGAATTGTGTATAACCAGGTCTGGACATTCTTGCCGTTGTATATATCGCCATCTATTAGCTGTTTAGCCTCCAGCTGTGTGTCACCATCCACTGACTGACTCATATTTAACTTGTTCTATATGTATTACAATTTTGTAAGAGAATAAAGATTATTTTAAACGTATATATTGATTTATATGTGCACTTTTGGTATAGGATTAGTAGTTATTCTTTGTGGTTAACTACATTTACCTTTAGTTTAGTTATTTATATTTCACTTTTTTTAGTATGCCATTACTGCATGCACTTTATGAATACAGTTCATATATTAAAATGGTCTCCTGAATAAGAACTGTCCCAAAGGAACTGGTAAGACTATGTATTCTAAGAATTAAACACTAGTAGACTTGTCTTGGTGCGTCTGACCATGTAACCACCCAACGTTTAGTAAAAAAAAAAAAAAGTAATGGACTATCATTACTGGCATTTTCTAGGTCATATCTTAAGATGGTTTTCCTTCATGAACTGGTTCACAGTGTTACCGCTGCTGCTTGTCGCCGCTTTCCCGCTGCTGGGCCTGGGCGCGTCCGCTTTTCCTTCCCTGCTGTGGTGTCTGCTGCCGCTGCTGCGCGCTCCAGCCACTCTGTTGCTGGGTCTGAGCGCCGCTCTCTCCTTCCTTGCAGCAGCGCGCTCCCGGCGTTCTACTTCCGGGTCCGGGCGCACCAATGCCTCCTCTTCACTTCCGGTGCCTTGCTCCCCTGGGGAAATGCTGTGTCTGCGCAGGCACTCTGGATTCTCCAGAAGACGCAGGCACATCTTTCCTGTTTCTTCTTCCTGGGGTCACCAAGGTCAGTAATTACAGCAGCCAATCCCGCTTCTGCCTCTGCTTTAACAGGCAGTCTCCCCTTCATCTAGGTGCCTGATTTTCATAGCTTTGCTAGTGCTTCTGGCCCTTCTTTCCTGTGCCAGTGCTTTGTACACAGTTCCGTCTGGTTCTGTACTTGGCTTCGCTTCCTCCATTTTTGTTCCTCTTTAGGATCCCCCTCCAGTTTCCTGTTATTCCCTTTTCTTGTTGCTAACATCACTATTTGTTTTCCACAGCCTCACTCCGTTCCGGCTTTCTTGCTCTCCGGTCAGTCCTCAGTCTACCCGGGTCCCCCGTTGGAGCCTACTCTCAAAACTTTCTGTCTCTCCTTCCATCCTTCTTGGAGCCGTCCCTCTTGGTACTTCCACCGTGGGTAAGTGACCTCTGGGCCTGCCCCTGATGGTCCCTGTATAGGGGTCGGTTCATCACTAGGTCCGCTCGCCCAGGGGTTGGTCTTTCCACGGTCCAGAGGGTCCACTCTCTTCTCCCTGCTCTGACTGTTATACACAGTAATCCAGTAAGAATCTTCTCAGATGCTGGTAAATTGGCCATAGTGGGTTTTAACAACGTAAACTTCTATATGGCAAAGAAAGGTCATGGACTACCACTGCTGAAAGCTTCTTCTAGATCACATATTAACATTGTCTCCTCCTTAAGAACTGTCTAAAATGCATGCGTAATTATTAGAAGTTTATCCTCTGAGACTACAGCACTAGTGGACTTATGCAACCACTTGACATTTGGCAAAGAAATGTCATGGGCTACTACCCTGTTTCCCCGAAAGTAGGACCCCCCCGAAAGTAAGACAGGGTGGGGGTTTCGAGGGGGTCCTCCAATGTAAGGCCTCCCCCGAATGTAAGGCAGGGTTGGGGGGCCGCTGTGAAATGTAAGGCCCTTACCTTTGGGCCGCCGCTGTCCCCCATTGGGTCCCCAGGCTCCAGAGGTGTCCTCAGGTGCAACTGGGCGGGTCCAGCGCTCATGGGGTTAACTCGCCGTGTTAACCCCGCAATCCGCCCAGCTCAACAGCTCATTGGCCGCCCCTGCTCCCCACGTCACCGCCGGCCCCCGGCTCGAGCGCTGATTGGCCCAGCAGTTCGGGCTGTAATTGGCCGCCCCAGCCCCACGTCACCGCTGTTTCCCTGCTGATTGGCACAGCGTTTCCTGCAGCACAGGCCTTCCGCACCCACAGCCGCACCGCAGAGGAAAACGTCCAGCATTTAAAAACAAAGTAGGGAAACATGTACTGTATAGGGTATGGGGCTGTGTGCAGTGGGATACGGCACTGTTATGGGGTATGGGGCTGTGTGCAGTGTGATACGGCACTGTTATGGGGTATGGGGCTGTGTGCAGTGGGATACGGCACTGTTATGGTATGCAGGCAGAGGGTATACGGCAATTACCGTACAGTACCGTACCGTAGTGTGTTACTGTTACCGTACTTTGATTTGTTGTCTGCTTTCCAGTTGAATGGTGTAACGTTAAGTACTGTACTGTAAAAGAGATACTGAATGATAAACAATGCTGATACGTTTTTTTCGGCTAATGTAAGACCTCCCCCGAAAGTAAGACAGGGTGGGACTTTTTGGGGTAAAATTAATGTAAGACAGGGTCTTACTTTCGGGGAAACACGGTAGTAATTGCATCTTCTAGTTTATATACTAAGATCATGTCCCTCTTAAGAAATGGTTCAAACAGAATGGTAATATTGGTAATATTCAAAAGTGTGTCTTTTAAACATCAGAGGACATTGGTCATGGTGGTTTTTACCGTGTAACCTCATTCCAAATGGCATAGAAAGCTCATGAACTACCACTAGCATCTGTTACAAATGGAACCAGCTCAAAGGAACTAGTAAGAATCTAAAGTGGTTCTTTTCAGACACTGGCACATTGGTCCTAATGGGTTTTGATCAAGTTACCCCCTTCAGTAAGGCAAAAAAGTCATGGACTACCAAAAGCTTCTTCTAGGTCACATATTATCATTGTCCCATCCTTCAAAACCAGCTCAAAAGAGTCAGTAAGTATTAAAATGTGTTCTCCGAGATTCTAGCACCAGTAAACATACAATTCGCTGAATTTTGACAATGTGAACACCTTACATATAGTAAAAACAAGGTTATGAATTACCATTGCTCTCATCTTCTAGGTAATAAATTAAGATAATCTCCCACTTCAAATGAAATGGTAAGATTCGAAAGTATGTCTTTCCGGGAACTGGTGGAAATCGGTCAAGTAGCTTCCTTCCGTTTGGCGAAGTAATGGGGGAAGGTTTCTTGTCTTTTGGACAAGTCTTTGCAAAGTTGATATTCCTTCTACCCACTTTGCTTTTTCAAAGGCAGTGACTGATGTGTTAATGGAACCACAGACTCCTTAAAATTCAGCGGGGCCTTTCCTACGTCTCACAAAAAAGACTGATGGTATTGGTTGTAGGCAGACAATATAACACTGGAAGAGATGGAAGGCAAGTGTCGTACAAATAGTCGTTTACATATTATTGATACATTTTAATAGAAAACAATACAGAATTTGAGGCGCGTTGTTCTGGCAGATAAATTTGCAGCCAGCAGCCGCGCTCCGGGCTCAGCGCTCGGCGTATGGGAGAATGTTTATTACGTTCTATTTATAGTCGCTGGTATTGCTACTAAATCCATACACCGAGGTAGAAATTACATTCAGGCATCTTTATTGTACTACACCAGATTTTTTTTTTGTAAAGCTGGGGGGAAGGGGAGCAGCGTCGATGTTGTATAATAAGAACATGGATCATTATACAGCCGAAGTAATATAAATGATAAGCTTGGGATTGAGAGGACATGATATGGCAGATACAATTGGGACGCAGTATAGATGATTTCCCAAGATTAATGGAGTCCACTGTGGAAATAATGAGGGGATCAAATGGTTTTCACATGAGGAACATATATAATGGGTCATAGAGGAAGGAGGGTGCTGTACTGAAGAGGTTCCCGTATTAGGCCTTGTCTGTTTTTGACAATCCCTTTCATTTGAAAGAACCCGTAAGAAACTACTGATTACAGGAAGTCTAAAACTCCAACTGATCAGATAGGTGGAAAAACCCAAGAGCAAGTGTTTCATATTCCTGCTGCTCCCCCACAGAGCAACTGAGGTATTACATAGTTCTTGGCGACGGATGTACGGATGTGGATTCTTCCAGAGCAAAAGACACTTTTTTGTGGCAGATCTTAACTAGGAGAAAGTCACTCTACAAATTGGAACATCTCTCGTTGGTCTGTTCTCCCATGCAAGACTCCCCTCTACAAAGAAATTACAAGGTGAAGGAAAAACAGCCCATGAATTGTATAAAAATGGGAAGCTGTTTTCTCTTTACAAGATGTGAATCACTGGAAGCGATGCTACTTTTTCAGAACTCATGGATGGCAGTAGTCCTCCAACACTGGAGGAATTCTGATATTATGGAAAACCACTAATGCAATCTTCTAGATCAAGTAAACTTTAAAAGCGTGTCTTCTCAGGCATTGGTGAATATTGGTCATGTGGGTTTTGACCACATTAACTCCTTTTATTCGGCAGTGAAAGATCATGAACTACCACTAATGTATTTTTTTATCTCCATATTTCTCAAGACGGGCTTACAGAACGAAGTTAAAACAAGTTTTTATGTCATGGAGACATAGAAGATATCTTGTTTTCTGAAGGCCAAACTTGAAAAATGAGAATATCTTTGTTGTTTTGGAGGTCCTCAGAGTGATCCTCCAACCTCATATATGGTAGGGAAACATCTACCTGCGTGAGTTATAGCTGAGCCATCATCATTCCGAAGAAATCTCCAAGAAGCTTCATATCATTCTTCTCATACTGGGATGGAAAAAGGGGGAACCAAGCTATTTCGATAACTCCATTCATGGAAATTCATAACAACAGTCTATGGAGCTGGTAAGGATCTAAAGTGACAGCTGGAAACTGCTCATCCTCTTGGATTTCAAACACTACAGACTGCTGGAAAATGTCAGTGAGCATATTCCTACATTTTTTTTTGCCGTAAATATAGCTTTCATTCTCAGTGATGCTCTCTAGTGGATGAATAGAAAAGATAGCCTGGATATCGGTGATATCATCACAATCTAGTGAAAGGACAGGCAGCATCTTCAGTGATGTCATCGCTGCTATCTATTGATGGATAGGAGGCATTCTCAGTGATGTCACCGCCAATCACTAGTGGTGGATAGGAGGCATTCTCAGTGATGTCACCGCCAATCACTAGTGGTGGATAGGAGGCATTCTCAGTGATGTCACCGCCAATCACTAGTGGTGGATAGGTGGCATTCTCAATGCTGCCGGGGTGTTATTATGGTGGCACCCCAGAGAGGGAAATGTCAGGTTTAGGGAGGTTAGTAGACGGTGGGAGCAGAAGAAGTTCTGTTTTGGAAAGGTTGAGTTTCAGATAGTTTTGGTCAATTGTGACCTTCATCAGTTACTACAAAAACACAGACATTTGTGTCAGTATAAGGAAAAAATGACAAACAAAATAATAACAATAACAAAAGTATATACAAGGAACATAGCAAACAATATGAGGTCATAATATCACATAACAATATATTGGCAGAGCTAGGAATCAAGCACAATACCAATTCTAATCTCTATTATTGAGTCTATAATCAAGACAAAGTGAAGAAGTGCCCGAATAGGTCAAAAAGGGACATACCAGGAGGTTATTAAATAAAAGCCGGTAACAGGAATTATAATCGCTGCACGATCCTGTATACAGATAAGAGTGAAGTAAGTGGACTACATATGTAGGTGCCAAGTAGTATAGGAAAGTCTAGTGCACTTACATACAGTTAGGTCCATATATATTTGGACAGAGACAACATTTTTCTAATTTTGGTTATAGACATTACCACAATGAACTTTAAACAAAAGAATTCAGATGCAGTTGAAGTTCAGACTTTCAGCTTTCATTTGAGGGTATCCACATTAAAGGGACACTGTCACCTGGATTTGGAGGGAACAATCTTCAGCCATGGAGGCGGGGTTTGGGGGTTTTTGATTCACCCTTTCCTTACCCGCTGGCTGCATGCTGGCTGCAATATTGGATTGAAGTTCATTCTCTGTCCTCCGTAGTACATGCCTGCACAAGGCAAGATTGCACCTTGTGCAGGCATGTACTACGGAGGACAGAGAATGAACTTCAATCCAATATTGCAGCCAGCATGCAGCCAGCGGGTAAGGAAAGGGTGAATCAAAAACCCCAAAACCCCGCCTCCATGGCTGAAGATTGTTCCCTCCAAATCCAGGTGACAGTGTCCCTTTAAAATTAGATGAAGGGTTTAGGAGTTTCAGCTCCTTAACATGTGCCACCCTGTTTTTAATGGGACCAAAAGTAGTTGGACAATTGACTCCAAGGCGATTTCATGGACAAGTGTGGGCAATCCCGTCGTTATGTCATTCTCAATTAAGCAGATAAAAGGCCTGGAGTTGATTTGAGGTGTGGTGCTTGCATTTGGAAGGTTTTGCTGTGAAGTAAACATGCGGTCAAAGGAGCTATCCATGCAGGTGAAACAAGCCATCCTTAAGCTGCGAAAACAGAAAAAACCCATCCGAGAAATTGCTACAATACTAGGAGTGGCAAAATCTACAGTTTGGTACATCCTGAGAAAGAAAGAAAGCACTGGTGAGCTCATCAATGCAAAAAGACCTGTGCGCCCATGGAAGACAACAGTGGTGGATGATCGCAGAATAATCTCCATGGTGAAGAGAAACCCCTTCACAACAGCCAACCAAGTGACCAACACTCTCCAGGAGGTCGGCGTATCAATATCCAAATCTACCATAAAGAGAAGACTGCATGAAAGTAAATACAGAGGGTTCACTGCACGGTGCAAGCCACTCATAAGCATCAGGAATAAAAAGGCTAGACTGGACTTTGCTCAAAAATAGCTAAAAAAGCCAGCACAGTTCTGGAAGAACATTCTTTGGACAGATGAAACCAAGATCAACCTCTACCAGAATGATGGAAAGAGAAAAGTATGGTGAAAGCGTGGTACAGCTCATGATCCAAAGCATACCACATCATCTGTAAAACACGGCGGAGGCAGTGTGATGGCTTGGGCATGCATGGCTGCCAGTGGCACTGGGTCACTAGTGTTTATTGATGATGTGACACAGGACAGAAGCAGCCGAATGAATTCTGAGGTATTCAGAGCCATACTGTGTGCTCAGATCCAGCCAAATGCAGCAAACTGATTGGTCGTCGTTTCATACTACAGATGGACAATGACCCAAAACATAAAGCCAAAGCAACCTAGGAGTTTATTAAAGCAAAGAAGTGGAAAATTCTTGAATGGCCAAGTCAGTCACCTGATCTCAACCCAATTGAGCATGCATTTCACTTGTTAAAGACTAAACTTCAGACAGAAAGGCCCACAAACAAACAGCAACTGAAAACCACCGCAGTGAAGGACTGGCAGAGCATCAAAAAGGAGGAAACACAGCGTTTGGTGATGTCCATGAGTTCAAGACTTCAGGCAGTCATTGCCAACAAAGGGTTTTCAACCAAGTACTAAAAATGAACATTTCATTTAAAATTATTGAATCTGTCCAATTACTTTTGGTCTCTTTAAAAACAGGGTGGCACATGTTAAGGAGCTGAAACTCAAAAACCCGTCATCCAATTTTAATGTGCATACCCTCATATGAAAGCTGAAAATCTGAACTTCAACTGCATCTGAATTGTTTTGTTTAAAATTCATTGTGGTAATGTCTATAACCAAAATTAGAATAATGTTGTCTCTGTCCAAATATATATGGACCTAACTGTATATCAAAATTAGTTCAGCGTGGTTGTTGTAGGCAAACCTGCTATGAGCAAATAGGAAGATTCCTAAGGGGGCAATAAGAAGTGACAACTTAAAATAATAGAAAAAAAAGGCCAGGGATATTGAAAGGAGAGATAAATCTGTTACCTGGAGCTGCAGTGCTCTCCGACACGGCATCCACCGCTTGTCTGGCCATACAGTGTCAGCATGCCCATTTAAGAAGGGAAGGGGCGGGACTATAAAGAGATGTGGCCAATAAGATAGCTGGGCTGGTGGCCAGAAGTGGAAAAAAAAAACCTATACTATGTACTGAACTGAACTGTATTATGGAGGTGCAGCGGGGATATGTGCGATACAAAACCGCGTTCCTAACCCGGGTGGAAGTGGAAATCTGGAGCGGTGATGTAGGAAGTCGGCTGTGGGTGTGTCCATGGAGTCACATGATGATTATGGGCGGGGCCAAAAAAGGGATCCTGAGACTGAATGGGATTATAATGAAGTGGTATACGAGTGATAAGTTCATAAGTTTCGTACAGAAATCTTTTCAATGCCTTAGGAACGACATTGACAGGGGCTCTCTATTCTATTCCCCCAATCTTACTCCTGAAGAAAGGATGGCAGTGAGATCCCTGAAGGAGGATAGCTCAATTATTATGAAACCAGCTGATAAGGGGGGCGCGTTGGTAATTATGGATAAATCATTGTATATTTTGGAAATAATGCGTCAATTGTCCGACACATCCATCTATCTACCATTACAGAAAGACCCCACCTCTGATATAAGACACCAAATTGACACCATCCTTAAAAAATACACTTCTAAAGGGGTCATTGACTCAGAAACTTGTGAGTTTCTTCAAAATAAAAATCCAATTATTCCGGTCTTCTATACTTTACCAAAGGTCCACAAAAATCTGAGGAATATCCCCGGTAGACCTATTGTCACGTCTACTAACTCCATCCTGTCACCCCTGGCCATCTTTTTAGAAAAAGTCTTGACGCCCATTATTCAAAAAACTGACTCCTTCATCCTAGACACTGGTGCCTTCTTTTCTGTCATTCAAGGTATACATACCATCCCACTGGATTCCATACTAGTCACACTGGACGTGAAAGACCTGTATACCTCCATCCCCCATAATGAGGGAATTAACTCAACATCCCGCCTTCTAAGATCTACAGAAATGGATGGAGACCAGGTGGATCTTTGCATAGATCTAGTCCGCCTAATACTCACCTCAAATTTCTTTTTGTTCCAGGACAATTTTTACCTGCAGATACGGGGGACCGCAATGGGGTCCAACGTAGCGCCCCAGTACGCAAACGCCTATATGGCAGATTTTGAGGAAAATATAATTTACAAACAAGCACTTTTTCGAGAAAATGTAATTGTATGGAAACGCTACATTGATGATGTCTTTTGTATATGGGAGGCTCTTCAGAGACACTCACAATGTTCTTTAATCTCCTGAATACCTCTTGGCCTGGGATACAAATCACAATGGGTCATGATCCCTATCGTATTAACTACTTGGACACAATGGTGATCAAAGATCCTAGAGGAATCCTCTCTACCAATCTACATGTTAAGGAGACAGATCGGAACAGTATACAGCATTTCCATAGTCTTCACCTCCCAGCTACAAAACGGGCAATACCAAAATCTCAGTACCAGAGAGTAAGACGTATTGTCTCGGATACAGATACACGACATCAGAGGCTTAATGAGATGACTACAAAATTTAAACAAAGGGGTTACCCCTCACAGGTGCTAACCGAATCTTACAATGCCCCTACATGGTCAGCCAAACAATCCTTGAATCGGATTCCCTTTGTGCACAGCTTTCACACTTTTGCCTCTATTTTACATAAGTCCATTCGGAAGAACTGGCACTTGTTATCAACCGCCTGCCCAGATGTCCAGGAATTTCAAAATCCGTTTCTTCCATGTTTCAAAAGGGCACCTAACCTAAAGGACTCTTTAGTGAAAGCAGATATTGGCACGAAATCTAGTATACCGAAACAATGGTTCCTACAGAACCCATGGAAAAGCACCTTTCCATGTTTGCATTGTATACAGTGCAACAATGTGCTCAAAGGTGATATATTTACACACCCCTTTTCTGGGAAGTCATTCAATATTCATGAATACTTTACCTGCGAATCATCATATGTAGTGTACCTAATCAAATGCCCTTGTGGCCTTCTCTATATAGGCGAAACATCCCAACCTATTCGTGGCAGGATTTCTAAGCATAAATCCAATATAAGGTGTAAAAATCTTCTCCTTCCCATCCCTCACCATTTCATTTCGGCGGGCCACAATATAGTCCAACTAAGATTCCAGGTCATAGAGCATGTCGCACCCCCACGGCGAGGGGGCAACAGGATCCTCCTCCTAAAAAAACATAAGGCCTACTGGATTCATACCCTAGACACAATGAGCCCTAAGGGTCTGAATAGGGAATATGAATTGATGTCATTCTTGTAACATACAGACAGTAGGGTTCTTCATATAGGGAACGGTCATATGGGACTTTTATTAACATTGTATGTTTTGTGCACACACACAAGGCCACCATGTTACTATATGCATAACTTCCTTTTGTCACAGGTTAGGTCCTCATGGTGTGGGTATAGTTCTGTGGTTTATGACATCTTATATGTGACGCTTCCACATACATTATATGATGATGTAAGCCCTAAGTACATGTGATATACTAATATATGTTTTTCTATTATATAGTCGTCTATACTAATGTCTGTGGATCTGGATATCTGTTGCGAATACTACCACCACTCTTCACTAGTGACGTCATGATCTCTGCGTTATATCCCTACCCACACTTCAGTGTCCATAGGACTACCACTACACATTTCATTATAATCCCATTCAGTCTCAGGCTGTGTGCACACGTTCCCGATAAAAACGCTATAAAACCGCGAAAAAAACCGCATACAATAAGCATCCCATCATTTAGAATGAATTCCGCATGTTTTGTGCACATGATGCGTTTTTTTCCGCTAAAAAAACGCATCGCGGTAATAACCGCAGCATGTTTATTAATTGTGCGTTTTTTTGGCGGATTTCCCACTACAAAATGCATTGGGAAGTGTCCGGAAAAAACCGTGGCAAAAACGTGGCAAAAACGCATGTGGTTTTCTTGCGGATTTCTTGCAGAAAATGTCCGGTTTTTCTCAGGAATTTTCTGCGAGAAATCCTGAACATGTGCACATAGCCTCAGGATCCCTTTTCTTGGCCCCGCTCATAATCGTCATGTGACTCCATGGACACACCCACAGCCGGCTTTCTACATCACCGCTCCAGATTTACACTTCCACCCGGGTTAGGAACGCGGTATCGTATCGCACATATCCCCGCTGCACCTCCATAATACAGTTCAGTTCAGTACATAGTATAGTTTTTTTTTTTTTCCCACTTCTGGCCACCAGCCTAGCTATCTTATTGGCCACATCTCTTTATAGTCCCGCCCCTTCCCTTCTTATATGGGCACGCTGACACTATATGGCCAGACAAGCGGTGGATGCCGCGTCGGAGAGCACTGCAGCTCCAGGTAACAGATTTATCTCTCCTTTCAATATCCCTGGCCTTTTTTTCCATTATTATAAGTTGTCACTTCTTATTGCCCCCTTAGGAATCTTCCTATTTGCTCATAGCAGGTTTGCCTACAACAACCACACTGAACTAATTTTGATATATGTAAGTGTAGTAGACTTTCGAATACTACTTGACACCTACATATGTAGTCCACTTACTTCACTCTTATCTGTATACAGGATCGTGCAGCGATTATAATTCCCTTTACCGGCTTTTATTTAATAACCTCCTGGTATGTCCCTTTTTGACCTATTCGGGCACTTCTTCACTTTGTCTTGATTATAGACTCAATAATAGAGATTACAATTGGTATTATGCTTGATTCCTAGCTCTGCCAATATATTGTTACTAGCTATTGAACCCGTTCTACGCCCGGGTGGCGAGCATTTATATTGGTATATGGTTTCCATCCTGGTATGTGCTGCTCCATCCTGCGTCCCCATCCTGTCATGTGCTGCTCCATTCTGCGTCCCCATCCTGTCATGTGCTGCTCCATCCTGCGTCCCCATCCTGTCATATGCTGCACCCATCCTGCGTCCCCATCCTGTCATGTGCTGCACCCATCCTGCGTTCCCATCCTGTCATGTGCTGCACCCATCCTGCGTCCCCATCCTGTCATGTGCTGCACCCATCCTGCGTCCCCATCCTGTCATGTGCTGCACCCATCCTGCGTCCCCATCCTGTCATGTGCTGCACCCATCCTGCGTCCCCATCCTGTCATGTGCTACACCCATCCTGCGCCCCCATCCTGTCATTTGCTGCTCCCATCCTGCGCCCCCATCCTGTCATGTGTTGCTCCCATCCTGCGCCCCGTTCTGTCATGTGCTGCTTCCATCCTGCGCCCCCGTTCTGTCATGTGCTGCTGCCATCCTGCGCCCCCGTTCTGTCATGTGCTGCTCCCATCCTGCGCCCCCGTTCTGTCATGTGCTGCTCCCATCCTGCACCCCCGTTCTGTCATGTGCTGCCCTATTCTGTCATGTGCTGCTCCCATCCTGCGCCCCCGTTCTTTAATTTGCTGCTCCCATCCATATGCCCCATACGCTGCTCCATAAAGGTTTATGGCCCCCATAAAATGCTCCATAATATATGCCCCGTAAGCTGTTCCATAAAGGTTTATGGCCCCCATAAGATGCTCCATGGTATATGCCCCCGTATACTGCTCCATTATGGTTTATGGCCCCCATAAGATGCTCCATAGTATATGCCCCGTACACTGCTCCATTATGATTTATGGCCCCCATAAGATGCTCCATAGTGTATGCCCCGTATGCTGTTCCATAAAGGTTTATAGCCCCCATAAGATGCTCCATGGTATATGCCCCCGTACACTGCTCCATTATGGTTTATGGCCCCATAAGATGCTCCATTGTATATGCCCCCGTACACTGCTCCATTATGGTTTATGGCCCCCATAAGATGCTCCATAGTGTATGCCCTGTACGCTGTTCCATAAAGGTTTATGGCCCCCATAAGATGCTCCATACTATATGCCCCCGTACACTGCTCCATTATGGTTTATGGCCCCATAAGATGCTCCATACTCTATGCCCGCGTACACTGCTCCATTATGGTTTATGGCCTCATAAGATGCTCCATACTCTATGCCCCCGTACACTGCTCCATTATGGTTGATGGCCCCCTTAACATGCTCCATTCTATATGCCCCCGTATGCTGCTGCAATATATAAAAAAAAACATACTCACCTATCGTCGCTGGGCGCCGAGTGCTGGGGGGCCTGAGCAGGCGGGGACACCGGCGCGCTGTGGGGGTCAGGTGCCAGTATCGCCGCCAGCTCAGGCCCCCCAGCACTTACTATATTCACCTGTCCTCCGTTCCACCGCTGCGCGCCGCCATCTTCCCGGTCCTCTGGCTGTGACTGGTCAGTCAGAGGGCGGCGCCGGCGCGCATTAAGCGCGTCATCGCACGCCCTCTGAACTGAAGGTTACAGGCCGAGGACCGGGAAGATGGAGGCGCGCAGCGGTGGAACGGAGGACAGGTGAATATAGCCGATACTCACCCTCCTGGCGGTCCCTGCTTCTCTGTTGGAGATCGCGGTGTGCGTTCAGTGTTAACGCATACCGCGATCTCCCGGGAGTGTCACTCTGTGAGGCCCAGACTGCGCCGGCGCTTGCGCTTGCGCAGTCTATAAAGGCTTTGGACAGAGTGACGCTTCCAGTGTTATATTATAGATGTGATATTATGACCTCATATTGTTTGCTATGTTCTTTGTATATACTTTTGTTATTGTTATTATTTTGTTTGTCATTTTTTCCTTATACTGACACAAATGTCTGTGTTTTTGTAGTAACTGATGAAGGTCACAATTGACCGAAACGTTTTCCTGTATTTACTACAATAAATTTTTCCCGCTGCATCTTACCTAAAGTTGAGTGCTAGGTCTCTTACTATTATGGTTTGGGAACCTGTCCTTAGCATCCCTTCTCTAGTAGTGCTCACGGTTAAAGTTTCCACCTCTGATCTCTAGTGATGGATAGGAGGCATTCTCAGTGATGTCACCGCTGATCTCTAGTGATGGATAGGAGGCATTCTCAGTGATGTCACTGCTGATCTCTAGTGATGGATAGGAGGCATTCTCAGTGATGTCACCGCTGATCTCTAGTGATGGATAGGAGGCATTCTCAGTGATGTCACCGCTGATCTCTAGTGATGGATAGGAGGCATTCTCAGTGATGTCACTGCTGATCTCTAGTGATGGATAGGAGGCATTATCAGTGATGTCACCGCTGATCTCTAGTGATGGATAGGAGGCATTCTCAGTGATGTCACCGCTGATCTCTAGTGATGGATAGGAGGCATTCTCAGTGATGTCACCGCTGATCTCTAGTGATGGATAGGAGGCATTCTCAGTGATGTCACCGCTGATCTCTAGTGATGGATAGGAGGCATTCTCAGTGATGTCACCGCTGATCTCTAGTGATGGATAGGAGGCATTCTCAGTGATGTCACCTCTGATCTCTAGTGATGGATAGGAGGCATTCTCAGTGATGTCACCGCTGATCTCTAGTGATGGATAGGAGGCATTCTCAGTGATATCACCTCTGATCTCTGGTGATGGATAGGAGGCATTCTCAGTGATGTCACATCTGATCTCTAGTGATGGATAGGAGGCATTCTCAGTGATGTCACCACCGATCTTTAGTGATGGATAGGAGGCATTCTCAGTGATGTCACCGCTGATCTCTAGTGATGGATAGGAGGCATTCTCAGTGATGTCACCTCTGATCTCTAGTGATGGATAGGAGGCATTCTCAGTGATGTCACCGCTGATCTCTAGTGATGGATAGGAGGCATTCTCAGTGATGTCACCGCTGATCTCTAGTGATGGATAGGAGGCATTCTCAGTGATGTCACCGCTGATCTCTAGTGATGGATAGGAGGCATTCTCAGTGATGTCTGTTATGCCGAGATAATTCAGTACCACAATGGACATAGAAGTCAGAGCACATACAGTGATCTGACAATAACCCAAAAAACATAGAACGAGCTCTGAGACGTGGGAACTCTGCTGACCGCAATCCCTAATCCTCTCCAAACACAATAGAGGCAGCCGTGGATTGCGCCTAACGCTCCCTATGCAACTCGGCACAGCCTGAGAAACTAGCTAGCCTAAAGATAGAAAATAAGCCTACCTTGCCTCAGAGAAATACCCCAAAGGAAAAGGCAGCCCCCACATATAATGAATGTGAGTAAGATGAAAAGACAAACGTAGAGATGAAATAGATTTAGCAAAGTGAGGCCCGACTTACTAAACAGAGCGAGGATAGGAAAGGTAACTTTGCGGTCAACACAAAACCCTACAAACAACCACGCAAAGGGGGCAAAAAGACCCTCCGTACCGAACTAACGGCACAGAGGTACACCCTCTGCGTCCCAGAGCTTCCAGCTAGCAAGGAAAAACAAATAGAAAAGCTGGACTGAAAAAAACAGCAAACAAAATAGCAAAGCAGAACTTAGCTATGCAGAGCAGCAGGCCACAGGAACGATCCAGGAGGAAACAGGTCCAATACTAGAACATTGACTGGAGGCCAGGATCAAAGCACCAGGTGGAGTTAAATAGAGCAGCACCTAACGACTTCACCACTCACCTGAGGAAGGAAACTCAGAAGCCGCAGTACCACTCTCCTCCACTAACGGAAGCTCACAGAGAGAATCAGCCAAAGTACCACTTGTGACCACAGGAGGGAGCTCTGCCACAGAATTCACAACAGATGTCACCGCTGATCTCTAGTGATGGATAGGAGGCATTCTCAGTGATGTCACCGCTGATCTCTAGTGATGGATAGGAGACATTCTCAATGATGTCACCGCTGATCTCTAGTGATGGATAGGAGGCATTCTCAGTGATGTAACTGCTGATCTCTAGTGATGGATGGGAGGCATTCTCAGTGATGTCACCGCTGATCTCTAGTGATGGATAGGAGGCATTCTCAGTGATGTCACTGCTGATCTCTAGTGATGGATAGGAGGCATTCTCAGTGATGTCACTGCTGATCTCTAGTGATGGATAGGAGTCATTCTCAGTGATGTCACCTCTGATCTCTAGTTATGGATAGGAGGCATTCTCAGTGATGTCACTGCTGATCTCTAGTGATGGATAGGAGGCATTCTCAGTGATGTCACCTCTGATCTCTAGTGATGGATAGGAGGCATTCTCAGTGATGTCACCGCTGATCTCTAGTGATGGATAGGAGACATTCTCAGTGATGTCACCTCTGATCTCTAGTGATGGATAGGAGGCATTCTCAGTGATTTCACCGCTGATCTCTAGTGATGGATAGGAGGCATTCTCAGTGATGTCACCTCTGATCTCTGGTGATGGATAGGAGGCATTCTCAGTGATGTCACTGCTGATCTCTAGTGATGGATAGGAGGCATTCTCAGTGATGTCACCTCTGATCTCTGGTGATGGATAGGAGGCATTCTCAGTGATGTCACTGCTGATCTCTAGTGATGGATAGGAGGCATTCTCAGTGATGTCACTGCTGATCTCTAGTGATGGATAGGAGACATTCTCAGTGATGTCACCGCTGATCTCTGGTGATGGATAGGAGGCATTCTCAGTGATGTCACCCCTGATCTCTAGTGATGGATAGGAGACATTCTCAGTGATGTCACCACTGATCTCTAGTGACGGATAGGAGGCATTCTCAGTGATGTCACTGCTGATCTCTAGTGATGGATAGGAGGCATTCTCAGTGATGTCACCGCTGATCTCTAGTGATGGATAGGAGGCATTCTCAGTGATGTCACCGCTGATCTCTAGTGATGGATAGGAGGCATTCTCAGTGATGTCACCGCTGATCTCTAGTGATGGATAGGAGACATTCTCACTTATGTCACCCCTGATCTCTAGTGATGGATAGGAGGCATTCTCAGTGATGTCACCGCTGATCTCTAGTGATGGATAGGAGGCATTCTCATGATGTCACTGCTGATCTCTAGTGATGGATAGGAGGCATTCTCAGTGATGTCACCGCTGATCTCTAGTGATGGATAGGAGGCATTCTCAGTGATGTCACCGCTGATCTCTAGTGATGGATAGGAGGCATTCTCAGTGATGTCACCGCTGATCTCTAGTGATGGATAGGAGGCATTCTCAGTGATGTCACCTCTGATCTCTAGTGATGGATAGGAGACATTCTCAGTGATGTCACCTCTGATCTCTAGTGATGGATAGGAGACATTCTCAGTGATGTCACCGCTGATCTCTAGTGATGGATAGGAGGCATTCTCAGTGATGTCACCACTGATCTCTAGTGACGGATAGGAGGCATTCTCAGTGATGTCACTGCTGATCTCTAGTGATGGATAGGAGGCATTCTCAGTGATGTCACCCCTGATCTCTATTGATGGATAGGCAGCATATTCACAAATGTGAGTTGGGTTGATCAAATCTGTACATAGGGATGTGAAAAAGTGTTGATACTGTTCAGCTTTTATGGATATTTCAAATTCCAAATGTTGAAAATACCCAAACTCATTTCTGCAAGAAGACTGAGTCCAGGTGTCTGTGTCATAAGTGCAAGTTGCTGGCCATACCCTTCCCATGTTGATTCTGCAGAATTTAGTCTTGTTGCCACTTGTCTTTTTTTTAGTATCTGTAAATATTCCTACATAGTTTTCCTTAGAAATGAGCTGTCTGTGCAGATATTGCAGGTGTGTCCAGAATATGTGTCATTGACTATTATCCATCTGACTTACCTCCAAATATTTCATGTAGCATGTGCACTTGGGCCCAAAAATCCATTTCCATCCAAATCTCCATGTAAAAAAATCCATTTAAATTTTTCTTTTAGAAAATAAGTTCCTCCATCTGGGGGTGCTGTTGCATGAGCGTCTATGGAAAGGATTTACTGCCAAAGGTGGTAAAAAATGGTATTGCAGTAGAAAAATGGAAAAAAGGGTTGAAATAAGATTTGATGGTGATATTTACTCAAAATGGAAAACTTCTTATTCTACCCAGTGCAGAGAGGGGATAATTCTTTCCTATGTATGGATAATATGGAGGTGACATCCTTTCATTGAAGCCGTGTAGTCTCCAAATCCCTTCGCACTCTGTAATAAGTAGAAAATAAGATTCTCGGCAGTAATTCTTTTTGTTGGAGCCGTCAGCACAACTCGTTCTGTTGCCATGAAAAACAGGTATGAAGTGGCAATCTCCAGTGTAATTATAGTACTCCGGTATTAGTAGAATCTAAGACTGGAGTTGTGTGTTATTGATGGCACACAACTGCTGCCTACAGAAGCACAGTGCTGCCACTCCACCTTCATGGATTCCCCTTCATTCATTTCCTCCTTTCAAAAAATTCCAATTTTGTGTGTTTTCACTTCGCCCAACTTCATGCAGTGAAAAGAGTGGTAAATATTTGCAGTATGTGCCACTTACTAAAGGCATGACAACTAGCTTCCTTCCTATACACAGTCACAAGGAGCAAGTCTGGAGTTGTGTATTGTGGCCAGACAAGACAGTGGACGCCACTAATGGCCATATTCATCCACAATATACAGATGTAGTATAATAGATTAGCCCACATACAAAAGCATAACACCTATAATACTGCCCCTATGTACAAGAATATAACTACTATAATACTGCCCCTATGTACAAGAATATAACTACTATAATACTGCTCCTCCTATGTACATGAATATAACTACTATAATACTGCCCTTATGTACAAGAATGTAACTACTATAATACTGCCCCTATGTACAAGAATATAACTACTATAATACTGCCCCTATGTACAAGGATATAACTATTAGAATACTGCTCCCTATGTACATGCATATATCTACTATAATACTGCTCCCTATGTACAAGAATATAACTACTATAATACTGCCCCTATGTACAAGAATATAACTACTATAATACTGCCCCTATTTACAAGAATATAACTACTATAATACTGCCCCTATGTACAAGAATATAACTACTATAATACTTCCCCTATGTACAAGAATATAACTACTATAATACTGCCCCTATGTACAAGAATATAACTACTATAATACTTCCCCTATGTACAAGAATATAACTACTATAATACTGCCCCTATGTACAAGAATATAACTACTATAATACTGCCCCTATGTACAAGAATATAACTACTATAATACTGCTCCTCCTATGTACATGAATATAACTACTATAATACTGCCCTTATGTACAAGAATGTAACTACTATAATACTGCCCCTATGTACAAGAATATAACTACTATAATACTGCCCCTATGTACAAGAATATAACTACTATAATACTGCCCCTATTTACAAGAATATAACTACTATAATACTGCCCCTATGTACAAGAATATAACTACTATAATACTGCCCCTATGTACAAGGATATAACTATTAGAATACTGCTCCCTATGTACATGCATATATCTACTATAATACTGCTCCTATGTACAAGAATATAACTACTATAATACTGCCCCTATGTACAAGAATATAACTACTATAATACTGCCCCTATTTACAGGAATATAACTATTAGAATACTGCTCCCTATGTACATGAATATATCTACTATAATACTGCCTCCTATGTACAAGAATATAACTACTATAATACTGCTCCTATGTACATGAATATAACTACTATAATACTGCCCCCTATGTACAAGAATATAACTACCATAATACTGCTCCTATGTACAAGAATATAACTACTATAATACTGCTCCTATGGACATGAATATACAGTTAGGGCCAGAAATATTTGGACAGTGACACAAGTTTTGTTATTTTAGCTGTTTGCAAAAACATGTTCAGAAATACAATTATATATATAATATGGGCTGAAAGTGCACACTCCCAGCTGCAATATGATAGTTTCCACTTCCAAATCGGAGAAAGGGTTTAGGAATCATAGCTCTGTAATGCATAGCGTCCTCTTTTTCAAGGGACCAAAAGTAATTGGACAATGGACTCTAAGGGCTGCAATTAACTCTGAAGGCGTCTCCCTCGTTAACCTGTAATCAATTAAGTAGTTAAAAGGTCAGGGGTGGATTCCAGGTGTGTGGTTTTGCATTTGGAAGCTGTTGCTGTGAGCAGACAACATGCGGTCAAAGGAACTCTCAATTTAGGTGAAGCAGAACATCCTGAGGCTGAAAAAAAAGAAAAAATCCATCAGAGAGATAGCAGACATGCTTGGAGTAGCAAAATCAACAGTTGGGTACATTCTGAGAAAAAAGGAATTGACTGGTGAGCTTGGGAACTCAAAAAGGCCTGGGCATCCACGGATGACAACAGTGGTGGATGATCGCCGCATACTTAATTTGGTGAAGAAGAACCCGGTCACAACATCAACTGAAGTCCAGAACACTCTCAGTGAAGTAGGTGTATCTGTCTCTAAGTCAACAGTAAAGAGAAGACTCCATGACAGTAAATACAAAGGGTTCACATCTAGATGCAAACCATTCATCAATACCAAAAATAGACAGGCCAGAGTTAAATTTGCAGAAAAACACCTCAAGAAGCCAGCTCAGTTCTGGAAAAGTATTCTATGGACAGATGAGACAAAGATCAACCTGTACCAGAATGATGGGAAGAAAAAAGTTTGGAGAAGAAAGGGAACGGCACATGATCCAAGGCACACCACATCCTCTGTAAAACATGGTGGAGGCAACGTGATGGCATGGGCATGCATGGCTTTCAATGGCACTGGGTCACTTGTGTTTATTGATGACATAAGAGCAGACAAGAGTAGCCGGATGAATTCTGAAGTGTACCGGGATATACTTTCAGCCCAGATTCAGCCAAATGCTGCAAAGTTGATTGGACGGCGCTTCATAGTACAGATGGACAATGACCCCAAGCATACATCCAAAGCTACCCAGGAGTTCATGAGGGCCAAAAAGTGGAACATTCTGCAATGGCCAAGTCAATCTCCAGATCTAAACCCAATTGAGCATGCATTTCACTTGCTCAAATCCAGACTTAAGACGGAAAGACCCACAAACAAGCAAGACCTGAAGGCTGCGGCTGTAAAGGCCTGGCAAAGCATTAAGAAGGAGGAAACCCAGCGTTTGGTGATGTCCATGGGTTCCAGACTTAAGGCAGTGATTGCCTCCAAAGGATTTGCAACAAAATATTGATAATAAAAATATTTTGTTTGGGTTATGTTTATTTGTCCAATTACTTTTGACCTCCTAAAATGTGGAGTGTTTGTAAAGAAATGTGTACAATTCTTACATTTTCTATCAGATATTTTTGTTCAACCCTTCAAATTAAACGTTACAATCTGCACTTGAATTCTGTTGTAGAGGTTTCATTTCGAATCCAATGTGGTGGCATGCAGAGCCCAACTCGCGAAAATTGTGTCACTGTCCAAATATTTCTGGCCCTAACTGTAACTACTATAATACTGCCCCCTATATACAAGAATATAACTACTATAATACTGCTCCTATGTACAAGAATAAAACTGCTATAATACTGCTCCTATGTACAAGAATATAACTACTATAATACTGCTCCTATGTACAAGAATAAAACTGCTATAATACTGCTTCCATGTACAAGAATATAACTGCTATAATACTGCTCCTATGTACAAGAATAAAACTGCTATAATACTGCTCCCTATATACAAGAATATAACTACTATAATACTGCCCCTATGTACAAGAATATAACTACTATAATACTGCTCCTATGTACAAGAATAAAACTGCTATAATACTGCTCCCTATATACAAGAATATAACTACTATAATACAGCCCCTATGTACAAGAATATAACTACCTATAATACTGCCTCCTTTGTACAAGAATATAACTACTATAATACAGCCCCTATGTACAAAAATATAACTACTATAATACTGCTCCTAAGTACAAGAATATAACTACTATAATACTGCTCCTATGTACAAGAATAAAACTGCTATAATACTGCTCCCTACTACACAGATGCTGTTCATCTCTACAAGGGTAACACCATGGTTCTCTCAGCGATTTGTCCCCTCTCTACGTTGCAGGGTTTACGTGATGTTGGTGACATGTTGATTGCAGTCATGTCTGAACATACTAAGTCGTGTATAGGATTTGCCTGCTGAATGCTCATTAAACATTCCAGAATTCTCACTGTGCAGTTTTTTCTCCCACTCGCTCGTATTTATTAAACGCTTATTTGCACAGCAGCTATGCTGATCTCTTCATACGTTGCGTGTACATGGAGGTAAAGGCTTTCACAGATCCTTTCCATTTTTAATGGCTCGGATAATTTAAAAATTATGCTTCCCTTAAAGGGCACATCCACCAAAAAATATAAATACATAAAAGAAAATCATACAAAAATGTGTTCTAGTCCTCAAAATATGTCCTATTGAAAGATCTTTAACCCCTTAGTGACAGAGCCAATTTGGTACTTAATGACCAGGCCAATTTTTGCAATTCTGACCACTGTCACTTTATGAGGTTATAACTCTGGAACGCTTCAACGGATCCCACTGATTCTGAGATTTTTTTTGTGACATATTGTACTTCATGTTAGTGGTAACATTTCTTCGATATTACTTGCGATTATTTATGAAAAAAACGGAAATATGGCGAAAATTTTTAAAATTTTGCAATTTTCAAACTTTGTATTTTTATGCCCTTAAATCAGAGAGATATGTCATGAAAAATAGTTAATAAATAACATTTCCCACATGTCTACTTTACATCAGCACAATTTTGGAAACAAAATTTTTTTTTGTTAGGGAGTTATAAGGGTTAAAAGTTGACCAGCAATTTCTCATTTTTACAACACCATTTTTTTTTAGGGACCACATCACATTTGAAGTCATTTTGAGGGGTCTATATGATAGAAAATAACGAAGTGTGACACCATTCTAAAAACTGCACCCCTCAAGGTTCTCAAAACCACATTCAAGAAGGTTATTAACCCTTTACGTGCTTCACAGGAACTGAAACAATGTGGAAGGAAAAAATGAACATTTAACTTTTTTTTGCAAACATCTTAATTCAGAACCATTTTTTTTATTTTCACAAGTGTAAAAACAGAAATGTAACCATAAATTTTGTTATGCAATTTCTCCTGAATACGCCAATACCCCATTTGTGGGGGTAAACCACTGTTAGGGCGCACCGCAGAACTTAGAAGTGAAGGAGCGCCGTTTGACTTTTTTAATGCAGAATTGGCTGGAATTGAGATCGGACACCATGTCACATTTAGAGAGCCCCTGATGTACCTAAACAGTGGAAAATCCCCACAAGTGACACCATTTTGGAAACTAGACCCCTTAAGGAACTTATCTAGATGTGTGGTGAGCACTTTGAACCCCCAAGTGCTTCACAGAAGTTTATAACGTAGAGCCGTGAAAATAAAAAATCGCTTTTGTTTACACAAAAATGATCTTTTCGCCCACAAATTCTTATTTTCACAAGGGTAACAGGAGAAATTAGACCACAAAAGTTGTTGTGTGATTTCTCCTGAATACGTCGATACCCCATATGTGAGGGTAAACCACTGTTTGGGCGCATTGCAGAGCTTGGAAGTGAAAGAGCGCCGTTTTACTTTTTCAATGTTGAATTGGCTGGAATTGAGATTGGACGCCATGTCGCGTTTGGAGAGCCCCTGATGTGCCTAAACAGTGGAAACCCCCCACAAGTGACACCATTTTGGAAACTAGACCCCTTAAGGAACTTATCTAGATGTGTGGCGAGCACTTTAAACCCCCATGTGCTTCACAGAAGTTTATAACGTAGAGCCGTGAAAAAAAAAAATCGAATTTTTTCTACAAAAATGATATTTTTGCCCACAAATTTTTATTTTCACAAGGGTAACAGGAGAAATTAGACCACAAAAGTTGTTGTGCAATTTCTCCTGAGTACGCTGATACCCAATATGTGGGGGTAAACAACTGTTAGGGCGCACCGCAGAGCTTGGAAGAGAAGGAGTGCCGTTTTACTTTTTCAATGTAGAATTGGCTGGAATTGAGATTGGACGCCATGTCGCGTTTGGATAGCCCCTGATGTGCCTAAACAGTGGAAACCCCCCACAAGTGACACCATTTTGGAAACTAGACCCCTTAAGGAACTTATCTAGATGTGTGGTGAGCACTTTGAACCCCCAAGTGCTTCACAGAAGTTTATAACGTAGAGCCGTGAAAATAAAAAATCGCTTTTGTTTACACAAAAATGATCTTTTCGCCCACAAATTCTTATTTTCACAAGGGTAACAGGAGAAATTAGACCACAAAAGTTGTTGTGTGATTTCTCCTGAATACGTCGATACCCCATATGTGAGGGTAAACCACTGTTTGGGCGCACCGCAGAGCTTGGAAGTGAAAGAGCGCCGTTTTACTTTTTCAATGTTGAATTGGCTGGAATTGAGATTGGACGCCATGTCGCGTTTGGAGAGCCCCTGATGTGCCTAAACAGTGGAAACCCCCCACAAGTGACACCATTTTGGAAACTAGACCCCTTAAGGAACTTATCTAGATGTGTGGCGAGCACTTTGAACCCCCATGTGCTTCACAGAAGTTTATAACGTAGAGCCGTGAAAAAAAAAATTGCATTTTTTCTACAAAAATGATAATTTTGCCCACAAATTTTTATTTTCACAAGGGTAACAGGAGAAATTGGACCCCAGAAGTTGTTGTCCAATTTATCCCGAGTACGCTGATGCCCCATATGTGGGGGTAACCCACTGTTTGGGCGCACGGCAGAGCTCAGAAGGGAGGGAGCACCATTTGACTTTTTGAGCGCAAAATTGGCTGTCGTGTTTGGAGACCCCCTGATGTACCTAAACAGTGGAAACCCCCCAATTCTAGCTCCAACCCTAACCCCAACACACCCCTAACCCTAATCCCAACCTCATCCATAATCCTAATCACTAACCCTAACCATAATCACAACCCTTACCCCAAAACAACCCTAATGTCAACCCTAACCATAACCCTAATCAAAACCCTAAATCCAACACACCCCTAATCCTAATCTCAACCCTAACCTCAAACCTAACCCTAATCCCAATACACCCCTAATCACAACCCTAACCTTAACCCTAATCCCAAACCTAACCCTAATCCCAAGCGTAACCCTAATGCCAACCCTAACCCTAATACCAACCCTAATCCAAACCCTAACCCTAATCCCAGCTCTAACCCTAACTTTAGCCCCAACCCTAGCCCTAACTTTAGCCCCAACCCTAACCCTAGCCCTAGGGCTACTTTCACACTTGCGTCGTTTGGCATTCCGTCGCAATCCGTCGTTTTGGACAAGAAACGGATCCTGCAAATGTGCCCGCAGGATGCGTTTTTTGCCCATAGACTTGTATTGCCGACGGATCGTGACGGATGGCCACACGTCGCGTCCGTCGTGCACTGGATCAGTTGTGTTTTGGCGGAGCGTCGGCACAAAAAAAGTTCAATGAAACGTTTTTTTGTACGTCGCATCCGCCATTTCTGACCGCGCATGCGTGGCCGTAACTCCGCCCCCTCCTCCCCAGGACATAGATTGGGCAGCGGATGTGTTGAAAAACTACAGCTGCTGCCCACGTTGTGCACAATTTTCACAACGTGCGTCGGTATGTCGGGCCGACGCATTGCGACGGCCCCGTACCGACGTAAGTGTGAAAGAAGCCTAACCCTAAGTTTAGCCCCAACCCTAACCCTAAATTTAGCCCCAACCCTAACCCTAAATTTAGCCTTAACCCTAGCCCTAACCCTAGCCCTAACCCTAGCCCTAACCCTAGCCCTAACCCTACCCCTACCCCTAACCCTAACCCTACCCCTAACCCTACCCCTACCCCTAACCCTACCCCTAACCCTAACCCTACCCCTAACCCTACCCCTAACCCTAACCCTACCCCTAACCCTAACCCTAATTTTAGCCCCAACTGCTGTTCTCCTGCCGGCCGGCAGATGGAGACAGATGGCGGGCGCACTGGGCATGCGTCCGCCATGTTCTGCTGCCGGCGGCCAGGAGAAGCAGCAAGAGGATCCAGGGACCTAGGTGAGTATGCTAGGGTCCCCGAATCCCCCTATTTCTCTGTCCTCTGATGTGCGATCACATCAGAGGACAGAGAATTACACTTTACTTTTTTTTTTTTTTTTGCGGTCGCCGGTAAACAGTTAATTACCGGCGATCGCAAAACAGGGGTCGGTAATACCGAACCCAATCATGCTCTTTGGGGTCTCGGCTACCCCCGGCAGCCGAGACCCCAAAGATTCTCCCAGTGCCGGCCGGCGCACTGCGCATGCGCCCGCCATTTTGAAGATGGCGGCACCCACCGGGAGACACGAGGAGCATCGGGGGAGCTAGGTGAGTATTGGGGGGCCACCTGGGACCCCTTTTCTCTGTCCTCCGATGTGCGATCACATCGGAGGACAGAGAAATTAAAAAGAGATCGCTTTTTTTTTTTTTGCGATCGCCGGTAAACGGTTAATTACCGGCGATCGCAAATGCGGGGTGGGTTAAAAACCCCCCGAATCATGTTCTCTGGGGTCTCGGCTACCCTCGGCACCCGAGACCCCGGAGAAAATCGGCCTCTGGGGGGCGCTATGGACTTTTTCCACAGCGCCGTTAATTAACGGCGCTGTGGTTTAAGTACCCTTAGCGGCCGCCGTTAAAAGGCGTATCGACGGTCGCTAAGGGGTTAAAAGGTCTCAGCTTCTTTGCAGTCGTTTCTGAGGGCAAAGAAATTGACAACTTTCTTTTTTCACCATGTAATTTTTGCCCATGGCCATTGACCTCTTTTTTTTTTACCCTTATGAAAATCATTCATAGGCTGGAGACACACTAGTGAATTTAAAATCGACCCGATTTTGATGCAGGAGAGTCGGACGAGTGTAATGCAAGTGTCATGCGAATGTAATATGTTTTTATGCAAGTAAAATCTGATTTTTCACACCTAGCATCCGATTTACATCAGAATGCAGTGCGATTGCTATCCGATTGCAAAATATAAATATACAGCTCTGGCAAAAATTAAGAGACCACTGCAAAATGATCAGTTTGTCTGATTTATCTCTTTATAGGTATATTTTTGAGTAAAATGCAAATTGTTCTTTTATTCTATGAACTACTGATACCATGTCTCCGAAGTTCCAAGCAATAAATTTTGTATTTATTTTCTGAAAATGAGAAATGGTCAAAATAACAAAAAAAAAATGCATTGCTTGCAGACCTCAAATAATGCAAAAAAGAAGTTCATAATCATTTAGAAACAACAATACTAATGTTTTAACTCAGGAAGACTTCAGAAATCAATATTTTGTGGAATAACCATGATTTTTATTCAGTTTTCATGCGTCTTGGCATGCTTTCACCAGTCTTTCACACTGCTTTTGGTGACCTTATTCCACTCCTGGTACAAAAATTTCAGCAGTTCTTTGATGGCTTGTGACTATCCATCTTCCTCTTGATTACATTCCAGAGGTTTTCAATGGGGTTCAGGTCTGGAGATTGGGCTGGCCATGACAGGGATTTGATGTGGTGGTCCTTCATCCACACCTTGAGTGACCTAGATGTGTGGTATGGCGCATTGTCCTGCTGGAAAAAACAGTCCCCAGAGTTGGGGAACATTGCCTGAGTAGAAGGAATCAACTGTTTTTCCAGGATAAGCTTGTATGCGGCTTGATTCATACATCCTTCGCAAAGATTAACCTGCCCAATTCCAGATCCTCATCGATCCTCCACCAAATTTCACAGTGGGTGCAAGACACTGTGGCTTGTACGCCTCTCCAGGTCTCCATCTAACCAATAGATGACCAGGTGTTGGGCAAAACTGAAAATTAGACTCATCCGAGAAGATTATGGAGCGCCCACAGACGCAGGGCCGTGGGTTACTCGGTACCGGTCCTCTGCTGGCTCTGTTCTGGGGTTGTCACGGTGGCTGGACCCGGTCCGTGACCCTGCTAAGGGGCGCCCAATAAAAGGTGATACAAGTCTGTCAAGGGTTTGTGACGCCACCTGTGGTGTTCGGTCAGGGTGACCGACGCTGCTTGGGGTCCACTGGGGTGATGTGATGGCAGCTAGATGGTATACCTTCCCACTGGTGAAGTATGTCCCCAGGGCTTCCCAGTAAGGTAGATGGTGATGGTGTGGGGTGCAGACAATAACGAGGACACAAGGTTGCAGTCTCTTTACCTCTTTACTGAAGACTTCAGGATCCTCAATCCAGAGCAAAGTTAACAGAGCTGTCTGAGACCGGCCGGTCCGAAGGCACATCCAGAGTTCCCTTTGCAGGTGGAAATCGTTGCCTACCACTAGCGCCTGTGTGTTGTAGTGCTTCCCTGCTGAGCATTCGGGATAGTCCTCACAACTTCTATTCTCGTTCGTTCTAATTCGTTCCAGTTCTTTCTAGTTCTCCATCCCCCAGGTATGTTATGGCTAGGACGCACCCATTTGACGGGTAGGCTCGGAGTTCTTCCGGGACCCTAGAGACGCCCCTCTCCACGCGTTGACCCCTATATCTGCTTAGGTGATGTAAGGTAGACAGCCAACCTATAATTAACTGTCCTGCGGAGTTTGAAGTAAGGCATAGAGTCAGTTACTTCCTTGGTGTTCCGGCCACCGGCTACGCGCCTCAGTAGGATGTTGCCGTTCTCCGGGCACGACTCCTACTGGTTCTCCTTTGTGCTCGATCTCGTTTCTCACTGTCCACAATATCCTTCGCTTCGTGTCTCTTTCTTAGGATACCGCCGCGGGTAGTGCAGGCGCGGTTCCGTAACGTTCTGTTCTTGTCGCTAGGTACCTGCCAGGTTCCCACACCTGACAGGGACCCCCCTGCCACGGGATGTTGCCTGAATCCAACCCAGTCAGCTTCTGACTAACTTCCTATCCAACCCCTGGTTTTACCAGTGTGAGGAGTGGCCTAATAAATAAAACCTTTTGCTCCCCCTAGTGGCCGGAGTGTGAAGTGTAATGTGTGCTGGTGATACCTGGTCAGATGAACTCCTTTAGTGCCATCAGACGTACCATGATTCCCCTTAGTGGCAGAGCGACGTTACTGCAACGACCAGATCTCTGGGGCGCTGCAATTACCTTACTCCACTCCTCTATGGTCCAATCCTCATGGTTTTTGGCAAACTTCAGCCTGGCTCTCCTTTGCTTCTCATTGATGAAAGGCTTTTTTCTAGCTTTACATGACTTGAGCCCTGCCTCTAGGAGTCTGTTACAAACTGTTCTTGCCGTGCACTTCACCCCAGCTGCCATTTGCCATTCCTTTTGTAAGTCAATTGATGTCATCCTGCGGTTGCTGAGTGACATGCGAATAAGATGATGGTCATCCTGGTCAGTGGAGAGTCGTTTTCGCCCTCTGCCAGTCTGTAGCTTTGTTGTACCTAATGTCTGCTGCTTGACCTTGTTGTAATGGACTGCCGTCTTAGAAATTTTAAGGATGGAGGCAACATGACGCTCACTGTGTCCCTCTGCTAGTAAAGCCAGAATTGAGCCCTTCTTTTCCTCACTCAAGACTTTTCTTTTCAACTCCTTTGGCATGGTTAAAAGTTATTTTTTCCTTCCTATTACTTTTGGGATATTACTAGCACTTGTTTTTGCCATCCAGCTTGTCCTATTGCAAAAGGATTGTGAACACCATAGCAGAGTTTTTTATACTTTCCTTCCTTAAATAAGATTTGGTTCAGGTGATCACCTAATCAGAAGCACATTAAAGGGACGTGAACAAGCAGCGCGCGATCTGCGCTGTCATCCCTTTCGTCGGTGGGGGCGGCCATCTTCCTGGGGCCGCGCGTGCGCAGATCGAGTGCTCTGCTGCACGGGGCTTCAGGAAAATGGCGCGCTGCTTGTTCACGTGCCCACAGTGGATTAGTCACCTCAACATGCGGACACCACTACGCCACCAACGTAAAGCTGAGGAAGAACCAGCGATGTCACCACGCCCACCCGACCTGACCAGCCTGATTGACAGGCGAAAACGGCGACTTTGGTAAGTTATTTCTCAGCATAGGTGGGGAATCGGGGTACACTACATACACTATTGTAACACACAGCGCAGGCCCTATTTAACAGTATTTATATCTCAATCTCAAAAAACGGGGTGACAGGTTCCCTTTAAGTAGGAGGTGTACTCTGGTTGGAATTCAACTGACACTGGAACAGAATAGCTGTCAGACATGAAGAGAAGCTGATCTTTATAAAACTGTGCAGTGGTCTCTTAATTTTTGCCAGAGCTGTATATATATATATATATATATATATATATATATATATATATATATATATATATATATATATATATATATACATACACACACACTGGTCAAGAAAATATAGGGAACACTAAAATCCCACATCCTAGATATCACTGAATTAAATATTCCAGTAAATCTTTATTCATAACATAGTGGAGTGTGTTGAAAGCAGTAAAACCTAAAAATTATCAACGTAAATCACAACTAATATCCCACGGAGGTCTGGAGTTGGAATGATGCTCAAAATCAAAGTGGAAAATGAAGTTACAGGCTGATCCACACTGCAGCTACATGAGGTCTGGCATTGTCCTGCACTAGGAGGAACCCAGGGCCAACCTCACCAGCACATGGTCTCACAAGGGGTCTGAGGATCTCATCTCGGTACCTAATGGCAGTCAGGCTACCTCTTGCGAGCACATGGAGGGCTGTGCGGACCTCCAAAGAAACGCCACCCCACACCATTACTGACCCACTTCCAAACAAGTCATGCTGAAGAATGTTGCAGGCAGCAGATTGCTCTCCACGGCGTCTCCAGCTGGACTCTGTCACGTCTGTCACATGTGCTCAGTCTGAACCTGGTTTCATCTGTGAAGAGCACAAGGCGCCAGTGGTGAATTTGACAATCCTGGTGTTCTGTGGCAAATGCCAAGCGTCCTCCACGGCGTTGGGCTTTTAGCACAACTCCTATCTGTGGAC
This sequence comes from Ranitomeya imitator, assembly GCF_032444005.1. NCBI lineage: Eukaryota > Metazoa > Chordata > Amphibia > Anura > Dendrobatidae > Ranitomeya > Ranitomeya imitator. Next base: position 655,149,558 of record NC_091282.1, on the reverse strand, counting down.
GTCGGGCACTCAGACCATCCTCATGGAGTCGGTTTCTAACCGTTTGTGCAGACACATGAACATTTGTGGCCTGCTGGAGGTCATTTTGCAGGGCTCTGGCAGTGCTCCTTCTGTTCCTCCTTGCACAAAGGCTGAGGTAGCGGTCCTGCTGCTCGGTTGTTGCGCTCCTACGGCCCCCTCTATGGCTCCTGGTGTACTGGACTGTCTCCTGGTAGCGCTTCCAGCCTCTGGACACTACACTGACATACACAGCAAACCTTCTTGCCACAGCTTGCATTGATGTGCCATTCTGGATGAGCTGCACTACCTGAGCCACTTGTGTGGGTTGTAGAGCCCGTCTCATGCTACCACGAGTGTGAAAGCACAACCAACATTCAAAAGTGACCAAAACATCAGCCAGAAAGCATTGGTACTGAGATGTGGTCTGTGGTCCCCACCTGCAGAACCACTCCTTCATTGAGTGTGTCTTGATAATTGCCAATAAATTCCATCTGTTGTCTATTCCATTTGCACAACAGCATGTGAAATTAATTGTCAAACAGTGTTACTTCCTAAGTGGACAGTTTGATTTCACAGAAGTTTGACTTACTTGGAGTTATATTCTGCTGTTTAAGAGTTCCCTTTATTTTTTGAGCAGTGTGTGTGTATACAGGTCCTTCTCAAAAAATTAGCATATAGTGTTAAATTTCATTATTTACCATAATGTAATGATTACAATTAAACTTTCATATATTATAGATTCATTATCCACCAACTGAAATTTGTCAGGTCTTTTATTGTTTTAATACTGATGATTTTGGCATACAACTCCTGATAACCCAAAAAACCTGTCTCAATAAATTAGCATATCAAGAAAAGGTTCTCTAAACGACCTATTACCCTAATCTTCTGAATCAACTAATTAACTCTAAACACATGCAAAAGATACCTGAGGCTTTTATAAACTCCCTGCCTGGTTCATTACTCAAAACCCCCATCATGGGTAAGACTAGCGACCTGACAGATGTCAAGAAGGCCATCATTGACACCCTCAAGCAAGAGGGTAAGACCCAGAAAGAAATTTCTCAACAAATAGGCTGTTCCCAGAGTGCTGTATCAAGGCACCTCAATGGTAAGTCTGTTGGAAGGAAACAATGTGGCAGAAAACGCTGTACAACGAGAAGAGGAGACCGGACCCTGAGGAAGATTGTGGAGAAGGACCGATTCCAGACCTTGGGGAACCTGAGGAAGCAGTGGACTGAGTCTGGTGTGGAAACATCCAGAGCCACCGTGCACAGGCGTGTGCAGGAAATGGGCTACAGGTGCCGCATTCCCCAGGTAAAGCCACTTTTGAACCATAAACAGCGGCAGAGGCGCCTGACCTGGGCTACAGAGAAGCAGCACTGGACTGTTGCTAAGTGGTCCCAAGTACTTTTTTCTGATGAAAGCAAATTTTGCATGTCATTCGGAAATCAAGGTGCCAGAGTCTGGAGGAAGACTGGGGAGAAGGAAATGCCAAAATGCCTGAAGTCCAGTGTCAAGTACCCACAGTCAGTGATGGTGTGGGGTGCCATGTCAGCTGCTGGTGTTGGTCCACTGTGTTTCATCAAGGGCAGGGTCAATGCAGCTAGCTATCAGGAGATTTTGGAGCACTTCATGCTTCCATCGGCTGAAATGCTGCTTTATGGAGATGAAGATTTCATTTTTCAGCACGACCTGGCACCTGCACACAGTGCCAAAACCACTGGTAAATGGTTTACTGACCATGGTATTACTGTGCTCAATTGGCCTGCCAACTCTCCTGACCTGAACCCCATAGAGAATCTGTGGGATATTGTGAAGAGAAAGTTGAGAGACGCAAGACCCAACACTCTGGATGAGCTTAAGGCCGCTATTGAAGCATCCTGGGCCTCCATAACATCTCAGCAGTGTCACAGGCTGATTGCCTCCATGCCACGCCGCATTGAAGCAGTCATTTCTGCCAAAGGATTCCCGACCAAGTATTGAGTGCATAACTGAACATTATTATTTGTTGGTTTTTTTGTTTGTTATTAAAAAACACTTTTATTTGATTGGATGGGTGAAATATGCTAATTTATTGAGACAGGTTTTTTGGGTTATCAGGAGTTGTATGCCAAAATCATCAGTATTAAAACAATAAAAGACCTGACAAATTTCAGTTGGTGGATAATGAATCTATAATATATGAAAGTTTAATTGTAATCATTACATTATGGTAAATAATGAAATTTAACACTATATGCTAATTTTTTGAGAAGGACCTGTATACATATATATATATATATATATATATATATATATATATATATATATATATATATATATATATACACACACAGCTTAGGCAAAAATTAAGAGAGCAAAGCAAAATGTTCAGTTTGTCTGATTTTTCTCTTTATATTTTTTAGTAAAAAGGAAATTGTTCATTTATTCAATAAACTTCTGACATGACTCTGAATTTCCAAGCAATAAATTATGTATTTTTTTTTCTGAAAAGGAAAAATGGTCAAAATTAAAAAAAAACAGTGCTTTCAGACCTCAAATAATGCAAAGAAAACTAGTTCATAATCATTTAGAAACAACAATACTGTTTTAACTCAGGAGGAAGAGTTCAGAAATCAATATTTTGTGGAATAACCATGATTTTTAATCACAGCTTTCATGCGTCTTGGCATGCTTTCCACCAGTCTTTCACACTGCTTCTGGCACAAAAATGTAAAGCTGTTCTTCTTTGATGGCTTGTGACTATCCATCATCCTCTTGAATACATTACATAGGTTTTTTAATAGGGTTCAGATCTGGAGATTGGGCTGCCCATGGCAGGAATTTGATGTGGTGGGCTCTTAATTTTTTCAGAGCTTTATATGATAGATAGATAGATAGATAGATAGATAGATAGATAGATAGATAGATAGATAGATAGATAGATAGATAGATAGATTAAAAGGTTACCTTCTCACCTTTAAAGATTTTTCTGTATTTTCATGACAATAAAAATTGTATATTCACACTGAAGGCATAAAAACTATGAATTAACACATGTGGAATTATATACTTAACAAAAAAGTGTGAAACAACTGAAAATATGTCTTATATTTTAGGTTCTTCAAAGTAGCCACATTTTACCTTTTGCCACGGCAGCACCCCACATGAGAGAGAGGGATCCGCCCATAGGAACAGGAAACCTACAGAATAAAAGGAGGCGGTCCCCTCTCCTCCTCAGTTTAGGTTTCCTGTTCCTATGGGAATCCCAGGACTCACCTACAGAAGAGGATCCCTGGGCCATGCACCCGCCTGCGTCAGTCTCTGGAGGAACGGCAGGGGCTGCGGTTCCAGAAGCAGCGGCGGGGGAGCCACTGTTTGCAGCCTCCCCCCTCGTCTGATGGTTAGCCATGGTTTGGTGCCGCTGGTCCGCCCGGCCCCATGAGGACGCGCGCGCTCAGCGTCCGGCTTTTTATCAAGCAGCCGCCGCATGGTGAGAAGGAGCGGCGCGTCTAACCCGGAAGTCGCCGGAGCACTTCCGGGTTAGGTCCAGGGAGGCAGGAGATTGGCGCCACATTTAAAAAGTCCAGCGCTAGCATCGGCCGGTGTGTGTAAGTATGGCTTCACCGGCCGATGTAGCACACTCGCCTGCAGCAGAGCGCTCTCCCAGTAAGGAGACAAGCGCCAGAAGCAGCGTGAAAACTGGGGATCGATCTCAGGAAAAGCGATCTCAGGAGAAACGATCTGCCACCAAACAGAGGGACCTTTCTTCAAAGAATCCGCCTCCAGAACCGGTACCTGTCAGCTTCACTGGGTGAGTTGTTGAAAAAGTCTCTTCCCATATGCTGATATATGCTCCTCCTATATTCCCTCTAGACTAAGAAAAGGACACATAAGACCAAACATAGAGAATGTGCCTTATGTTTGCAACCCCTCCCGGACTCATACACAAAGAGGTTATGCTCAGAATGCATTACATTGATCTTACGGCAGGAAAATGTGATGACTCCGTCTGACGTCAGAGCCATTATCCGCGAAGAGATGCAGGGTTTGGCGCATGCAGGTAGCACCAGTACCCGACAGCCAAGCAGGTCCCAATCCTCAGCAAGCTCGGAGTCAGAACATAGATCCTCAGAGGGAGATGAAACCCGGCCGAGTTCTTCCGAAAATGAAGGGGGACTGTGTCTGCCCAATAGCAGCGTTGACAACTTAGTAAAAGCTGTTAGAAATACGATGGGGTGCCCAGACGAGAAAGGGAAAAAGTCGGCTCAAGACATTATGTTTGCGGGGTTAGGACAAAAAAAGCGTAGATCCTTCCCTGTCATACCCACAATTAAAGAACTAGTTAAAAAGGAGTGGGAAAAACAGCATACAAGGGGATTCTTGCCATCATCTGCCAAAAGACGCTATCCCTTCAGCGACGAAGAACTAAATTCTTGGTCAAAAATACCAAAAGTTGATGCCGCAGTAGCCTCAACTTCCAAACAATCAGTCTTGCCTGTGGAAGACTCAGGGACTCTAGCTGACCCGTTAGACCGGAAAGCAGAGGCCTTACTTAAAAGGTCATGGGAGGCCAACACAGGGGCGTTCAGGCCAGCTATTTCTGGTACCTGTGCGGCAAGATCACTGCTAGTATGGACGGAGCAGCTGGAGGAGCAAATTAGAGGTGGATCTTCAAGAAGTACAATCTTATCGAAAATCCCTCTAATGAAAGAGGCAGTAGCGTTCCTAGCTGATGCATCTGTGGATTCACTACGCCTAGCAGCCAGGTCAGCCGGCCTAGTGAACACAGCCCGGCGAGCACTCTGGTTAAAGAACTGGAAAGGGGACGCACAGGCCAAAGCAAAACTTTGTGCGCTCCCCTGCCAGGGTGAGTTCTTATTCGGGAAAACACTAGATGAGCTCTTAAATAAAGCAGGAGAGCGAAAGAAGGGTTTCCCTAACCAATATCTTCCATCCTATAGGAGAGCCTTCAGAAGACGCCCCTTTACCAGGAACAGGCCTACTGAGCAAAGGGAGCGCTGGGAAACAAAGGACCCAAAACAAAAAGGTGCTCTGTTTACCGGATCCTATAACCCAAGATGTAACAAGTACCGCTAACTATGAAGTGGGTGGGAGATTAAAATATTTCCTTTCCAAATGGAAGCATATAACATCCAGTTATTGGATCCTGGATATTATCAAGTATGGAATAAAACTAGAATTTGAGAGAATCCCTTTGGATTCCTTTATAATAACATCCCCAAAGGGAAAAGAACAACAAAAGGCTCTAGAATCTGAGATTCTATCTCTCCTATCTAAAAAAGTATTGATAGAGGTTCCCCGGGATCAAGAAGGAAGGTGCTTCTATTCCCCTTTGTTCTTGATCAATAAGCCAGATGGTTCATTTAGAACCATCATAAATCTCAAAAGATTAAATTCCTTTCTACGTAACCATACTTTCAAAATGGAATCTATTAGTTCTGCCATCAAACTTTTGTCCCCTAGGTGTGTCATGGCTGGGATAGACCTAAAAGTTGCCTACTATCATCTTCCCATACATACCGAACACCAGCATTATCTAAGAGTAGCAGTCATCCTGGCGGGACAGGTTCGTCACTTTCAGTATGTAGCAATGCCCTTTGGGCTTTCAATGGCTCCACGCATTTTCACGAAAGTGATATTAGAAGTGATGGCTTATCTACGCCAACAGGACACTTTGATAATACCTTACCTGGATAATTTTCTGGTGGTAGGAGATTCTATATCTCAATGTAAAATACGATTATCAAACGCAATCTCATCCCTACAGGAGTTTGGCTGGTTTGTCAACTTCCAAAAGTCCAGACTGAACCCAGACACCATTCAAATATTTCTAGGGATCCAGCTAGACTCCGTAAGTCAAAAAAGCTTCCTCCCACATTCTAAAAAGGTAACCATTCAGTCAAAGGTGTCAAAGGCAATAAAAAATCCCCATATGACTCTAAGAAAAGCTATGTCCTTATTAGGATCATTATCTTCATGTATTCCAGCTGTACTGTGGGCTCATTTTCATACCCGTCAGTTACAGTATGAAGTTTTGTCAGTCCAGGGGAAGAAGCAACATCTGGAGAGTAAATTAACTCTTTCCAAGAATGTCATAGAATCCCTATCATGGTGGCTAGATATGGGACACCTTTCTGAAGGTGTACCTTGGATAGTAGACCCTTCTAAAATAATTACTACCGATGCCAGCCCTACCGGGTGGAATGCACATATGGAGGATTATGTGGTCCAAGACACCTGGAATCAGACAGAGTTGTCATGTTCTTACAATTGGAAGAAATTAAGAGCGGTGGAAAATGCCTTAAATCATTTTCTTCCACAGATCCAAGGAGCGCATGTAAGAGTTTTCTCGGACAATTCTACCGCAGTGGCCTATGTAAACCATCAGGAAGTCTGATGACCATAGCAGGAGAGATCTTCCAGTTGGCAGAGACTCATCTTGCATCCTTAACAGCCCTGCATATAAGAGGGGTGGAAAATATCAAAGCAGACTATCTCAGTCGAAACAGGCTACGCCAGGGGGAATGGACCCTAAACAGAGACATATTTAGAGCAATAACAAGATCATGGGGTACACCTCAGATAGATCTGTTTGCCACAAGAGGCAACAGACAAGTAAAAAGATTCGCTTCTCTGAACCTCGGAGATCATCCAGACATGTTGGACTCTCTACACCAGGGGTCCCCAACTCCAGTCCTCAAGGCCCACCAACAGGTCATGTTTTCAGGATTTCCTTTGCATTGCACAGGTGATGCAATTATTACCTGGGCAAGACTAAGGAAATCCTGAAAACATGACATGTTGGTGGGCCTTGAGGACTGGAGTTGGGGACCCCTGCTCTACACCATCCCTGGAAGTTCAAACTGGCGTACGCCTTTCCTCCAATGTCTCTGATTCCACTAGTGGTCAGGAAGATCAGGAGAGAACAAGCGAGGGTAATCCTAATCGCACCCTTTTGGCCAAAAAGACCATGGTTCTCTTGTCTCCAGAGCATGTGTCTATGCGACCCGTGGATTCTTCCGTCAGACAAGAAACTACTGTTCCAGGGGCCCTTCTTCCACCCGCAAGTGAAAGGACTTCACTTGACGGCGTGGAATTTGAGCGGCAGTTACTCAAGGGGATTCTCAGAACAATTAGTGAATACTCTGCTACTAAGTAGGAAAAGATCTACCACCCTAATATACAGTCATGGCCAAAATTTTTGAGAATGACACCAAAATTATATTTTCACATGATCTGCTAACCTCTGGTTTTTATTAGTGTTTGTCTGATGTTTATATCACATACAGAAATATAATTGCAATCATATTATGAGTACCAATAGGTTATATTGACAGTTAGAATGAGTTAATGCAGCAAGTCAATATTTGCAGTGTTGACCCATCTTCTTCAAGACCTCTGCAATTCTCCCTGGCATGCTCTCAATCAACTTCTGGACCAAATCCTGACTGATAGCAGTCCATTCTTGCATATTCAATGCTTGGATTTTGCCTGAATTTGTTGGTTTTTGTTTGTCCACCTGTCTCTTGATGATTGACCACAAGTTCTCAATGGGATTAAGATCTGGGGAGTTTCCAGGCCATGGACCCAAAATCTCTATGTTTTGTTCCATGAGCCATTTAGTTACCACCTTTGCTTTATGGCAAGGTGCTCCATCATGCTGGAAAAGGCATTGTTGGGTACCAAATTGCTCTTGGACGGTTGGGAGAAGTTGCTCTTAGAGGACATTCTGGTACCATTCTTTATTCATGGCTGTGTTTTTAGGCAAGACTGTGAGTGAGCCGATTCCCTTGGCTGAGAAGCAACCCCACACATGAATGGTTTCAGGATGCTTTACAGTTGGCATGAGACAAGACTGGTGGTAGCACTCACCTCTTCTTCTCCGAATAAGCTGTTTTCCAGATGTCCCAAACAATGGAAAAGGGGATTCATCAGAGAAAATGACTTTGCCCCAGTCCTCAGCAGTCCACTCCCTGTACCTTTTGCAGAATATCAGTCAGTCCCTGATGTTTTTTCTGGAGAGAAGTGGCTTCTTTGCTGCCCTCCTTGAAACCAGGCCTTGCTCAAAGAGTCTCCGCCTCACAGTGCGTGCAGAAGCACTCACACCAGCCTGCTGCCATTCCTGAGCAAGCTCGGCACTGCTGGTAGTCCGATCCCGCAGCTGAAACAGTTTTAAGATACGGTCCTGGCGCTTGCTGGTCTTTCTTGGGCACCCTGGAGCCTTTTGGACAACAATGGAAGCTCTCTCCTTGAAGTTCTTGATGATGCGATAGATTGTTGACTGAGGTGCAATCTTTGTAGCTGCGATACTCTTCCCTGTTAGGCCATTTTTGTGCAGTGCAATGATGGCTGCACGTGTTTCTTTAGAGATAACCATGGTTAACTGAAGAGAAACAATGATACCAAGCACCAGCCTCCTTTTAAAGTGTCCAGTGATATCATTCTTACTTAATCATGACTGATTGATCGCCAGCCCTGTCCTCATCAACACCCACACCTGTGTTAATGGATCAAACACTAAAACGATGTTAGCTGCTCCTTTCAAGGCAGGACTGCAATGATGTTGAAATGTGTTTTGGGGGTTAAAGTTCATTTTCTGGGCAAATATTGACTTTGCAAGTACAGTAATTGCTGTTAAGCTGATCACTCTGACATTCAGGAGTATATGCAAATTGCCATTACACAAAATGAAGCAGTAGACTTTGGAAAAATTAATATTTGTCTCATTCTCAAAATTTTTGTCCATGACTGTACAGTAGGGTCTGGAAACAATTCTTAAACTTTTATACGTTACCATTCACTAGACAGGTTCCAGTGACACCTATTCTAGAGTTCCTACAAAAAGGCAAGGAATTAGGATTATCAGTGAACACCTTGAGAGTCCAGGTCTCAGCATTGGGAGCTCTATATGGTTCTAATATAGCAGCTGATAGATGGGTCTCCAGATTTTTTAAGTCTTGTGAATGGATTAATCCAGTTCATATTCCCCGTCTACCCCCATGGGATTTAAATCTTGTGTTAGAATCGTTAACTAACTCCCCGTTTGAACCACTAGACTCTATACCTCTAAATGTTCTAACGTATAAAGTAGCCCTATTGGTAGCCCTAACCTCAGCTAGAAGGGTTAGTGACATCCAGGCCCTATCAGTAGACCCACCTTTCTTGCTAGTATTTCAAGATCGTATAGTCCTAAAACCTGATCCATCATACCTCCCTAAGGTAGCATCCACCTATCATAGATCTCAGGAAATATTTCTCCCTTCCTTTTTTGATTCTCCTGTAACCCCAGAGCAACATAAATTCCAGAAGAGCCATCCTGACTTATATAGAGAGGTCTCAGACATGGAGGCAGAGTAGGGCAGCAAGAAAGGACGTGGGGTCACAAGAGCTACCATATCTCGATGGATCAGAGAGGCAATCTGTTTGACCTATACGTCAAAGGGTGAAGTTCCTCCAGTGGGCATAAAGGCACATTCAACTCGGGGCATTGCTTCCTCTTGGGCGGAGCAGGCGGATGTACCAATCCATTTGATATGTAAGGCCGCAACTTGGTCTACACCTTCTACCTTCTACAACCATTATAGACTTGATCTATCCACATCTTCTGATCTAACCTTTGGTAGAGCTGTTCTTAGTACAGTAATCCCACCCAGATAATGACTCTCTGAAAATCTCTCATGTGGGGTGCTGTCGTGGCGAAAGGTAAAAAGCCGGATTACGTACCGGTAATACTCTTTTAGTGAGTCCACGACAGCACCCATGTATTACCCTCCCTAAATTCTGCACAGTTCTTTCCTTTAAGTTCACACGTAATGGTTGTATAGAGTTAAGAAATTTGTGTGACTAAATAAGAATGAATACTAACACTTTTGCGGTTCCCTTTTTATACTCTGTAAACTAAACTGAGGAGGAGAGGGGACCGCCTCCTTTTATTCTGTAGGTTTCCTGTTCCTATGGGCAGATCCCTCTCTCTCATGTGGGGTGCTGTCGTGGACTCACTAAAAGAGTATTACCAGTACGTAATCCGGCTTTTTGCTTTGATGACTGCTTTGCACACTCTTGGCATTCTCTTGATGAGCTTCAAGAGGTAGTCACCGGGAATGGTTTTCACTTCACAGGTGTGCCCTGTCAGGTTTAATAAGTGGGATTTCTTGCCTTATAAATGGTGTTGGGACCATCAGATGTGTTGTGCAGAAGTCTGGTGGATACACAGCTGATCGTCCTACTGAATAGACTGTTAGAATTTGTATTATGGCAAGAAAAAAGCAGCTAAGTAAAGAAAAACCAGTGGCCATCATTACTTTAACCTCTTAACGACCGCCGATACGCCTTTTAACGGCGGCAGTTAAGGGTACCTAAACCACAGCGCCGTTAATTAACGGCGCTGTGGAAAAAGTGAATAGCGCCCCCAGAGTCGGATTTTCTCTGGGGTCTCGGTTTCCAGGGGTAGCCGAGACCCCAGAGAACATGATTTGGGGTTTTTTTTTACCGACCCCCGGGTTGCGATCGCCGGTAATTAACCATTTACGGCGATCGCAAAAAAAAACAAAAAGCGCGATTTCCCATTTAATTTCTCTGTCCTCCGATGTAATCGCACATCAGAGGACAGAGAAATGGGGTCCCCAATAGCCCCCTGATACTCACCTGTCTCCCCGGTGCTCCTCGTGGCTCCCGATGGGCGCCGCCATCTTGTTCCAGCCAAAAAATGGCGGGCGCATGTGCAGTGCACCCGCTGGATGGCACCCGGAAAATCTTTGGGGTCTCGACTGCCGGGGGTAGCCAAGATCCCAAAGAACATGATCGATGTTTTTCGATCGCCGGTAATTACCTGTTTACCGGCGATAGCAAAAAAAAAAGCAATCTTTCATTCTCTGTCCTCTCATGTGATCACACATCAGAGGACAGAGAAATAGGGGAATTTGGGGACCCTGCTATGCTTACCGGTGTCCATGGGTCCTCCTGCTTCTTCTCCTGGTCACCAGCTTCTTCATCTTGAAAAAATATGGCGGGCGCATGCGCAGTGCGCCCGCCATATTCTGCCGGCCAGCAGGTGGAGTAGTTGGGGCAAAATTTAGGGTTAGTGTTGGGGCTAAATTTAGGGTTAGGGTTGGGGCTAAATTTAGGGTTAGGGTTGGGGCTAAATTTGGGGTTAGGGTTGGGGCTAAATTTGGGGTTAGGGTTGGGGCTAAATATAGGGTTAGGCCCGACGTACCGATGCACGTTGTGAAAATTGTGCACAACATGGGCAGCGGATGCAGTTTTTCAACGCATCCGCTGCCCAGTCTATGTCCTGGGGAGGAGTTACGGCCACGCATGCGCAGTCGGAAATGGCGGACGCGATGTACAAAAAACATTACATTGAACATTTTTTTGTGCCGACGGTCCGCCAAAATACAACTGATCCAGTGCACGACGGATGCAACGTGTGGCCATCCGTCGCGATCCGTCGGCAGTACAAGTCTATGGGCAAAAAACGCATCCTGCAGGCACATTTGCAGGATCCATTTTTTGTCCAAAACGACGGATTGCGACGGATGCCACACGACGCAAGTGTGAAAGTAGCCTTAGGGTTGGGGCTAAAGTTAGGGCTAGTGTTAGGGTTGGGGCTAAATTTAGGGTTAGGGCTAGGGTTGGAGCTAAAGTTAGGGCTAGGGTTGCGGCTAAAGTTAGGGTTAGAGTTGGGATTAGGGTTAGGGTTTGGATTAGGGTTGGTATTAGGGTTAGGGTTGGCATTAGGGTTATGCTTGGGATGAGGGTTAGGTTTGGGATTAGGGTTAAGGTTAGGGTTGGGATTAGGGGTGTATTGGGATTAGGGTTAGGTTTGAGGTTAGGGTTGAGATGAGGATTAGGGGTGTGTTGGATTTAGGGTTTTGATTAGGGTTATGGTTAAGGTTGACATTAGGGTTGTTTTGGGGTTAGGGTTGTGATTATCGTTAGGGTTGTGATTAGGATTATGGATCGGGTTGGGATTAGGGTTAGGGGTGTGTTGGGGTTAGGGTTGGAGTTAGAATTGGGGGGTTTCCACTGTTTAGGTACATCAGGGGGTCTCCAAACACGACAGCCAATTTTGCGTTTAAAAAGTCAAATTGTGTTCCCTCCCTTCTGAGCTCTGCCGTGCATCCAAACAGTGGTTTACCCCCACATATGGGGCATTAGCTTACTCGGGATAAATTGGAAAACAACTTTTGGGGTCCAATTTCTCCAGTTACCCTTGTGAAAATAAAAACTTGGGGGCTACAATATCTTTTTTTGTGGAAAAAAAATGTTTTTTTATTTTCACGACTCTGCATTATAAACTTCTGTGAAGCACTTGGGCATTCAAAGTTCTCACCACACATCTATATAAGTTCATTGGGGGTCTAGTTTCCAAAATGGGGTCACTTGTGGGGGGTTACTACTGTTTAGGTATATCAGGGGCTCTGCAAACGCAACATAATACCCACAGACCATTCTATCAAAGCCTGCATTCCAAAACGGCGCTCCTTCCCTTCCGAGCTCTGCCGTGCGCCCAAACAGTGGTTTACCCCATATAGGGGGTACCAGCATACTCAGGACAAATTGGACAACAACTTTTGGGGTCCAATTTCTCCAGTTACCCTTGTGAAAATAAAAACTTGGGGGCTAAAAAATCTTTTTTTGTGGAAAAAAAATATTTTTTATTTTCACGACTCTGCATTATAAACTTCTGTGAAGCACTTGGGCATTCAAAGTTCTCACCACACATCTAGATAAGTTCCATGGGGGGTCTAGTTTCCAAAATGGGGTCACTTGTGGGAGGTTTCTACTATTTAGGCACATCAGGGGCATGGCGTCCGATCTCAATTCCAGCCAATTCTACATTGAAAAAGTAAAACAGCACTCCTCTTCTAAGTTCTGCGGTGCGCCCAAACAGTGGTTTACTCCCACATATGGGGTATTGACGTACTCAGGAGAAACTGCACAACAACTTTTGTGGTCTAATTTCTCCTGTTAGCCTTGTGAAAATAAAAATTTGGGGGCAAAAAGATCATTTTTGTAGAAAAAATGCAATTTTTTTTTTCCACGGCTCTACGTTATAAACTTCTGTGAAGCACCTGGGGGTTTAAAGTGCTCACCACACATCTAGATAAGTTCCTTAAGGGGCCTAGTTTCCAAAATGGTGTCACTTATGGGGGGTTTCCGCTGTTTAGGGACATCGGGGGCTCTCCAAACGCGACATGGTGTCCGATCTCAATTCCAGCCAATTCTACATTGAAAAAGTAAAACGGCACTCCTTCTCTTCCAAGCTCTGCGGTGCGCCGAAACAGTGGTTTACCCCTACATGTGGGGTATCGGCGTATTCAGGAGAAATTGCACAAGAAAATTTATGGTTAAATTTCTGTTTTTACACTTGTGAAAATAAAAAAAAATGGTTCTGAAGTAAAATGTTTGCAAAAAAAAGTTAAATGTTAATTTTTTCCTTCCACGTTGTTTTAGTTCCTGTGAAGCATGTAAAGGGTTAATAAACTTCTTGAATGTGGTTTTGAGAACCTTGAGGGGTGCAGTTTTTAGAATGGTGTCACACTTCATTATTTTCTATCATATAGACCCCTCAAAATGACTTCAAATGTGATGTGGTCCCTAAAAAAAAAGGTGTTGTAAAAATGAGAAATTGCTGGTCAACTTTTAACCCTTATAACTCCCTAACAAAAAAAATTTTGTTTCCAAAATTGTGCTGATGCAAAGTAGACATGTGGGAAATGTTATTTATTAACTATTTTTTTCTGATTTAAGGGCATAAAAATACAAAATTTGAAAATTGCAAAATTTAAAAAAATTTCGCCATATTTCCGTTTATTTCATAAATAATCGCAAGTAATATCGAAGAAATGTTACCACTAACATGAAGTACAATATGTGACGAAAAAAACATCTCAGAATCAGCGGGATCCGTTAAAGCGTTCCAGAGTTATAACCTCATAAAGTGACAGTGGTCAGAATTGTAAAAATTGGCTTGGTCATTAAGTACCAAATTGGCTCTGTCACTAAGGGGTTAAGAAATGCAGGTCAGTCAGTCCGAAGAATTGGGAAAACTTTGAAAGTGTCCCCAAGTGCAGTGGCAAAAACCATCAAGCGCTACAAAGAAACTGGCTCACAGGAGGACCGCCCCAGGAAAGGAAGACCAAGAGTCACCTCTGCTTCTGAGGATAAGTTTATCCGAGTCACCAACCTCAGAAATCGCAGGTTAACAACAGCTCAGATTAGAGGCCAGGTCAATGCCACACAGAGTTCTAGCAGCAGACACATCTCTACAACAACTGTTAAGGCTCCTTTCCACTTGCGAGATAAACGTCCGTGTCTCGCATGTGAAAACCAAGCTGTGGCGCCGGCACTTGGGAGCGGAGCATGCGGCTCCATGTGTTGCTATGCAGCCGCACTCTCTGCTCTGGAGTGCCGGTGCCACAGCTTGGTTTTCACATGCGAGATACGGCCGTTTATCTCGCAAGTGGAAAGAAGCCCTTAAGAGGAGACTTTGTGCAGCAGGCCTTCATGGTAAAAGAGCTGCTAGGAAACCACTGCTAAGGACAGACAACAAGCAGAAGAGACTTGTTTGGGCTAAAGAACACAAGGAATGGACATTAAACCAGTGGAAATCTGTGCTTTGGTCTGATGAATCCAAATTTGAGATCTTTGGTTACAACCACCGTGTCTTTGTGTGACGCAGAACAGGTGAACGGATGGACTCTACATGCCTGGTTCCCACCATGAATCATGGAGGAGGAGGTGTGATGGTGTGGGGGTGCTTTACTGGTGACACTGTTGGGGATTTATTCAAAATTGAAGGCATACTCAACCAGCATGGCTACCACAGCATCTTGCAGCGGCATGCTATTCCATCCGGTTTGCGTTTAGTTGGACCATCATTTATTTTTCAACAGGACAATGAGCCCAAACACACCTCCAGGCTGTGTAAGGGCTATTTGACTAAGAAGGAGAGTGATGGAGTGCTACGCCAGATGACCTGGCCTCCACAGTCACCAGACCTGAACCCAATCGAGATGGTTTGGTGTGAGCTGGACTGCAGAGTGAAGGCAAAAGGGCCGACAAGTGCTAACAAGTGCTAACAAGTGCTAAGCATCTCTGGGAACTCCTTCAAGATTGTTGGAAGACCATTCCCGGCGTCTACCTCTTGAAGCTCATCAAGAGAATGCCAAGAGTGTACAAAGCAGTCATCAAAGCAAAAGGTGGCTACTTTGAAGAACCTAGAATATAAGACATAATTTCAGTTGTTTCACACTTTTTTGTTAAGTATATAATTCCACATGTGTTAATTCATAGTTTTGATGCCTTCAATGTGAATGTACAATTGTCATAGTCATGAAAATACAGAAAAATCTTTAAATGAGAAGGTGTGTCCAAACTTTTGGTCTGTACTGTATATGTATTTATATTACACAGAAAGATAGATAGAAGAAAAGCCGGTAATTCATCTGCCGGCTTCTGTAAAATCACTGCAGGAGCCGACAGGATAGAATAGATGGATTACATACAGTAAATACAAATAGATAGGCAGATATATGGATGTCAGTGACAAATACAATTAGTACAGTGTGTGCAAATTACTGTACATGTATTTAATTAATAAAAGATTATTTTACGGAAAAAAAGGGCGCGGGCTCCCACGTAATAATAAAATGGTAAACTGTGTTGTTTTTTATTTCATTAAAAGACTTTATTCTGGCTGTGTCTTTACTTAACATGTAACACCTATAGGATTAGTAATGGATAGGTGTGTTATTGACATCTCTTCAAGAAGAGCGAGGCTAAGTGCCAGAATTGGCGCGTCTTACAGATGCGCCTTTTCTGGGATGGCTGGAAGCTGATGTTTTTAGTCGGGGAAGGGAGGGGGAGGGCAATAACCATGGTCCTTTTCTAGGCTATTAATATCATCCTCCAGGCGCTGGCTTTTCCTCTGCTGGTTCTGAAAATTGCGCGGGAGTCCACGCCATTTTTTTTCCCTAAAAAGAATCTTTTATTAATTACATACATGTCCCCTAATTTGCACACACAGTACTAATTGGATTGGTTACTGACATGATCTATATATCTACCTATTCTGCATCTATTTACTGTATGTAAACCATGTCTTCTATCCTGTCTGCTCCTGCATTGATTTTACAGAAGCCGACAAATGAATTACCGGCTATTTTTCTATCTATCTCTCTTATAAAGACATATTATATATATATAAATATATATAAATATATATATATATATATATAATATAACGCTGGGAGCGTCACTCTGTCCGAAGCCTTTATAGACTGCGCAAGCGCCGGCGCAGTCTGGACCCCACAGAGTGACGCTCCCAGGAGATCGCGGTATGCGTAAACACTGAACGCACACCGCGCTCTCCAACGGAGAGGCAGGGACCGCCAGGAGGGTAAGTATCGGCTATATTCACCTGTCCCCCGTTCCAGCGCTGCGTGCGGCTCCGTCTCCGAGTCCCGGTCCTCTGCCTGTGACGTTCGGTTCAGAGGGCGCGATGACGCGCTTAATGCGCTCCGCCCTCTGACGGACCAGTCACAGCCAGAGGAGCCGGAAGATGGCGGCGCGCAGCGGTGGAACGGGGCCAGGTAATATAGCAAGTGTCGGGGGCCTGAGCTAGCGGCGATACCGGCACCTGACCCCCACAGCGCGCCTGTGTCCCTGCTTGCTCAGGCTCCCCAGCCCTCGGCGCCCAGTGACGATAGGTGAGTATGGTTTTTTTTAATTTATATATTGCAGCAGCATACGAGGCATATACAATGGAGCATCTTATGGGGGCTATAAACCATAATGGAGCAGTGTATGGGGGCATATACCATGGAGCATCTTATGGGGGCCATAAACCTTTATGGAGCAGTGTACGGGGGCATATACCATGGAGCATCTTATGGGGGCCATAAACCTTTATGGAGCAGTGTACGGGGGCATATACCATGGAGCATCTTGTGGGGGCCATAAACCATAATGGAGCAGTGTACGGGGGCATATACCATGGAGCATCTTATGGGGGCCATAAACCATAATGGAGCAGTGTACGGGGGCATATACCATGGAGCATCTTATGGGGGCCATAAACCTTTATGGAACAGCGTAAGGGGCATACACTATGGAGCATCTTATGGGGCCATCAACCATAATGGAGCAGTGTACGAGGGCATATACTATGGAGCATCTTATGGGGGCCATCAACCTTTATGGAGCAGCGTATGGGGCATATGGATGGGAGCAGCAAATTAAAGAATGGTGGCGCAGGATGGGTGCAGCACATGACAGAACGGGGGCGCAGGATGGGAGCAGCACATGACAGAATAGGGCAGCACATGACAGAATGGGGGTGCAGGATGGCAGCAGCACATGACAGAACGGGGGCGCAGGATGGAAGCAGCACATGACAGAACGGGGGCGCAGGATGGGAGCAGCACATGACAGAATGGGGGTGCAGGATGGAAGCAGCACATGACAGAACGGGGGCGCAGGATGGGAGCAGCACATGACAGAACGGGGGCGCAGGATGGGAGCAGCACATGTCAGGATGGGGGCGCAGGATGGGTGCAGCACATGTCAGAATGGAGGCGCAGGATGGGTGTAGCACATGTCAGAATGGAAGCGCAGGATGGGTGCCGCACATGTCAGAATGGAGGCGCAAGATGGGTGCAGCACATGTCAGAATGGAGGCGCAGGATGGGTGCAGCACATGTCAGAATGGAGGCGCAGGATGGGTGCAGCACTTGTCAGAATGGGGGCGCAGGATGGGAGCAGCACATGACAGGATGGGGGCGCAGGATGGAGCAGCACACGACAGGATGGGGGCGCAGGATGGAGCAGCACACGACAGGATGGGGACGCAGGATGGAGCAGCACACGACAGAATGGGGACGCAGGATGGAGCAGCACACGACAGGATGGGGACGCAGGATGGAGCAGCACATGACAGGATGGGGGTGCAGGATGGGTGCAGCACATGTCAGAATGGAGGCGCAGGATGGGTGTATCCTGTGCCCCCGTTCTGTCATGTGCTGCTCCCATCCTGTGCCCCCGTTCTTTCATGTGCTGCTCCCATCCTGCGCCCCTGTTCTGTCATGTGCTGCTCCCATCCTGCGCCCGTTCTGTCATGTGCTGCTGCCATCCTGCTCCCCGTTCTGTCATGTGCTGCTCCCATCCTGCGCCCCCGTTCTGTCATGTGCTGCTCCCATCCTGCGCCCATTCTGTCATGTGCTGCACCCATCTTGCGCCCCCATTCTGACATGTGCTGCACCCATCCTGCGCCTCCATTCTGACATGTGCTGCACCCATCCTGCGTCTCCATTCTGACATGTTCTGCACCCATCCTGCGCCTCCATTCTGTCATTTGCTGCTCCCATCCTGTCATGTGCTGCTCCCATCCTGTGCCCCCGTTCTGTCATGTGCTGCTCCCATCCTGTGCCCCCGTTCTTTCATGTGCTGCTCCCATCCTGCGCCCCTGTTCTGTCATGTGCTGCTCCCATCCTGCGCCCGTTCTGTCATGTGCTGCTGCCATCCTGCTCCCCGTTCTGTCATGTGCTGCTCCCATCCTGCGTCCCCATCCTGTCATGTGCTGCACCCATCCTGCGCCCCCATCCTGCCATGTGTTGCACCCATCTTGCGCCCCCATTCTGTCATGTGTTGCACCCATCCTGCGCCCCCATTCTGTCATGTGCTGCGTCCATCATGCGCCCCCATTGTGACATGTGCTGCTCCCATCCTGCGCCCCCATTCTGACATGTTCTGCACCCATCCTGCGCCTCCATTCTGACATGTTCTGCACCCATCTTGCGCCCCCATTCTGTCATGTGTTGCACCCATCCTGCGCCCCCATTCTGTCATGTGCTGCTCCCATCCTGCGCCCCCATTGTGACATGTGCTGCACCCATCCTGCGCCTCCATTCTGACATGTTCTGCACCCATCCTGCGCCTCCATTCTGTCATTTGCTGCTCCCATCCTGTCATGTGCTGCTCCCATCCTGTGCCCCCGTTCTGTCATGTGCTGCTCCCATCCTGTGCCCCCGTTCTTTCATGTGCTGCTCCCATCCTGCGCCCCTGTTCTGTCATGTGCTGCTCCCATCCTGCGCCCATTCTGTCATGTGCTGCTGCCATCCTGCTCCCCGTTCTGTCATGTGCTGCTCCCATCCTGCGCCCCCGTTCTGTCATGTGCTGCTCCCATCCTGCGCCCATTCTGTCATGTGCTGCTGCCATCCTGCGCCCCCGTTCTGTCATGTGCTGCTCCCATCCTGCGCCCGTTTTGTCATGTGCTGCTGCCATCGTGCGCCCGTTCTGTCTTGTGCTGTTCCCATCCTGCGCCCCTGTTCTGTCATGTGCTGCTCCCATCCTGTGCCCCCGTTCTTTCATGTGCTGCTCCCATCCTGCGCCCCTATTCTGTCATGTGCTGCTCCCATCCTGCGTCCGTTCTGTCATGTGCTGCTGCCATCCTGCGCCCGTTTTGTCATGTGCTGCTGCCATCGTGCGCCCGTTCTGTCATGTGCTGTTCCCATCCTGCGCCCCTGTTCTGTCATGTGCTGCTCCCATCTTGTGCCCCCGTTCTTTCATGTGCTGCTCCCATCCTGCGCCCCCATTCTGTCATGTGCTGCTCCCATCCTGCGCCCCCGTTCTGTCATGTGCTGCTCCCATCCTGCGCCCGTTCTGTCATGTGCTGCTCCCATCTTGCGCCCCCATTCTGTCATGTGCTGCTCCCATCCTGCGCCCCCGTTCTGTCATGTGCTGATGCCATCCTGCGCCCGTTCTGCCATGTGCTGCTCCCATCCTGCGCCACCATTGTATTATATGCCCCCCATAAGATGCTCCATTATATATGCCCCGTATGCTGCCATATATAAAAACAAAAAAAATACCATACTCACCTATGGTCGCTGGGCGCCGAGTGCTGGGGGGCCTGAGCAGGCGGGGACATCGGCGCGCTGTGGGGGTCAGGTGCCCGAGTCACCGCTAGCTCAGGCCCCCAGCACTTGCTATACTCACCTGTCTGTCCCGTTCCAGCACTGCGCGCCGCCATCTTCCGGGTCCTCTGCTGTGACTGTTCATTCAGAGGGCGGTGCCGGCGCGCATTAAGCGCGTCATCGCGCCCTCTGAACTGGGAACGTCACAGCAGAGGACCCGGGAGACGGAGCCGCACGCAGCGCTGGAACCGGGGACAGGTGAATATACTTACCCTCCTGGCGGTTCGTGACTCTCCGGTGGAGATCGCGGTGTGCGTTCAGTGTTTACGCATACCGCGATCTCCTGGGAGCGTCACTCTGTGAGGCCCAGACTGCGCCGGCGCTTGCGCAGTCTATAAAGGCTTCGGACAGAGTGACGCTCCCACCGTTATATTATAGATATATATATATATACATACATCTATTCTATATCTACTACATAATTGTCTAAGGGTCACTTCTGTCTGTCTTTCCTTCTGTCTGTTACGGATATTCATTGGTCGCGGCCTCTGTCTGTCATGGAAATCCAAGTCGCTGATTGGTCGCGGCAAAACAGCCACGACCAATCAGCGACGGGCACAGTCTGGAAGAAAATGGCCGCTCCTTACTCCCCGCCGTCAGTGCCTGGCGTCCGCATACTCCCCTCCCGTCAGCGCTCACACAGGGTTAATGGCAGCGTTGACCGCGGTGTAACGCACTCGGTTATTGCTGCTAATAACCCTGTGTGACCAACTTTTTACTATTCATGCTGCCTATGCAGCATGAATAGTAAAAATATCTAATGCTAAAAATAATAAAAAAAAAAAAAAAAAAGTAGTTACATACTCACCATCCGGAGCCCCCGGATCGAAGCGGCCGGTTACCGATGCTCCTCGTGACGCCTCGGTGACCGCCCCATGCATTGCGGTCTCGCGAGATGATGACGTGCGGTCTCGCGAGACCGCAACGTCATCATCTTGCGACACCGCAATGCACTCTTCAGACCGGAGCGCACGAGGAGCATCTGTAACCGGTCGCTTCGATCCAGAGGCTCCAGATGGTGAGTATGTAACTATTTTTTATTTTAATTCTTTTTTTTTTCAACAGGGATATGGTGCATATTACATGACTGGGCAGTATACTATGTGTCTGTGCTGTATACTACGTGGCTCTGTGCTGTATACTACAGTCATGGCCAAAAGTATTGACACCCCTGTAATTCTGTCAGATAGTACTCATTTTCTTCCTGAAAATGATTGCAAACACAAATTCTTTGTTATTATTATCTTCATTTAATTTGTCTTAAATGAAAAAAACACAAAAAGAATTGTCCTAAAGCCAAATTGGATATTATTCCACACCAAACATAAAAAGGGGGTGAACAAAATTATTGGCACTGTTCGAAAAATCAGGGGATGCTTCTCTAATTTGTGCAATTAACAGCACCTGTAACTTACCTGTGGCACCTAACAGGTGTTGGCAATAACTAAATCACACTTGCAGCCAGTTGACATGGATTAAAGTTGACTCAACCTTTGTCCTGTGTCCCTGTGTGTACCACATTGAGCATGGAGAAAAGAAAGAAGACCAAAGAACTGTCTGAGGACTTGAGAAACCAAATTGTGAGGAAGCATGAGCAATCTCAAGGCTACAAGTCCATCTCCATGTTCCTGTGTCTACCGTGCGCAGTGTCATCAACAAGTTTAAAGCCCATGGCACTGTGGCTAACCTCCCTAGATGTGGACGGAAAAGAAAAATTGACAAGAGATTTCAACACAAGATTGTGCGGATGTTGGATAAAGAACCTCGACTAACATTCAAACAAGTTCAAGCTGCCCTGCAGTCCGAGGGTACAACAGTGTCAACCCGTACAATCCATCGGCATCTGAATGAAAAGGGACTGTATGGTAGGAGACCCAGGAAAACCCCACTTCTTACCCCGAGACATAAAAAAGCCAGGCTGGAGTTTGCCAAAACTTACCTGAAAAAGCCTAAAACGTTTTAGAAGAATGTTCTCTGGTCAGGTGAGACAAAAGTAGAGCTTTTTGGGCAAAGGCATCAACATAGACTTTACAGGAGAAAAAAAGAGGCATTCAAAGAAAAGAACATGGTTCCTACAGTCAAACATGGTGGAGGTTCCCTGATGTTTTGGGGTTGCTTTGCTGCCTCTGGCACTGGACTGCTTGACCGTGTGCATGGTATTATGAAGTCTGAAGACTACCAACAAATTTTGCAGCATAATGTAGGGCCCATTGTGAGAAAGCTGGGTCTCCCTCAGAGGTCATGGGTCTTCTAGCATGACAATGGCCCAAAACACACTTCAAAAAGCACTAGAAAATGGTTTGAGAGAAAGCACTGGAGACTTCTAAGGTGGCGAGCAATGAGTCCAGATCTGAATCCCATAGAACACCAGTGGAGAGATCTAACAATGGCAGTTTGGAGAAGGCACCCTTCAAATATCAGGGACCTGGAGCAGTTTGCCAAAGAAGAATGGTCTAAAATTCCAGCAGAGCATTGTAAGAAACTCATTGATGGTTACCAGAAGCGGTTGGTCGCAGTTATTTTGGCTAAAGGTTGTGCAACCAAGTATTAGGCTGAGGGTGCCAATACTTTTGTCTGGCCCATTTTTGGAGTTTTGTGTGAAATGATCAATGTTTTGCTTTTTGCTTCATTTTCTTTTGTGTTTTTTCATTTAAGACAAATTAAATGAAGCTAATAATACCAAATAATTTGTGTTTGCAATCATTTTCAGAAAATTAGTATTATCTGACAGAATTGCAGGGGTGTCAATACTTTTGGCCATGACTGTATGTGGCTGGGCAATATACTATGTGGCTGGGCAATATACTACATAGCTGGGCAATATACTACGTGACTGGGCAATTTACTACGTGTCTGTGCTGTATACTACGTGACTGGGCAATATGCTATGTGGCTGGGCAATATACTACGTAACTGGGCAATATACTACGTAACTGGGCAATATACTACGTAACTGGCAATATACTACGTGGCTGGGCAATATACTATGTGTCTGTGCTGTATACTACGTGACTGGGCAATATACTACGTGACTCTGTGCTGTATACTATGTGGCTGGGCAATATACTATGTGGCTGGGCAATATACTACGTGACTGGGCAATATACTACGTGACTGGGCAAAATACTACGTGACTGTGCAATATACTACGTGGCTGGGCAATATACTATGTGACTGGGCAATATACTACGTGACTGGGCAATATACTATGTGACTGGGCAATATACTAAGTGGCTGGGCAATATACTACGTGGCTCTGTGCTGTATACTATGTGGCTGGGCAATATACTATGTGGCTGGGCAATATACTACGTGGTTAGGCAATATACTACGTGGACATGCATATTCTAGAATACCAGATGCGTTAGAATCGGGCCACCATCTAATATATATATATTCTATCTATTCTATTCTAACCTGTCAGTGTGATTTTACTGTACCCGCATATGAATTGCCGGCTTTTCAAACGACACCGGTGCGTACAAATTGGACAGCACTCGCATGGTCCCAGCAAAATACCCAAGATCGTGCACATTAGAGTCTCACCCTTTCGGTGACTCACCGGGATAAGAGCATCTGTGACTTCAGAGCTTCCAGGGCCGACTACCCCACTTATGGCACGCACATAGAGAAGAGGTATCGACAAGCTTAGGAAGATGACAGTCCATTCAGGTAAAGGTCTGTTGACCGGAGGATCACAGCGTGGCTTCTCAGAACATCTCCATGGAGCCAGGTGACCAGCGGGTCCCATTGTTGGCTTTCACAAACATATCTATGGTTCAGGGATAGTCAATAGAGCGTATCTGTTTTCTTCCAGGTGGGGCCATGGTCACCTAAGCTGGCATCCTGTAGAATGATAAATCTGTGTGCCTTGTTGTAAGGAGGAAGACCAGGCTGCAAGTACCTGTATTGAGCCGGGTCCGGAACTGCTGAGGCTGCATCCCCTGTTTCCTGGGGGAAAGAGTAGGGAACAGGACAGGCCCCATGACTCAGCAAGAGGTGGCGTGTTTAGAGCAAGAACCCAGCCGGAAGCTAAGATAGAAAGCACGCGAAGCGGCAGAGAGGCCCCTGCCTTCAGCGTGCTAGCAGCAGGGAAGGCAGCGCGCTCTGCACCCGAATCACAGGTGCTGCAACGGACGTAGGTATGATGAGGATGCACCCCATAACCCCTGTAATGGAGGCAGAGATTGCCCTGATGGCCCTGGACGGAGAAGCAAGGTGCTCCGTCATGCTACAGCCCCAGTTGGGGTTCCTCTCCCACGTTCATATTAGGTTGGTTTACGGCATTCCACTGTTGCTTTATTTATCTGATCTTTTAATATCTGCAATCGTGACAATTGTCCTTCATATTATTTTGTGGCATATTTATTTTTGGTATGGCAGTAACTTTTTGTATATAGGGACGTCATAATTATGAGTATTACTATGCATTTGGCACTTTACATGGTTTAATTGGTCCACACTACTTGTATTTACTGCTATATTTAGAACTATATATGCAATCCACCTGTTAGTATATACTATATTATCATGCACTTTCGTCTGCCTACACTGGTTTTTGATACATATAACCTTCCGTTTTTGGATGTGGCGCTTAGGTGTCACTATTTTCCCCCTTTTTTTGTTCATTTGTTTATCTATCATGGATTTTTAAATAAAATTTTATGAATTTTTCTAAATAAAAATTTTTCTGTGATTTTCATTATATATTGCTCTGTGGTCCATATTTTTTTGTTTGGTTAGCTTTCTGCTTTAGCAAGTTTGGTTGTGAAAAATGGGGGGACCCCACGCCGCTTTTTAAAAATTAATCAAATAATTAAGCTCTTCATGACCCAGCCTATTTTGACCTTAATGACCAGGCCGTTTTTTGCAATTCTGACCAGTGTCCCTTTATGAGGTAATAACTCAGGAACGCTTCAACGGATGCGAACGGTTCTGAGATTGTTGTTTTCGTGACATATTGGGCTTCATGATAGTGGTAAATGTAGGTCAATAATTTTTGTGTTTATTTGTGAAAAAAATGGAAATTTGGTTAACATTTTGAAAATTTTGCAATTTTCAAATTTTGAATTTTTATTGTTAAACCAGAGAGTTTTGTGACACAAAATAGTTAATAAATAATATTTCCCACATGTCTACTTTACATCAGCACAATTTTGGAAACAAAATTTTTTTTGCTAGGAAGTTATAAGGGTTAAAATTTGACCAGCGATTTCTCATTTTTACAACGAAATTTACAAAACCTTTTTTTTAGGGACCACCTCACATTTGAAGTCAATTTGAGGGGTCTGTATGGCTGAAAATACCCAAAAGTGATACCATTCTAAAAACTGCACCCCTCAAGGCACTTAAAACCATGTTCAAGAAGTTTATTAACCCTTCAGGTACTTCACAGCAGCAGAAGCAACATGGAAGGAAAAAATGAACATTTAACTTTTTAGTCACAAAAATGATGTTTTAGCAACAATTTTTTTATTTTCCCAAGGGTAAAAAGAGAAACTGGACCGGAAACATTATTGTACAATTTGTCCTGAGTACGCCGATACCTCATATGTGGGGGGGAACCACTGTCTGGGCGCACGACAGGGCTCGGAAGGGAAGGAGCGCCATTTGACTTTTTCAATAAAAAATTGGCTCCAATCTTTAGCGGACATCATGTCGCGTTTGGAGAGCCCCTGTGTGCCTACACATTAGAGCTCCCCTACATGTGACCCCATTTTGGAAACTAGACCCCCCAAGGAGCTTATCTAGATGGATAGTGAGCACTTTGAACCCCCAGGTGCTTCACAAATTGATCTGTAAATATGAAAAAGTAATTTTTTTTCACAAAAAATTTCATTTAACCTCAATTTGTTCATTTCCACATGGGCAACAGGATAAAATGGGTCCTAAAATTTATTGGGCAATTGCTCCTGAGTACTCTGATACCTCACATGTGGGGTAAACCACTGTTTGGGCACGCGGCAGGGCTTGGAAGGGAAGGAGCGCCATTTGACTTTTTGAATGAAAATTTAGCTCCAATCGTTAGCGGACACCATGTCGCGTTTGGAGAGACCCTGTGTGCCTAAACATTGGAGCTCCCCCACATGTGACCCCATTTTGGAAACTAGACCTCCCATGGAACTAATCTAGATGTGCGGTGACCACTTTTAATCCCAAAGTGCTTCACAGAAGTTTACAACTCAGAGCCGTGAAAATAAAAAAACATTTTTCTTTCCTCAAAAATGATGTTTTAGCAAGCAATTTTTTATTTTCACAAGGGTAACAGGAGAAATTGGACCCCAATATTTGTTGCCCAGTTTGTCCTGAGTACGCTGATACCCCATATGTGGGGGTAAACCACTGTTTGGGCGTAGGTCAGGGCTCGGAAGGGAGGGAGCACCATTTGACTTTTTGAACGCAAAATTGGCTGGAATCAATGGTGGCGCCAGGTTGCGTTTGGAGACCCTTGATGTGCCTAAACAGTGGAAACCCCTCAATTCTAACTTCAACACTAACCCCAACACACCCCTAACCCTAATCCCAACTGTAGCCATAACCCTAATCACAACCCTAACCCCAACACACCCCTAACCACAACCCTAACTCCAACACACCCCTAACCCCAATCCCAACCCTAATCCTAACCCTAATCCCAACCCTAACCCTAATCCCAACCCTAACCACAACTTTAACCCCAACACACCCCTAACCCTAACCATAACCCTAAGCTTAATCTTAACCCTATTTCCAACCCTAGCCCTAATTCCAACCCTAACATTAATTCCAACCCTAACCCTATGGCTATGTGCCCACGTTGTGGATTCGTGTGAGATTTTTCCGCACGATTTTTGAAAAATCCACAGGTAAAAGGCACTGCGTTTTACCTGCAGATTTACAGCGGATTTCCAGTGTTTTTTTGTGCGGATTTCACCTGCGGATTCCTATTGAGGAACAGGTGTAAAACGCTGCCGAATCCGCACAAAGAATTGACATGCTGTGGAAAATACAACGCAGCGTTTCCGCGCTGTATTTTCCGCACCATGGGCACAGCGGATTTGGTTTTCCATAGGTTTACATGGTACTGTAAACCTGATGGAAAACTGCTACGAATCCGCAGCGGCCAATCCGCTGCGGATCCGCAGCCAAATCCGCACCGTGTGCACATAGCCTAATTCTAACCCTAGCCCTAACCCTAGTTCTAGTGGAAAATATATATATATATATATATATATATATATATATTATCTTTATTTTATTATTGTCTCTCTACAGTGGGAAACCACTGGGTAAATCTGACAGGGAGAAGGACTTGGGGATCCTAGTTAATGATAAACTTACCTGGAGCAGCCAGTGCCAGGCAGCAGCTGCCAAGGCAAACAGGATCATGGGGTGCATTAAAAGAGGTCTGGATACACATGATGAGAGCATTATACTGCCTCTGTACAAATCCCTAGTTAGACCGCACATGGAGTACTGTGTCCAGTTTTGGGCACCGGTGCTCATGAAGGATATAATGGAACTAGAGAGAGTACAAAGGAGGGCAACAAAATTAATAAAGGGGATGGGAGAACTACAATACCCAGATAGATTAGAGAAATTAGGATTATTTAGTCTAGAAAAAAGACGACTGAGGGGCGATCTAATAACCATGTATAAGTATATAAGGGGACAATACAAATATCTCGCTGAGGATCTGTTTATACCAAGGAAGGTGACGGGCACAAGGGGGCATTCTTTGCGTCTGGAGGAGAGAAGGTTTTTCCACCAACATAGAAGAGGATTCTTTACTGTTAGGGCAGTGAGAATCTGGAATTGCTTGCCTGAGGAGGTGGTGATGGCGAACTCAGTCGAGGGGTTCAAGAGAAGCCTGGATGTCTTCCTGGAGCAGAACAATATTGTATCATACAATTATTAGGTTCTGTAGAAGGACGTAGATCTGGGGATTTATTATGATGGAATATAGGCTGAACTGGATGGACAAATGTCTTTTTTCGGCCTTACTAACTATGTTACTATGTTACCTATGGGGGTGATAAAGGGGGGGTCATTTACCATTTTTTTTTATTTTGATCACTGTGATAGGTTTTATCACAGTGATCAAAATATACCTGGAACGAATCTGCCGGCCGGCAGATTCAGTGGGCGCACTGCGCATGTGCCCGCCATTTTGGAAGATGGCGGCGCCCATGGAGAAGACGAACGGACACCGGGAGGCTCAGTAAGTATGAGGGGGGGGGAGATCGGAGCACGGGGGGAATCGGAGCACGGGGGGGGTTGTTGTGAATTCTGTGGCAGAGCTCCCTCCTGTGGTCACAAGTGGTACTTCGGCTGATTCTCTCTGTGAGCTTCTGTTGGTGGAGGGAAGTGGTACTGCGGCTTCTGAGTGTCCTCCCTCAGGTGATCTGGTGAGGTCGTTAGGTGCTTCTCTACTTAACTCCACCTAATGCTTTGATCCTGGCTTCCTGTTAATGTTCCAGTGTTGGACTTGCTTTTCCCTGGATCATTCCTGTGGCCTGCTGCTCTGCATAGCTAAGTTCTTCTTTGCTATTTGTTTGCTATTTTTTCTGTCCAGCTTGTCTAATTTGTTGCTGGAAGCTCTGGGACGCAAAGGGTGTACCTCCGTGCCGTTAGTTCGGTACGGAGGGTCTTTTTGCCCCCTTTGCGTGGTTTTCTTTAGGGTTTTGTGTAGACCGCAAAGTTGCCTTTTCTATCCTCGCTCTGTTAAGAAAGTCGGGCCTCACTTTGCTGAATCTATTTCATCTCTACGTTTGTCTTTTCATCTTAACTCACAGTCATTATATGTGGGGGGCTGCCTTTTCCTTTGGGGTATTTCTCTGAGGCAAGGTAGGCTTATTTTCTATCTTCAGGCTAGTTAGTTTCTCAGGCTGTGCCGAGTTGCATAGGCAGAGTTAGGCGCAATCCACGGCTGCCTCTAGTGTTGTTTGGAGAGGATTAGGGATTGCGGTCTGCAGAGTTCCCACGTCTCAGAGCTCGTTCTATGATTTTGGGTTATTGTCAGATCACTGTATGTGCTCTGACCGCTATGTCCATTGTGGTACTGAATTGCCTTTCATAACAGTACAGGAAGCCCAAAGTACTAATGATTCTTGTTGTGAATTCTGTGGCAGAGTTCACTCCTGTGGTCACAAGTGGTACTTCGGCTGATTCTCTCTGGGATCTTCCGTTTGTGGAGGAAAGTGGTACTGCAGCTTCTGAGTTTCCTCCCTCAGGTGATCTGGTGAGCTCGTTAGCTTCTTCTCTACTTAACTCCACCTGATGCTTTGATCTATGCTTCCTGTCAATGTTTCAGTGTGGGACTTGTTTTTTCCCTGGATCATTCCTGTGGCCTGCTGCTCTGCAAAGCTAAGTTTTGCTTATGTTATTTTGTTGCTATTTTTCTGTCCAGCTTGCTTAATTGGTTTTTCTCGCCTGCTGGAAGCTCTGAGACGCAGAGGGACCACCTCCGTACCGTTAGTCGGTGCGGAGGGTCTTTTTGTCCCCTCTGCGTTGTTTTTTATAGGTTTTTGTGCTGACCGCAAAGTTATCTTCCCTATCCTCGTTCTGTTCAGCTAGTCGGGCCTCACTTTGCTAAATCTGTTTCATCTCTATATTAAGAAAAAAGGAGCGCACTCAGCTATCTTAGGTTGGTGCTGGCTGTACTTGGGAAAAACCCAACAACAAGTCCAATATAGAAAAATCAGCCGCACTGCGGCTGATTTTTCTATATTGGACTTGTTTCATCTCTATGTTTGTGTTTTCATCTTACTCACAGTCATTATATGTGGGGGGCTGCCTTTTCCTTTGGGGAATTTCTCTGAGGCAAGGTAGGCTTATTTTTCTATCTTCAGGATTAGCTAGTTTCTCAGGCTGTGACGAGGCGCCTAGGTTCTGGTCAGGAGCGCTCCACGGCTACCTTTAGTGTGGTTTGATAGGCTTAGGGATTGCGGTCTGCAGAGTTCCCACGTCTCAGAGCTCGTTCTATTATTTTGGGTTATTGTCAGTTCACTGTATGTGCTCTGACCTCCATGTCCATTGTGATTCTGAATTGCCTTTCATAACAGTACAGGAAGCCAAAAGTGCTAATGATTCTCAATAGAGGGAAAAAAGAAGTTCTGAGACCATTTTTTTTCTTTGCACTGTGTTTTGTCTTTTTTTTCCCCTAGACATTTGGGTGGTTCAGGACACAGGTGTAGCAATGGACATTAAAGGTCTGTCTTCATGTGTGGATCAGCTCACGGCAAGAGTTCAAAATATTCAAGATTTTGTGGTCCAGAATTCTTTGCTTGAACCGAGAATTCCTATTCCAGATTTGTTTTTTGGAGATAGAACTAAATTTCTGAGTTTCAAAAATAATTGTAAACTATTTCTGGCTTTGAAACCTCGCTCTTCTGGTGACCCAATTCAACAGGTTAGGATCGTCATTTCTTTTTTGCGCGGCGACCCTCAGGACTGGGCGTTTTCTCTTGCGTCAGGAGATCCTGCATTGAGTAATATCGATGCGTTTTTCCTGGCGCTTGGGTTGCTGTACGATGAGCCTAATTCAGTGGATCAGGCAGAAAAAAATTTGCTGGCTCTTTGTCAGGCTCAGGATGAGATAGAGGTATATTGTCAGAAATTTAGAAAGTGGTCAGTGCTCACTCAATGGAATGAATCTGCGCTGGCAGCAATATTCATAAAGGGTCTCTCTGAAGCCCTTAAGGATGTCATGGTGGGATTTCCTATGCCTGCTGGTTTGAATGAGTCTATGTCTTTGGCCATTCAGATCGGTCGACGCTTGCGTGAGCGTAAACCTGTGCACCATTTGGCGGTTTTACCTGAGCTTAAACCTGAGCCTATGCAGTGTGATAGGACCTTGACCAGAGTTGAACGGCAAGAACATAGACGTCTGAATGGTCTGTGTTTCTACTGTGGTGATTCCACTCATGCTATCTCTGATTGTCCTAAGCGCACTAAGCGGTTCGCTAGGTCTGCCACCATTGGTACTGTACAGTCAAAATTTCTTCTGTCCGTTACCTTGATCTGCTCTTTGTCATCATATTCTGTCATGGCATTTGTGGATTCAGGCGCTGCCCTGAATTTGATGGACTTGGAATATGCTAAGCGTTGTGGGTTTTTCTTGGAGCCCTTGCAGTGTCCTATTCCATTGAGAGGAATTGATGCTACGCCTTTGGCCAAGAATAAGCCTCAATACTGGACCCAGCTGACCATGTGCATAGCTCCTGCACATCAGGAGGTTATTCGCTTTCTGGTGTTGCATAATCTGCATGATGTGGTCGTGTTGGGGTTGCCATGGCTACAAGCCCATAATCCAGTATTAGATTGGAAATCCATGTCGGTGTCCAGCTGGGGTTGTCAGGGGGCACATGGTGATGTTCCATTTCTGTCAATTTCGTCATCCACTCCTTCTGAGGTTCCAGAGTTCTTGGCTGATTACCGGGATGTATTTGATGAGCCCAAGTCCAATACCCTACCTCCGCATAGGGATTGTGATTGTGCTATCAATTTGATTCCTGGTAGTAAATTCCCAAAAGGTCGATTGTTTAATTTGTCCGTGCCTGAGCACACCGCTATGCGCAGTTATGTGAAGGAATCCCTGGAGAAGGGGCATATTCGCCCGTCATCGTCGCCATTAGGAGCAGGGTTCTTTTTTGTAGCCAAGAAGGATGGTTCGCTGAGACCTTGTATAGATTACCGCCTTCTTAATAAGATCACGGTTAAATTTCAGTACCCCTTGCCATTGTTATCTGATCTGTTTGCTCGGATTAAGGGGGCTAGTTGGTTCACAAAGATAGATCTTCGTGGTGCGTATAATCTGGTGCGAATTAAGCAAGGTGATGAATGGAAAACTGCATTTAATACGCCCGAGGGTCATTTTGAGTATCTCGTGATGCCGTTCGGACTTGCCAATGCTCCATCAGTGTTTCAGTCCTTTATGCATGACATCTTCCGAGAGTACCTGGATAAATTCCTGATTGTGTACTTGGATGACATTTTGATCTTCTCGGATGACTGGGAGTCTCATGTGAAGCAGGTCAGAACGGTTTTTCAGGTCCTGCGTGCTAATTCTTTGTTTGTGAAGGGATCAAAGTGTCTCTTTGGTGTGCAGAAGGTTTCATTTTTGGGGTTCATCTTTTCCCCTTCTACTATCGAGATGGATCCTGTTAAGGTCCAAGCCATCCATGATTGGACTCAGCCGACATCTCTGAAAAGTCTGCAAAAGTTCCTGGGCTTTGCTAATTTTTATCGTCGCTTCATCTGCAATTTTTCTAGTATTGCTAAACCATTGACCGATTTGACCAAGAAGGGTGCTGATGTGGTCAATTGGTCTTATGCTGCTGTGGAAGCTTTTCAAGAGTTGAAGCGTCGTTTTTCTTCTGCCCCTGTGTTGTGTCAACCAGATGTTTCTCTTCCGTTCCAGGTCGAGGTTGATGCTTCTGAGATTGGAGCAGGGGCTGTTTTGTCGCAGAGAGGTTCTGGTTGCTCAGTGATGAAACCATGCGCTTTCTTTTCCAGGAAGTTTTCGCCTGCTGAGCGTAATTATGATGTGGGCAACCGAGAGTTGCTGGCCATGAAGTGGGCATTCGAGGAGTGGCGTCATTGGCTTGAAGGAGCTAAGCATCGCGTGGTGGTATTGACTGATCATAAGAACTTGACTTATCTCGAGTCTGCCAAGCGCTTGAATCCTAGACAAGCTCGTTGGTCGTTGTTTTTTGCCCGTTTTGACTTTGTGATTTCGTACCTTCCGGGCTCTAAAAATGTGAAGGCGGATGCTCTGTCTAGGAGTTTTGTACCCGACTCTCCGGGTTTATCTGAGCCAGCGGGTATCCTCAAGGAAAGAGTAATTGTGTCTGCCATCTCCCCTGATTTGCGGCAGGTGCTGCAAAAATTTCAGGCTAATAAACCTGATCGTTGCCCAGCGGAGAAACTGTTTGTCCCTGATAGGTGGACGAATAGAGTTATCTCTGAACTTCATTGTTCGGTGTTGGCTGGTCATCCTGGAATCTTTGGTACCAGAGAGTTAGTGGCTAGATCCTTTTGGTGGCCCTCTCTGTCGCGGGATGTGCGTGCTTTTGTGCAGTCCTGTGGGATTTGTGCTCGGGCTAAGCCCTGCTGTTCTCGTGCCAGTGGGCTGCTTTTGCCCTTGCCGGTCCCGAAGAGGCCTTGGACACATATCTCTATGGATTTTATTTCTGACCTTCCCGTTTCTCAAAAGATGTCAGTCATTTGGGTGGTCTGTGATCGCTTTTCTAAGATGGTCCATCTGGTACCCTTGTCTAAATTGCCTTCCTCCTCTGATTTGGTGCCTTTGTTCTTCCAGCATGTGGTTCGTTTGCATGGCATTCCAGAGAATATTGTTTCTGACAGAGGTTCCCAGTTTGTTTCGAGGTTTTGGCGAGCCTTTTGTGGTAGGATGGGCATTGACTTGTCTTTTTCCTCGGCTTTCCATCCTCAGACTAATGGCCAGACCGAGCGAACCAATCAGACCTTGGAAACATATCTGAGGTGCTTTGTTTCTGCTGATCAGGATGACTGGGTGTCCTTTTTGCCTTTGGCTGAGTTCGCCCTTAATAATCGGGCCAACTCGGCTACCTTGGTTTCACCGTTTTTCTGCAATTCTGGGTTCCATCCTCGTTTCTCTTCTGGACAGGTTGAGTCTTCGGACTGTCCTGGTGTGGATACTGTGGTGGACAGGTTGCAGCAGATTTGGACTCAGGTAGTGGACAATTTGACCTTGTCCCAGGAGAAGGCTCAACTTTTCGCTAATCGCAGACGCCGTGTGGGTCCCCGACTTCGTGTTGGTGATCTGGTTTGGTTATCTTCTCGTCATATTCCTATGAAGGTTTCCTCTCCTAAGTTTAAACCTCGTTTTATTGGTCCGTATAGGATTTCTGAGGTTCTTAATCCTGTGTCTTTTCGTCTGACCCTTCCAGATTCTTTTTCCATACATAACGTATTCCATAGGTCATTGTTGCGGAGATACGTGGCACCTATGGTTCCATCTGTTGAGCCTCCTGCCCCGGTTTTGGTGGAGGGGGAATTGGAGTATATTGTGGAGAAGATTTTGGATTCTCGTGTTTCAAGACGGAAACTACAGTATCTGGTTAAATGGAAGGGTTATGCTCAGGAGGATAATTCCTGGGGTTTTGCCTCTGATGTCCATGCTCCCGATCTTGTTCGTGCCTTTCATGTGGCTCATCCTGGTCGGCCTGGGGGCTCTGGTGAGGGTTCGGTGAAGCCTCCTCAAGGGGGGGGGGTACTGTTGTGAATTCTGTGGCAGAGTTCACTCCTGTGGTCACAAGTGGTACTTCGGCTGATTCTCTCTGTGAGCTTCTGTTGGTGGAGGGAAGTGGTACTGCGGCTTCTGAGTTTCCTCCCTCAGGTGATCTGGTGAGGTCGTTAGGTGCTTCTCTACTTAACTCCACCTAATGCTTTGATCCTGGCTTCCTGTCAATGTTCCAGTGTTGGACTTGCTTTTCCCTGGATCATTCCTGTGGCCTGCTGCTCTGCATAGCTAAGTTCTTCTTTGCTATTTGTTTGCTATTTTTTCTGTCCAGCTTGTCTAATTTGTTGCTGGAAGCTCTGGGACGCAAAGGGTGTACCTCCGTGCCGTTAGTTCGGTACGGAGGGTCTTTTTGCCCCCTTTGCGTGGTTTTCTTTAGGGTTTTGTGTAGACTGCAAAGTTGCCTTTTCTATCCTCGCTCTGTTAAGAAAGTCGGGCCTCACTTTGCTGAATCTATTTCATCTCTACGTTTGTCTTTTCACCTTAACTCACAGTCATTATATGTGGGGGGCTGCCTTTTCCTTTGGTGTATTTCTCTGAGGCAAGGTAGGCTTATTTTCTATCTTCAGGCTAGTTAGTTTCTCAGGCTGTGCCGAGTTGCATAGGCAGAGTTAGGCGCAATCCACGGCTGCCTCCAGTGTTGTTTGGAGAGGATTAGGGATTGCGGTCTGCAGAGTTCCCACGTCTCAGAGCTCGTTCTATGATTTTGGGTTATTGTCAGATCACTGTATGTGCTCTGACCGCTATGTCCATTGTGGTACTGAATTGCCTTTCATAACAGGGGGTGGGATCGGAGAGCAGGGGGAGCTGACAAGAGGACAGGGAAACAGACAGGACGATGGAGGGGAGCGGAGCACAGGACGGAGGACTGGGGAGGAGATCGGTGGCGGTGGGGGGGGCCAGATCAGGGTTTCCAGCCATGGCCGATGACATTGCAGCATCAGCCATGGCTGGATTGTAATATTTCACCAGTTTTCATAGGTGAAATATTACAAATCACTCTGATTGGCAGTTTCACTTTCAACAGCCAATCAGAGCGATCATAGCCACGGGGGGGGGGGGGGAGGGTGAAGCCACCCCCCCCCCTGGGCTGAAGTACCACTCCCCATGTCGCTGCAGATCGGGTGAAATTGGAATTACCCCTTTCACTCAATCTGCAGGGACGCGATCCGTCCATGACGCCACATAGGCGTCACAGGTCGGATTGGCACTGACTTTCATGACGCCAGCGTGGGGACCCCTCTATTCTTGATGACTAGCCTTGCTGAAACTGAGGGTTGCAGCCCCCAGCTATGAGTTTTGCCTGACTGGTTAGCAAAAATACAGAGGACCTCATGCCATGTTTTTTTAAAATGATTTATTTACAGCACAGGAGCGGCTGATGAATACTCCTATCTGCCGCTCCTGCTCTTGCTGTTATTAGTGGCAGCAGGTGTAGGATAATAGGAGCAGTTGTCCCATCAGCTGACACCAGTGACCGGAGGTAAACTGTGACCTCCGATCACAGCTGAGCACTCACGCTGTCTTTTGACAGCATGGGAACCGCGGCTCTGACCGGCTGGGATGATTTTGTAAGGAGGTGGCCGGTCCCCTCAGTAGTGCCCTCTCCTCCTCTCTTGTGACCCCTCAAGCACTTTATGTACATGTATTATGTTGAGTTGTATTGGTATTGTATTGTGTAATGTACTGTAATGTATGTACTGTAATTGTTATACCCTGTATTGTGTAAGTTCCCTTTTAATGACTATGTATAGAGTCAGGGACAGAAATAGTTAAAATTGGGGCTGGTCCAGCAGCAGTAAAGAGGCTGTACTTGCAGCCACTAGGAGATAGGAAGCTGTTACTTTTTCAAAACTGCTGTGATAGCTGACCAGTGCAGACATACGGACAGATGGGGCACTGACAGACCTCCCAGATGGGAGAGGTCTGTTGCCTCAGGCTAAAGATCAACAAGGACTAAAAAAGGACTACAAGACAGGCTCTCTGGACTTTAGAGGGGCCTTCACTGAAGGGGTCTCAGGCACCCAGATTCAAGTAGTTGGATGACTGTGATCCTCGGCTGCTGCGGTCTTTGTGGGTATGACTGCAGCAAATGTCAGGGCGAGAGCAGGAAATCCAGTGTTGAAAATTGTCTTTTATGTCCATCCTTCATCCATCTGTTCAATAAAAAGTTAAGTTTTCCCTGTTGGAATACAGCTGCATCTCTGGACTCTTAATTGTCTGGACTGCTGTGGCCCGAGGAGAGAAGGTAACTCTGGAGGAAAGACTGAATCCATCCCAGATTGCATGTACAAGTGGCTGTGGTGTCTGCAGACTGTTTTTAGTTGGTGAGCTCTGTCCGGGCTACCACCCTGGTGCCCCTTGTTACAATTTCATTACCGATCAGAAGCGGCGTTTGCCGCGCTGTCATGCACATGACAGCGTGACAAACACCTGGTGTTCGGGCAGCCGAACCCGAACAGTAACACAGACTTCCTGGTGAAGTCCCTGTTCAGTGTCTGTTCCTGAACAGTAGGTGTTCGGTACGGACACCAAACTTTACTGTTCGGGTTCGCCCATCCCTAGTTAAGAGGAACATTGGTGACAAGATAAAGTTGTATTGTTTAATTATATAACCTATTTGCATAGTTTTTCCTCCTCTATTTTTCAAGTTAAGAAACTGGCTGGCCTGAACAATGTTTTATCACCATATCAGCAAACATCACTAATCATCCAAGAGCACAATGTGCTACAGCAAATTGTCAACTTACACGTCAATATTACAGGCTTACACAAGCAAAAGTCTGTTTTCTTGACCAACCAGAAAGAAACACTTAAATTTAATAGTCAACATATAGATAACAGTCTATTCTTTCTGGCTTGCTGAAAATAGATGTGTGGTTAATTAAGATACAATGCTGTGTCTCCACAATGTGTAGTAAATAACGTCTAGATCAATAAGTGTCCGACTTCTAACATCCCCACCGATCTCCAGAACAGGTAACTTAAAAAAAATAAAATAAAAACTTTATACTTTAAAGTAGTAAATTACACAAGAAGGAAAACACACAGCAAGTCAGCAGGATCTAGGAGCAACATGGCAGATGTGACAACCTACATGGTGAGCTGCAGCATGTGCTACATGTTCGCAGATCGACCAGAAGAAGAATCCAATTTCACCTGTCAGAAGTGTAGACTAGTGGCCCTTTTAGAAGGAAAGGTGCGGGGTCTGGAAGAAAGAATAGCAACTTTGAAACTCATCAAAGAGAATGAAGACTTCCTAGACAGAACAGAAGCATCTCTACTGGTCACAGAAGGTGAAAAAAGTGTCAGAGAACCTCCAAAAGCAGATGAGTGGAAGCATGTGACCAAAAGAAGCAAGAAGACCATGGAGAAATCACCAACCACACAACTGAAGAACCGATATTAAATCTTTGTAGAGGATGAAGATGGCACACCTAAGGATGAAGCAATACCAGCAAGCAAAAAAGAAAAGGGCACACAGCAACAAGTGACAGCAAAAAGTACAGCCAAGAAGTAACGAAGAGTGGTGGTGGTGGGAGACTCACTACTGAGAGGCACAGAAGCAGCCATCTGCAGACCGGACATAACCGCAAGAGAAGTATGCTGCCTTCCAGGTGCGATGATCAAGGATGTGACCGATAGGATACCAAAGCTCTTCAGCTCCAAGGACGTCCACCCATTTCTTCTGATGCAGTGTCATTGGTGCCAACATGTAAGGAAGGACCTACCGACAATCTGCAAGGACTTTGAAGAGTTGGGGAAGAAAGTAAAGGAACTGGATGCACAGGTAGTTTTTTCTTCTATCCTTCCAGTAGACGGGCATGGCACCAGGAGATGGAACAAGATCCTTGATGTGAACAACTGGCTAAGACGATGGTGCAGACAACAAGGATTTGGATTCCTGGACCACGATATAAATTACTTGTACGATGGACTCCTCGCCAGAGACGGACTACACCTCAACAAACCTGGGAAATACACATTCGCCAGAAGACTCGCTACACTCATCAGGAGGGCATTAAACTAGAAGAAGAGGGGACGGGAAGAAAAACATTAGACTCGAACAAAGAAGACCCAGGAAAACATACTCAGAAGGGAGGTAAGAACATTTCTAAAACAATCCACAGCAAGGAGATTGGAACAAAACAAAATCCTCTAAACTGCATGCTCGCAAACGCCAAAAGCCTGACAAACAAGATGGAAGAACTAAAAGCAGAAATATCTACAGGTAACTTTGACATAGTGGGAATAACCGAAACATGGTTAGATGAAAGCTATGACTGGGCAGTTAACTTACAGGGTTACAGTCTGTTTAGAAAGGATCGTAAAAATCGGAGAGGAGGGGTTTGTCTCTATGTAAAGTCTTGTCTAAAGTCCACTTTAAGGGAGGATATTAGCGAAGGGAATGAGGATGTCGAGTCCATATGGGTCGAAATTCATGGAGGGAAAAATGGTAACAAAATTCTCATTGGGGTCTGTTACAAACCCCCAAATATAACAGAAATCATGGAAAGTCTACTTCTAAAGCAGATAGATGAAGCTGCAACCCATAATGAGGTCCTGGTTATGGGGGACTTTAACTACCCGGATATTAACTGGGAAACAGAAACCTGTGAAACCCATGAAGGCAACAGGTTTCTGCTAATAACCAAGAAAAATTATCTTTCACAATTGGTGCAGAATCCAACCAGAGGAGCAGCACTTTTAGACCTAATACTATCTAATAGACCTGACAGAATAACAAATCTGCAGGTGGTCAGGCATCTAGGAAATAGCGACCACAATATTGTACAGTTTCACCTGTCTTTCACTAGGGGGACTTGTCAGGGAGTCACAAAAACACTGAACTTTAGGAAGGCAAAGTTTGACCAGCTTAGAGATGCCCTTAATCTGGTAGACTGGGACAATATCCTCAGAAATAAGAATACAGATAATAAATGGAAAATGTTTAAGAACATCCTAAATAGGCACTGTAAGCGGTTTATACCTTGTGGGAATAAAAGGACTAGAAATAGGAAAAAACCAATGTGGCTAAACAAAGAAGTAAGACAGGCAATTAACAGTAAAAAGAAAGCATTTGCACTACTAAAGCAGGATGGTACCATTGAAGCTCTAAAAAACTATAAATTCGGCAAAAAAACAGGCAGCACTCCATTATATCTTGATCTACTGTGCAGAGTTTAATCAGACCCACATGTCTTTACCACGACGTTTCGGCTCCAAATGAGCCTTTCTCAAGCCTTGAGAAAGGCTTGAGAAAGGCTCATTTGGCTCATTTGGAGCCGAAACGTCGTGGTAAAGACATGTGGGTCTGATTAAACTCTGCACAGTTGATCAAGATATAATGGAGTGCTGCCTGTTTTTGTGCCTGAATCTATGGACTGAGGATAGCTGGTGGACGGGCTTCCTGGAGGCTTTGCACCCAGAGATAAGTGAAGTGTTGTGCTGTTCCTTTTTTTCTACTTCTAAAAAACTATAGGGAGAAAAATACTTTATCTAAAAAACTAATTAAAGCTGCCAAAAAGGAAACAGAGAAGCACATTGCTAAGGAGAGTAAAACTAATCTCAAACTGTTCTTCAACCATATCAATAGTAAAAGAATAAAAACTGAAAATGTAGGCCCCTTAAAAAATAGTGAGGAAAGAATGGTTGTAGATGACGACGAAAAAGCTAACATATTAAACACCTTCTTCTCCACGGTATTCACGGTGGAAAATGAAATGCTAGGTGAAATCCCAAGAAACAATGAAAACCCTATATTAAGGGTCACCAATCTAACCCAAGAATAGGTGCGAAACCGGCTAAATAAGATTAAAATAGATAAATCTCCGGGTCCGGATGGCATACACCCACGAGTACTAAGAGAACTAAGTAATGTAATAGATAAACCATTATTTCTTATTTTTAGGGACTCTATAGCGACGGGGTCTGTTCCGCAGGACTGGCGCATAGCAAATGATAAATGTAAGGTTATACACATGGGAAGAAGGAATCAATATCACCATTACACACTGAACGGGAAACCACTGGGTAAATCTGACAGGGAGAAGGACTTGGGGATCCTAGTTAATGATAAACTTACCTGGAGCAGCCAGTGCCAGGCAGCAGCTGCCAAGGCAAACAGGATCATAGGGTGCATTAAAAGATGTCTGGATACACATGATGAGAGCATTATACTGCCTCTGTACAAATCCCTAGTTAGACCGCACATGGAGTACTGTGTCCAGTTTTGGGCACCGGTGCTCAGGAAGGATATAATGGAACTAGAGAGAGTACAAAGGAGGGCAACAAAATTAATAAAGGGGATGGGAGAACTACAATACCCAGATAGATTAGTGAAATTAGGATTATTTAGTCTAGAAAAAAGACGACTGAGGGGCGATCTAATAACCATGTATAAGTATATAAGAGGACAATACAAATATCTCGCTGAGGATCTGTTTATACCAAGGAAGGTGACGGGCACAAGGGGGCATTCTTTGCGTCTGGAGGAGAGAAGGTTTTTCCACCAACATAGAAGAGGATTCTTTACTGTTAGGGCAGTGAGAATCTGGAATTGCTTGCCTGAGCAGGTGGTGATGGCGAACTCAGTCGAGGGGTACAAGAGAGGCCTGGATGTCTTCCTGGAGCAGAACAATATTGTATCATACAATTATTAGGTTCTGTAGAAGGACGTAGATCTGGGGATTTATTATGATGGAATATAGGCTGAACTGGATGGACAAATGTATTTTTTCGGCCTTACTAACTATGTTACTATGTTACTATGTTACTTACCATATTTTTCAGGGTATAAGACGACCCCCAACTTTTCCGTATAAGTCCGGGGTCATCTTATATCCTGGGAGTCGTCTTATACGGCATGTGTGGAGCTCTGAGGTCGCTGAATATGGTGCAGGGAGCGTTCCCAGATGGTTCTCAGGGTCTGGAGGAGAGGAGAATAAAAATAAAAAATATTGATATAGTTACCTTCCGACGGCCCCCAGAATTCTCCCGGCTCTCAGCGGTGCCTGCAGCGGTTTCCGTTCCCAGGGATGCATTGTGCGAAGGACATTTGTGACGTCATGGTCACGTGACCGTGACGTCATCTCAGGTCCTTCGCACAATGATCCCAGGGAATGGAAGCCGCCGCATGCACCGCTGAGAGCCGGGAGAGTCTCCTCCAGAACCTGTGAACCATGCGGGACTGCTCCCTGCACCATATGTGGCGACCTCAGAGCTCCGCACATGCCGTACCCAGCGCAAAAGACAACCCCCGACTTTTGAGAAGATTTTCAGGGATTAAAAATCCGTCTTATACGCCGGAAAATACGGTACCTGATCTTACGCCTCTTACCCAACTTCAGCTCATGACGTGTGTTTTTCTTGTTCACATAATCACAGGCCTCAGATTTCCCCTGAAGAACATAAGATATTTACAGAGAACCAATTAGCGGTGTAAAAACAGTTGATGGAAGGTGTGAATCCAAATGTTTCAAGAAATTCCTATTGGGTTTGATTCATTACCAATCGACTCACTCATCTATAGTTATTACATCTTCCAAAAATGAAAATATTAGGATAATATAAGCCTGACCTTGAGGTCCATGTAAATTATGGAGAGAAAACAGCTGATATAGACATTATGGACCATTCCATAAAACTTTTTATTTGCATAAACACACCCATTAAGTTACACCCTGTCTCCTCCCTATGAATGTATGTGTGTGATGAAAAATTAGGAGGAATGCTGCTTAAGAGAGATTTCTACAGCGCCAAATCTTCTGGAGTTAGAGAGGTCTCCCTGATTTAACTTTAAGCAAGTACCAGTAGTAGTACCCCATTGTCACGATTCACACCATGACCGTCACCCCCACGTCACGGATCGGGGAGACTTTAGGCCAACAGACGGCTATCACATGTGCAGGGGGGCTTATCTTAGTTATCACTCCACTGCTACAATGTGATGAAAAAAACACACACAAGTCTATGGACCTCTTAGTTTATAGCTGGGGCTTATTCTAGTTATCCCACTGCTCTTCAATATACCACAAACTGCAGGGATTTATGTATATCAAGCTTTACAGTTCTGCTTGAACTTGCAGCTCTCTGGCGCCCCCTTACCCTCAGGTCAGATTAGGTACTGCACCTAGGGTAATTAGTCGCCAGAAAGGCTGCCTGCTATGTACTGGCTATTGGGCACGCTGCAGCGAGGCGATAACTACTCCCACTCAGGCAGGAACAATAATTATCAATGCCGC
Source organism: Ranitomeya imitator (assembly GCF_032444005.1). Lineage (NCBI taxonomy): Eukaryota > Metazoa > Chordata > Amphibia > Anura > Dendrobatidae > Ranitomeya > Ranitomeya imitator. The sequence continues at coordinate 655,107,070 of NC_091282.1, read as the reverse complement.
ACTCGCTACAACGACTCCCAAAGGCACAGCACACGGTATGCTGCCACCAGCTTCATTTAAATGGGTCCAAAGCTAACCCAAAACAGTAGCGTAATTCCCTTCAGAAGACTTAGGGTACGTTTTAGAGCAGAAGAACGAATCTAGTATTTTAAATATTATACTCCATAAAAGATTTAAGGCAGTGTTTATAAAAAGTTATATAAAGATGTTACAATATGAGACAATTGAAAAATATGTACAAGGTAATTATAAAAATAACAGGGGTTAAATGAGAAATTAACACTTACATGTGTTCAGGTCATTTCAGTCAAAACCAGGCTAGTGGGCGGAGCTCCCAAATGTCCCAATGCATCAGGACTGGCAGTGAGGGCTCCTTGAGTCAGACTCAGACAGACTCTGAAGGCTGGGTAAAATGGAGTCACTTAAATAACCACAGCCTCGTGACATCACTAACAGGGCTGGTTTCCTCAGACCCTCCTATCTCTTCAGTCTTACTAAATTTAACACAAGTTTGTCTAATGCCTGTATCTCCGCTACAGAACATGTCAGAATCATAACACACCCAGCATTCATCTTGTATTAACATTGGCGTTCTAATGAGACCAAATTTGGGCTTGATGGGATGCATAGTTCCAGAGAAATCCATACTCTGTCCCTGTTGGAACTAGAAGCCCGCGCTTACCGTGGCTGATAGATGCGTCGAAGGAGATTCACAAACTGGACTTATTATTTTCGTAGCCTAAGCCGTTGGTCCAATATCTCACTATAATGGAACAAAGGACTTCTTGCCTTTAAAGAAGGAAATCAGACCAGTTCCTGCTGGAGGAAGGTTTGAGTCGACACCAGCGATCGTAAAAATTCTTTTGGGTGGGGCATGAGGGGTTTGGGAGCCGCACATACACATCTTAGAACAGGAACACAGAGAAGGGGGGTTTTAGCCCACAGCATGGGCTAGCAAGAAGCAATAAAAGCTCTTCTACACCCATTGAAAAGAAAAGCTAAACCCTGAAGTAAAGGGGGGTCAACGCCCACCCTATAGGTGCTGGCAATGAGATACTAAAACTTATATTATACATTATCCTCACACCCATATTAATTCCCGCAGTAACTCCAGGGGGTTTGTGGATATATTAATGTATATATGTCCACAGTAAGCCTTAGTTTACAAACCTGACCAAAAGAAATACTGTCTTTGTTGTCCATAGTGACCAATCAGAGCCCACCATACATCATACATTTCTAAAACTTCTGTGGTAGAATGTACCCTGCACTGTGATTGGCTCCGATGAACAACTGACAGTTTTGATAAATGAGGCCTACTAAGGTGTCAGGCCAGCTTAGATTTGACGTGAATTGGTCCCCTGGGACATTGTAGAAGAGGATGGCGGCAACACTACTGTGACAATGGATGCGGCTTACATATCCTCTTCTCCCTGACTGTTTCATCCCGCTCCATGGAGATTTGAATATTTAATCAGATTTATTCTCTCTGCGTTCAGCATCGTGCTCTTATTGCTCTCGGATGCGCTGTGCTATTTCTGGAAAAATAATGGACGCTCCTCATAATAAGTGCAAGCAATTAAAATGGAGGCAAACTGTGCTGTCCGGGGCTGGTGCTGCTGCGTAATTGATCTCCTTGTAGAGAATATTAGGCCGCTAATAGAAATTACTTTATTATGGAGTTTTACTCCTCAGATGGGTAGAGAAAAAACCTATACAAATCTTCTACAATGATGGATTATTTCAGTGCCAAAACGTCTGACAGGAGAGCTGCGTATGTAAAACGTGCATGGGTCATCAGTGAGGAAGGAGGTGGAGAAGAGAAATGGGAGTCCGGTCCCTTAGATACTATCAACACGGCCTATATTGACTGCTACAGCACCCCTATATCATAGCACCCCATTAATGGCAGCTGCAGTACCCTCATATCATAGCACCCCTATAATGACTGCCACAGTTCCCTAATAACTCAGTACAGCATACTGACTGCTGCAGTTCCCCCTAATAACCACGTTAGCCCATGACTGCCCCAGTGTCCACATATAGTACCCAATAATGCCTGCTACACTACCCCCACAGCAGTCACAGTGCCCTATAATGACTGCTGCATTACTATATAAGAGATGGTAACCGCAATGCCCCTTTAGGCTATATTCACACTTTGCGGATTTTGCTGCGGATCCGCAGCGGATTTGACCGCTGCGGATCCGCAGCAGTTTCCCATGAGTTTACATTACAATGTAAACCTATGGGAAACAAAAAACGCTGTGCACATGCTGCAGAAAAATCCGTGCGGAAACGCTGCGGATTACATTCCGCAGCATGTCACTTTTCTGCGGATTTTCACCTGCTCCAATAGAAAACTGCAGATGAAAATCCGCAGAAGAAAACGCAGTAAAAACCGCGATAAATCCGCAGTAAAAACCGCGATGGGTTTTCACTGCGGATTTTGGAATTCTGCTGCGGAAAAATCCGCAGTGGAATCTGCAAAGTGTGAACATAGCCTTAAAGTGTTATCATACGTCTCAATGCCCCATCATAGTGCCTCCAAATTGGCCACAGTGTTGCCACAAAATATAAATTCCCTATAAGGGTATGTGCATACGATGCAGATTTAGTGCAGAATTGGTGCAGAACTGCACTGTGATTTACAGTACAATGTAAATCAATGTGAAAAAAAAAAGCTGTGCACATGGTGCAGAAAAATCTGCGCAGAAACGCTGCAGATTTCAAAGAAGTGCATGTCGCTTCTTTTGTGCAGTTCTGCAGCGTTTCTGCACAGATTTTTCTGCACCATGTGCACAGCTTTTTTTTCACATTGATTTACATTGTACTGCACAGAAACTGCACAGAAACTGCATAGAAACTGCATCAAAACTGCATCGAAACTGCATAGAATCTGCACAGAAACTGCATAGAAACTGCATAGAATCTGCATAGAATCTGCACAGAAACTGCACAGAAACTGCACAGAAACTGCGTCATATCTGCAGATGCAGATTTAGTGCAGAAAATTCTGCACCACATTTCCTACGTGTGCACATAGCCTAACACTGAAGGATGTTCTCAAGAACCACAGTGCCCCCATGACAGCAATAGAGCCAATGTAACAGTCACAGTGCCCAGCAACAGTGCCAGTGTAACAGCCACAACTGTAACAGTCCCAATCTAACTGCCACAGTGCTCGACAATTTTAACAGTGCCAGCTTAATAGCTACAACGCCCACACCAACAGTCCCAATCAAACTGCCACAGTGCCACACAACAGCCACAGCGCCCCACAACAGCAACAGTCCCAATCTAACTGCCACACAACAGCCACAGTGCCCCCACAAAAGTAACAGTCCCAATCTCACTGCCACAGTGCCCAATACTCCCAACTTTTGAAGAAAGCAAAGAGGGACAAAGGTAGCGGCGCACTCTGTGCACTGTGGCAAATTTTAGGCCACGCCCCTGACCTCTCACGTTTCACAACTAGTCACACCCATATCCACACCCCAACCACACCCATTTAGCACTGCTGATCACACGGTTTCATAAACAATAATTATAAACAGAAAAAAATATGGCCACACAATGCTCCATACTGTATAATGGCCCCACATAATGCTGCATACAGTATAATGGCCACTCAGTGCTCCATACTGTATAATGGCCCCACATAATGCTGCATACAGTATAATGGCCAAACAGTGCTCCATACTGTATAATGGCCACACATGATGCTCAATACTGTATAAGAGCCACACATGATGCTCAATACTGTATAATAGCCACCCATGATACTCAATACTTTATAATGGCCACACTTGATGCTCAATACTGTATAATGGCCACACAGTGCTCCATACTGTATAATGGCCACACATGATGCTCCATACTGTATAATGGCCACACATAATGCTTCATACTGTATAATGGCCACACATGATGCTCAATATTGTATAATAGCCACACATGATGCTCAATACTGTATAATGGCCACACAGTGCTCTATACTGTATAATGGGCACATGGATCGCCCCCAGAGTAGGGTGATGGGGTACTCGATACCGGGTCCTTTGGTTCTCAGTGGGGATGTCATGGTGGCTGACCTGGTCCATGGCCCTCGGGAGGTCCGTTGATGAAATGGGGAAAGGTCTTTAAAGGGATAATGTTCATGATGCCACCTGTGGTATTTGGTCAGGGTGACCGACGCTGCTTAGGGGTCCGCTGGGGTGATGTTATGGCAGCTAGATGGTATACCTTCCCACAGATGAAGTATGTCCCCAGGGCTTCCCAGAGTGTAGATGGTGGATGATGTAAGGCACAGTGAATAACGAGGACACAAGGTTGCAGTCTCTTTACCTTTACTGAAGGCTTCAGCATCCACAGTCCAGGGTAGGGACCACAGGGTAGGCAGAGTCCGGCCGGTCTGAAGGCAAATCCAGAGTCACCTTATCCAGGTGGAATTCAATAGCCTTCCTCTAGCGTCTGGGCGTTGTAGTACCTCCCTGCTGAGCAACTCGGTAAGGTCCTCACAACTATTGTAGATGTTAAGTCTCTTCTCTCTGTCCCCCTGACGGATAGGACAAACCCGTATGACTGGTGGCCTCAGGCTTTTTATAGGGACCCTAGAGACGCCCTGGCCCCCACAAGTTGCCACCCTGCCTCCTGGGTAAATGGTCGGGCAGCCGACATGGAATCAACTGTCCTGCCAGCATAGAGATCCTTACTCCCTCGGTGTTCTGGCTACCGGTAGTGCGCTTCAGAAGGAGGCAGCCTGCTTCTAGCTGGTCTCCCCCTGATATTCTTCTCCTGTTGCTATGACTTCGTTGCTCACTCACTGCAACACAATTCCTTTCGTGTCCTTTCTTAGGATGCTGCCGCATGGGATGCAGGCGCAGCTCCGTGTACCTTCCTCTTCCACAGGCCACAGTCTGGAGCTGGCTGGAACCCACTCCTACCAGCCTCTGCCAAACTCAGTCGGGACTCACTGACTATCTCCTTCTCCCTCCAGTCAGCTTCTGTCTGGGTCGATGCCCAGTCAGCTTCTGCCTAACTTCCTAACCAACCCACCAGTTTTAACTAAGTGTGAGGAGTGCCCTAACAGATAGAAGCATGGCTCCCCCCGGCGGACTTGAGTGTGAAGTGTGTTTTGTGGTTGTGATACCTGGACAGAAGATCTCCTTCATTGCTTTCAAATGTAACATCACTCCCCCTGGTGGAAGAATAACATTACTGCAACGAACCAGGAATCTGGGGCGCTGCACACACAGTGCTCCATACTGTATAATGGCCACACATAATGCTCCATACTGTATAATAGCCACACATGATGCATGCTCCATACTGTATAATGGCCACACATGATGCTCAATACTGTATAATGGCCACACAGTGCTCCATACTGTATAATGGCCACACATGGTGCTCCATACTGTGTAATGGCCACACAGTACTCTATTCTGTATAATGGCCCCACATGATGCTCAATACTGTATAATGGCCACACATGATGCTCAATACTGTATAATAGCCACGCAGTGCTCCATACTGTACAATGGCTTGACATGATGCTCGATACTGTATAATGGCCACACAGTGCTCCATACTGTATAATGGCCCCACATGATGCTAAATACTGTATAATGGCCACACAGTGCTCCATACTGTATAATGGCCCCACATGATGCTAAATACTGTATAATGGCCACACAGTGCTCCATACTGTATAATGGCTTGACATGATGCTCCATACTGTATAATAGCCACACGGTGCTCCATACTGTATAATGGCCCCACATGATGCTAAATACTGTATAATGGCCACACAGTGCTCCATACTGTATAATGGCCACACATGATGCTGCCAGTGTACAGTCGGGGCTGTAGATGTGTCTCAGCAGCTCTGCTTACAATGCAGGAAAAGATTTCACCACCTGTCGCAGTCCACACTGCTGCCTCACATATCCTGTACATTGCAACGTAGCCCAGCTCTGGAAACCCTGCATGCACTCAGACAACACCACTATCTACTGGCTCCACTCCATAACTGCTGCAGTATATACAGGATATAAGCATGACTAACATGCTGCAGTGGATTGCTCTGGCTAACTGGCTGCACTGGATTGCTCTGGCTAACAGGCTGCAGTTTATTGCTCTGGCTAACAGGCTGCACTGGATTGCTCTGGTTTACAGGCTGCACTGGAGTGCTCTGGTTTACAGGCTGCACTGGATTGCTCTGGCTAACAGGCTGCACTCGGTTGCCCTAACTCCACACACACACACACACACACACACACACACACACACACACACACACACACACACACACACACACACACACACACACACACACACACACACACACACACACACACCTCAGAACATTCTCTCTCCCTCTCTGAACCACTGGAGAAGATATGGAGGGGGCGTGGCCTAATCAAGGGGGCGTGTCATCTGCTTCTCCTGCTGGCTGTGCGGGAGAAAGCAGAGTCTGTGCAGGACTGCTTGGCACAGCCTCACAATCAGGACAGTCCCGCAGTATGAGGTGCCCCTAATGTAATAGGAACAGTACCCCACAAGAGATAGAGTGTCAGAGTAAAAGCCAAAATGCCCCCACAGTAGTAACAGTCCAAATTTAGCTGCCATAGTAGACTGTGGGCCCTTGCGGTCAGGGCCCGCTCTCCTTTTGTACCAGTCAGCAACTTGTTTTGTTCAGGATTATTTCCCTTGTTTTTTGTTATGTATGCTCCTTTTCACATGTAGAGTGCTATGGTATAAATGGCACTATAATAATAATTATAATAATAATAATAATAATAATAGTGGCCCATAACAGCAATAGTCCTAATGTAACAGCCACAATGTCCTTGGCTGCCTGAATACTCCAGATGGGTGAGTTATTATAAAGTATGTCCCTGAAATACATTACCCCCTATTGGCTTTTTAGGGGTATGTTACGTGTGTGACGTCTCATCTGCGCTCTAATTTCATATCCCTTTAACAAAATGGGTTGTTTTTGTGATGCCGAGAATCGAGCAGCTTACACCAGAAGTATTTGTCTGACATTTCTCCAGGAGAAATGCAATGTCCTTATCGAGCAGCCTGGCAGGAGGTGGCGGTGACTGGAGGGCACTAACGCCCTGCGCTCGTGAACTCGTCTGGTGAGGACTACACAACATAACAATGGGCACTAACAGAAAAGTCTGTGCTGCCACCTTTGTGAATAAGCTTCTAGGCAGCCCACTGGCAAAAGTATTTACCCACCTTCAACAAATATTTCAGTTTCTGCAGAATTCCACTCAACAAAGGAGTGTTGAGATGAAAATGCTTAGCCTGTGCCCACTCGTATTAATACGGCACAAGCATTCCTTGGTATGGGTCTGGCGCTGGGCCTGCCATGTACTTCCTTCTTGTTCTTGAAGATCCCGAAGGCATGCGCTCACCGTCTCATTGTGAAATAATCTAATCCGCTATACTAGATCAAGTGTATCAGATATACATTTAGGAAACGTGGGTATCATATGTCTGTTGTGGAGGTATTTTGTGTGTACTGTATGTGTACTGAGTAGTATTATGTATGTATTGTGTAGGTATTATGTGTGTAGTGTATGTATACTGTGTGAGTATTATGTTGGGGCTGTGTATTGTCTGAGTGTTATGTTGGTGCTATATGTGTACTGTGCGGGTATTCTGTGTGTACCGTGTGGGTATTATGTGTGTACTGTATGTGGACTGTGCATGTATTATGTGTATAATGTATATTGTAAGGAAGCTAATGGTCATGTAGTCAATGGGAGGTATGTGTCACAGAGAAGGCTGCTCTCTGTGATGTAACCCAGAGTATTTTCCATAGGGCACGTAAGCACTAAGAGGTTCGTTTGGTGCACCTGGGACCAGGTTGTGGGTAGCTATGAGAGTTGGGCGGGTCTGGCTACCCACATACCTCACCTCTGGGTGTGGTTAACTGCCTATATAATGGACGCTGATGTTTGGCACATGGTCTGTGTGTTGGGAGGGAGAAGGCCTCCTGTGTGTTTGGCTCCAGAGCAAGCCTAGGAACTGGACACTAACCCAGCCTGTGTGCCCACAGGAAGGGCAGAGTAGAGTGCTGCTATGGACATTTTGTGTTGTATTTTCCTGATCTAAAGGCTGTTTATTTTCTGTTTTGCTTTAGGGGGTTTATGAAGTAATAAACCCCCCATGAACTTTTAAAGGAAGAAGCCTCCTGTTTTCCTCCCGACGCACCCAAGTAAAACTCCTACAATATGTACTGTGCATATATTTTGTGTGTACTGTATGTGTACTGTGCAGGTATTGTGTACTGTATGTGTACTATGAAGTTATTATGTCTGTACTATATATGTACTGTGCCGGTATTGTGTGGGTATTATGCACTGTATATGTACTGTGTAGATAATATACATGTACTCTGTGAGTATTGTGTGTATTGTGCAGCTATTTTGTGTGTACTATGTGTGTACTGTACTTGTACTAAGGAGGTATGTGTACTGTGTGGGTATTATGTACTGTGTCATGATCCCAATGGCAGGGGATCACAAAAGGACAAGCACAAAAAACAGAACAAGCTCTAGGGTGATGGAAACTGAGCTGACCGCGATCCTGAACCTAATTCACACAACTAACAGTAGCCGGGGAACGTGCCTACGATAGTTCCTAGACGTCTCGCGCCAGCCGAAGGACTAGCTTCCCCTATTAGAAGAAACACAGACCTCTCTTGCCTCCAGAGAAACACCCCACAGAAATAGCAGCCCCCCACATGTAATGACGGTGAAATGAGAGGAAAGCACATACGTAGTTATGAAAACAGATTCAGCAAAATGAGGCCCGCTAAAGCTAGATAGCAGAGGATACAAAAGTGAACTGCGCGGTCAGCGAAAAACCCTACAAAAAACCATCCTGAAATTACTTGAACTCATGTGCCAACTCATGGAACATGAGGAGTAATATCAGCCCACTAGAGCAACCAGCAACAAGGAATCACATAACTGCAAGCTGGACTAAAACAAAAATAAAGCAAAACGTGGAACAGGAAAATCAAAAACTTAGCTTGTCCTGAAGATTTCAGAAGCGGAAAGCAGAGGTAACAAGACACACTGATTACATTGATCACCGGCGAGGAAATGACAAGAAAGCCAGGTAAAATAGGAAACTCCCATATCCTGATAGAACAGGTGGACACCAGAGACCGCAGAGAACACAAGTCACCCAGTACCATCTGTAACCACCAGAGGGAGCCCAAAAACAGAATCCACAACAGTACTGTATACGAGTCGCCCACCAGGGCAGGGTACTCGGTGCCGAGTCCGGTCAGCTATTAAAGGGGATGTCACATGGCTGCAACCCGGTCCGTGGCCCTGGGACTCACTGTAAATGAGAACGGTCTTTAAAGGGGAATTGTGAATAAGGCTACGTTCATATTTGCGTTGTTGTGTGTTGCGTCGGCGACGCAACGCACAACGCCTGCAAAATGCATGCAAAAACGCATTGTTTTGTGACGCATGCGTCCATTTTTGGCTTGATTTTGGACGCAAAAAAATGCAACTTGCTGCGTCCTCTGCGCCCTGACGCTTGCGCCAAAAATGCTACATGCGTCACAAAATGCAAGGCAACGCATGTCCATGCGCCCTCATGTTTAATATAGGGGCGCATGAAGCATGCGTTGCCGAGGCTGCGCCCGACGCAACGCTAATGTTATTGACTACCCGGTAAGCCCCTTGTTTTTGATGTGATGGGGTAAAGTCAGTTCCTGACACCAATCCTCCATTTGTCCTGCAGAGCCATTGTCCTCCGCCTGGTTGGACGGGACCAAGGGTTCTGTTGCCTGTATTACATTATTATCAACAGTAAACAGTTTGACAAGTGTGGCATATCTGGCTAGGTGGACCTCTTTGTTTCCACAGTTACTGGTACCCTCCCCTTGCGGACTTCAACCACCCCTCTGGCTGTCAGGATTGTGGGCCTACTATCTGAATACACAGGTTCTACCACGGCCTGGTAATCTTTACCTCTAAGGCCTATTGCTGCCCGACACCATATTAATATTTCACTCCTGGGGGGTATTACAATGGGGATAGGATCACTCACTGTGACTCTGCCAATTTCTCCACCAGATAGTTCTACCTGCTGTCTCTGTACCAGGGCTCTGATTTCTTTTTGCAGGACTCTCTGCTCACTGGAACCAGCAGTTTCGGCCACCTGTTGTAAAAAGGCAATAACCTCGACAAGACAATTTTCAATTACATTAGTACCAATGGTCATTATAGGGTTGCATTCACGTCGGTCAATATCAACAATCACCATTCCTTGGCCTTTAATTCTACGCCCCACCTTAATGGTGACCTCCTTGTACCCCACCTGTGGCAAAGGCTGACCATTACTGGCTACTATTGTTAGATCACTATCTGGGCCACGGGTAATGTCTGTGTCAGCCCAATATCGTTTATAGAGTATGTAAGGCATAGTTGTAACCTGACAGCCGTTGTCCAACAAATCGTTCATCGGGATGCCGTCGGCAGGTTCCGGTGCCAAGGATTGCATGGGAGAAGGACCTGCCATGACGTCAAGGTCATGTGACCGCGACATCATCACAGGCCCTGCGCACCTGCGCGAGAAGGACCTGCCATGACGTCACGGTGACCGCGACGTCATGGCAGGTCCTTCTCGTGCAGGCACACAGGGCATGTGATGACGTCGCGGTCACATGACAGTGATGTCATGGCAGGTCCTTCTCGCGCAGGGCCTGTGATGACATCGCGGTAATGTGACCGCGCCGTCATCACAGGTCCTGCGCGCCTGCGCGAGAAGGACCTGCCATGACATCACGGTTATGTGACCGAACTACAAGGGGCCCTTGGAAGGTGAGTATATGTTTATTTTTTATTTTTTAACCTGTGACATACGTGGCTGGGCAATATACTACTACTACGTGGGCTGTGCAATATACTACATGGCTGGGCAATATACTACGTGACTGTGCAATATACTACGTGGCTGGGCAATATACTACGTGACTGGGCAATATACTACGTGACTGGGCCATATACTACGTGGCTGGGCAATATACTACGTGGGCTGTGCAATATACTACGTGGGCTGTACAATATACTACGTGGCTGTGCAATATACTACGTGGCTGGGCAATATACTACGTGGCTGGGCAATATACTATGTGGGCTGTGCAATATACTACGTGGGCTGTACAATATACTACGTGGCTGTGCAATATACTACGTGGCTGGGCAATATACTACGTGGCTGGGCAATATACTATGTGGGCTGTGCAATATACTACGTGGGCTGTACAATATACTACGTGGCTGTGCAATATACTACGTGGCTGGGCAATATACTACGTGACTGGGCAATATACTACGTGGCTGGGCAATATACTACGTGGCCTGGCAATGTACTACGTGGCTGGGCAATATGCTACGTGGGCTGTGCAATATACTACATGGACATGCATATTCTAGAATACCCGATGCGTTAGAATCGGGCCACCATCTAGTGATCTATACTTACCGTCAGGATACTGTCACTATATGACGTGCAGGAATTAACTCCGCCCCATTTTAACTCTATTGGCCATTTGAGGGTATAAATCCTATGACGCCCTTCCATAGACATGCCCCCAGGAAGAAGCATTCGAGAAACGCGTATCAGGGTTTGGAGGTGTAGCGTGTCACTCAGCACTGCACATGTGAAGCAGGCACAGACCCAGTTAGTATGTATTGATATGGGATGTTAATTTTGCTCTTTGCAATCAATCAGGATGTAGGTATGGTAGCTGGCGATACGGAACCCCAAATTGTTACCGCAATCGCTGTATGCATGGTTACACTCCTAATGTAATTTGGATGTCACACCTTTCATGCATCTGCACTTTAAAGGGACACTGTCACCTGAATTTGGAGGGAACAATCTTCAGCCATGGAGGCGGGGTTTTTTGTGTTTTTGATTCACCCTTTCCTTACCCGCTGGCTGCATGCTGGCTGCAATATTGGATTTAAGTTCATTCTCTGTCCTCCGTAGTACATGCCTGCGCAAGTTGCAATCTTGCCTTGCGCAGGCGTGTACTATGGAGGACAGAGAATGAACTTCAATCCAATATTGCAGCCAGCATGCAGCCAGTGGGTAAGGAAAGGGTGAATCAAAAACACAAAAAACCCCGCCTCCATGGCTGAAGATTGTTCCCTCCAAATTCAGGTGACAGTGTCCCTTTAAATATATGTCGCTTCATTTTGTATTTAAAAGGTCATATTTTCCTTTGAATGTACTGTATAGGTGATGATCAATGATTTTATTTGAAATAGATGTTGCAATTGCACTTTAGATAATAAGATAATATGCTGCTTCATCCTTTACTTTACCTTTTTTAGGAGCAACAAAAGAATTTGTAACCCCATTTGTTTTTCCCTGGGTATTCATGTGGATATACTTTAGCTGACCTCCTGCGGTTATTTGTTTTTGGTTTGAGGCACTATTTTATTTTTTGTGAGTATATTTTACTGCGACCAAATAAAGGTTAATTTTTTATATAATATAAAGGCACTTCTTGATTTAATATAGTGTAATGACTATATGATCAGTATGTTCTCATATTTTGTGAAGTGTTGCCCACCCCGTGTAGGGGAATGGGCTTGGGTAGTATGTTTATCAATTGTATGTGTATTGTGCATATATTGTGTGTACTGTATATGTACCGTGCATGTATTGTGTGTATTGTAGATGTACTGTGTGGGTATTATGTACTGTATGTATACTGTGCATTTATGTGTGTAATGTGCATGTATTGTGTGTACTGTACATGTGCTGTGTGGGTATTATGTACTGTATGTGTACTGTGCATTTGTGTGTATTGTATGTGTACTGTGCAGGTATTGTGTGTAATGTGCATGTATTGTGTGTATTGTACATGTACTGTGTGGGTATTATGTACTGTATGTGTACTGCGCATTTGTGTGTACTGTATTTGTACTGTGCAGGTATTGTGTGTACTGTACATGTACTGTGTGGGTATTATGTACTGTATGTGTACTGAACATTTGTGTGTAATGTGCATGTATTGTGTGTACTGTACATGTGCTGTGTGGGTATTATGTACTGTATGTGTACTCTGCATTTGTGTGTACTGTATGTGTACTGTGCAGGTATTGTGTGTACTGTACATGTGCTGTGTGGGTATTATGTACTGTATGTGTACTGTGCATTTGTGTGTATTGTATGTGTATTGTGCATTTATTGTGTGTACTGTATATGTACTGTGCATGTATTGTGTGTAATGTGCATGTATTGTGTGTATTGTACATGTACTGTGTGGGTATTATGTACTGTATGTGTACTGTGCATTTGTGTGTACTGTATGTGTACTGTGCAGGTATTGTGTGTACTGTACATGTACTGTGTGGGTATTATGTACTGTATGTGTACTGCGCATTTGTGTGTACTGTATGTGTACTGTGCTGGTATTGTGTGTACTGTACATGTACTGTGTGGGCATTATGTACTGTATGTGTACTGCGCATTTATTATGTGTGTACTGTATGTGTACTGTGCAGGTATTGTGTGTACTGTACATGTACTGTGTGGGTATTATGTACTGTATGTGTACTGTATGTACTGTGCAGGTATTGTGTGTATTGTACATGTACTGTGTAGGTATTATGCACTGTATGTGTACTGTGCATTTATGTGTGTATTGTGCATGTACTGTGTATTGTATATGTACTGTGCATGTATTGTGTAAGTGTATAGTGAAAGTATTTTGTGTGTGGGGTATGTGTACTGTGAGGGTATGTATGCACTGTATGTGTACTTTCAAGGTGCTGTATGTATGTCCTGTATGTGTTCTGTGCATGTATTGTGTGTGTACTGGGCAGGTATGTGTGTACTGTATATAGACTGTACATATATTATGTGTATAATGTATATGTACTGTGCATGTATTTTGTGTGTACTGTATGTGTTCTGTGTGTTATTATATTAGTGTTGTATCTGTACTGTGTAAGTACTGTTTGTTACACACAGTAGTCTTAGAGATACACCAGATCAGAATACAGTATCACACAAGGTAGGCTTATGTACCACAACATGTCCTTCTGGAGTGTGTCGTATATAAATTCAGTAACTACAGATTGTTTCCTCTAGTCTTTGAACATCCTGGTGCGGCATCCTTCCTTGCATTGCCCTTCAGTCCTCCCTGCTAGTACCACACAGTGGGTTCTGGGGCAGAGAATCGCATGTACGTTAACACGATAATTGCGGAGGACAGTTTCCATTATCACAGTAGGATACCAGGATGGAGATACCACATCGCTGAGGTGGAAGTAAGGGATGGTTGGTGCAGAGGCACGAAGCATTAAAGGGTACCATGTTGGAGACCCTAAGTGTCAGCAGTGCCAGGTCACTGTGTAAGACGTTGTCCAGGGTGAGATACAGTAAAAGAAAGAGAGAGAATGTGAAGGACACAGAACACTAGAGGATAGGGTTGAGCGAAACGGATCGGACAAATTCAAAAATTGCCGACTTTCGGCAAAGTCGGGTTTCATGAAACCCAACCCGATCCTAGTGTGGGATCGGCCATGAGGTCGGCGATCTTCACGCCAAAGTGGCGTTTCATATGACGCTTTCAGCGCCATTTTTCAGCCAATCAAGGAGGAGGCAGAGTGTGGGCAGCGTGATGACATAGGTCTCGGTCCTCACCATCTTAGAGAAGGGCATGACAGTGATTGGCTAGCTTTCTGCGGCGTCACAGGGGCTATAAAGGGGCATGCACGCCGACCACCATCTTACTTCTGCCGATCGTAGCATAGGGAGAGGTACTGAAGCTTCATCAGAAGAAGGGATATAGTTAGGGAGGGAAGATTAAGCCCTGAAACTGCTTGTGCTGTAGCGATTTCCACTGTCCAACACCACCATTTGTTTGCAGGGACAGTGGAGGCTATATTTTTGTGCATCAGCTATGTAGCTTATTAGGCTGCCTTATAAGGCTCCCTGATAGCTGCATTGCCGTTTGCACGCCGCTGTGCAAACCAACTGCTTTTTTAAAAGCAAAAATCCTGTTGCTCCTTTCTGCACAGTTCTCTTGTTTATTTGTCCACACTTTTGTGTGCAGCAGTCCTTTTTATTGCTGCCATACTTTTCCTGAGATCGTTGTAGGGAGATTGAAATTGTACTACAGTCCTTGTATTTTTTCATATATCTTCCAGCCACTTTCTGCCACTTACATGCCGCCTGTTTAGTCCTGTTACCAATTTTGAACTGCATTTAGCCTACTTTTTTATTGCGGGCCTACAAACTGTGTCTGCCACTCATTACAGTTGTCCTCCACTGAACAAAGCTATGCCGCCTGTTTAGTCCTGTTACCAATTTTGAACTGCATTTAGCCTACTTTATTATTTGGGCCTATATCTGTGTTTCCTCCTCATCCTGCCCATTGCCCAGCCACTTCTAGATGAGTCTACTAGTACATTTGTAAGGAGGTTGCTTTCCCTGCTCCTTACCTGGAACCACTTAGTCAGACAGCTGGGTTGTCGGGGGGAAGACTTTCTGCCCTGGACAGAAGGGACGATGTGACGACTGGGGGCAGAGAGGAAGAGAGGGGTGTGTGGTCAGAAAAGAGTGGGAGAGCAGAGCGCGCCAGACAGAGGGGACAGCGTGCCAGAGAGAGTATATAAAAATAAAGATTATTATTATTATTATTAGAGAGAAAGCAGGCTGCAGCGCCGCGCTCCCCATGACAGAGTGCTCCCTGTGAGGGCACTAAAGCTGGAGTGAGAGTGGGGACTTTTAAGCCTCCATCATCAGAGACGACGTATCCCTTTACAGTGAACTGAGCGCGCAGCCCCGGTGACCGCACTGACAAGCCAGGACCCCTGAGTGTGACTAAGGAAACTGCTCAGTGTGTGTGTATTCTTGCTGAAGAGAGAGAGACTGTCAGCCTAATATCCAGAGACTCCAGCAGAATGGCTGCCTAACTTCCTGCTTCCAGCTGCACAGGGAGAAAAGGCTGCAGAGGCTTAACCCCGGAGTTTCCAGGAGACAGAGAAGAGACTTCAGGATCTCAAGCCCTGCTGGTGACTGTACCCACTTGGAATAAGGACCCTCCAGTCAGGACCTCCCTGGACTGATAAGTTACGAGAACACTCGTTAACCCTTTTGATTCCGCTTAACTGTTTACTGTTTGATTTGTCTCTATTAACCCCCTGTTTACTCCCTGCGAGGAGAATCTTACTCCTGTTAATACATTCCCCTCAACAGTTAGTCTGTCTGTTCCGTGGTGACATACTAAACCCTGCACTCTATTACACATTGACCCAGTCCACTACATTCCCCTTGCACTCTATATAGCCAGAATCTGTCCCTGCTGAAAGTCAGGTTCCCCTTCCCGCATACTATACCACCTTACACGGAGACAAAGAGGAAGGTGCAGATGAAAGTGCAGATTCCTTCATCAGGTAGGGGGGGCATACTCGTTGGCGACATCACTGGCACAGGGCTCCTCATAGTACGCAAAAGTGTCTCTGGCAGTGGGAAGCGCCACCCGCCGTCAAACACCCCGCCGTACTATGAGGGGCCCCCTGCCAGTGCCAACGAGTGGGCCCCCTCTGCTTGCTCAGGATCACAGCACTTGCAAAGTTGAAATACTTACCTCTCCCTGCTCCACCGCCGTGACGTATTCTGCGTTTCCTGGGCCCACGAAAATCTTGAGCCAGCCCTACCCCCCCACAACTTTAGCCAGATGACCCCCTGTTTTCAATGCCTGACTATTATTATGAGAAATAGCAAAAATGCGGCAGCACTCACCCCGTGCCGTGAAGAAAATGGTGATCTTTCACATGTCTCAATAAAGGACTTAGACCACACCGAAGCTGGTGAGTGCTGCCGCATTTTTTCTATTTCTCATTTGCTGCACTGTTGTTTTCCATGCAAGCACCTCCATCTGGATGTCAGGCTCTCCGGTCACACCACTCATGGACTGTGGTAGCTCTTAGTGACGTGGCTGTGCGGTTCAGCTTTTTTCTCTAACTATTATTATAAAGTAAATTAAGATTGACAAGCTTAAGAAATAAGAATTTATGTTTTTGGCATTAAAATGGGCACTGTAGGTGTTTTCCTGTCCTCCACTCACTGCCGACTTTGATTCCTCATTGACTTGCATTGGGTTTCGTGTTTCGGTCGGCCCCCGACTTTTCGAAATAATTGGCCGATTTCACCCGACCCGACTTTTGACAAAGTCGGGTTTCGCGAAACCCGACTCGATCCTAAAAAAGTAAAAGTCACTCAACTCTACTAGAGGATAGTATGATAGAAACCGCTACAGCCAACTGACGAAAAGTAAGTGCGAGCCATACTGGGCCCCTGGAGTAGATGGCCTGAGAGAACTGTAGAGGCTGGGCATAGCCATAGCAGGAGAGCACCACCGTATGCCCAGGTTTGCATGCTTATCTGACCACTAGGTGGAGCTGTACTCTTTACTTTTTTCATATCTAGCCCCCCACAATCTCACATTATATACGCAGTATGTATGTATGTATGTATATATATATATATATATATATATATATATATATATATACGCAAACACAGATTGAGTCACCATAAGTTACATATAGGGAGGGAAATAAGTAAATAAGTATTTGATCCCTTGCTCTTAATGGTTGGTAGGGGTTCAAACACTTATTTCTCACTGCAAAATGCAAATACATACCTTGGTGAGAGTGAGGACTGTAGGTTAGAGCTGTTACAGAATCACCAGATAGAGATAATAGAAGCTTCAGGTTAGAGGTAACAAGAGAATCCTTCTCCAGCTCTGCAGCACATGTGTATTCCAAGATGGCACGGAGTACAAAACAGGAAGAGAAGGAAAAAGATAGGAGGAGCTAAAGACAGAAAGGTGTTGTGGGAAAAATGCAATAACAAATATTACAGTGATATAGCAAACGACCAGTAGATGGCAGCAAAGTATAACAAATACACTAAATGATAGAACTGAGCATATTAGCACTACATAAATGTCCATGTATGACTGAAAGTCTATCAGAATAAACTGAGCAGCACACTCCCCGTCTGAAATCCTTGGATTTCACTATACGAAACAGTCTCAAATTGGAAGTGTTTACCTGAAGTACATGGAGGGATACCTCAACCTGTAAGATAAAAACAACACATGCAATGCAACAATAACATATTGAATAACAAGATAGACGAATGTCTAGAACGAGTTCTTGAAGTAATCCAACGGATAACCCATCTTCGGATTGGAGAAGACTTCTGAAAGTCTATCAGAATAAACTGAGCAGCACACAGTATGAAGCTTCAAGAATAAATTCTCCTTGACATGTCACCTCCCTGCTACTATCACACATCATTACGGTCCTGCCTGTGACTACAGTCAAATTAGTAACATAGTAACATAGTTAGTAAGGCCGAAAAAAGACATTTGTCCATCCAGTTCAGCCTATATTCCATCATAATAAATCCCCAGATCTACGTCCTTCTACAGAACCTAATTGTATGATACAATATTGTTCTGCTCCAGGAAGACATCCAGGCCTCTCTTGAACCCCTCGACTGAGTTCACCATCACCACCTCCTCAGGCAAGCAATTCCAGATTCTCACTGCCCTAACAGTAAAGAATCCTCTTCTATGTTGGTGGAAAAACCTTCTCTCCTCCAGACGCAAAGAATGCCCCCTTGTGCCCGTCACCTTCCTTGGTATAAACAGATCCTCAGCGAGATATTTGTATTGTCCCCTTATATACTTATACATGGTTATTAGATCGCCCCTCAGTCGTCTTTTTTCTAGACTAAATAATCCTAATTTCGCTAATCTATCTGGGTATTGTAGTTCTCCCATCCCCTTTATTAATTTTGTTGCCCTCCTTTGTACTCTCTCTAGTTCCATTATATCCTTCCTGAGCACCGGTGCCCAAAACTGGACACAGTACTCCATGTGTGGTCTAACTAGGGATTTGTACAGAGGCAGTATAATGCTCTCATCATGTGTATCCAGACCTCTTTTAATGCACCCCATGATCCTGTTTGCCTTGGCAGCTGCTGCCTGGCACTGGCTGCTCCAGGTAAGTTTATCATTAACTAGGATCCCCAAGTCCTTCTCCCTGTCAGATTTACCCAGTGGTTTCCCATTCAGTGTGTAATGGTGACATTGATTCCTTCTTCCCATGTGTATAACCTTACATTTATCATTGTTAAACCTCATCTGCCACCTTTCAGCCCAAGTTTCCAACTTATCCAGATCCATCTGTAGCAGAATACTATCTTCTCTTGTATTAACTGCTTTACATAGTTTTGTATCATCTGCAAATATCGATATTTTACTGTGTAAACCTTCTACCAGATCATTAATGAATATGTTGAAGAGAACAGGTCCCAATACTGACCCCTGCGGTACCCCACTGGTCACAGCGACCCAGTTAGAGACTATACCATTTATAACCACCCTCTGCTTTCTATCACTAAGCCAGTTACTAACCCATTTACACACAATTTCCCCCAGACCAAGCATTCTCATTTTGTGTACCAACCTCTTGTGCGGCACGGTATCAAACGCTTTGGAAAAATCGAGATATACCACGTCCAATGACTCACCGTGGTCCAGCCTATAGCTTACCTCTTCATAAAAACTGATTAGATTGGTTTGACAGGAGCGATTTCTCATAAACCCATGCTGATATGGAGTTAAACAGTTATTCTCATTGAGATAATCCAGAATAACATCCCTCAGAAACCCTTCAAATATTTTACCAACAATAGAGGTTAGACTTACTGGCCTATAATTTCCAGGTTCACTTTTAGAGCCCTTTTTGAATATTGGCACCACATTTGCTATGCGCCAATCCTGCGGAACAGACCCTGTCGCTATAGAGTCCCTAAAAATAAGAAATAATGGTTTATCTATTACTAGCACTAATTAGCACTTTGTCACTGGAAATAACAGATAAGATCCGAGCAGCAGCACAGATCTACAAATCGATTTGCCCAGCTGCATATGAAGCGCCCACTAGGGCCGTGGGGTACTCGGGCCGGGTCCGACGGTTCTTCCTTCTGCGCTGTTCTCTTAGGTTCTTGCTGCCTGAAGCTCTGCACAAGTCCCTCTCCTGCGTGTTGCTTCTAACCTGTATGGCAGACAGCGTGAGCCTATCACGGGCACTGCATTTTCACTGGCAGCCCCGGGCTCTTGGCCTGCTGTGGTGCCTCCAGGTGTTCCGTGTAGCCAGGGAGTTTGCAGTTCCCTGCCCTCCAGATTCGGCTGTCGGGGCGTACAGCACCCACACAGCCAAGGACTCTGGCGTCCTCTTTGTCAGCGCTCTATTCTGGAGCAAGCTTGGTTACAGCTCTATTACCCAGGTTCTCCTTTGCTTGCCTCCTCTCCTCTCAGACTACTCACTGACTAACCCTGCCTACAGGCCAGAACTTATAGGGAAGCTCCCCTAAAATCGGGTGTTAGAGCTCCCCCTTCTGGTCTGGAGTCAGGAAGGTGTTGGATGCTGGTGTTACCTGGTAAGGGGACCCCTCCTTGCTTCCAGGCATGACATCACCCCCTGTGAGGGAGGCAATGCCACTGTGGCAACGGGACTCCTGGGGTGCCACACATATATGAGGCTTACCATGAACTATAGATTTGTCTCCCTTGATTATTGCAGTTTTTACTTCCTGCACTGCAGGTCTCACTTTTAGCTTTGCTGTTTAGACTGGATCAGAGTCAGCAAAGTTATCTCATTATCAGTAGACTTGGATGTCAGCAGAGAGAGCTGGGTAAGTAGACTTACATCAATAGTAACATGAAAGTGCCCTAAAAAATAAACACAGAGGACAGTGACATCAGAAAGAACCTATACAAAGAATTAGTCCTCTAAGCAAATTTTACGTAAAAGATAAATGATTTTATTGAAACACATGATTAATTTTTTTTTTTTAAAAGAAAGATGCAAACAACAGAATAGAAATGGACAACAAGCCAACATTGAGCAAATAAATAAATTATGTCAAAAATACATCGAAAATACAGCAGCTTGCACTGATAAATCCTAAATATATAAAAGCAAATATGCTTAAATGAGGAGCGATGAAGTGCAGGGTGCAGATAACTAGAGGTAAGAAAGGACATGAGTGGAGGAACTGGACTTTACTGAGTTTTGTTTTTTGGAGGCTCCATAAAAGGTTTACACAAAAAGTATAAAAAAACAAAGTGAAAAAAGTATTTCAATTCATAGGAGGATCCAAAAAAACCAAAAAGGATTTCTTTGCACACCATAGCTCAAGATAATGGAAGTAATAGCAAGTGCATAGTAACATAAACAAATATGCATTTAAACAAGCTAGAGGGTGCAAGTAATTACCCAGGGTCCAGGTAGCTCGGTACACTGGAGCTACCTGGACCCTGGGTAATTACTCGCACCCTCTAGCTTTTATATATGCATATTTGTTTATGCAAAGGGCAGATAATAGAACACGGTCAGTAGAGTTATCTAATTATAATAGGATTAGAATAGGATCAGCTTGCTATCATTAGAGGGCAGAATGAGCAGAGTCATAATACTATCATGAGACTGTCATGGTATTGTGCAGTATCCCTGTCCCTCTGATTACTCCGGAAGGTGGAGACGCCAGGGTCACGTGCCTTTGTGTCATCTGACCACAACACCTTCTCCCAATCACTCACAGAATCATCTAGGTGTTCATTGGCAAACTTCAGACCGACCTGCACATGCGCCTTCTTGATCAGGGAGACCTTGCGGGCACTGAAGGATTTTAAACCTTTACGGCGTAATGTGTTAGCAATGGTTTTCTTGGTGACTGTGGTCCCAGCTGCCTTGAGATCATTAACAATTTCCCCCCATGTACTGTAGTTTTAGGCTGATCTCTCACCTTCCTCATGATCTTGGATACCCCATGAGGTGAGATTTTGCATGATGCCCCAGATCGATGTGATTGACAGTCATTTTGCATTTCTTCCATTTTCTTACTATTGCATTATGGTTTTGTAGCCCATTCCAGCTTTGTGCAGGTCTATGATTTTGTCACTGACATCCTTATAAAGCTCTTTGGTCTTGCCCATGTTGTAGAGGTTAGAGTCTGACTGATTAATAGAGTCTATGTAAGACAGCTGTCTTTAATGCAGGTAATGAGTTGATTAGGAGCGTCTAACTGGTCTCTAGGAGTCAGAACTCTTAATGGTTGGTAGGGGACCAAATACTTATTTCTCACTGCAAAATGCAAATACATTTATATAATTTATACAATGCGATTTTCTGGATTTTATTTTTGATATTCTGTCTCTCAATGTTAAAATTAACCTACTCTTACAATTATAGACTGTTCATGTCTTTGTCAGTGGGCAAACTTACAAAATCAGCAAGGGATCAAATACTTATTTCCCCCTTTGTATACCAGAGGGGAGTGTCCAACACAGAACAGCTGAGGCAATCCATGATGGTGAGCATCAGCAGATCAACTGAACTGATAAACCCTTGCAATGCCAAAGCAAGGAAAGCAAAGCAGTTCTATCCAATGCAGGAGTTTGGATAACTTGATGCCACAATCTTCTGGCCCTTATCTGTTGCGGTATCCCAGTGACAGTACCTCCCCTTTTAAGAGGCACCTCCGGGAACACCAGGACCAGGTTTATCTTGGTGTACAGGCTTGAAAAGACCGCACCAACCTGATTGCATGAACATCAGGTGTTGGTACCCCCAATCTCTCCTCAGGACCGCAACCCTTCCAGTGTACCAGATACTGAAGAGACCAGCATACCAGAATAATCTTCGCTATCAGGAGTTCCAGATTCCCATCAACAATGACTGGGGAAAGTGGGAGTGGGGATGGTTCAGAGGAAGCAATGTATTTTTGGAGAAGTGATCAGTGAAACACATTAACGAATTTTAAAAGTGGGTGGCAAAGCAAGGCGAAAAGCTACTGGAGTGACAACGGCCACAATCTTATAGGGACTGATTAACCTGGGTCCGAGTGTCCAAGAAGGAACCTTCAACTTAATGTTCTTCAAGGACAAGCACACCAAATCACCAATACACAGGTCCAGACCCACCAAACGTCTCTGATCAGCCATACTCTTATATTTGGGCCCCATCATCTTCAATTTATCAGGAACACCTTGCCACACTGATGTAATAGACAAAGAAAACTATTCCTCCTTGAAGGAGCATAATTTAGGATGAAATCCGTATGCCCCCAAAAACTTGCCAGTAAATTTATGACAACAGTTATTCACAGCGAACTCAGCTAGAGGTAAATATCCTCCTGATTCTCAGACACAAAACACCTAAGATCTATCTCAAGATTCTGGTTCACATGTTCAGTTTGCCCATTAGACTGTGGATGAAAGGCAGATGAAAATGACAGATGAACCCCCAAGTGAGCACAAAATACTTTCCAAAAGTGGGAAATAAGTTGCACCGTCTGTGAGAAACAATATCAGATGGAATCCCATGTAATTTCACAATTTATTTACTAAAAATTGAAGCCAAGGTCATTAGGCAAAGCAGGTAGCGCAATGAAATTAGTCATCTTGCTGTATATGTCCACCACCACCAATATTACAGTATTATCTGCCAATACGCGTAGATCAATGATGAAATCTACAGACAAATGAGTCCAAGGTCTGTGGTGGCTTTACTACCAGGATGTCCAACCAAGACCGAACCATGATGTTCAATCAAAATTTCAAGACGGAGGTTCACAGAAACAAACAGTTTACCTGAAGGACAAGCAGCAAGGGCGTCCCTATGAGCATCTACGACCTCCCTCTCCAGATCAGAACATATAGTCCTTTCTGTAATATAGAGACCAGTTCACAACACCACAACAACCTCTTCCCCCAGGAAAATTAGATAAGGCATCCACCTTAACGTTCTTATCCCCTGGCCTTTACATCACAAAAAAGTTGAATCTAGTGAAGAGCAATGACTGTCAGAAATTTGCAGATTCCGGATACAAAAGATTTTTGTGATCGGTGATTACCATGACTGGATGAACTGTCCTCTCAAAAAAATGTTGCCACTCCTCAAAAGCCTACTTCATTGCCAAAAGTTCCCTACTACTAGTGTCATGGTTTTTTCTCGGTGGATGACAGTTTCTTTGAAAAGTATGCACACAGACGCCATTTACTTGAAGATGTACCATACGACATACAGTCCCAACACCCGCTTCTGACGCATCAGCCTCTACAACGAATGACTAAGTGACGTCAGGCTGTATAAGAATCACCACAGAAGCAAAACATTTCTTTAAAGTATCAAATGCCTCACTGGCCAGACTGGACCATTTGGAATAGTCTGTCCCTTTCCTGGTCATATCCTTCAGAGGTTTGGCCACTACCGATAAATTCTTGATGAACTTACGGTAGTAATTGTCAAACTCTAAAAACCTTTGTAAACCTTTGTCTTTAGGACGATCCCAATCCATTACCGTCTGTACTTCCATCGGATCCATGTGAGAACCGGTGGCCGATAAGTAATGAACCAGAAAAAGGATCTCCTGAACCGAAAACATACATTTCTCTTGGTTGACATATAATTTATTGTCCCCGAATATTTGTAAGAGCTGCCTGACGTACCTAATGTGACTTGAGGTCTGGCGAATAAATCAATGTCATCAAGATAGACTACAACAAATTTACCTGCCAGGTAACAAAACAAATGTCATTTACAAACTGCTGAAAGATGGCGGGAGCATTAGTTAATCCAAATGGCATCACAAGGTTTTCATAGTGTCCCTCAGGGGTATTAAAAGCAGTCTTCCACTCATCCCCCTCCTTTTATATGGATGAGTTTATAAGTTAACCCCTTAGGTCCAGTTTATAAAACCATTTTGCCCCTACGATTTGGTTAAAGAGAACTGGAATGAGAGGGAGAGGTTATGGATCCTGGACCATGATCAGATTTTGTGACGCCCCAGGGTCCTTGTTGTCACAGCGGTATTGCTTTCCTCACGAGGAGAGTGATGTCATGCTTGGAAGCGAAGGATGATCTTCTTTATCAGGTAACCACAAAGCACACAACACTCCAGGCCAGAAGGGGGAGCTCTAACCCTGTTTATGAGTGGCTCCCCTATATATATTCTGGTCTGGAGGAAAAGTGAGTTAGTTCCTGTCAGAGAGACAGAGGGGAAGCCAGGGAGGAGGCTGTCATGGGGAGCTGGTGAGAAAGGAGTACAGCTGAGCAGACGTGGGAGTCTGCAGCTCCTGGCAGAAAGAGAGATAAAGGACTGAGGGACCGGGCAGCCACGAGAAAGAGCTGCAGCTCCTGGACAGAGATAACACAGAAAGACAAACAGATTTGTAGTGAGCATGCAGGAGAGTGAAGCACATGCGAGTGACAACTGGGGAGGGCAGCTGCGATTGGGCTATCTTCCTGCGAAGCGCAGATACCGGTAGCCGGACGACCGAGGTTGTGAGTGACTCCAAGACTTACAGCAGAAACTGGCAGGACAGCTGAACTACACGTAACCTGTCTGCCCTAATACCCAGGAGACACAGTGGCGCATAGAGCCCGGGTCATGATAGAGACCCTGTAAAAAGGCTCGAGTCACCTGTCATACGGGTTTGTGTCCCACCTTTATGGAGGACAGAGAGAACTGTGAGGACCTTGCCAGAAGTCATAGGCAGTAAAGGACTACAACACCACTGCGCTAATAGGAAGGCTTTTAACTCCACCTGGTAAAGGGGACTCTGAATGTGTTTCCAAGCCGGCCTGACCCTGCCTGTACCTGTGATCTGGTGCCCTGGACTGTGGCTGCCTGAAGTCTTCAGCAAACCAGGTAAAGAGACTGTAAACCTGTGTCCTCCGTTCTTTACTGCACCACCCACCATCCTCATCTATACATCGGGAGCTTTGGGGAACTACTTCACCAGTGGGAAGTTATACCATCTAGCTGCCATAACATCACCCCAACGGACCCCTTTAAGCAGCGTCGGTCCCCTCTGACCGAATACCACAGGTGTCTAGGCGGCCGCCACCTTCCCCGCCTAGACACTGCTTGTATCGGCGCCCCCCACTGAATCACCAATGCGGACTTCTTGATCCTGTATCGCGCCTCCATTGCGCCACCAATTGCTGCACATATATATTCTATGAAGGTGACAGACACGGCACGGAGGAAGTATAATATTTTCCTACTTCCACCACCTTTCCCCTGCTGGGACCCTCGGATTTGCAGGGTCACATAGGAGCCAGCTAATAACCCAGCCAACCTGACCCTTGACAGATGTCTCAAAACTACTGCTGGACTATTCTTTAACTACTTCTATTGAAAACTAAGACAATATATCCGTCATCTGGGTTACATCTGGACCATCTTTACCTGTTTACATATAATTGTATCCTTGTTCTCACAGGACGCGCTACGAACAGACTTTAAGGCACCATTTGTGAACAAGGCCACTGAGTGGCCGAAACGTTAAAATTGTTGCCTTACTGTTTCGTCCCTGCATCTTCAATAAATATATTCACTTCAGCAAAATTTGAACTAGATGAGTGCAGTGTTTTGACTTTTCTCTAGTAACTGGCGGTCTCCGGATCCTGTTCACTGGCACCATCAAAACTCCACCTATTGGTCGAATGCTAGCTCTTTGTTTTTTCTACACTTCAATATTACACTGAAGAATGCCCTGGATGAAGCAGCACCTTCTACACGCAGAAAGACCCGACACAGACAACGGCAGCCCTGGCACACTATGCAAACACGCTTTCTTCAGCGCTGCTCAAGGTGTGCAGAGCGGCAGTGGAGAAAATCTCTCTTAGCAGAAGACTTCATCCACTATAAGTTCATGCTCAAAACCTATAACTCTGCCCTTTCTCTGGCGAAACAATCCTACTTCACCACCCTCATCACCTCACTATCCAACAACCCAAAACGATTTTTTGAAACCTTAAACTCCCTCCTGAAACCTAAAGTACAGGCCCCCATCTCCAATCTCAGTGGTGAGGATCTGGCCACTTATTTCCTAGAAAAAATCAACCACATCCATCAGGATATCTCAGCCTAATCTCCTCAGTGCCTGGATCCCCTTCCCTGCCGCACCTCAAGCTCACTAGACATCTTTGAGCCTGTTTCAGAAGAAGAAGTTTCCAAGCTCCTCGCTTCTGCTCAGCCTACAATCTGCAATAGTGACCCCATTCGTTCACCTCTCCTGCAGTCTCTCTCACCAGTGGTCACCACTCACCTGACTAAAATATTTAACCTCTCTCTTTCCTCAGGCATCTTTCCCTCCTCATTTAAACATGCCATCATTACCCCTTTACTTAAAAAGCCATCCCTGGACCAGAACTGCATGGCTAACTACAGACCTGTCTCTAACCTTTCCTTCATCTCTAAACTCCTGGAACGCTTGGTCCACTCCCGTCTAATCCGCTATCTCTCGGATAACTCTCTTCTTGACCCCTTACAATCTGGTTTCCGCTCTTTACACTCCACTGAAACTGCCCTCACTAAAGTCTCTAATGATCTAATAACAGCTAAATCCAAAGGTCATTGCTCCCTGCTGATTCTCCTGGATCTCTCTGCCGCATTTGACACTGTGGATCACCAGCTCCTTCTCACCATGCTCCGCTCCATAGGCCTCAAGGACACAGCCCTCTCCTGGTTCTCCTCCTACCTCTCTGACCACTCCTTCACTGTATCTTTTGCCGGCTCCTCTTCCTCTCCTCGTCCCCTTACTATCGGGGTTCCACAGGGCTCAGTCCTGGGCCCCCTCCTCTTCTCTCTATACACTGCCCCTATTGGACAAACAATCAGCAGATTTGGGTTCCATTACCATCTCTATGCTGACGACACTCAATTATACACTTCTTCCCCCGACATCACCCCTACCCTAATTCAAAATACCAAGGATTGTCTGTCTGCTGTCTCTAACATCATGTCCTTCCTCTATCTGAAACTAAATCTCTCCAAAACTGAACTACTTGTGTTTCCCCCTTCTACTAACCTCACTCTATGCAACATCGAAATTACCCTGGAGGGTTCAACTATAACTCCGAAGCAGCGTGACCGCTGTCTTGGGGTGATATTCGACACCGAACTTTCCTTTACTCCCTATATCCGATCACTCACTCGCTCCTGTCACCTGCATCTTAAAAACATCTCCAGAATCCGACCTTTTCTCACCTTTGAAACTGCTAAGACTCTTACTGTCGCTCTTATTCATTCTCGTCTGGACTACTGCAACTCTCTTCTGATCGGTCTCCCTCTTTCCAAACTTTCTCCTCTCCAATCCATCTTTAATGCGGCAGCCAGGGTCATATTTCTGTCCAGCCGCTTCACTGATGCCTCCATCTTGTGCCATTCATTACACTGGCTACCCATTCACTACAGGGTCCAGTATAAACTCATCTCACTCACCCACAAAGCTCTCCACAGTTCTGCACCGCCTTATATCTCTTCTCTCATCTCCCTCTATCGCCCTATACGTGCCCTCCGTTCTACAAATGACCTAAAGGCCCCTTCACATTAAGCGACGCTGCAGCGATACCGACAACGATCCGGATCGCTGCAGCGTCGCTGTTTGGTCGCTGGAGAGCTGTCACACAGACCGCTCTCCAGCGACCAACGATGCCGGTAACCAGGGTAAACATCGGGTAACTAAGCGCAGGGCCGCGCTTAGTAACCCGATGTTTACCCTGGTTACCATCCTAAAAGTAAAAAAAACAAACAGTACATACTTACCTAACGCTGTCTGTCCTCCAGCGCTGTGCTCTGCACTCCTCCTGTACTGTCTGTGTGAGCACAGCGGCCGGAAAGCAGAGCGGTGACGTCACCGTTCTGCTTTCCGGCTGACCGACGCTCACAGCCAGTACAGGAGGAGTGCAGAGCACAGCGCCGGGGACAGACAGCGGTAGGTAAGTATGTACTGTTTGTTTTTTTTACTTTTAGGATGGTAACCAGGGTAAACATCGGGTTACTAAGCGCGGCCCTGCGCTTAGTAACCCGATATTTACCCTGGTTACCAGTGAACACATCGCTGGATCGGCGTCACACACGCCGATCCAGCGATGTCCACGGGAGATCCAGCGACAAAATAAAGTTCTGGACTTTCTTCAGCGACCAACGATCTCCCAGCAGGGGCCTGATCGTTGGTCGCTGTCACACATAACGATTTTATTAACGATATCGTTGCTACGTCACAAAAAGCAACGATATCGTTAACAATATCGTTATGTGTGAAGGTACCTTAAGACTAACATCTCCTGTAATCCGAACCTCACACCTCCGTCTCCAAGACTTCTCTCGTGCTGCGCCAGCTCTCTGGAATGCACTTCCCCAGACGATCAGACTGATACCTAGCCCCGACCTATTCAAGCGCGCTTTAAAAACCCATCTCTTCAAACAAGCCTACCAAATCAACTACTCAGTAAACTAACTTTGTCCTGTTCCCTCCTTCCAAATATTATCTGCATGTGAATCTGCACCCTACTATTCATCTGTCTCCACACCCTCCATGCACATGATAACTGCACTTGATACTTGACTATTGCACTTAAACACACAGGCTGATGACCGGATCATGCAGCTTTATATGAAAATCCCTATTTATTATAATTGCCAGACCTGAAATAACAAGCACTTTTCACCTATTGTGTCCCCCCATTTCCTTGTAGATTGTAAGCTTGCGAGCAGGGACCTCACCCCTAATGTCACTGTTTACATTGTCTTAACTTGTACTGAATTTATTGTCTGTACATGTCCCTGCTTATTGTAAAGTGCTGCGGAATTTGTTGGCGCTATATAAATAAAAATTATTATTATTATTATTACATTTACGGTTGGGATTAGGGTTAGGGGTGTGTCAGGGTTAGAGGTGTGGTTAGGGTTACCGTTAGGATTAGGGTTAAGGGTGTGTTTGGATTAGGGTTTCAGTTATAATTGGGGGGTTTCCACTGTTTAGGCACATCAGGGGCTCTCCAAACGCGACATGGCGTCCGATCTCAATTCCAGCCAATTCTGCGTTGAAAAAGTAAAACAGTGCTCCTTCCCTTCCGAGCTCTCCCGTGTGCCCAAACAGGGGTTTACCCCAACATATGGGGTATCAGCGTACTCAGGACAAATTGGACAACAACTTTTGGGGTCCAATTTCTCCTGTTACCCTTGGGAAAATACAAAACTGGGGGCTAAAAAATAATTTTTGCAGGAAAAAGATTTTTTATTTTCACGGCTCTGCGTTATAAACTGTAGTGAAACACTTGGGGGTTCAAAGTTCTCACAACACATCTAGATAAGTTCCTTGGGGGTCTAGTTTCCAATATGGGGTCACTTGTGGGGGGTTTCTACTGTTTAGGTACATTAGGGGCTCTCCAAACGCAATGTGACACCTGCAGACCAATCCATTTAAGTCTGCATTCCAAATGATGCGCCTTCCCTTACGAGCTCTGCCATGCGCTCAAACGGTGGTTCCCCCCCACATATCGGATATCAGCATACTCAGGACAAATTGGACAACAACTTTTGGGGTCCAATTTCTCCTGTTTCCCTTGGGAAAATATAAAACTGGGGGCTAAAAAATAATTTTTGTAGGAAATTTTTTATTTTTTTATTTTTACGGCTCTGCATTATAAACTTCTGTGAAGCACATGGGGGTTCAAAGCGCTCAACACACATCTAGATAAGTTCCTTAGGGGGTCTACTTTCCAAAATGGTGTCACTTGTTGGGGGTTTCAATGTTTAGGCACATCAGTGGCTCTCCAAACGCAACATGGCGTCCCATCTCAATTCCTGTCAAATTTGCATTGAAAAGTCAGACGGCGCTCCTTCGCTTCCGAGCTCTGCCATGCGCCCAAACAGTGGTTTACCCCCCACATATGGGGTATCGGTGTAACATAGTAACATAGTAACATAGTTAGTAAGGCCGAAAAAAGACATTTGTCCATCCAGTTCAGCCTATATTCCATCATAATAAATCCCCAGATCTACGTCCTTCTACAGAACCTAATAATTGTATGATACAATATTGTTCTGCTCCAGGAAGACATCCAGGCCTCTCTTGAACCCCTCGACTGAGTTCGCCATCACCACCTCCTCAGGCAAGCAATTCCAGATTCTCACTCAGGTGTACTCAGGACAAATTGTACAACAATGTTTGGGGTCCATTTTCTCCTGTTACCCTTGGTAAAATAAAACAAATTGGAGCTGAAGTAAATTTTTTGTGAAAAAAAGTTAAATGTTCATTTTTATTTAAACATTCAAAAAATTCCTGTGAAACACCTGCAGGGTTAATAAACTTCTTGAATGTGGTTTTGAGCACCTTGAGGGGTGCAGTTTTTAGAATGGTATCACACTTGGTTATTTTCTATCATATAGACCCCTCAAAATGACTTCAAATGAGATGTGGTCCCTAAAAAAAATGGTGTTGTAAAAATGAGAAATTGCTGGTCAACTTTTAACCCTTATAACTCCCTAACAAAAAAAAAAATTGGTTCCAAAATTGTGCAGATGTAAAGTAGACATGTGGGAAATGTTACTTATTAAGTATTTTGTGTGACACATCTCTGTGATTTAATTGCATAAAAATTCAAATTTTTGCCAAATTTCCATTTTTTTCACAAGTAAATGCAGGTAATATCAAAGAAATTTTACCACTATCATGAAGTACAATATGTCACGAGAAAACATTGTCAGAATCACCAAAATCCGTTGGAGCGTTCCAGAGTTATAACCTCATAAAGGGACAGTGGTCAGAATTGTAAAAATTGGCCTGGTCATTAACGTGCAAACCTCCCTTGGGGGTAAAGGGGTTAAAAACAGGGTCAGTAGAGTAATCTCACTGTTATAAGAGGGCAAGCTCAGAAGGGTCATCCTGTTATCAGTAGAGGATAGGATAAGTAGAGTCATCTTATTATCATAACAGAGCAGGGTCAATATTCATCTCACTATCATAAGAGGGTATAGTTCTCATTATCAGTGAAGAATCAGATCATGAAAGCTATCTAATCATTAAAGGGCAGAGTTATTTAATTATCAGAAGAGGAGATGATCAGTAAAGTCTAATCACTATCATTAAGGGACCAGGTATATAAAGGACAGGCTCATTATCAATGGAGGGTGGGATCAGGAAAGTCTCATTATCATATTAGAATAAGGTGAATAGAGTCATCTCATTATCATAATAAAGCATAGGCAGAAGAGTTAACTCATTATTATAAGACTAGATGGTGGCCCGATTCTAATGCATCGGGTATTCTAGAATATGCATGTCCACGTAGTATATTACACAGCCCACATAGTATATTGCCCAGCCACGCAGTATATTGCCCAACCACGTAGTATATTGCCCAGCCATGTAGTATATTGCCCAGCCACGTAGTATATTGCCCAGCCCACGTAGTATATTGCCCAGCTCACGTAGTATATTGCCCAGCCACGTAGTATATTGCCCAGCCACGTAGTATATTGCCCAGCCACATAGTATATTGCCCAGCCACATAGTATATTGCACAGCCCACGTAGTACATTGCCCAGCCACATAGTATATTGCCCAGCCACGTAGTATATTGCACAGCCACGTAGTATTTTGCACAGCCCATGTAATATATTGCCCAGCCACGTAGTATATTGCCCAACCACATAGTATATTGCCCAGCCACATAGTATATTGCACAGCCCACGTAATATATTGCCCAGTCACGTAGTTTATTGCCCAGTCACGTAGTATATTGCCCAGTCACGTAGTATATTGCCCAGTCACGTAGTATATTGCCCAGCCACGTAGTATATTGCCCAGCCACGTAGTATATTGCCCAGTCACATAGTATATTGCCCAGTCACGTAGTATACAGCACAGAGCCATGTAGTATATTGCACAGCGACGTAGTATACAGCACAGAGCCATGTAGTATATTGCATTGGCCAGTCACGTAGTATATTGCCTAGCTACGTAGTATATTGCCCAGCCACGTATGTCACAGGTTAAAAATAAAAAATAAACATATACTCACCTTCCGAGGGCCCCTTGTAGTTCGGTCAGATGACAGTGACGTCATGGCAGGTCCTTCTCGCGCAGGCGCGCAGGACCTGTGATGACATTACGGTCACATGACCGTGACATCACGGCAGTTCGGTCTCGCGCAGGCGCGCAGGCCCTGTGATGACGTCGCGGTCACATGACCGTGACGTCATGGCAGGTCCTTCTCCCATACCATCCTTGCCACCGGAACCTGCCGCTTGCATGGAGCGGTCACCGGAGCGTCGCGATAGGTGAGTATATAATGATTTTTTATTTTTTTCATTATTTTTAAAATTAGATGTTTTTACTATTGACGCTGCATAGGCAGCATCAATAGTAAAAACTTGGTCACACAGGGTTAATAGCGGTGGTAACGGAGTGAGTTACCCGCGGCATAACACGGTCCGTTACCGCTGGCATTAACCTTGTGTGAGCGGTGACTGCAGGGAGTATGGAGCGGGCGCCGGGCGCTGACTGCAGGGGAGTAGGGAGGGACTAATCGGACTGTGGCCGTCGCTGATTGGTCGCGGCAGCTATGACAGGTAGCTGGCGAGACCAATCAGTGACTTGGATTCCATGACAGACAGAGGCCGCGACCAATGAACATCCGTGACAGACAGAAGGACAGACAGAAAAACGGAAGTGACCCTTAGACAATTATATACTAGATTAAGTCATCTCAATATCATTAGACGACAGAGTGAGGAGAGTTATATTATCATGAGAGGATAATGACAACAGATTCATCTTATTATTATTATTATAGGAAGGGGCAATCAAAGTTGTCCAATTAAAATTACAATGTAAATCAGCGGAGTCATCTCAATAATATTAGAGAACGTAGTATGCAGAGCCATCTGGGCAAGATCTTCCTCAGGGTTGGGATTAGTAATCGCATTATAAATGATGAGCGGGAGTGTATTAAAAAAAAATCAGCTCTGCAGTAGATTGGAGGTTTAGACAATGCATGATAGTGCCACTATGTACATAAATAAGGCTATTTTTCTGCAAATTTTTATTTTAAAAACCGACAACTGATTACTCAAAACTAATTGTCATGCATTTCCTTTAATGACCCTTTAACTGACGCAAGATCTGAGACAGCATTTCCTGATTTGTGCCTGATTCCGACATTGCCAAGAGCAGTGCGGCTTGCAATGCAAGCTGGCCGGATGCTGTTGGAGAAAAACAGCACACGGTGTGCGGAAATCGGCCCTGGGGTCAGTGGACCATCAGGAAACCAGAAGGAAGCAGAAGTGCTGAAGCACAACCCTGCTAGTCATGATCAGACTAATACAGAAGTATCGTCATACTCCGATGCTTCCCCTTAGTAAAATAATATCTGTAATACGTCCTGTAAATGGAAAAAATCATAATCATGGAAGGGTGATGTCATGTACAAGTGCGACCTCTGTACCAATATAAAAACACTCCTTGATGGTAGCCATTATGGTGTGCCTAATTGTCTTAATTTGCAGGGATTTCCCCAAATTTTCAGGAGCAATCCTGGCTAATTCGGGCTTCAGTAGAGTCTACAAGGTTGATGCCACACAGACAGTGACTTGGGAGACAGTGACTCCTCTGTCACTTGGGAGTTTTGAACATTGCATTTTCCCCTCACGATTTCAGATTTTTGCTCGATAAAGACACAGCTGTCAATTACCAGTAGAACAAATCCTGGAATTAGTGAGGAGAGGAATGTGCTGTCAGCCCAGCGCCAGGGATGATGAAGTCAAATAGCTACTGATGCACTAAGGCCCATCGCCCTGATATGCGCCAGGCTCCACCGAAGCTCCCAGTGGGGTCTGAAAAAGACACGTTCCTGCCAGACAGTTACACATCCGTCCTACTTAATGGAAAAGTGAGCCATGCTGGGATATTAGCCTCGCAGTACAGTGCATTAGGGCTGATACATGCAACCACTTCAGCTGGGATCATAACTAATACAGGGAGACAGATATCCACAATTTATAGTCATGTCCTGATTCCTACAGATCCAGCACAAATCCCAGGTATAGCATTTGTCGCCTACTCTCCTGCAAACACCATCTCTCACGGCTTATAAAGAGAAAGCAATAACTTCACCATACACTGAGGGTATTATCTAATGACACCAAACTAATTATCTTACAGAGATATTCACACTCACATTAAAACCAGGAAAAAACTGTACTACATACTAGGATGTAACTACTATAATACTGGCCATGTGTACAAGAATATAAATAATAATAATAATCTTTATTTTTATATAGCGCTAACATATTCCGCAGCGCTTTACAGTTTGCACACATTATCATCACTGTCCCCGCTGGGGCCAGTGTGTATTAAATACAATAATACTGCCCCTATGTACAAGAATATAACTACTATAATACTGCCCCTATGTACAATAATATAACTACTATAATACTGCCCCTATGTGCAAGAATATAACTACTATAATACTGCCCCTATGCACAAGAATATAACTACTATAATACCGCTCCCTATATGCGAGAATATAACTACTATAATACTGCTCCCTATGTGCAAGAATATAACTACTATAATACTGCTCCTATGTACAAGAATATAACTACTATAATACTGCCCCTATATACAAGAATATAACTACTATAATACTGCCCCTATGTACAAGAATATAACTACTATAATATTGCCCCTAGGTACAATGATATAACTACTATAATACTGCCCTCATGTACAAGAATATAAGTGCTATAATACTGTCCCCAATGTGCAAGAATATAAATACTATAATAGTGGCCCCTATGTACAAGAAAATTTTGTATAATACTGCCTTGTTTAGAAACTAAAAGTATAAACCTTACAATAAAGGAAGAGGTAGGGATAAGGCACATTTCAAGTTATCTGAAATTTCTGATATTCCCTTAGCCGATGTACAAGCTGTAATTTTATTTGACTCCATGGACTGACTCTAGGAGAAGGACTGGTGTGACAGTAGGGACCTTATGGATCTCTGTGACCTTGGACAAGTCATTAGGACCTCGTCCAACATTTAAGCCATAACTTGTCTGAGAAAGACTTTTGAAGCCCCATGTAAAACCTTCCCTGCTGTATACATATGTCACCTCCCGCCATGCTGGGCCTACAATATCATCTTAATACTTCTGATCCATGTGCTAGTAGTAGGAGCAGTCAGGTCTGGAGACATCTGCGTAGTGATGTCAGGGTGCTGGATGCACACTGGATGTTGTGTTATTTTTTCCTAGCCATGTGACACTACACGACTTGAATGAGAGAGACAGCTGCAGCCTCGGTGTGTGTTAGCTTGGCGCCCAAGTGCCCTTTCATTGAATGCCAAGTGCGTGGTTTCCACCAGACCTTGACCCATTTGCAGCGACTGTTCCTCATGGTTTAACACAGACGTTCTGTGCCAACAGCTGTCGAGAAGCCCCTCGTAAGGCTCAGTCTCCACTACAGGAAAGAGAGCCATCAGCCTCTGGCTGTCGACCCACTGTCCTGTGCCTGCCTGGCGATACGTGACCATCTAAGGATATTTTACTGCTTGTGCTGATCAGAATTTGGGATAAAGTTACCGGCAGGTTGGTTGTTGTTGTGGCTAGCATTCAATAGAGCTTTATATGGTGCTTAGAGTATGAGATGCTATCTGAGACAGGACACACCACTGTAAGGCAAAACTATGGAGTAGATGTCTGGAAACCACCAGCTTTGGTCCATCCTAGAAAAGCGACCTTGTTGAATTGAGTCTACTATGAGGTCATCAAGTTTATTGTCGATGGTGCCACCATGTCAAGTTCGGAAGATGGACAAGGGTGTTACATTCTATGTTTAAAATAATTAAGCAAGTAGTATTTGTGAGTATTTCAATGAGTTTTGCTTTGGAGGCCAAACACTCCAAGTCCCCATGCCTTGAAACTATGCAGATGTCAGAAAACAAAAAAACATCAGCTCCCCTTAATTCTCAATGACCGATCTTGTTGAATAAAAGCTACTATGAGGTCTACCTAATCACAAAGCTCATTGTGCCAACAAGTTAAGTTCTAAAGACGGACAACTTTGTCAAATTTATGGATTTTCTATAAACAAGACCCTTATCAATATGTTATGCTCCAGTGGCATTATAAGAGTAAGTTCACACAGGGCACTTTTGCTGCTGCAGCAAAACCTGATCTTGGCAGGAAAGAAGCTGCGTCAAAAATGCAGGTTAATTGCCTTTTTTGTTGCGCATTTGGTATGTTTTTTGGCTTTTTTTTTCTCTTTGTCCATGCTAATGTCCTTGAATTTTCAGCAGCAAAAACACAGCACATAACGATACCTTCAATGGGTGAAAAACGATGAAAAAATGCAGCAAAAACGCTGAAAGAAGTAACATGCTCTATGTCCAAAAAACGCCGCAAAGCACAAAATACTGATCACACAAAAAAACCAATGTGTGTGCATGAGATTTCTGAAATCTCATAGGCTTTGCTGGTACTGTAAAAAGCAGCTGAAAATTAGCATAAAAAAGTGCCCTGCATGAACTTACCCTAAACCAAATCCCCCTGCTTGAAAATGTGGATTAGATGTCGGAAAAAACATCATTTCTGCTCAATCCTAGTAGAGCAATCTCGTTGAGTCCAGTCTGCCATGAGGTCAAGTTAACTACCATGCTCATTAGTGAATGTGCTACCAAGATCTGAAGATCGGTAACTGTGATAGATTCAATAAGAATATTTTTTTAGGGGGTGAATAAATGGGTTGTGCTTTTATGGTAATAGAATCCAAACCCACTTCTTGAAATAATGGAGTTGATGTAGAGAAACTGCAATC
The DNA here is from genome assembly GCF_032444005.1 of Ranitomeya imitator. Taxonomy (NCBI): domain Eukaryota; kingdom Metazoa; phylum Chordata; class Amphibia; order Anura; family Dendrobatidae; genus Ranitomeya; species Ranitomeya imitator. The sequence continues at coordinate 655,069,296 of NC_091282.1, read as the reverse complement.
TCAGCTCACTCCTAATAAGTGCTGTTGCTTTACTTTTGCAATGAGATGAGCCTGAGCATCAAGCTCTTCCTTGATAGTGCCACCAAGTAACGTTCTGAACATGGACAATTGTGACAATTGTGACAAATTCCTAGCTTTTTCCATAAACAAACCTCTTTGGGGGTCTATCAGTAGATTCTGTTGGGGTGGCAATAAGAAACAAACCTTCTTGCCGTAAGGAGGGTCCGACAACCCTTACTTACCATGTAGGAAGCAAGGACCACCAAAGTAGACAGTTAAGAGTGAAGTGAAGCAATCACATAGAGCATATGTGGTAGATTACTACATAATAGGGTACGGCTATGGGTATTAGTTTTTGGTTCTTGATATGGCTGTATAATTAAATACTTCAAGGTTGACCTCAGGCCTTAACACTAGTGGTTGGCAAAAGCTCCTCAAAGGAGAAGGATCTAATTTATTTATCGATTCTCGCCAGGTTCTAATGGCATCTTGACTGCTCCTACAGGCTTTTAAAAGTGCAGCCATAAAAAATACCATAAAGCTAGACTAGCCACTGTGAAACCAGACATAAGGTGTGGGGTGGCAAGAGTGATTAAAACACCACAATTAGTTTCCTTCGCAACATTTTGTTCAATGCTTCTGACTGATCCAGCCATAAAAGGAACATTTTTATTGACTCGTCTTTTTTTACCATAAGTTGCCTTTTAGGAGTTTTTCAAAGGGTCAAATTTAAAGGAATTATATTAACCAAAATGTCTATAAATACACGAGGGCACTTCATATACATAAGAACAACAAAGTCCCATATGAAAATAAATATGGGAGTAAAGAAGAGGTCCCAAAAAAGGTCATTAAGAATAAAAAATGAATTTTATTGAACAATATTTGAAAACTCATAATAAAAAAGCGCATAATAAAAAAGCAGAAAGTGCCATATAGGGGACACCGAGCACAAAAAATCTTGATAAGAAAAGGAGAGGTATCCTGTGACATATAGCATAGAGGGTAAAAATAGGTAGCTGTAACAGCAAATCAAGATAATGTGACCTCCCTTAACACAGATCGCCACTATATACAGTGGGGCAAAAAAGTATTTAGTCAGTCAGCAATAGTGCACGTTCCACCACTTAAAAAGATGAGAGGTGTCTGTAATTTACATCATAGGTAGACCTCAACTATGGGAGACAAACTGAGAAAAAAAAATCCAGAAAATCACGTTGTCTGTTTTTTTATCATTTTTTTTGCATATTATGGTGGAAAATAAGTATTTGGTCAGAAACAAACAATCAAGATTTCTGGCTCTCACAGACCTGTAACTTCTTCTTTAAGAGTCTCCTCTTTCCTCCACTCATTACCTGTAGTAATGGCACCTGTTTAAACTTGTTATCAGTATAAAAAGACACCTGTGCACACCCTCAAACAGTCTGACTCCAAACTCCACCATGGTGAAGACCAAAGAGCTGTCAAAGGACACCTGAAACAAAATTGTAGCCCTGCACCAGGCTGGGAAGACTGAATCTGCAATAGCCAACCAGCTTGGACTGAAGAAATCAACAGTGGGAGCAATAATTAGAAAAAGGAAGACATACAAGACCACTGATAATCTCCCTCGATCTGGGGCTCCACGCAAAATCCCACCCCATGGGGTCAGAATGATCACAAGAACGGTGAGCAAAAATCCCAGAACCACGCGGGGGGACCTAGTGAATGAACTGCAGAGAGCTGGGACCAATGTAACAAGACCTACCATAAGTAACACACTACGCCACCATGGACTCAGATCCTGCAGTGCCAGACGTGTCCCACTGCTTAAGCCAGTACATGTCCGGGCCCGTCTGAAGTTTGCTAGAGAGCATTTGGATGATCCAGAGGAGTTTTGGGAGAATGTCCTATGGTCTGATGAAACCAAACTGGAACTGTTTGGTAGAAACACAACTTGTCGTGTTTGGAGGAAAAAGAATACTGAGTTGCATCCATCAAACACCATACCTACTGTAAAGCATGGTGGTGGAAACATCATGCTTTGGGGCTGTTTCTCTGCAAAGGGGCCAGGACGACTGATCCGGGTACATGAAAGAATGAATGGGGCCATGTATCGTGAGATTTTGAGTGTAAACCTCCTTCCGTCAGCAAGGGCATTGAAGAAGAAACGTGGATGGGTCTTTCAACATGACAATGATCCAAAGCACCCCGCCAGGGCAACGAAGGAGTGGCTTCGTAAGAAGCATTTCAAGGTCCTGGAGTGGCCTAGCCAGTCTCCAGATCTCAACCCTATAGAAAACCTTTGGAGGGAGTTGAAAGTCCGTGTTGCCAAGCGAAAAGCCAAAAACATCACTGCTCTAGAGGAGATCTGCATGGAGGAATGGGCCAACATACCAACAACAGTGTGTGGCAACCTTGTGAAGATTTACAGAAAACGTTTGACCTCTGTCATTGCCAACAAAGGATATATTACAAAGTATTGAGATGAAATTGTGTTTCTGACCAAATACTTATTTTCCACCATAATATGCAAATAAAATGTTAAAAAAACAGACAATGTGATTTTCTGGATTTTTTTTTCTCAGTTTGTCTCCCATAGTTGAGGTCTACCTATGATGTAAATTACAGACGTCTCTCATCTTTTTAAGTGGTGGAACTTGCACTATTGCTGACTGACTAAATACTTTTTTTCCCCACTGTATGTTGTTATACTTTTTGTATATCACCTCACAAAAACAATCAATGGAGCCTCACTACAAGGTATATATACTGTACATAGAAAACAGTCGCTAGGCTTAACTGTACTGTAGTCAAATATCAATTGGTTCTGAAAAACGCTCTACTAAAAATGAATAAGGGCAATAATATCAATAGAAAATACCAATGTTAGACAAACCAAACCATACATTTAGCTTTATTACTATGCACTTTAGCTTTATTTTCAAGTATTTGTGGTTCTCATATATAAGATTTATTAGTATGTAACATCGCACATACCGTATTTTTCGGGCTATAAGACGCACCTTTTTCCCCAAAATTTTTTGGGGAAAATGGGGGCGAGTCTTATAGTCGGAATATACTTACAAGTAGTGTGGCGGCAGCAGGAGTTGGGCGATTCTGTGGTGGTCCGTTGCTGAGATCTCAATCTGAGCAATCGCCACCCTCAGTGACCATTTTCCTGGAGGCCACCGCATCGCAGTAATGGATGTGTGGAGGCTCTGGGCTTTCACAAAATTGCGGTGGAGCCCCCAGCATCACAGAACACCGATGAACTTGCTGCATCAGCCTGGGATGGGAATTCCCGGAGGCCACCATATCACAGCAATGGATGTGCGGGGGCTCCGGACTTTCAGAAAATGTCAGCAGAGCCCCTGCACCATGAGCACTGCCGAACCTGCCACACCAGTCAGAGATGGGAGTCATATTGCCAGACCACCGAACACCCCCTGTGATCATTCTCCACCAGCGCTGTCAATTCCCCACCTGGTTAGCTGAATTTGGACTGTAAGACGAACCCCTATTTGACACATTAATTTTTTTGCCCCTATTTTCCTTCTGAAAATTTGGGATGCGTCTTATGGTCCGGTGCATCTTATAGTCCGAAAAATACGGTACGGTAGTTGTTTCTCCTTTTCATCCTTTTTTCTTTATTGCACTTGTCACTTTAACATTTTGATACTAGTAATGTAGTGTTTACTGACATTTGATAATTACTTAAGAATTACAGGTCTTCTTATATATATATATATCTCCTATATTTGTCCAGGAAAGCATCCACTATGTATTTCCTTTAAGTAGAGGGCTTTTCGGTCTCTTTCGTCCCGCTACATTTAGCCCAACTTGGGTCTCTCCCTAAGGTGGCTAGCATATATGTATCACTATATTTGTCCAGACATTATTCTATATACCCTGTGAGATCCAGAACTACTGACTGATATTACGGCCCTTGGGGTCTTCACTCCTTTTCTTTTGAGTCATGGAGCTGTCCTGTTAGTGCGCATGTCCAGTTTTTCCTTCCTAGAGGGTTTTGCAGAACCAATTGATATTTGACTACAGTACATTTAAGTCTAGTGACTGTTTTGTATGTACAGTATACAGGTCCTTCTCAAAAAATTAGCATATAGTGTTAAATTTCATTATTTACCATAATGTAATGATTACAATTAAACTTTCATATATTATAGATTCATTATCCACCAACTGAAATTTGTCAGATCTTTTATTGTTTTAATACTGATGATTTTGGCATACAACTCCTGATAACCCAAAAAACCTGTCTCAATAAATTAGCATATTTCACCCATCCAATCAAATAAAAGTGTTTTTTAATAACAAACAAAAAAAACAACAAATAATAATGTTCAGTTATGCACTCAATACTTGGTCAGGAATCCTTTGGCAGAAATGACTGCTTCAATGCGGCGTGGCATGGAGGCAATCAGCCTGTGACACTGCTGAGATGTTATGGAGGCCCAGGATGCTTCAATAGCGGCCTTAAGCTCATCCAGAGTGTTGGGTCTTGCGTCTCTCAACTTTCTCTTCACAATATCCCACAGATTCTCTATGGGGTTCAGGTCAGGAGAGTTGGCAGGCCAATTGAGCAAAGTAATACCATGGTCAGTAAACCATTTACCAGTGGTTTTGGCACTGTGAGCAGGTGCCAGGTCGTGCTGAAAAATGAAATCTTCATCTCCATAAAGCATTTCAGCCGATGGAAGCATGAAGTGCTCCAAAATCTCCTGATAGCTAGCTGCGTTGACCCTGCCCTTGATGAAACACAGTGGACCAACACCAGCAGCTGACATGGCACCCCACACCATCACTGACTGTGGGTACTTGACACTGGACTTCAGGCATTTTGGCATTTCCTTCTCCCCAGTCTTTCTCCAGACTCTGGCACCTTGATTTCCGAATGACATGCAAAATTTGCTTTCATCATAAAAAAGTACTTGGGACCACTTAGCAACAGTCCAGTGCTGCTTCTCTGTAGCCCAGGTCAGGCGCCTCTGCCGCTGTTTATGGTTCAAAAGTGGCTTTACCTGGGGAATGCGGCACCTGTAGCCCATTTCCTGCACACGCCTGTGCACGGTGGCTCTGGATGTTTCCACACCAGACTCAGTCCACTGCTTCCTCAGGTTCCCCAAGGTCCTTCTCCACAATCTTCCTCAGGGTCCGGTCTCCTCTTCTCGTTGTACAGCGTTTTCTGCCACATTGTTTCCTTCCAACAGACTTACCATTGAGGTGCCTTGATACAGCACTCTGGGAACAGCCTATTTGTTGAGAAATTTCTTTCTGGGTCTTACCCTCTTGCTTGAGGGTGTCAATGATGGCCTTCTTGACATCTGTCAGGTCGCTAGTCTTACCCATGATGGGGGTTTTGAGTAATGAACCAGGCAGGGAGTTTATAAAAGCCTCAGGTATCTTTTGCATGTGTTTAGAGTTAATTAGTTGATTCAGAAGATTAGGGTAATAGGTCGTTCAGAGAACCTTTTCTTGATATGCTAATTTATTGAGACAGGTTTTTTGGGTTATCAGGAGTTGTATGCCAAAATCATCAGTATTAAAACAATAAAAGACCTGACAAATTTCAGTTGGTGGATAATGAATCTATAATATATGAAAGTTTAATTGTAATCATTACATTATGGTAAATAATGAAATTTAATACTATATGCTATACTATATAAATTTTTTGAGAAGGACCTGTATATACCTTGTAGTGAGGCTCCATTGATTGTTTTTGTGAGGTGGTATACAAATAGTATAACATATATAGTGGTGATCTGTGTTAAGGGTGGTCACAGTACCTGGATTTGTTCTTTACAGCTACCCATTTTTACCCTCTATGCTGTATTTCACAGGATACCCCTCGTTTTCTTATAAAAATTTGTTGTGCTCAGCGTCCCCTACATGGCATTTTCTGCTTTTTTGTCATGTGATTTTTATTATGAATTTTTAAATATTGTTCAATAAAATTCATTATTTTATTATTAATGACCTTTTTTGGGACCTCTTCTTTACTCCCATATTTATTTACATAGGGATTAGGGAACTTTGTTGTTCTTTTTTAAAGGAATTATGCCAAGAGACTGATTCCCTTTAATGGAGACTTTCTGCGTGGATCCACTTGTAAGTGATATCCTCTTCTTTGTGTGTTTGTTGAGAACTCTCCAGCTACTTGTTCTAGCTGCTACAAAGCTGTGTGCTCGCTCCTCTCTGAGGCTCTCGCAGCCAAATATTACACGCATGTGGTTCTCGAGCCAGAACAGATGGCCCAGCCAGCTCTCCGCTTCCACACGCACCCTTAGACGGATCCTCGCAGTCACCTCTAAAATCAGCTCCAGGTCTCCCGGCCTCATCCCAACATTCAGTAAAACTTCGCTCCTCTCACTTCTAAGACACCAGACGGCCAGGAAGGACAAAAATATTTTCTTCCTCATGACCTTGTTCATCTTCTTGTCTCTGTGACAGGCCAGCTAATTACCCCATCTGGACTGCTAATTAATTCACAGACTGAAGCTAGTACTGTGCGGAGAGTTATGTGCTGTGCAGGGCGGTGGAATCACAGCAAATATACAGTTAAAGGGAAATTTTTACAAAATACAGCACAAAGTGCTAAGGCTTTTGTCTCCCCTACCACCACCAACACCATTACTAGCTCTGCGAAAACCATCACTAATTCCACCAAAACTGATACTGCCAATACCATCACTAACTCCACCAACACTGCTAACATCATCACTATCTCCACCACAGCCAACATAATCACTATCACCAACACAATCACTATCTTCACCAACACCATCAGTATCTCCACCAACAACATTGCCATCTCCACCACCCATAATCAGCACCATCACTATCTCCACCAAATCTGCAAACATCATCACTATCTCCACCAACAACATTACCATCTCCACCTCCCACTGTCAACACCATCACTATCTCCACCAATACTGCAAACATCATCACTGTCTCAACCACAGCCAACATAATCATTATCACCAACACAATCACTATCTTCACCAACACCATCAGTATCTCCACCAAAATTACCATCTCCATCACCCACCGTCGACACCATCACTATCTCCACCAACACTGCAAACATCATCACTATCTCCACCACCCACTGTCAACACCATCACTATCTCCACCAACACTGCAAACATCATCACTATCTCCACCAACAACATTACCATCTGCACCAACCACCGTCAACACCATCACTATCTCCACTAGGGTTGAGCGACCTTGACCTTTTTAGAGTCGAGCCGTGTTTCGCGAAACCCGACTATCTTAGAAGTCGAGTCGAGTGGAATCGGCCGATTATCGCGAAAAGTCGGGTATCGCCCGAAACACGAAACCCAGTGCAAGTCAATGGGGGAGCATAGTCGGCAGTGAGTGGAGGCCAGGAAAACACCTACACTGCCCATTTTAATGGCAAAAACATTATTATTATTATTATTATTATTATTTATTATTATAGCGCCATTTATTCCATGGCGCTTTACATGTGAGGAAGGGGTATACATAATAAAACAAGTACAATAATCTTGAAAAATACAAGTCACAACTGGTACAGGAGGAGAGAGGACCCTGCCCGCGAGGGCTCACAATCTACAAGGGATGGGTGAGGATACAGTAGGTGAGGGTAGAGCTGGCCGTGCAGCGGTTTGGTCAATCGGTGGTTACTGCAGGTTGTAGGCTTGTCGGAAGAGGTGGGTCTTCAGGTTCTTTTTGAAGGTTTCGATGGTAGGCGAGAGTCTGATATGTTGTGGTAGAGCATTCCAGAGTAGGGGGGATGCACGAGAGAAATCTTGTATGCGATTGTGGGAAGAGGAGATAATAGGGGAGTAGAGAAGGAGATCTTGTGAGGATCGGAGGTTGCGTGCAGGAAAGTACCGGGAGACGAGGTCACAGATGTATGGAGGAGACAGGTTGTGGATGGCTTTATATGTCATGGTTAGGCTTTTGTACTGGAGTCTCTGGGTGATGGGGAGCCAGTGCAGGGATTGACAGAGGGGAGAGGCCGGGGAATAGCGGGGGGACAGGTGGATTAGTCGGGCAGCAGAGTTTAGAATAGATTGGAGGGGTGCAAGAGTGTTAGAGGGGAGGCCACAGAGCAGGAGGTTACAGTAGTCAAGGCGGGAGATGATGAAGGCATGGACTAGGGTTTTTGCAGATTCTTGGTTTAGGAATGTGCGGATCCGTGAAAAACATCCATTCTTGTTAAAGAAGCTTGTCAATCGTAATTTACCTTATAATAATTGGAAGGCATTTGAAATTGGGGGTCATTTGGCTAAAGTTGTGGGGGGTAGGGCTGGTTCAAGTAATTAGTGGGCCCAGTAAATCTGGACCACGTCACGGCAGTGGAGTAGGGAGAGGTAAGTATTTCAACTTTGCAAGTGCTGTGATCCTGAGCAAGCAGGGGGGGCCCACTCGTTGGCATTGGCACTGGCACAGGGCCCCTCAAAGTACAGCGGTGTGTTTGCATGGCGGGGGCGCCTCCCACTGGCAGCAACACTTTTGCGTACTATGAGAGGCCCTGTGCCAGTGACGTCGCCAACTAGTATTCCTCCCCCCACCTGATGAAGGAACCTACACTTTCATCTGCACCTTCCTCTTTGTCCCCGTGTAAGGTGGTATGGTATGCGGGAAGAGGAACCTGACTTTCAGCAGGGTCACAATCTTGCTGTGTAGCGTGCACGGGGAATTTTGCGTTATGGGTCAATGTACCAGCAGACTCATCTATCACTGGCTGGGCAATGGGCAGGATGAGGAGGAAACACAGATATAGGCCCAAAGAATAAAGTGGGCTAAATGCAGCTCAAAATTGGTAACACAGGACTAACCAGGGGGCATTGCAGTGGAGGACAACTGGAATGAGAGGCTGACACAGAGAGTAGGCCCAAATCAGTAAGTAGTCGAAATGCAGTTCAAAATTGGCAACCGTAGTAAACAGGCGGCACAGCTTTGTTCAGTGGAGGAGAACAGCAAGGAGTGGCAGACACCGATAGTAGGCCCCAACCCAACTAGTAGGCCAAATGCAGTCTAACATTAACAACTACTTAACGAGAGCCTGAAAATGGAATGTCAGGACAGGAAACCAGGAGAACAGCAAGGAGTGGCAGACACCGATAGTAGGCCCCAAACCAACTAGTACGCCAAATGCAGCTGTTCCGTTTAACCACAATTTAATGAGAGCCTGAAGATAGAAGTTCAGGAAAGGCAACCTGGAGAACACCTTGGAGTGTAACACACCATCTCTCTACACCCCATACCCAATTTGTAGGCCTAATGCAGCGTAGTTTCCAACAACTACTAAACGAGAGCCGGAAGATCGAAGCTCAGGAAAGGCAACCTGGAGAACACCTTGGAGTGGAACACACCATCTCTCTACACCCCATACCCAATTTGTAGGCCTAATGCAGTGTAGTTTCCAACAACTACTAAACGAGAGCATGAAGATCGAAGCATTGGCGAGGAAACCTGGGGAACACCTTGGAGTGGAACACACCATCTCTCTACACCCCATACCCAATTTGTAGGCCTAATGCAGCGTAGTTTCCAACAACTACTAAACGAGAGCCGGAAGATCGAAGCTCAGGAAAGGCAACCTGGAGAACACCTTGGAGTAGAACACACCATCTCTCTACACCCCATACCCAATTTGTAGGCCTAATGCAGTGTAGTTTCCAACAACTACTAAACGAGAGCCGGAAGATCGGAGCTCAGGAAAGGTAACCTGGAGAACACCTTGGAGTGGAACACACCATCTCTCTACACCCCATACCCAATTTGTAGGCCTAATGCAGCGTAGTTTCCAACAACTACTAAACGAGAGCCGGAAGATCGAAGCTCAGGAAAGGCAACCTGGAGAACACCTTGGAGTGGAACACACCATCTCTCTACACCCCATACCCAATTTGTAGGCCTAATGCAGTGTAGTTTCCAAGAACTACTAAACGAGAGCCGGAAGATCGAAGCTCAGGAAAGGCAACCTGGAGAACACCTTGGAGTGGAACACACCATCTCTCTACACCCCATACCCAATTTGTAGGCCTAATGCAGTGTAGTTTCCAACAACTACTAAACGAGAGCATGAAGATCGAAGCATTGGCGAGGAAATCTGGGGAACACCTTGGAGTGGAACACACCATCTCTCTACACCCCATACCCAATTTGTAGGCCTAATGCAGCGTAGTTTCCAACAACTAATAAACGAGAGCCGGAAGATCGAAGCTCAGGAAAGGCAACCTGGAGAACACCTTGGAGTGGAACACACCATCTCTCTACACCCCATACCCAATTTGTAGGCCTAATGCAGCGTAGTTTCCAACAACTACTAAACGAGAGCCGGAAGATCGAAGCTCAGGAAAGGCAACCTGGAGAACACCTTGGAGTGGAACACACCATCTCTCTACACCCCATACCCAATTTGTAGGCCTAATGCAGTGTAGTTTCCAAGAACTACTAAACGAGAGCCGGAAGATCGAAGCTCAGGAAAGGCAACCTGGAGAACACCTTGGAGTGGAACACACCATCTCTCTACACCCCATACCCAATTTGTAGGCCTAATGCAGTGTAGTTTCCAACAACTACTAAACAAGAGCATGAAGATCGAAGCTCAGGAAAGGCAACCTGGAGAACACCTTGGAGTGGAACACACCATCTCTCTACACCCCATACCCAATTTGTAGGCCTAATGCAGTGTAGTTTCCAACAACTACTAAACGAGAGCCGGAAGATCGGAGCTCAGGAAAGGTAACCTGGAGAACACCTTGGAGTGGAACACACCATCTCTCTACACCCCATACCCAATTTGTAGGCCTAATGCAGTGTAGTTTCCAACAACTACTAAACGAGAGCATTAAGATCGAAGCAATGGCGAGGAAACCTGGGGCACACCTTGGGGAGGCAGACACCGTTAGTAGGCCCTACCAAAGTTGTACCCCCAATGCAGTTTTAAAATTCCTAGAGGCTGAAAACAAGACTATTGACGCTCAGCTTTTTTCAAAGGAACACAGCTGAATTGAGTGGCGCAGACAGACACAGGTAGTAGGACTTAACCCAAAAATGTGGCTCACTGCAGCTTAAAAAAGTTACAGGGGTACACAAGCAGCAGTGCTCTGGGCAGTGGAGGACAATTTCAATAGTGGACCGCAGACAGACTTTGTACGCCTACTATTAAAAAAAGGATGCTCTATGCAATTAAAAATAGGTTCCAGGGGTCCACGGGCAGCAGTGGTGTGGTCAGTGGACGAGTATTGGAAGGAGGGACCGCAGACAGGCGTAGTAGGCCTAACATAACAAAATTAGGCTGTAGACACTGTAAAATTGGTTCCAGGGGTACACGGGCAGCAGTGGTGTGGTCAGCGGAGGAAAATTGGAATTAGGGACTGCAGACAGACTTTGTAGGCTGTCCCCTGTGGACCATGCATCCAACACATTAACCCAGTGCGCCGTAATGGACACGTAACTTTTTGTGGACATGCCTACTGGTCCATGCGTCTCTTGTCAGGTGCACCTTTCTACTGTTTGATTGCCTGAGTGCTATGACAATGCAGACTTTTTCATGCCGGTGGAGGGCTGGGATGGCTTTTCTCGCAAAAGAAATGTCGACTGGGTAGCTTGAACCGTTGCACAGCGTAGTTCATCTGGGCTTTCTGAATATAAAACAAAGAAAAAAAAGAGGCTACATGCACTTTCAGCTGGGTTCCAGGGGTACACGGCCAGCATTGGTCTGGTCAGTGGAGAACTATTGGAAGGAGTGACCGCAAACAGGCATCGAAGGCCTAACAAAATAACACATTGCTGTTGGCAATTTTAAATTGGTTCCAGGGGAACACGGGCAGCAGTGGCCTGCTCAGTGTAGTAGTAGTAGAAAGAACGGACCGCAGACAGGCATCAAAGGCCTAAAATAAAAAAATTGGGCTGGCTGTAGGCAATTTTAAATTGGTTCCAGGGGTACACGGGCAGCAGTGGTGTGGTCAGTGGAGGCATAGTGGAAGGAGTGACCGCAGACAGGCTTCGAAGGCCTAACATAACAAAAATGTCAATACAATGGTATTGTCAGTGGCAGGCATTGAAGGATGTCAGCGCATAGACTAAACATTGGTGGAGCTGTGAGATAATTTTGCAAGTGGTAGAGCACTGTTTGAGCTGGGGGGGGGGGAACTGTCTTGTGGCCGGCGGTACAGGCCCAGGGCCCCTCATATTACAACGGTGTGTCTGACGTTGGGTGCGCACCACCACCGCTAGAGACACTTTATTGTACTAGGAGGGACCCAGTGGCAGTGCCGTCGACCAAAAGCGGGCACACCCACCTCTTCAGACAAACAGCACTCTCACGGGTGCTGTCGCCAAGTGTCGATACCACGGCCCCGTGTGGGGAGTTTGGCCATTTAGTGAGGTGTAAACATGTCGTATGCTGGACAATCAGGTGCAGAAAATTACGAGATTGGAAAAGGCATTCAGAATAGTCCACAGGCAAGACCTTTTCATAGGAAAGCTAGGTGTCAGCCGGGCAAGGTGGGGCAAAAGATTTCGAAATCCAGTTGTGGTTCATTTTAATGAAGGTTAGATCATCTACATTTTGGGTAGCCAGACGAGTCCTTTTTTCTGTTAGTATTGAACCTGCAGCACTGAATACTCTTTCTGATAGGACACTAGCTGCCGGGCAAGCAAGCTCCTGCAATGCATATTCTGCCAATTCTGGCCAGGTGTCTAATTTTGATGCCCAGTAATCAAATGGGAATGACGGTTGAGTGAGAACATCGATAAGGGATGAAAAATAGTTTGTAACCATACTGGACAAATGTTGTCTCCTGTCACTTTGAATTGATGCTGCAGTACCTGTCCTGTCTGCGGTCATAGCAAAATCACTCCACAACCTGGTCAGAAAACCCCTCTGGCCAACGCCACTTCTGATTTCTGCCCCTCTAACTCCTCTGGTCTGCTGGCCCCTGCAGCTCGTGTGAGAACGATCACGGGCGCTGTGTGCAGGGAATGCCAAAAGCAAACGGTCAACAAGAGTTGATTGTTTGGTTGCTAATATTAGTTCCAAGTTCTCATGTGGCATTATATTTTGCAATTTGCCTTTATAGCGAGGATCAAGGAGGCAGGCCAACCAGTAATCGTCATCGTTCATCATTTTAGTTATGCGTGTGTCCCTTTTGAGGATACGTAAGGCATAATCCGCCATGTGGGCCAAAGTTCCAGTTCTCAAATCTGCGGTTGTGCTTGGTTGAGGGGCAGTTTCAGGCAAATCCATGTCACTTGTGTCCCTCCAAAAACCAGAACCCGGCCTTGCCGCGCCACCAATTTCCAGTGGCCCCGGAAAAGCTTCCTCATTAAAAATATAATCATCCCCATCATCCTCCTCGTCCTCCTCCTCCTCTTCGCCCGCTAACTCGTCCTGTACACTGCCCTGGCCAGACAATGGCTGACTGTCATCAAGGCTTTCCTCTTCCTCAGCTGCAGACGCCTGATCCTTTATGTGCGTCAAACTTTGCATCAGCAGACGCATTAGGGGGATGCTCATGCTTATTATGGCGTTGTCTGCACTAACCAGCCGTGTGCATTCCTCAAAACACTGAAGGACTTGACACATGTCTTGAATCTTCGACCACTGCACACCTGACAACTCCATGTCTGCCATCCTACTGCCTGCCCGTGTATGTGTATCCTCCCATAAAAACATGACAGCCCGCCTCTGTTCGCACAGTCTCTGAAGCATGTGCAGTGTTGAGTTCCACCTTGTTTCAACGTCTATGATTAGGCGATGCTGGGGAAGGTTCAAAGAACGCTGATAGGTCTGCATACGGCTGGAGTGTACGGGCGAACGGCGGATATGTGAGCAAAGTCCACGCACTTTGAGGAGCAGGTCGGATAACCCCGGATAACTTTTCAGGAAGCACTGCACCACCAGGTTTAAGGTGTGAGCCAGGCAAGGAATGTGTTTCAGTTGGGAAAGGGAGATGGCAGCCATGAAATTCCTTCCGTTATCACTCACTACCTTGCCTGCCTCAAGATCTACAGTGCCCAGCCACGACTGCGTTTCTTTCTGCAAGAACTCGGACAGAACTTCCGCGGTGTGTCTGTTGTCGCCCAAACACTTCATAGCCAATACAGCCTGCTGACGTTTGCCAGTAGCTGCCCCATAATGGGAGACCTGGTGTGCAACAGTGGCAGCTGCGGATGGAGTGGTTGTGCGACTGCGGTCTGTGGACGAGCTCTCGCTTCTGCAGGAGGACGAAGAGGAGGAGGAGGGGGTGCGAACGGCTACAGCCAACTGTTTCCTAGACCGTGGGCTAGGCAGAACTGTCCCAAACTTGCTGTCCCCTGTGGACCCTGCATCCACAACATTCACCCAGTGTGCCGTGATGGACACGTAACGTCCCTGGCCATGCCTACTGGTCCATGCATCTGTTGTCAGGTGCACCTTTGTGCTCACAGATTGCCTGAGTGCATGGACGATGCGCTCTTTAACATGCTGGTGGAGGGCTGGGATGGCTTTTCTGGAAAAAAGTGTCGACTGGGTAGCTCGTAGCGTGGTACAGCGTAGTCCATCAGGGCTTTGAAAGCTTCGCTTTCAACTAACCGGTAGGGCATCATCTCTAACGAGATTAGTCTAGCTATGTGGGCGTTCAAACCCTGTGTACGCGGATGCGAGGCTAAGTACTTCCTTTTTCTAACCATAGTCTCATGTAGGGTGAGCTGGACTGGAGAGCTGGAGATCGTGGAACTAGCGGGGGTGCCGGTGGACATGGCAGACTGAGAGACGGTGGGAGATGGTATTGTTGCCGCCGGTGCCCTAGATGCAGTGTTTCCTACTACGAAACTGGTGATTCCCTGACCCTGACTGCTTTGGCCTGGCAAAGAAACCTGCACAGATACTGCAGGTGGTGCGGAAAATGGTGGCCCTACACTGCCGGAAGGGATGTTGCGTTGCTGACTAGCTTCATTGGCCGAGGGTGCTACAACCTTAAGGGACGTTTGGTAGTTAGTCCAGGCTTGCAAATGCATGGTGGTTAAATGTCTATGCATGCAACTTGTATTGAGACTTTTCAGATTCTGTCCTCTGCTTAAGGTAGTTGAACATTTTTGACAGATGACTTTGCGCTGATCAATTGGATGTTGTTTAAAAAAATGCCAGACTGCACTCTTTCTAGCATCGGATACCTTTTCAGGCATTGCAGACTGAGCTTTAACCGGATGGCCACGCTGTCCTCCAACAGGTTTTGGCTTTGCCACGCGTTTTGGGCAAGATACGGGCCCGGCAGATGGAACCTGTTGCGATGTTGATGCCTGCTGCGGCCCCTCCTCCTCCGCTTCAGAACTGGCTGCCAATCGGGGTCAAGAACTGGGTCATCTATTACCTCTTCTTGTAGCTCGTGTGCAACTTCGTCTGTGTCACCGTGTCGGTCGGTGGTATAGCGTTCGTGATGGGGCAACATAGTCTCATCAGGGTCTGATTCTTGATCATTACCCTGCGAGGGCAATGTTGTGGTCTGAGTCAAAGGACCAGCATAGTAGTCTGGCTGTGGCTGTGCATCAGTGCACTCCATGTCAGATTCAACTTGTAATGGGCATGGACTGTTAACTGCTTCACTTTCTAAGCCAGGGACGGTATGTGTAAAGAGCTCCATGGAGTAACCCGTTGTGTCGCCTGCTGCATTCTTCTCTGTTGTTGTTTTTGCTGAAGAGGACAAGGAAGCGACTTGTCCCTAACCGTGAACATCCACTAACGATGCGCTGCTTTGACATTTACCAGTTTCACGAGAGGAGGCAAAAGAGCTAGAGGCTGAGTCAGCAAGATAAGCCAAAACTTGCTCTTGCTGCTCCGGCTTTAAAAGCGGTTTTCCTACTCCCAGAAAAGGGAGCGTTCGAGGCCTTGTGTAGCCAGACGACGAACCTGGCTCCACAGCTCCAGACTTAGGTGCAATATTTTTTTTCCCACCACCAGCTGATGCTCCACCACTACCACTACCCTCATTACCAGCTGACAATGAACGCCCCCGGCCACGACCTCTTCCACCAGACTTCCTCATTGTTTTAAAAACGTAAACAAACTAACGGTATTTGTTGCTGTCACACAACTTACATGGTGAGCTATAACTTCAGTATGATTTAGCTACCCCTTTACAGGTGAGTGAGACCACAACGAAAATCAGGCACAACAACACACTCTGTTGTTGGTGGCAACAAATGAGAGAGATGCCACACACGCAGGACTGTCACTGAAGCACAAATGTAAATATTAATCTCCCACTGATTTGATTTTTTTTTTTTCAGGGAGACTTTAGGAAAAAAAATAATAGAATAAAATGATTTTTTCAGGAAGAATTTAGAAACCAAATAAAATAAAATGATTTTTTCAGGGAGAATTTTGAAAACAAATAAAACAAAAAAAGGCTTTCTATGGCCCACTGAGTGAGAGATGACGCACACAGGAGTCAGGAGTGGCACACAAGCCCAGAGGCCAATATTTATCTCCCACTGATTGATGTAGTGATTTTTTCAGGTAGATTTTGGAACCCAAATCAAGCTAAAAAAATAATAGGCTTTCTATGGCCCACAATTGGAGAGAGAGAGAGAGATGGCACACCCAGGAGTCAAGACTGGCACACAAGCAGAAAGGGCAATATTAATCTCCCACTGATTTGTTTTTTTCTTTTTTTTCAGGGAGACTTTAGGAAAAAAAAATAATAGAATAAAATGATTTTTTCAGGAAGAATTTAGAAACCAAATAAAATAAAATGATTTTTTCAGGGAGAATTTAGAAAACAAATAAAACAAAAAAAGGCTTTCTATGGCCCACTGAGTGAGAGATGACGCACACAGGAGTCAGGAGTGGCACACAAGCCCAGAGGCCAATATTTATCTCCCACTGATTGATGTAGTGATTTTTTCAGGTAGATTTTGGAACCCAAATCAAGCTAAAAAAATAATAGTCTTTCTATGGCCCACAATTGGAGAGAGAGAGAGAGAGATGGCACACCCAGGAATCAAGACTGGCACACAAGCAGAAAGGGCAATATTAATCTCCCACTGATTTGTTTTTTGTTTTTTTTTCAGGGAGACTTTAGGAAAAAAAAATAATAGAATAAAATGATTTTTTCAGGAAGAATTTAGAAACCAAATAAAATAAAATGATTTTTTCAGGGAGAATTTAGAAACCAAATAAAACAAAAAAAGGCTTTCTATGGCCCACTGAGTGAGAGATGACGCACACAGGAGTCAGGAGTGGCACACAAGCCCAGAGGCCAATATTTATCTCCCACTGATTGATTTATTGATTTTTTCAGGTAGAATTTAGAACCCAAATCAACCAAAAACATAAATAGGCTTTCTATGGCCCACTATTTGTGAGAGAGATGGCACGCTCAGGACTGGCACACAAGCCCAGAGGCCAATATTAATCTCCCACTTTTTATTTTTTTTCAGGGAAAATTTATAAACCCAATAAAAAAATAAATAAATAGGCTTTCTATGGCCCACTATCTGAGAGAGAGAGACGGCACGCTTAGGACTGGCACACAAGCCCAAAGGCCAATATTAATCTCCCTTTTTTTTTTCTGGGAGAAATTATAAAACCAAAAAAAAATAAATAAATAGGCTTTCTATGGCCCACTATTTGTGAGAGAGATGGCACGCTCAGGACTGGCACACAAGCCCAGAGGCCAATATTAATCTCCCACTTTTTTTTTTTTGTTCCAGGGAAAATTTATAAACCCAATAAAAAAATAAATAAATAGGCTTTCTATGGCCCACTATCTGAGAGAGAGAGATGGCACGCTTAGGACTGGCACACAAGCCCAAAGGCCAATATTAATCTCCCTTTTTTTTTTCAGGGAGAATTTATAAAACCAAAAAAAAATAAATAAATAGGCTTTCTATGGCCCACTATTTGTGAGAGAGATGGCACGCTCAGGACTGGCACACAAGCCCAGAGGCCAATATTAATCTCCCACTTTTTTTTTTTTGTTCCAGGGAAAATTTATAAACCCAATAAAAAAATAATAAATAGGCTTTCTATGGCCACTATCTGAGAGAGAGAGATGGCACGCTTAGGACTGGCACACAAGCCCAAAGGCCAATATTAATCTCCCACTGATTGATTTATTGATTTTTTCAGGTAGAATTTAGAACCCAAATAAAGCAAAAAAAAAAAAAAAAAGGGCTTTCTATGGCCCACTGAGTGAGTGATGATGCACACAGGAGTCAGGAGTGGCACACAAGCCCTGAGGCCAATATTTTTCTCCCACTGATTGATGTAGTGATTTTTTCAGGTAGATTTTAGAACCCAAATCAAGCAAAAAAATAAATAGGCTTTCTATGGCCCACTATTTGTGAGAGAGATGGCACGCTCAGGACTGGCACACAAGCCCAGAGGCCAATATTAATCTCTCACTTTTTTTTTTTTGTTCCAGGGAAAATTTATAAACCCAATAAAAAAAATTATAAATAGGCTTTCTATGGCCCACTATCTGAGAGAGAGAGATGGCACGCTTAGGACTGGCACACAAGCCCAAAGGCCAATATTAATCTCCCACTGATTGATTTATTGATTTTTTCAGGTAGAATTTAGAACCCAAATAAAGCAAAAAAAAAAAAAAAGGGCTTTCTATGGCCCACTGAGTGAGTGATGATGCACACAGGAGTCAGGAGTGGCACACAAGCCCTGAGGCCAATATTTTTCTCCCACTGATTGATGTAGTGATTTTTTCAGGTAGATTTTAGAACCCAAATCAAGCAAAAAAATAAATAGGCTTTCTATGGCCCACTGACTGAGAGATGGCACACACAGGAGTCAAGAGTGGCACACAAGCCCTGAGGCCAATATTTTTCTCCCACTGATTGATGTAGTGATTTTTTCAGGTAGATTTTGGAACCCAAATCAAGCTAAAAAAATAATAGGCTTTCTATGGCCCACAATTGGAGAGAGAGAGAGAGATGGCACACCCAGGAGTCAAGACTGGCACACAAGCAGAAAGGGCAATATTAATCTCCCACTAGCAGAAATGTCAATCTTAATCTCCCACAAAAAAAACAAAAAAAAAAACAAAAAAAACAGGGAGTGTCCAATAATTACTATCTCCCTGCAGTAATCTCAGCCAGGTATGGCAGGCAGCAATAAGGAGTGGACTGATGCACAAATTAAATAAAAAGTGTGGACAAACAAAAAAGATAGCTGTGCAGAAAGGAAGGAACAAGAGGATTTGTGCTTTGAAAAAAGCAGTTGGTTTGCACAGCGGCGTACACACAGCAATGCAGCTATCAGGGAGCCTTCTAGGGCAGCCCAATGAGCTACAGCGCTGAGGGGAAAAAAAAAAAAAATGTAGCTTCCACTGTCCCTGCACACCGAAGGTGGTGTTGGGCAGTGGAAATCGCTACAGCACAAGCGGTTTGGTGGTTAATGGACCCTGCCTAACGCTATCCCTGCTTCTGACGAAGCGGCAGCAACCTCTCCCTAAGCTCAGATCAGCAGCAGTAACATGGCGGTCGGCGGGAACGCCCCTTTATAGCCCCTGTGCCGCAGCAGACAGCAAGCCAATCACTGCAATGCCCTTCTCTAAGATGGTGGGGACCAGGACCTATGTCATCACGCTGCCCACACTCTGCGTTTACCTTCATTGGCTGAGAAATGGCGCTTTTCGCGTCATTGAAACGCGACTTTGGCGCGAAAGTCGCGTACCGCATGGCCGACCCCGCACAGGGGTCGGATCGGGTTTCATGAAACCCGACTTTGCCAAAAGTCGGCGACTTTTGAAAATGAACGACCCGTTTCGCTCAACCCTAATCTCCACCATTGCGAACACCATTACTAGCTCCATCATTGCCAACACCATCACTATCTCCACCATTGCCAATGCCATCACTATCTGCACCAACACCATCACCAACTCCACCACTTTCAAACTTGACACCACCATCAATGTCTCCACCACTGAAGTCACTAAAGCCATCATCACCACTAACTCTAGGACAATCTCTACCCTGCCAATGCCATCACCAATCATTACTATTAACACTACAAAAAATCAACATAACTTAAATCACTATCACCAAGATCACTATCCACACCACTAAGAGTACCATTATCAGTATCACACCAACCCCACCACCAGCAGCATCAGAATCACTACTTCCATTATTTCAACCCATTGCCCCTTATGATCATCACTACCATCACCAACCCCATTCCCACTACTATCACTACATTTCTCCTATCATCAACCTAACAAAACCCTAATTTCTACCATCATCTTCCCACCATTACCACTACCACCAGTCACCACCAATACCATCAGTCCTACAACTGCAACCACAATCTCTACTGCCACTTCTCCACCAATTACATTACCACCATCTTCTACAATCAAAACCATCCCCAACACCACCATAAACGGCATTATGCAGGCACTGTATATGTTATGTAGACATTGAGTGTCCGCCAACACAATGTATAAGGGTCAATCTGGGGGTCAATACCGGCAGTTTGCCAGTGGTTTGAAGGTGTGGGCTGTTCTTCTAGGAGTTATTATGTGTTCATCTTCTCAGATCCTATCAGGCCAGGATGAGTTCATTAATCCACCATCTATTCGAAGGCTCGCAGGGCCGTATATCACTGTCCGTACTGGGCAGCCATGCTGACTTTTTGCCAAGTATCTTATCTATTACAGTGCAGGGCTTGGCAGTCTCTTAATCTGATCTCATTTTGCATTAATGATTTAAGTAAAACTGAGTCTCCAGCTGCAAAGTTCACATTTTCATCTAGGGAATGTTGAATTCTGGTGGCACAGAGTATTTCAGGAGATGAGAGTACTTCTTTTGTGGGAACCAGGGTCCTGTCTTCTCCTTATTTTTATCAAAACAGTTTTAGAAAGGATGACAGGAGGAGAAGGGAGGCAAATGTGTGTGGTCAGGGCCAAGGTCAAGGTCTCCATCAGCAGTGCAGAGTATTTCAGCAGAGGGGGCTGCTAAAATCTTCTGACTTGTCTAGTCATATGAATATAGTAAGGATAGGACTACATGGCAATCAATAAGAGTGGTTGTAGCAGGCCACACAGCAGCACAAAGTATTTCAGCAGAAGACTGCACTGGGTCTATCCACTCATCTTAAGACCAGGAGCAATTTTTTCAGGGATTCCCAGTGTATTGTTTCATTAGTGCAAACGATCAACTTACTTAAATGCAAAACGCGACACTAAATGAAACCGCCAAAGGATGGCAGAAACGAGGCATAAGGTCACCGTTAATGACGGTGGCGCGAGGACGTGACGACTCCCAGTGATTAGTGGACTCACCTCCATGTCTGCCCTGAAGATGATAGAGAAGGAAAGATTTCATTAACGAAGACGCTGAGAGACAGAACGTTCAGAGCGCTGCCCACGCCAATGTGTGCATCAGGTGCCGTTGGGGGGTTGATTGCGGTGGTGGTGGCTCTCAACAGGGGTCCTCACTGCAAGAGAAACCATCCTGTCTTCTAGGAACTTACTCAGTGAATTAACCCCTCTAGCTCCAGATCACTGATCAGCAGAATAGTGAGTGCAACTCTAAGGTATAACACAGGATGTAACTCAGGATAAGTACAGGATCAGCAATGTAATGTATGTGCACAGTGATTGCACCAGCAGAATAGTGAGTGCAGCTCTGGAGTATAATACAGGATGTAACTCAGGATCAGTAGTGTAATGTATGTACACAGAGACTGCACCAGCAGAATAGTGAGTGCAGCTCTGGAGTATAATACAGGATGTAACTCAGGATCAGTAATGTAATGTATGTACACAGTGACTGCACCAGCAGAATAGTGAGTGCAGCTCTGGGGTATAATACAGGATGTAACTCAGGATAAGTACAGGATCAGTAATGTAATGTATGTACACAGTGACTGCACCAGCAGAATAGTGAGTGCAGCTCTGGGGTATAATACAGGATGTAACTCAGGATAAGTACAGGATCAGTAATGTAATGTATGTACACAGTGACTGCACCAGCAGAATAGTGAGTGCAGCTCTGGGGTATAATACAGGATGTAACTCAGGATCAGTACAGGATCAGTAATGTATGTACACAGTGACTGCACCAGCAGAATAGTGAGTGCAGTTCTAGGTATAATACAGGATGTAACTCAGGATCAGTACAGGATCAGTAATGTAATGTATGTATGCAGCGCCCCAGAGATCTGGTCGTTGCAGTATGACACTCTGCCACTAAGGGGAGTGATGGTACGTCTGATGGCACTAAAGGAGTTCATCTGACCAGGTATCACAAGCACACATTACACTTCACACTCCGGCCACTAGGGGGAGCAAAAGGTTCTATTTATTAGGCCACTCCTCACAATGGTAAAACTAGGGGTTGGATAGGAAGTTAGGACAGAAGCTGACTGGGTTTTGCCCAGGCAACATCCCGTGGCAGGGGGTGTTGCGGGGGAGACTTCAGAGGGGTCCCTGTCAGGCGTGGGAACCTGGCAGAGACTTAGCGACAAGAACAGAACGAAATGGAACCGCGCCTGCACTACCCGCGGCCGTATCCTTAGAAAGGACACGAAGAGAAGGATATTGTGGACAGTGAGAAACGAGATCAAGCACAAAGGAGAGCCAGTAGGAGTCATGCCCCGAGAACGGCAACATCCTACTGAGGCGCATAGCCAGTGACCGGAACACGGAGGAAGTAACTGACTTTATGCCTTACTTCAAATACTGCAGGACAGTTAATTATAGGTTGGCTGTCTACCATACATCACCTAAGCAGACATAGGGGGCAACCGTGGAGAGGGGCATCTCTAGGGTCCCAGAATAGCTCCGAGCCTTCCCGTCAAACGGGTGCGTCCTATCCAGATAAACTTGAGGGACGGAGAGAGAAAGAACTAGAAAGAACGAGAAAGAACGAGAACAGAAGTTGTGAGGACTATCCCGAATGCTCAGCAGGGAAGCACTACAACACACAGGCGCTAGTGGTAGGCAACGATTTCCACCTGCAAAGGGAACTCTGGATGTGCCTTCGGACCGGCCGGTGTCAGACAGCCCTGTTAGCAGTGCTCTGGATTGAGGATCCTGAAGTCACCAGTAAAGAGGTAAAGAGACTGCAACCCTGTGTCCTCGTTATTGACTGCACCTCACACCATCGCCACCTACACCACTGGGAAGCCTTGGGGACTCACTTCACCTGTGGGAAGGTATACCATCTAGCTGCCATCACATCACCCTAGTGGACCCCGAGCAGCGTCGGTCACTCTGACCGAATACCACAGGTGGCGTGACGAAACCTTGACAGACTTGTATCACCTTTTATTGGACGCCCCTTAGCAGGGTCACAAACCGGGTCCAGCCACCGTGACAACCCTAGAACTGAGCCCGAGAGGACCAGTACCGAGTAACCCGTGGCCCTGCGTCTAGGGGAGCTCCATGTACACAGTGACTGCACCAGCAGAATAGTGAGTGCAGCTCTGGAGTATAATACAGGATGTAACTCAGGATCAGTACAGGATCAGTAAAGTAATGTATGTACACAGTGGCTGCATCAGCAGAATAGTGAGTGCAGCTCTGGAGTATAATACAGAATGTAACTCAGGATCAGGAATGTAACGTATGTATACAGTGAGTAAACCAGCAGAATAGTGAGCGCAGCTCTGGCAACAGTCACATTTTATGTTGGATGAAGACAGAAGATCTTATCTGCCTCCAGAGATATTACTGAGAGGCTATCTCTGTGCGACCTGCAGGAGGTCTTAGCTCCACTTATTTCTCTCTCACCATCACATTGATTCTGGGAAATTAACTCTTGACCATGATGGGGGTGATAATCCGTTTGCTGGCTGCGTCTGCAGTGAGAGGAGGCAGAATTTCCCATAGACCCTTTTTCCTGCAACAAGAAAAAAAAAGCAATTTGGTTTGTGGCAGCGCTCTCAGCGTGGTGTATATAGAGCTAGTAATATCAAGAAGTGGCTTCAAAATTTAACCAATGCACCATCGGGGCATCAAACCGGACAAGAGCTGACAACCTATGAGCCGGTTCGTCGGTCATTGTGGTCATGGCTACACATCTTCATGAGGGTCCAGCATTACTCTACTTAGAGGAGGACGTTGGGCAGAGAGTGGATGAAGGTTGACAAGACCTTTCCATCTATCTCTTACTGGCCCCACTTGCTGACCTCGATAACACTGGTCAACGCAATTTTTCTGGCAAATGGTTTTAAAACATATTTTAAGTCAATTTTGGCTGCTGATTACGAATATGAACTCCGTTTTTGGCTATCACATCAGGATTTCGAGATATTTTCAATTTTTGATGAAAATTACTCCTAATGTTTTATGATAAAAACACATGATTTTCAGTACTACATTTTGTATATTTTTAATCAAGGAATAACAAAGATTACAAAGTCTATGTACAGCAAATCAAATATACTTACAGAATTAAACTACAAAATATAAAAACACATATATGGCACACAGATGAATGACAAATTGCAGTTATTATTATTATTATTATTTATTGTTATAGCGCCATTTATTCCATGGCGCTTTACATGTGAGGAGGGGTATACTTAATGAAAACAAGTACAATAATCTTAAACAATACAAGTCATAACTGGTACAGGAGGAATGAGGACCCTGCCCGCGAAGGCTCACAATATACAAGGGATGGGTGAGAATACAGTAGGTGAGGGTAGAGATGGTCATGTAGCGGTTTGGTCGATCGGTGGTAGCTGCAGGTTGTAGGCTTGTCTGAAGAGGTGGGTCTTCAGGTTCTTTTTGAAGGTTTCGATGGTAGGCGAGAGTCTGATGTGTTGTGGTAGAGGGTTCCAGAGTAGGGGTGATACGCGAGAGAAATCTTGTATACGATTGTGGGAAGAGGAGATAAGAGGGGAGTAGAGTAGGAGATCTTGTGAGGATCGGAGGTTGCGGGTAGGTAAGTACCGGGAGACGAGGTCACAGATATATGGAGGAGACAGGTTGTGGATGGCTTTGTACGTCATGGTTAGGGTTTTGTAGTGGAGTCTCTGGGCAATGGGGAGCCAGTGAAGGGATTGACAGAGGGGAGAGGCCGGGGAATAGCGGGGGGACAGGTGGATTAGTCGGGCAGCGGAGTTTAGAATAGATTGGAGGGGTGCGAGAGTGTTAGAGGGGAGGCCACAGAGCAGGAGGTTGCAGTAGTCAAGGCGAGAGATGATGAGGGCATGGACTAGGGTTTTTGCAGATTCGTGGTTGAGGAATGAACGGATTCGTGAAATTTTTTTGAGTTGAAGTCGGCAGGAAGTGGAAAGGGCTTGGATATGTGGTTTGAAGGAGAGATTAGCGTCAAGGATTACCCCGAGGCAGCGAGCTTGTGGGACTGGGGAGAGTGGGCAGCCATTTACTGTAATGGATAGGTTCGTTTGGGGGGTCGCGTGAGATGGGGGAAAGATGATGAATTCTGTTTTGTCCATGTTAAGTTTTCAGAAATCTAGCGGAGAAGAAGGATGAAATAGTGGACAGACATTGAGGGATTCTGGTTAGAAGGGAGGTGATATCTGGTCCAGAGATGTAGATCTGTGTGTCGTCCGCATAGAGGTGATACTGAAAGCCATGAGATTCTATGAGCTGTCCCAGGTCAAAGGTGTAAATGGAGAAGGGCAAGGGCCCAAGGACTGAACCTTGTGGGACTCCGACAGATAGAGGGCGAGGTGAGGAGGTGGTGTGTGAGTGGGAGACGCTGAATGTCCGGTCTGTTAGGTATGATGAGATCCAGGATAGGGCCAGGTCTGCGATGCCAAGGGATGAGAGGGTTTGTAGTAATAGGGAATGGTCCACTGTGTCAAAGGCAGCCGACAGGTCGAGGAGGAGGAGGACAGAGTAGTGTCGCTTGCTTGGCGGTTAAGAGGTCATTGGTGACTTTAGTTAGGGCAGTTTCAGTGGAGTGGTGTGACCGGAAGCCAGATTGTAAGCGGTCAAAGAGGGAGCAAGAAGAGAGATGGGAGGACAGTTCAAGGTAGACGTGTTGTTCCAGTAGTTTGGAGGCATAGGGGAGAAGTGATATAGGGCGATAGCTAGATACAGAGGATGGGTCAAGAGAGGGCTTTTTGAGGATAGGTGTGATGGAGGCATGTTTAAAGCTTGAGGGGAAAACGCCAGTTGTTAGTGATAAGTTGAAGAGATGGGTTAGGGTTGGGATGAAGATTGTGGTGAGGTTTGGGATGAGGTGGGATGGGAGTGGGTCAAGTGCACAGGTGGTGAGATGTGATCTTGAGATTAGAGTGGAGAGTTGATCTTCTGTAATGGTGGAGAAGTTGGTTTTGGAGGTGGAGGGCTGGGAAATCGGGAGGAAGAGCTCTGGGGGTTGTTGACCAAAACTGTCTCTAATGCTATCAATCTTCTGCTTGAAAAATGAGGCAAAGTCTTCAGCAGAGATAAGTGGGGAGGGAGGAGGTGCTGGGGGACGGAGGAGAGAATTGAAGGTGTTGAATAACTGTTTAGGGTTGTGAGAGAGAGAGGATATGAGAGATGAGAAGTAGGTTTGTTTAGCTGTGGCGAGTGAAAGTAGTGAGGGACTGTTTGAATGTGATGAAGTGCTCGTTAGAGTGGGATCTTTTCCATCTGCGCTCAGCAGCCCTGGAAGCTCGCCTAAGTTCTTTGGTCAGGCTGGTGTGCCAGGGCTGTCTGTTGATTTTGCGAGCTTTGGTATGTGTAAGTGGGGCAGCAGATTCCAAAGCTACAGCTATTGTAGTGTTATATAGAGCAGCAGCGTCATCCGCATTGTGTATGGAACTTATGCCTGTGAGGGGGAGGAGGGATTCAGAGAATGAATGTAGGTCAAGATGTTTAATATTTCTGCGAGGGTGTGAAAGTTTGTGGGGTGGGGATTGTAGACATGGAGTGGAGAGAGATGAGAATGTGAGAAAGTTGTGGTCAGAGAGTGGAAGAGGTGAGTTAGAGAGGTTAGATAGAGAGCAGAGGCGGGTGAAGATGAGGTCCAGTGTGTGACCGTCTTTGTGAGTGGCTGCAGAAGACCATTGAGTGAGGCCGAAGGAGGAAGTGAGAGATAGAAGTTTAGTGGCAGCTGAGAGGGAAGTGTCAATGGGTATGTTGAAGTCGCCCATGATGATAGTGGGGATGTCCGCAGAAAGGAAATGAAGTAGCCAGGTGGTGAAGTGGTCAAAGAAGATGGTGGCTGGCCCTGGGGGGCGGTAAATGACAGCCAGTTGGAGGTTGGTGGGGGAATAGATGCGCATAGAGTGCACCTCAAAGGAAGGGAGGGTAACAGAGGGTGGCAGTGGGATTGGGGTGAAGGAGCAGTTATCTGACAGGAGAAAACCAACTCCTCCGCCATGTTTGCTGCTGGGGCGGGGTGTGTGGGAAAGGTGGAAGCCACCGTAAGAGAGTGCAGCAGGGGAGACTGAGTCAGAAGGGGTGAGCCAGGTTTCGGTGATGGCGAGGAAGGAAAGTTTGGTAGTAACAAAGAGGTCATGGATGTAGGAAAGCTTGTTGCAGACAGAGCGAGCGTTCCACAGAGCTCCTGTTAGTGGGACTGGGGAGGCGGGGGCTGGGTGAATGGGTATTAGGTTAGAGGAGTTACGGAGGTTTGTGCTAGAGCGTGGATGGGAGGTAGTTATTTGAACTTTCTTTTCTTGGCTGATCTGTACAGCTTCTGGGTTGTCTCTCATCAAGCTCCAGCAATAGTCAGCCATCATATGTGAGTCCCACCGGCCTTGATACCGTTCTTCCATTGTTTTAATGTCCTGATGAAAACGCTCCCCTTGTTCCTCGCTCACATCCCCAAGGTTCTCTGGAAAAAAGTCCAAATGGCTGTGTAAATAGTGAATCTTGATACTCACTCTACATCCCAGATTTCGCAGACTCATTAGTAGCTCTTCCACAATCTCTTCATAGTTGTCTGCTTTCTTATTCCCTAGAAAATTCTGCACCACATTACAAAATGCATTCCAAGCTCTTTCTTCTGTCTCATTCATTGATGTGATAACATTTGGGTCTCTCATAAGTGTTCTTATTTGAGGTCCATCAAATATTACAGACTTTTTCTTCTCTTCACTAAAACCAGGAAAAGTTGAACATATATAGTTAAAGCATTCTCCACTGTGATTGAGAGCTCTGACGAACTGCTTCATCAATCCAAGTTTTATGTGTAAGGGAGGAAATACAATGTCCTTCCTATCCACTAGAGGATCATGGATGACATTCTTATCGCCAGATGCCAAACTCTGTCGCTGAGGCCATTCAGTTTTCACCCAATGCTCTGCTGTAGCTCTACTGTCCCAGTAGCACAGAAAACAAGGGTGTTATCATAACAAATGGGAATTATGCATGTTCAAAGAAAACAGAGATATTCTCACATTTATTGGGAGACTAAATGAAAACTAAATTTACCTTAGTGAACCGTATAAACCGGCACTTTTCATACACTACTTATATTTATCATGGAATTCATGAAAATGGGCTATATACCTATAGCGCAAAAACGTGATGTGATAGAGAAATTATAAGATCAGATTTGATTTCAGCACCCTCATATTAGTCTAAAACTGTTAAAGTCCATGCCAGAATTTTTTTTTTTCTTGTAGACCAGTGTAATCCTCAGACAATCGTCTTCTTTGGGCTCCATCTCCCCGGCTCCCCAATCTCCCCACCGGGCAGCCTTGTCACAGTCATGTATAACCAGGGCCGGATTTAAGAGGTGGGTGACCCGGGGCCCATTTTGGAGGGAGGCCCATTTTTCAAGGTGTTGCAATATGTAATGCAAAAGTACAAAATGAAACGAACGCAAGTTTATTTACAAAAATCATTTACGCAGAGTAATTCAGGTAAAATCATTCATTTTTTACAATCCAGGCACTTTTCTTGATTTTCGTGCTGCAAAAACACTAATGATGTCACTAATGTCCAATTCACGCAGTATATCTGAATCAGATATATTGCATGAATTGGACTTTAGTGGGCTGTATATATATGAGGGGCTGCTGCTGGTCTGTGTACCGTGTATATATATATATATATATATATATATATATATATATAAGAGGCTGCTGCTGGGCTGTATATATATATATATATATATATATATATAATTCTAGCGCATCGGGTATTCTAGAATATGCATGTCCACGTAGTATAATGCCCAGCCACGTAGTATATTGCCCAGCCACATAGTATATTGCACAGCCCACATAGTATATTGCCCAGTCACCTAGTATATTGCCCAGCCACGTAGTATATTGCCCAGTCACGTAGTATATTGCCTAGCCACATAGTATATTGCCCAGTCGCGTAGTATATTACCCAGCCACGTAGTATATTGCCCAGCCACGTAGTATGTTGCCAGGCCACGTAGTATATTGCCCAGCCACGTAGTATATTGCCCAGCGACGTAGTATATTGCCCAGCCATGTAGCATATTGCCCAGTGACGTAGTATATTGCCCAGCCACGTAGTATATTGCCCAGTTACGTAGTATATTGCCTAGTGACGTAGTATACAGCACAGAGCCACGTGGTATATTGCACAGCGATGTAGTATACAGCACAGAGCCACGTAGTATATTGCCCAGCTAAGTAGTATATTGGCCAGTCACGTAGTATATTGCCCAGCTACGTAGTATATTGCCCAGCCACGTATGTCACAGGTTAAAAAATAAACATATACTCACCTTCCGAGGGCCCCTTGTAGTTCGGTCACATGACCGTGACGTCATGGCAGGCCATTCTTGCGCAGGCGCGCAGGACCTGTAATAACGTCGCGGTCACATGATCATGACGTCACGGCAGGTCGTTCTCGCGCAGGCACTGTGATGACG
Source organism: Ranitomeya imitator (assembly GCF_032444005.1). NCBI lineage: Eukaryota > Metazoa > Chordata > Amphibia > Anura > Dendrobatidae > Ranitomeya > Ranitomeya imitator. The sequence continues at coordinate 655,039,512 of NC_091282.1, read as the reverse complement.
TCACGGTCACAAGACCGTGACGTCATGGCAGGTCCTTCTCGCGCAGGCGCGCAGGGCCTGTGATGACGTCACGGTCATATGACCGTGACATCATGGCAGGTCCTTCTCCCATACCATTCTTGGCACCGGAACCTGCCGGAGGTCACCGGAGCGTCGCGAAAGGTGAGTATATAATGATTTGTTATTTTTTTTATTATTTTTAACATTAGATGTTGTTACTATTGATGCTGCATAGGCAGCATCAATAGTAAAAACTTGGTCACACAGGGTTAATAGCGGCGGTAATGGAGTGAGTTACCCGCAGCATAACGCGGTCCTTTACCGCTGGCATTAACCCTGTGTAAGCGGTGACTGCGGGGAGTATGGAGCGGGCGCCAACTGCAGGGGAGTAGGGAGGGACTAATCAGACTGTGGCCGTCGCTGATTGGTCACGGCAGCCATGACAGGTAGCTGGCGAGACCAATCAGCAACTTGGATTCCATGACAGACAGAGGCCGCGACCAATGAATATCCGTGACAGAAAGACAGAAGGACAGAAAGACAAAAGTGACCCTTAGACAATTATATAGTAGATATATATATATATATATATATATATATATACATATATATATATATATATATATGTATATATATATATATATATACATTAGCTATTGAACCCGTTCTACACCCGGGTGGCGAGCATTTATATTGGTATATGGTCTCCATCCTGGTATGTGCTGCTACATCCTGCACCCCCATCCTGTCATGTGCTGCACCCATCCTGCGCCCCCATTCTGTCATGTGCTGCTCCATCCTGCGTCCCCATCCTGTCATGTGCTGCTCCATCCTGCGCCCCCATTCTGACATGTGCTGCTCCCATCCTGCGCCCCCATTCTGACATGTGCTGCTTCCATCCTGCGCCCCCATTCTGACATGTGCTGCTCCCATCCTGCGCCCCCATTCTGTCATGTGCTGCTCCCTTCCTGTGCCCCCGTTCTGTCATGTGCTGCTCCCATCCTGCACCCCCGTTCTGTCATGTGCTGCTCCCATCCTGCGCCCCCGTTCTGTCATGTGCTGCTCCCATCCTGCGCCACCATTCTGTAAGTTGCTGCTCCCATCCATATGCCCCATACGCTGCTCCATAAAGGTTTATGGCCCCCATAAGATGCTCCATATTATATGCCCCATACACTGCTCCATAAAGGTTTATGGCCCCCATAAGATGCTCCATAGTATATGCCCCTTTAAACTGCTCCATTATGGTTGATGGCCCCATAAGATGCTCCATAGTATATGTCCCCGTACACTGCTCCATTATGGTTGATGGCCCCCATAAGATGCTCCATATTATATGCCCCGTACACTGCTCCATAAATGTTTATGGCCCCCATAAGATGCTCCATAGTATATGCCCCGTAAACTGCTCCATTATGGTTGATGGCCCCTATAAGATGCTCCATAGTATATGCCCCCGTACACTGCTCCATTATGGTTGATGGCCCCCATAAGATGCTCCATATTATATGCCCCCGTACACTGCTCCATTATGGTTTATGGCCCCCATAAGATGCTCTATATTATATACCCCCGTACACTGCTCCATTATGGTTGATGGCACCCATAAGATGCTCCATATTATATGCCACCGTACACTGCTCCATAAAGGTTTATGGCCCCCATAAGATGCTCCATGGTATATGCCCCGTACACTGCTCCATTATGGTTTATGGCCCCCATAAGATGCTCCATAGTAAATTCCCCCGTACACTGCTCCATTATGGTTGATGGCCCCAATAAGATGCTCCATAGTATATGCCCCCGTACACTGCTCCATTATGGTTTATGGCCCCCATAAGATGCTCCATATTATATGCCCCCGTACACTGCTCCATTATGGTTTATGGCCCCCATAAGATGCTCCATTGTATATGCCCCCATTCACTGCTCCATTATGGTTGATGGCCCCCATAAGATGCTCCATACTATATGCCCCCATACACTACTCCATTGTGGTTTATGGCCCCCATAAGATGCTCCATAGTATATGCCCCGTACACTGCTCCATTATGGTTTATGGCCCCCATAAGATGCTCCATTGTATATGCCCCTGTACACTGCTCCATTATGGTTGATGGCCCTCATAAGATGCTCCATAATATATGCCCCCGTACACTGCTCCATTATGGTTTATGGCCCCCATAAGATGCTCCATAATATATGCCCCGTATGCTGCTGCGATATATAAAAAAAATATATATACCATACTCACCTATCGTCGCTGGGCGCCGAGTGCTGGGGAACCTGAGCAGGCAGGGACACCTGTTATGATCTGGAGTAGGTGGTAACTATACTGACCGCAAACCCTGATCTTATCACCGCAACTAGAAGTAGCCGTGGGGTGTGCCTAACAAAACCTAGACACCTCGACACAGCCGGAGGACTAAATACCCCTATAGATGGAAATAGGAATTTCTACCTTGCCTCAGAGCAGAACCCCAAAGGATAGGCAGCCCCCCCACAAATACTGACTGTGAGTAGTAGAGGAAAAGACATACGTAGGCAGGAAACAGGATTTAGCAAATGAGGCACACACTAGCTAAATAGGAAAGGATAGGACAGGATACTAAGCGGTCAGTATTAAAAATCCTTCCAAAAGTATCCACAGCAGAAAATACAAAAACTCCACATCTAACTAAAGATGTGGAGCGTGTATCTGCATCTCCAGAGAATCCAACAAGACCGAGAAAACACTGACACAGTCTAAGCTGGACAAGAGAAAAACCAATGAATAGCACAGAATATAAGTACACCGCATGTGTGCCACAGAAACAAAAAACAGACACTTATCTTTGCTGAATTGACAGCAGAGCAGGAGAAGCCAGAAAGTGATCCAACACTTCAGAAGAAACATTGACAACTGGCAAGGACTAATGAATCCTGCACACCTAAATATCCCAGTCAGAACTGCAATCAGCAGATACACTGTTGTGAATTCTGTGGCAGAGCTCCCTCCTGTGGTCACAAGTGGTACTTCGGCTGGTTCTCTCTGTGAGCTTCCGTTGGTGGAGGAAAGTGGTACTGCGGCTTCTGAGCTTCCTTCCTCAGGTGATGTGGTGAAGTCGTTAGGTGCTGCTCTATTTAACTCCACCTAGTGCTTTGATCCTGGCCTCCAGTCAATGTTCTAGTATTGGACCTGTTTCCTCCTGGATCGTTCCTGTGGCCTGCTGCTCTGCATAGCTAAGTTCTTATTTGCTATTTGTTTGCTGTTTTTTTCTGTCCAGCTTATCAATTTGTTTTTTACTGCTTGCTGGAAGCTCTGGGACGCAGAGGGTGTACCTCCGTGCCGTTAGTTCGGTACGGAGGGTCTTTTTGCCCCCTTTGCGTGGTTTTTGTAGGGTTTTGTGTTGACCGCAAAGTTACCTTTCCTATCCTCGCTCTGTTCAGAAAGTTGGGCCTCCCTTTGCTAAATCTATTTCATCTCTACGTTTGTCTTTTCATCTTAACTCACAGTCATTATATGTGGGGGCTGCCTTTTCCTTTGGGGTATTTCTCTGAGGCAAGGTAGGCTTATTTTCTATCTTCAGGCTAGCTAGTTTCTCAGGCCGTGCCGAGTTGCATAGGCAGCGTTAGGCGCAATCCACGGCTGCCTTTAGTGTGGTTGGAGAGGATTAGGGATTGCGGTCAACAGAGTTCCCACGTCTCAGAGCTCGTTCTTGTTTTTTGGGTTATTGCCAGGTCACTGTATGTGCGCTGACCTCTATGTCCATTGTGGTACTGAATTACCTTTCATAACAATACACCTGGCCAAGACTGTGACTCAGAGACAACTGCATTCCCACCTACAACCACTGGAGGGAACCCAAGAGCAGAATTCACAACAGACACCGGCGCGCTGTGGGGGTCAGGTGCCGGTATCGCCGCCAGCTCAGGCCCCCCAGCACTTGCTATACTCATCTGTTTGTCCCGTTCCAGCGCTGCCCGCCGCTTCTTCCAGCTCCTCTGGCTGTGACTGTTCAGTCAGAGGGCGGCGTGCATTAAGCGCGTCATCGTGCCCTCTGAACTGTGAACGTCACAGGCAGAGGACCGGGACACGGAGACGGAGCCGCACGCAGCGCTGGAACGGGGGACATGTGAATATACTCACCCTCCTGGCGGTCCCTGCCTCTCCTTTGGAGATCGCGGTGTGTGTTCAGTGTTTACGCATACCGCGATCTCCTGGGAGCGTCACTCTGTGGGGTCCAGACTGCGCCGGCGCTTGCGCAGTCTATAAAGGCTTCGGACAGAGTGACGCTCCCAGCGTTATATTATAGATAGATAGATATATATATATATATATATATATATATATATATATATATATATATATATATATATATATATATATAGGGCTGCTGCTGGGCTGTAAATATTAGAAGCTGATGCTGGGCTGTATATATATATATATATATATGAGGGGCTGCTGCCGGGCTGTATATATCATAGGCTGTTTACCTGTATATATCAGAGGCTGTTGCTGTGCTGGCTGTATATAGAATAGAGGCTGAGGGGCTGTATAAAGTGTATACACAGCACTATACTGTAAACAGGTCCACACTATATACATACAGTATACACAGACACACTGTAATGCAGGATATAGTGTGGACCTGTATATACGGTATGGTACTGTGTGGGTCAGGAGCTGCAAGAAAGATACACAGACACACACACAGACTCACACACACACATACAGACACACACACAGACACACACACAGACAGATAGGCACACACACACAGACAGACAGAGATCATACTCACCAGGGCCGTATTTAGAGTTTCTGCTGCCCTAGGCACAATAACTGGTGAGTATGACACTATCGGCAGTGACTTTGCCATAAATCGCTGATGTGAAAGTAGCCTTTTGCAGCAGATCCGGCAGTTTTTCCGCATCTGCCGCGTAACAGATCACTTACAGCAACACTGCATTTGGCCTCATTCATTCCCTATGGGACTTGCGGACATGTGCGGCACTTGCGGTTTTGCCGCGATCCGGCAAATGCGGTACTTGCAGCAATGGAAAAAAACACTGATAGTGGATCGCCCCCAGACACAGGGCCACGCGTTTTCGGTACCGGGCCTCTCTGGTTCGGTTCTGAGGCTGTCACGGTGGCTAGACCCGGTCCGCGACCCTGCTAAGGGGCGTCCAATAAAGGTGGTACAGTCTGTCAGGGATTCGTGACGCCACCTGTGGTGTTCGGTCAGGGTGACCGACGCTGCTGTGGGGTCCACTGGGGTGATGGAATGGCAGCTGGATGGTATACCTTCCCACAGGTGAAGTACTGTATGTCCCCAGGGCTTCCCAGTGGTGTAGGTGGCGATGGTGTGAGGTGCAGGCAATAATGAGGACACAAGGTTGCAGTCTCTTTACCTCTTTACTGAAGACTTCAGGATCCTCAATCCAGAGCACGTTTAACAGGGCTATCAGAGACCGGCCGGTCTGATGGGCACTTCCAGAGTTTCCCTCGCAGATGGAAATCGTTGCCCACCACTAGCGCCTGTGTGTTGTAGTCCTACCCTGCTGAGCATTCGGTATAGTCCTCACAACTGCTGTTCTCGTTCGTTCGTTCCCTACAGCTCTCTCTCTTTTATTCCAGATGTTACTAGTTTCTCGTCCCCCAGGTATGTTTTGGCTAGGACGCACCCGTATGGAGGGAAGGCTTGGAGGTCTTCCGGGACCCTAGAGACGCCCCTCTCCCAATGTTGCCTCCTATGTCTTCTTAGGAAATTTAAGGTAGACAGCCAACCTATAATTAACTGTCCTGCGGAGTTTGAAGTAAGGCCTGAAGTCAGTTACTCCCGCGGTGTTCCGGCCACCGGCTACACGCCTCAGTAGGATATTGCCTCGGTCTCACGGCACGACTCCTACTGGTACTCCTTTTTGCTTGATCTCGTTTACACTGTTCCACAATATCCTTCCCTTCTTATCTCTTTCTTAGGATGCCGCCGCAGGAGGTGCAGGCGCGGCTCCGCAACGTTCTGTTCTGTTCGCTAGGCACCTGCCAGGTTCCCACGCCTGACAGGGACCCCCTTGTTTCTTCTCCCCGCAACACCCCCTGCCACGGGATGTTGCCTGAATCCAACCCAGTCAGCTTCTGACTAACTTCCTCCCCAGCCCCTAGTTTTACCAGTGTGAGGAGTGGCCCAATAAATAAAGCCTTTTTCTCCCCCTAGTGGCCGGAGTGTGAAATGTAAAGTGTTCTGGTGATACCTGGTCAGGAGAATTCCTTCGGTGCCATCAGACATACCATCACTCCCCTTAGCGGCAGAGTGTCATACTGCAACGACCAGATCTCTGGGGCGCTGCACTCCCCCCCGGTTAAATCCAGTACTCCTGGACTGGGAAGAAGAACAACAATATAATACAGCAAAAGACATACAAAATTTTGAAATGCTTAGAACAAGTAAATAGAAAAGGTGCTTCCCTTTATGGGAGGTAAGAACACTTGAACGTTACAAACAAAAAAATAAAAGTTAAATATTTTTAAATAACATTTTGACTATAAATAACTCTCAGTACCCAGCCGGGTATCCTACCAAGTGCAAACGCTGAACAATAAGTTAACTTTTCCTTTAAGGGCGTATACGCTGAACCCACTAAAGGCCTACCATAAAATACTAAATAACTCAACTTTTCTTTCCGTTCCAACTTTTCCAATGCAGGACCGCCTAGCTCCTTGGCTGGGCCTACTGTCATTGTACCGACCATTAGGGTTGAGCGACTTTTACTTTTATAGGATCGGGTCGGGTATCACGAAACCCGACTTTTTCAAAAGTCGGGTCGAGTGAAATTGGCCGATCCTATAAAAAAGTTGGGTTCGGGGTCGGCCGAAACACGAAACCCAATGCAGTGCATTGGGTTCCCAATAGTTCCCAGGGTCTGAAGGAGAGGAATCTCTCCTTCAGGCCCTGCGATCCATATTTAAGTGTAAAATAAAGAATTAAAATAAAAAATATCGCTATACTCACCCTCGGACGCGCCCTGGTACTAACCGGGAACCTTCCTTCCTTCGAATCAGCGCTTGCAGGACCTTGCGGTGACATCGCGGCTTGTGATTGGTCGCGCGACCGCCCATGTGACCGCTCGCGCGACCAATCACAAGCCGCGACGTCACCGCAAGGTCCTGCAAGCGCTGATTCTTAGGAAGGAAGGCTGCCGGAAAGAAGCAGGGCGCGTCCGAGGGTGAGTATATTCCTATTAGGTATATACTCACCCTCGGACGCGCCCTGCTTCTTTCCGGCAGCCTTCCTTCCTAAGAATCAGCGCTTGCAGGACCTTGCGGTGATGTCGCGGCTTGTGATTGATCGTGCGAGCGGTCACATGGGCGGTCGCGCGACCAATCACAAGCCGCGACGTCACCGCAAGGTCCTGCAAGCGCTGATTCGAAGGAAGAAAGGCTGCCGGTTAGTACCAGGGTGCGTCAGAGGGTAAGTATAGCGATATTTTTTATTTTAATTCTTTATTTTACACTTAAATATGGATTCCGATACCGATTTCCGATATTGCAAACATATCGGAACTCGGGATCGGAATTCCGATACCAGATTCAGAAGATCGCCGACTTCATGGCCGACCCCACACAGGGGTCGGGTCGGGTTTCATGAAACCCGACTTTGCCAAAAGTCGGCGACTTCTGAAAATGGCCGACCCGTTTCGCTCAACCCTACCGACCATTTTTCTACAGTTCTCAGGAGGACTCTCTCTCTAACCCCTACGGGTTCACTTCAAGCTTTCCTGTCCTCAATCTTTATTAACATTATCAAACTTTATTAACCTTCAACATTATTAATGTTTCAACTTTTATTAGAGCCATCATGTAATCATTCCCTTTAAGAGGGACCCAAGTCTCTAGTGCAGATTCTCTCTCTGTCTGCAAGTCCACTGAAAGCAAGACCTTCTGCGTCATGTCCAGAAGCATTATCTTCGCAAAGTCTTCTTTCACTTGTAAAACCAGTAGGGAGCACCTTTAAGAAGGTGCAAACTATATACAAAAACAGTTTTGAATCATTCACTGTCCATGATCCGGCAGTCTCTTGGAAACAATGATGAACTTTGTGCAACAGTAGAAAAAGAAATAGCAAACAATAGGGATCCCGGGTAAACAAAGGGACCCCTTTTAGAAATAACCCTGGTCGGGTTTAAGGTAGCAGCAACAGCAGGAAACAGTTAACTATATACATACTCGGTTCTTCGACGTTTAGTTCTGTGAAGGTTGTGGTCTTACCTCGCAGACCACTCCTCTCCGTTGAGCACGGGTGGGATCCACAGTCACATGCGGGGCCTGGTCAGCCCGGCGATCCGCAGCGGGAACCTCATCATCTGGGGTCCCAGCTGCGACATGGAGGACTGCGCACCGCTGGACGCCCCTGGCCGTCCAGCCGGTCCCCCTCGACCATCGGGTATAAGTTACCGCGTCTCCAGGTCTTAGGTCGCGGTCTTCGACCGTCCCCCAACACGGCTCCACCTCGCTCCGATCAACACGGACCTGCAAGGACTCTCCAATCTCCTAGATAACCCCCCTCTCCTCCTTGGGGTTGTAGAAGACCACCACTCCCCAGTGCGACGGCAAGACCTCCACTTCCTCCGTGAGGTCGACTATGATCGCGGGTCGAGGCTGCTTCCTCCGGGCCGCCACCAGGTGTCGCTGATGCTCTGTCACCGTCAAGATCTTCAGATCCGACCCCTGCGGTACACGATCCCCTGGTCGGGTTCGGGGATCCGCCGTGGCCGGAACGGGTAAAGGAGGAGACATGGGCGACAGGCGAATCTCTGTCGGGTGGCCCAATCGGGAACTCACACGAGCTTGGGCCTTCAGGCAGCGCGCCAGCTGCCGGGCTTCGGCCGCGGCCATCCCACTGACGGGCATCCATCCGCCGGGTTTTCCCTCCGGCTGTTCCGCGATGGGACGTCTCTGCAGCGGTGATGACTCCGAGGTCGCTACAGGGGGTGCAGGTCTCTGCCTGGCCAGGTTGTCGCCATGCGGTGGCCTGGACATCGCCATCTTTGTCTCCTCCTCTGGGTCTTCTTCCTGGGCTCTTTTCCGAGGGCGGTCCCGTCTCCATTGTCTCCACACTCCATGGAGAATGAGAAGGCGGATCTCAGCCGCTGACGGACATGCCCTCAGGATACAGCAATGCTTAGACTGGGCGGCCATTATCACGCTCTCCAGCTCACTTACGCCCACTTCCACGCCCTTCTTCTTCTCTTGCGCTCCTCGTGGCGCTACAATGGCGGCAGTTTTGGCGGGAATCTTGCAGCAGATAGCAATACTCAGTCCTTGCAATAAATCACAGTCTAAACACGTTTCAATCACAGTTCCAAGGCACACATGACCCAATTCTTCAGGCTTAAGTATGATCCGGTTCGTGACGCCAAGTTGGATCGCCCCCAGACACAGGGCCACGCGTTTTCGGTACCGGGCCTCTCTGGTTCGGTTCTGAGGCTGTCACGGTGGCTAGACCCGGTCCGCGACCCTGCTAAGAGGCGTCCAATAAAGGTGGTACAGTCTGTCAGGGATTCGTGACGCCCCCTGTGAGGTTCGGTCAGGGTGACCGACGCTGCTGTGGGGTCCGCTGGGGTGATGGAATGGCAGCTGGATGGTATACCTTTCCACAGGTGAAGTATGTCCCCAGGGCTTCCCAGTGGTGTAGGTGGCGATGGTGTGAGGTGCAGGCAATAACGAGGACACAAGATTTCAGTCTCTTTACCTCTTTACTGAAGACTTCAGGATCCTCAATCCAGAGCACGTTTAACAGGGCTATCAGAGACTGGCCGGTCTGATGGGCACTTCCAGAGTTTCCCTCGCAGATGGAAATCATTGCCCACCACTAGCGCCTGTGTGTTGTAGTCCTACCCTGCTGAGCATTCGGTATAGTCCTCACAACTGCTGTTCTCGTTCGTTCGTTCTCTACAGCTCTCTCTCTCTCTTTTGTTCCAGATGTTACTAGTTTCTCGTCCCCCAGGTATGTTTTGGCTAGGACGCACCCGTATGACGGGAAGGCTTGGACGTCTTCCGGGACCCTAGAGACGCCCCTCTCCCAATGTTGCCCCCTATGTCTTCTTAGGAAATTTAAGGTAGACAGCCAACCTATAATTAACTGTCCTGCGGAGTTTGAAGTAAGGCCTGAAGTCAGTTACTCCCGCGGTGTTCCGGCCACTGGCTACACGCCTCAGTAGGATGTTGCGTCGGTCTCACGGCACGACTCCTACTGGTACTCCTTTTTGCTTGATCTCGTTTACACTGTTCCACAATATCCTTCCCTTCTTATCTCTTTCTTAGGATGCCGCCGCAGGAGGTGCAGGCACGGCTCCGTAACGTTCTGTTCTGTTCGCTAGGCACCTGCCAGGTTCCCACGCCTGACAGGGACCCCCTTGTTTCTTCTCCCCGCAACACCCCCTGCCACGGGATGTTGCCTGAATCCAACCCAGTCAGCTTCTGACTTCCTCCCCAGCCCCTAGTTTTACCAGTGTGAGGAGTGGCCCAATAAATAAAGCCTTTTTCTCCCCCTAGTGGCCGGAGTGTGAAATGTAATGTGTTCTGGTGATACCTGGTCAGGAGAATTCCTTCAGTGCCATCAGACATACCATCACTCCCCTTAGCGGCAGAGTGTCATACTGCAACGACCAGATCTCTGGGGCGCTGCACTAGCAGTGTTTTTTGTATCACAGCAAGTGCAAAACCGCAATTGCCGCACATGTCCGCAAGTAGCCATCACTACCTCTCCCTGCATCTTCCCAGCTCATCCCTAACCATCCCCCTGACCTAAAACTACACTATAAAGCTTTAGGGAAACAATTTATTAACTGCCATATTCCTATGATAATGAGGGCTCCAGGCTATGGCGTAGACTGGGACGGGCAGTCTCCGGGCCTCCATTCTCTCTGTGCACACCCTCAGTCCCTGCCTCACTGCCTGTGCACAGACCTCCCTCCACCAGACCTGGTAATTACCACTCGCAGTAGCATACCGGCAGAGGTGTACCTAGGGTTTCTGGCACCAGGGCAAGAATTCATTTTGGAGCCCCTCTCACCAAGGACATATGCAATTTGCACACTTAGTCATGTACCGACGAGCTCCTCTCCCTAATGTTCTCAATGTCCAGTGAAAAACAGAGAAGCAGAAGAGAAGCTCGTTGTCACAGGACCATAAGTATGAAAATTGCATATGAGTGAAGTGTCCATGTGACGACTACTGGAACCTGCAGAGCTGAATCTTGACATCGCAGGCTACTGGATTTTCACAACTAATGCACTGCACACTTTTAGGATTCTCCCTTGCCTGTGGACAGTTATGTCAGCACAAGTATGTGATTTGTATACTTCTGAATAGACGTGCCCGGCCTCACCCAGTTCATTTTCATTGACGGAGGCAACATATGTCTAGTCAGCATGTGACCGCATTAATGTAAATCGCCAGCACCAGAGAATCCTGACAGCGTGCAGGGCGCACTGTGAGAACTCAGAAGTCTGCAGTCACAAAGAATGACTGCAGACTCATCACAAATCTGGACATTCCCTTTAATGCTCCTAACATAAATAAAAACATGAGAGTTAGTTAGTATCACAAATAACATTTACATCCACGTACCTTATAGATGACGTCACCTCTGGAGCCGTTCTTCTTTTCTTCATCTTGTCCAGACCCCATGATGAGTTTTCTCATCCACAGCTCATCTCTGCAGACTTCCATCTTCTCCGCTGTTTTGCAGAAAATCTCCACATGATGCCCTTAAACATACAAGTGTCATTATAATGCTCCTGAATAAACATTGCTTCTCACTATATTGTCTGCACAAAATATGACCCCCACACTGTCGCTCTTATGGTACATGCTCTTCACACTGACCTCTCCTTTCCATACCGACCCCCCTCTTCACATTGTCCTCTCACACTGTGTCTCCCCATAGGGCTCAGTATTTATACTGTACTCTCTCATCACACTCCCCCTCTTGGTATACTGTCCCCTCCTGGCTGTGCCCTTACACTGTCCCTCCATGCTGCGCCCCCACTACTCAGTTTCTATTCTGTGCCCACTGACTTTTCTGCCCCATACTGTCTCCTCACACTATTCCCCTCCCTCCTCATACTGTCTCCTCTCACATCCCCCTGTTCACCATCCTGTCTCCTCATATATTTACCACCTCACTTTCTATACTGCCTGCTCACCTGACTCCCCATACTTTGTCTGCACACATCCCATCACCCTCACTCACCGTACTCTGTCCACATCCATTTTTCACATCGCTACTCATTACTGTGTCCACACATATTCCCTCGTTCGCTCCCCATACGGTCTGCACCCATCCCCCCATATTGTTTCCTCACATATGCCCCCCATTCCCCCATACTGTTTCCTCATACATGCCCCCCATTCCCCAGTACTGTTTCCTCATACATGTCCCCCATCCTCCCATCCTGTACACATGGCTCGGCTCCCCCATCTTGTATGCATGGCTAGGCTCCCCATCCTCCCATCTTGTATGCATGGCTCGGCTCCCCCATCCTCCCATCTTGTATGCATGTCTCGGCTCCCCCATCCTCCCATCTTGTATGCATGGCTTGGCTCCCCCATCCTCCCATCTTGTATGCATGGCTTGGCTCCCCCATCCTCCCATCTTGTATGCATGGCTCGGCTCACCCATCCTCCCACCCTGTATGCATGGTTCCCCCATCCTGTATGCATGGCTCCCCCATCCTCCGACCCTGTATGCCTGGTTCCCCCATCCTGTATGCATAGCTCTACCATCCTCCCATCCTGTATGCATGTCTCTCCCATCCTCCCACCCTGTATGCATAGCTCTCCCATCCGATCCTCCCACCCTGTATGCATGGCTCCCCCATCCTCCCACCCTGTATGCACGGTTCTCCCCATCCTGTATGCATGGCTCTCCCATCCTCCCACCCTGTATGCATGGCTTCCCCATCCTTCCACCCTGTAAACATGACTCCTCCATCATCCTCCCCTGTCCTCTTCCGTCTTCCTCCATCCTCTTCTATCCTCCCCAGTCATACTCTCCTTTCTCCATATTCATCACCTTAATGAGCGGTACCACGTGACCGCTGAGGACAGGATGAGCTGCCGGCGCTGAGACGAAGTAGCAGCAGGCACCGTTGGAGGAGGGTGAGTATGAAGTCTTCAGGGAGGGGCGGGAGGGAGTGGGGGAGGGCGGGCGCTTGACCCCGGACTTTATAAAAAAAAAATCTTGCTCAAGTGCGCCCCCCCACATCCTGCTGCCCTAGGCACGTGCCCTCATGTGCCTAGTGGCAAATACGGCCCTGATACTCACCCATCGCGACACTGTGAAGACTGAACCACTTCACCTCTCGATCTTCAGTGACTGAAGATCCAGAGTGAAGTCTTGCGGTGCTACGCGGTGGAGAATCTTCTTCTCGTGCCGACATCGTGGCTCCGTCTCCTTCCTCGAAGGTAGCTGAACAAACTCTCATCTGATCTAATCCGAGAGCGATCATATAGCTGAATAGGTAGCACCTAGAAGCTTCTGTTGGGATCAGAGAAGGCTGCCGCATGCCATAAGCTAAGCATTAGGTACAGGGAGGGTACTAAGGAAGTCTGGCTAGCCAGGTCAGTGAATGCTGACGCAGGTCAGGTGCCATGACTCTGCCGCTCTGCGCCAGCCACTGAGATGTAGGACCGTAGCCAGGTCCCTACACTTTCAATAGTTTCTCTTTTGTTAAATGTTCCTTATCATTAGAAACGGTTCACAGCAAAGAGACGTGTATTTTACATGTTTTGAGATATTTATCCCTATATTGGTGGGAGGCCCCCGCTTGGTGAGTGGCCCAGGGCCCGGACCCCTTAACCCCCCCTTAATCCGAGCCTGTGTATAATGTGTGTGTAATTGTCTGCTTATCAATCCAGCTCAGGCCTCACCGGCGGGGGCTTCAGAAGAGCCTGGAGGTCGAGATATGAAGTCAACAGAGGCTTCACAATTCCGTAAACTGCTGCTGCAGAACCTCTTGGGTGGCAGAGCTGTAGATCAAAAACTCAGTGTCTATAAAGTAACTAGAAAACTGAAGCAAAGACTCCTTAGGTCCCAGATCAATAGACTGTCTGCAGTGCGATTTTTGTCCCTGTATGCATCTATGATGTTCTATGATGTTCAGCACTGCATGGTGGTATTATTAATGCAGCATTATTTCTGCTTTTTATAATGCTAAGATTTGCAAGCTGTAGGTTACATCACTACTGGTTCTGTTTGGATTTATTGCATATTCACTCTATGTGGCTATTTGAGGATTGCTTTGAGTCGCGTACTATATGACGGTATTATTCATGGCTTGCATGGCAGAATTATTGATAGAATTTGTAGAAGTGTTATTTTTGGACTGCATACCAGAGAACATTAGGTCCTGTAGCATCCATGATGCTATAAGGACTTTATATGGTATTATTACTTATAAGCCATTTGGCAGCACTATTTATGTGTACTATGACACTATTATTTTGGGACTGTATGGCAAAGTAGTTTAGGTCCTGTTTGAAATTATTATTATTTTTTCATGCTATGACAATATATAATATTGCACACTATTGTTTCATGTGAACTACATGGCAGTATTTTTCATGGCTTATATGGCAGAGTATGTTGATTATGTGACACTATAATTTTTGAACAGTATGACATTGGCTCCTGAATGAAATGATAATTTATTCACTCCATGTGGAAGTTGTCATTGTAGCCTGTGAGCTATATGGCAGCACTATTTATAGATTATATGGCAGAATTATTGATTGTGTGGCAAAGTACATTATGTCCTGTAGGAAATAATGTTTATTCTCTCTAGGATGCTATTTGGGTGTGGTATGGCTTTATTGCTTGTAAGCTATATGGCAGCATTATACAGTCATGGCCAAAAGTTTTGAGAATGACACCAAAATTATATTTTCACATGATCTGCTGCCCTCTGGTTTTTATTAGTGTTTGTCTGATGTTTATATCACATACAGAAATATAATTGCAATCATATTATGAGTACCAATAGGTTATATTGACAGTTAGAATGAGTTAATGCAGCGAGTCAATATTTGCAGTGTTGACCCTTCTTCTTCAAGACCTCTGCAATTCTCCCTGGCATGCTCTCAATCAACTTCTGGACCAAATCCTGACTGATAGCAGTCCATTCTTGCATAATCAATGCTTGCATTTTGCCAGAATTTGTTGGTTTTTGTTTGTCCACCCGTCTCTTGATGATTGACCACAATTTCTCAATGGGATTAAGATCTGGGAAGTTTCCAGGCCATGGACCCAAAATCTCTATGTTTTGTTCCATGAGCCATTTAGTTATCACCTTTGCTTTATGGCAAGGTGCTCCATCATGCTGGAAAAGGCATTGTTGGGCGCCAAACTGCTCTTGGACAGTTGGGAGAAGTTGCTCTTGGAGGACATTCTGGTACCATTCTTTATTCATGGCTGTGTTTTTAGGCAAGACTGTGAGTGAGCAGATTCCCTTGGCTGAGAAGCAACCCCACACATGAATGGTTTCAGGATGTTTTACAGTTGGCATGAGACAAGACTGGTGGTAGCGCTCACCTCTTCTTTTCCGAATAAGCTGTTTTCCAGATGTCCCAAACAATCGAAAAGGGGATTCAGCAGAGAAAATGACTTTGCCCCAGTCCTCAGCAGTCCACTCCCTGTACCTTTTGCAGAATATCAGTCGGTCCCTGATGTGTTTTCTGGAGAGAAGTGGCTTCTTTGCTGCCCTCCTTGAAACCAGGCCTTGCTCAAAGAGTCTGCGCCTCACAGTGCGTGCAGAAGCACTCACACCAGCCTGCTGCCATTCCTGAGCAAGCTCGACACTGCTGGTAGTCCGATCCTGCAGCTGAAACAGTTTTAAGATACGGTCCTGGCGCTTGCTGGTCTTTCTTGGGCGCCCTGGAGCCTTTTTGACAACAATGGAAGCTCTCTCCTTGAAGTTCTTGATGATGCGATAGATTGTTGACTGAGGTGCAATCTTTGTAGCTGCGATACTCTTCCCTGTTAGGCCATTTTTGTGCAGTGCAATGATGGCTGCACGTGTTTCTTTAGAGATAACCATGGCTAACTGAAGAGAAACAATGATACCAAGCACCAGCCTCCTTTTAAAGTGTCCAGTGATGTCATTCTTACTTAATCATGACTGATTGATCGCCAGCCTTGTCCTCATCAACACCCACACCTGTGTTAATGGATCAATCACTAAAACGATGTTAGCTGTTCCTTTTAAGGCAGGACTGCAATGATTTTGAAATGTGTTTTGGGGGTTAAAGTTCATTTTCTGGGCAAATATTGACTTTGCAAGTACAGTAATTGCTGTTAAGCTGATCACTCTGACATTCAGGAGTATATGCAAATTGCCATTAGAAAAAATGAAGCAGTAGACTTTGGAAAAATTAATATTTGTCTCATTCTCAAAATTTTTGTCCATGACTGTAGGTTTTATGGCAGAATTATTGAGTTTGTGACACTATTATTATAAGATTATAACACATTAGGTCCTGTATGAAATTATCATATATTCCATTTATTGCACTATGTGGGCATTGTACGGCATTATTGTGAGATCCAGTACATAGCAGGACTATTTCTAGAGTGTATGGCAGATTTATTGATGGACGGTGTGGCACTATTATTTTTGGACTTTATGATAGAGTGCACTAGGTCCTGTATGAAATAATTATTTCTTCCCTCTATGACTCTATCTTGGCATTGTATGGCGTCATTGCTTGTGAGCCATGTGGGGCACTATAGGTTAAATGGCAGAATTATTGACCAGATACGATGCTTTATAGAACTTCCCTTAAAAATCATTTTCTTCTCGCTCCTTCCATGGAGTTTCCTGAAGGCACTGAGCAAATCCCAGACCAGGGAGCGTAAGACACGATGACCCTTCCTGCATTTCTTATTTATCTATTTATGAGCTCCCGCCGTCCTCGCCCTCTTGTCAAATTAAAGCCGACCCAGCGCTTCTCTCAGAAAGTGGGTAATGAAATTCGAGTCTCTCCGGGATTCTCGCCACGGCCTCTAAATGTACAAAAAAATCAAATAAAAAGATAAATTAAAAAATAAATAATCTGAAAAACATTGGACTCTGGCTGCCGGCGCGATCCAGGGTAATTATTCCTGAGCTTCGCCGATATCGCTCTGGCTGGAAACATAGACCGCCGCCACCGCTCTCTATGAGGGGATACATTATCCTGGAAGATAAATGAGAACCAGTAAATGGCGCCTTTTTATTTCCACCCCCCCAACTCTATTAATTTTTTTTTTACTATATCCTCCATTTTTTTGCCTAATGTTTGTGTAATGGTGTGAAGTCGTGGCGGTGATGATAACGCTCATTAGACGCAGTTTACTTGTAACCACTTGCATTCATTCTTGCGATCTCTCCTGCTGGGAACACGTCGGAGCGTCTGCTTAGTATACGATCGTGGCGGAGTCATTTGTGCGCTTTCATAACGCGACTGTCATGTTATAAAATAGGGAAGGAAAGACAGGCGAGAACAAGCATGGAGAGAGAACAGAATTACCCACAGCAGCACAGAGGAATTAAGGAGGCTGCCATTAAGACAAGGATTCAACGTGACACTGCAGAGGTGGAAAGAGCTGTCAGTAACTGGAGCAGTGCTATGATGTGGGCGAGGGGAATGGATGCTCATACCGTGATAAAAACAGGGTGGACCAGCAGCATTAAGTATTGGATTAAACGAGTCTGTCCATGTTGTTCATTCATGTGATGATGCTTTTGACAACACGACTGCATATAACAGGGACATGAGGAAAGAAGACTGGGTGGATGAACAGAAATCCACAGCAGCACTGAGTATTTTAGGAGAGGAGTACGCCGCTATTGCTGAAAGCTGTGGCTTGTCCCCATTATGACATGTTAGTCAAGACATGGCAGCAAGGGTAGTGCCATGAGACTGCCACGACCCATGACCGTTTACTCCCATTAAGTGAACACACAACAGTTGTCAGAACTTTTAAAACTTTTATTGGGAAATATACTCATAACATTTCCATCTTTTACTTTGGGTAACTATTTTTGGTCGCAGCTTAAACGGGCAATATCTGCCAACCAATGGGGTGTAGGGAGATTAACTGCCATCCGGTCTCCCGGGCAGGTATCTTCACCACCAACAAAACTCCACCCTTCCTCCAAGGAGGAGCGAATATAGAGAGCTACGACCCCCCCCAACGAATGCATCGCCTGAACCACACCTTCTCTAATACCATTGAGGAAGATATCTAAGCCCGCCTCATTCAAATGGACTCCGTCTGGAAGCAGAAAACCGGAATTGTCCCCTTCCAGCCGATGGTGCCGAACAACTACACCATTCTTAAATCTTACGAATCGTGATATCCTCTGATTCAGCGTGCGTCTGGATCTCTCCATAGCATTCAATTCCCTGGCCCCCCGCCAAACCAGCCTTGGGATTACTTCGGACCAAACTAGACGCATCAACGGGAAGAAACTCGGGAACTTGTCCATGTCCGATCTGATCAGCGTAAGTAGTTCAGCCAGTGGGGACGAAGCCAGGTCATTTCCTCCGGCATGGATAACCACAATGGTGGGGGATGAAGCCACCCGTGCAATGTGAACAACCTCCGGAAGAACTTGGGACCACATCATGCCTCTCAAGCCACGCCATATCACGTCGACATCGTCGAAGCCCAAAGATCGCCCTCCTGGGCACAATTCAGCGCGGCGAGCAGCCCAATAGATGTACGAGTGACCTACTATCCATACGCTGGGTCGCACCCCATCTAGGAATAAAATATACAGTTAATAAAATATACAGTTAACCAACAACCAATAACCCAACAACCTAAGGAAGTTCCCCAATGAATTACCGAACCTGCTCTCGCATATAATAGTACCAAAACGACCAAAACTTTATAATAATAAATCAGGCCTGATGTATCTAGTAAAACAGCGGGATCTCCATCTACCCACCCTTTGAATTTCTGATTCAAATAAACCCGCTCTAGATGCTTCTGTTGCTGCACCTATCCGAAATGAGTGAGTTCCAAATTTTGCGGCGGGCATTCCCAATAGTGACAACGTGCGTCTCAATATGGCTAAGAATTGGCCCGACACTAGGGGAAGCCCATTCTCATGAATGAAAAATTGGGAACCATGCTTTCTAACTCGCATGTAATTCCTAATTAACGTTAATGGGCAAATGTCCTTGTTGATGGCAAATATTGGGAACCAGGTACCCCTGCCATCCTGATCAGTTTTGGATTTACATATTCTAATCCTTAGACCATCGTCACAAATTAGTATGTCTTCCCGCCTAAGGCCACCCGGTTTATTCAGAGCAGTAGGAACAATCTCACTGACCCGCATGGCCCCAAAGAATGCTAGGCCAAAAGCCGCTGACATTAGCGCAGCTTCGTATTTAGAATCGCAAACAGCTTCCGCGGCCTTGACCAAACTCATTAGCAAATCAAAGGAGATAGGACGCCTGTTATCACCGTGTTTATCCGCTCGGCGCCAGCCTTTCAGTAGCTGACTGACTAGGAAATGTTTCGTGGAATCTGACCAACCTCGCAGCTTGAAATGGAACGCTAACGCAGACACACGGTTGCGCGCCACTGAACCCGACACTCCCATGGCATGCATTTTGGATAGAAATGCCATTGTCACCTGTATTCGAGCATCCTCCGAAGACCCCACTGGTTTGCCGTCTGCTAAAAGACACGACTCCTCCCACGCCTTACCATAGGCTTTCCAAGTCGACGGGGCTATCGATGAGCGTATTAATGGCATCAGGTCCCCAGGACATCCCAGATCGAATGTGGGCAATCCACCTCCTCCAAGGGCTCCTGAAGGCGCCGTCCCAGTAACTCCTGCGAGTAAAACCCAGTTAATAAACCAGAAACATTCTCATTGCTGACGGTTAGTGCATTCGCTTTGAACCAAACATTAAACGTTAAACATTTCAATACTATGAACCTAATTAGGTCTAAAACCAGCAGTGAAGGAGATGCTAGGTAGTTGATGGCATGCGCCCCGCCAACGGTTTCAAGGTGTAAACGAATGCGCTTGTTGGCCAATTGTGGACCCCAGATTTCCATGGCAACTGCCACGGGGAGAAGTTCGATCAAGGTTGAATCTGCGTTCCACTTCCTGTAAACCCAGAAAGCAGGCCAATTCACAGCACACAATTTGTTACCAAAACGAACGCTGAAGCCCGTGTGGCTTGACGCCGCAAAAAACAAACCCATGTCCACGTTTGAGCATTCTGTCTCCTGAAAGCAAGTCCTACCATTGTAATTGCTGAGGAACAGCTTCCATGTGTTTAAATCAGAACATAGATGTGCTGTAATCCTGATTCTATGATGTCGATGTCTCACTCCTCTCGTGGCTATCATCAATCTGCGCGAGAAGATCCTGCCCGCTGGCATGACCCTATAGGCAAAATTCAAGGACCCCAGCAGCGACTGCATTTGCGCTAGTGTGACCTTACCAACCGAAATACATCCGCTGATGAGATCCAGCAGCTTGTCAATTTTCTTCTTCGGCAACCTAAATTCCATGGCAACCGAGTCGATTTCGATCCCGAGGAATGTGATCACTGATACTGGCCCTATCGTCTTCTCGGGGGAAAGTGGGACCCCGAAATGTGCCATGGCATCTTTGAATTGGGCAAGGGCTGTGGAGCATACGTCTGAGCCCGCTGGCCCAACTATCAAAAAGTCATCAAGATAATGAGTGATGGCGGTCAGCCGGGTGATCTTGCGAGCGACCCATTCTAAAAACGTGCTAAATAACTCAAAATAAAAACAGGAAATTGAACACCCCATGGGAAGACATGTGTCGTAATAGTATACAGTGGGGCAAAAAAGTATTTAGTCAGTCAGCAATAGTGCAAGTTCCACCACTTAAAAAGATGAGAGGCGTCTGTAATTTACATCATAGGTAGACCTCAACTATGGGAGACAAACTGAGAAAAAAAAATCCAGAATATCACATTGTCTGTTTTTTTAACATTTTATTTGCATATTATGGTGGAAAATAAGTATTTGGTCAGAAACAAAATTTCATCTCAATAGTTTGTAATATATCCTTTGTTGGCAATGACATAGGTCAAACGTTTTCTGTAAGTCTTCACAAGGTTGCCACACACTGTTGTTGGTATGTTGGCCCATTCCTCCATGCAGATCTCCTCTAGAGCAGTGATGTTTTTGGCTTTTCGCTTGGCAACACGGACTTTCAACTCCCTCCAAAGGTTTTCTATAGGGTTGAGATCTGGAAACTGGCTAGGCCACTCCAGGACCTTGAAATGCTTCTTATGAAGCCACTCCTTCGTTGCCCTGGCGGTGTGCTTTGGATCATTGTCATGTTGAAAGACCCAGCCACGTTTCATCTTCAATGCCCTTGCTGATGGAAGGAGGTTTGCACTCAAAATCTCACGATACATGGCCCCATTCATTCTTTCATGTACCCGGATCAGTCGTCCTGGCCCCTTTGCAGAGAAACAGCCCCAAAGCATGATGTTTCCACCACCATGCTTTACAGTAGGTATGGTGTTTGATGGATGCAACTCAGTATTCTTTTTCCTCCAATCACGACAAGTTGTGTTTCTACCAAACAGTTCCAGTTTGGTTTCATCAGACCATAGGACATTCTCCCAAAACTCCTCTGGATCATCCAAATGCTCTCTAGCAAACTTCAGACGGGCCCGGACATGTACTGGCTTAAGCAGTGGGACACGTCTGGCACTGCAGGATCTGAGTCCATGGTGGCGTAGTGTGTTACTTATGGTAGGCCTTGTTACATTGGTCCCAGCTCTCTGCAGTTCATTCACTAGGTCCCCCCGCGTGGTTCTGGGATTTTTGTTCACCGTTCTTGTGATCATTCTGACCCCACGGGGTGGGATTTTGCGTGGAGCCCCAGATCGAGGGAGATTATCAGTGGTCTTGTATGTCTTCCATTTTCTAATTATTGCTCCCACTGTTGATTTTTTCACTCCAAGCTGGTTGGCTATTGCAGATTCAGTCTTCCCAGCCTGGTGCAGGGCTACAATTTTGTTTCTGGTGTCCTTTGACAGCTCTTTGGTCTTCACCATAGTGGAGTTTGGAGTCAGACTGTTTGAGGGTGTGCACAGGTGTCTTTTCATACTGATAACAAGTTTAAACAGGTGCCATTACTACAGGTAATGAGTGGAGGAAAGAGGAGACTCTTAAAGAAGAAGTTACAGGTCTGTGAGAGCCAGAAATCTTGATTGTTTGTTTCTGACCAAATACTTATTTTCCACCATAATATGCAAAAAAAATGATAAAAAAACAGACAATGTGATTTTCTGGATTTTTTTTTCTCAGTTTGTCTCCCATAGTTGAGGTCTACCTATGATGTAAATTACAGACGCCTCTCATCTTTTTAAGTGGTGGAACTTGCACTATTGCTGACTGACTAAATACTTTTTTGCCCCACTGTAGATCCTGAAATTTACCTCCCAGTAAGTGGTGACAATCCGGGTGTACCGGGAGCAGACGGAAAGCGGATTCTATGTCCGATTTGGCCATAAGGGCCCCCGGGCCAGCATTTCTGACGAGGTCAACCGCTTTGTCAAAGGAGATATTAGTGACGGCTGTTTCATCACTGGGTATACCATCGTTGACAGACATACCCTTGGGGTATGACAGATGATGAATTAATCGGTATTTACCTGACTCTTTTTTGGGAACTATACCCAGGGGTGAAACACGTAAGTTAGGGAAAGGGGGGGAATTGAAGGGACCGCGAAAGCGACCCAACCTGATTTCCTTCTCCAGCTTCTCTGCTAATACGTTGGGTAATTCCTTTGCTGATTGTAAATTTGGGGCTGATTGTGGCTCGGGTGACCAATTAAACGGGATGAAAAAACCGTAGGAGAAACCGAAACGCAGTTGCGCCGCGGCCGATTTATTGGGGTATTTGTTCAGCCACGGCCCCATTCTTTTTACGCTCACCGGTGTCGTTAACCTCACCTGTAGAAGGGTTTTTTCCGGAGATAGCTTTTTGGGGCGGTCGTGTGCATTTTGCCACTGGGTGGGGACCTCCGCACGATGAACGCTCATGTTTATATTTGCAGAGCCCATAGAACTTACAGTGTCCTTCATTAAATAACCAGCACGAACCTGGTCTACGAATGGCTGTTGCTGCCGCGTTGTTATTGTACCCGGCAGCGGGCCCGTGAAAGGATTGGGTTGTTCTCTGAGCCATCATCAGGTGGAGCCACGAATCCGTGGCTTTCATACCCCAGCCTAATTGAGGATTGGCGGCCAAGCGACGGCGGAAATCTTCATCATATTTCCACCATGCTGATCCCCCATGTGCCTTATAGGAATTATAGATGCTATCTAAGTATATAAATAGCTCGGAGCACCTTTCGGGGTGCTTTTCCCCCATAACGCATCCCAGGACCGCAAAAGCTTGCAGCCAGTTGTTAATGGTCTTAGCAACTTTTGGTTTACGTTCATATGTTTTATCACCCAACCGCCTCTCTCTATCAACCGAGTGCTGATCCGTGGAAACCAGAGACCATATGTCAATGAAATCATTGGCCCAAATTTGTTCCTTGATGGCGCTATCCAAGTGGGCCCCCAAAGGAGGGACACCACAGAATAGGCCATCCTTATACACATCCGGGCGGGGAGGAGGGGGCTGCCTGCACAATCCCGCTGGTTGTAGCAATTTTGGATTGACATAAATCCTGTTTCCTGTGGTTGCATTGGCTACTGTGTCTGAAAGGTTGGTGTTGGCTCTCTCCCCTCCCCATGCCCCGATAAAGGGGTACTCACCAATCGGTGCACCGGTATCCGGACAGCTTGCTTCCCGTGCCACGGGAGTCATCGGACCTTGCCGCTCCATGCGATGTATGGACCTACGACGAGAAGACTCCTGCCTGTGTGACCTGCCTGAAGAACTACCGGATGAAGAAGGCGAGCGCCACCGCGAGGCTCTAGACCGTCTACTACGCCGGCTGGACCTAGATCTATACGAACGCCGTTTGCTAACATGACGATCGCGCTTCCTACGTCCGCTTCTGCGATGCTCTCTGGGGGATGACGATGATGACGACGATGATCTGCGCGCGGAGCGGATACCCGCACTCTGTCTATTATCCAGAGCCGGGGTACCAGCACCCTGAATTGGGGCACGAACACCGGTTGCCATCAGTGATCGTGACACTGGGGCGTTCTGGTGTTCAACTACTGCCGCCTGAGAGGGAGTAATTTGCCCGCCCGGTATTTGCGAATACGGGGTACTAAAGATGACTGGGTACAGTGGAAACTGTGATTCGCCCCCTGTACTAGCCTGGGAGTATGCACTATGCTGACCTGGTGCTAATATTATGTGATGTGCTCCCATGTTCTGTTGCGCTACGGCTGCCGTGTCCTTGCTCGTGTCCGTATTGGCAATAGCTTCCCCCGCGTTCCTTGAAAGTGGAGGAATGCCTCCCTGCGGAGCCTCAGTCTCCTTTCCTGCAGTGCCTGAGTCCTGTGAGGAAGCAGACGTTCCCTGGACCCCCCCCCATGCTGTTTCTAACTAAGTGCACGGCTCCGGCTAACAATGCTGGCACTTGCAGACCTGCACTCCCTCCTAGTGTGCCCGGGGCAGAAGGGGGAATACAGCTTATCTTGCTCGTCGCCGATCCCTCATCTCCCCCACCTGCCGCAGCGCGCTTCCTCCAGTCTCCCTGGCGCCCAGCGCAGAAGAGGCGCGCGCACAAGAGCTGCGCGCGCTCTTCTTTGAATAAACTGGCGGGCTCAGCCGTGCCGGAGGCCGGGTGGCTCTGCGAGAGCGCCGACCCTCCGGCGGCACCGCCTGCACCGTGGCAGGGAAGGAGTCGCTCCCGGTCAGCAAAGCTGCTAACCAAGCGCTGCCTTCCCTGCCGTTCCTATCCCTCACCGCACTCTCCAGCAGGTCCATAATGCCGGCAGCCCAAACAGGTCCGGGTCCTGGGATCGGATGTGGCTTCAGCGCTTCCCGGCGCCAAGAGCAGGGGATAAGCCCCGCCCCCTCCGCGGGGAGTTTACCCCATGTTCAGTTTGGCCTCACTTAAAGGGAGATCTCCGTAATAACAAGAGTGGGGGAGGCGTAGCAGTCAGGGGACAGCGGCATAAGCCGCAGTGTCCCTAATAGGAAGAACAGGAAACCACAGCAGCACAGAGTGTTTCAAGAGAAGCGAGTCACATTGGTCCGGTGTTCAGTGACCTGCCCAGTCGTTGGGTGATATTAATGATGACATTACTGCATGTGACAGTAAAAAAAACAAGAAAGAAGCAAAATGACCATATTCCCTGCTCTAAGGAAATGAAGCAGATGGTCCCAGGTCCCTCAGAGCGGACTATCGCGAGTCCCTCAGAGCGGACTGTCACGGGTCCCTCAGAGCGGACTGTCACGGGCCCCACAGAACGGACAATTGCGGGTCCCTCAGAGCGGACTCTCACAAGCCCCTCAGAGCAGGCTGCCACGGGCCCCTCAGAGCGGACTGTCACGGGCCCCTCAGAGCGGACAATTGCGGGTCCCTCAGAGCGGACTGTCACAGGTCCCTCAGAGCGGACTGCCACAGGTCCCTCAGAGTGGACTGTCACGGGTCCCTCAGAGCGGACTGTCACGGGCCCCTCAGAGCGGAATGTTATGGGCCCCTCAGAGTGGACAATTGTGGGTCCCTCAGAGCGGACTGTCACAGGCCCCTCAGAGCGGACTACCACGGGTCCCTCAGAGCGAACTGTTATGGGTCCCTCAGAGCGGACGATCACGGGTCTCTCACAGCGAACAATGACAGGTCCCTCAGAGCAGACGATCGGGGGCCCCTCAGAGAAGACGATCGCAGGTCCCTCAGAGCGGACTGTCACGAGTCCCTCAGAGCGGACGATCGTGGGTCCTTCAGAGCGGACAATGATGGGTCCCTCAGAGCGGACGGTCGAAGTTCTCACAGAGCTGATAGTCATGGTCCCCTCAAAGTGGACTGTCACGGGTCCCTCAGTGGACTGTCACAAGCCCACCTGAACGGACTGTCACAGGTCCCTCAGAGCGGACTGTCACGGGCCCCTCAGAGCGGAATGTTATGGGCCCCTCAGAGTGGACAATTGTGGGTCCCTCAGAGCGGACTGTCACAGGCCCCTCAGAGCGGACTGCCACGGGTCCCTCAGAGCGAACTGTTATGGGTCCCTCAGAGCGGACGATCACGGGTCCCTCACAGCGAACAATGACAGGTCCCTCAGAGCAGACGATCGGGGGCCCCTCAGAGAAGACGATCGCAGGTCCCTCAGAGCGGACTGTCACGAGTCCCTCAGAGCGGACGATCGTGGGTCCTTCAGAGCGGACAATGATGGGTCCCTCAGAGCGGACGGTCGAAGTTCTCACAGAGCTGATAGTCATGGTCCCCTCAAAGTGGACTGTCACGGGTCCCTCAGTGGACTGTCACAGGCCCACCTGAACGGACTGTCACAGGTCCCTCAGAGCGGACTGTCACGGGTCCCTCAGAGCGGACAATCATGGGTCCCTCACAACGGACGATGACAGGTCCCTCAGAGCAGACGGTCACGTCCCCCTCAGCGAATGATCACGAATCCCTCAGAGCAGATGATCGCGGGTCCTTCAGAGCGGACAATGATGGGTCCCTCAGCATGGACGTTCATGGGTCCCTCAGAGCGGACAGTCGAGGTTCTCACAGAGTTGATGGTCATGGTCCCCTCAAAGCAGAGTGTCACAGGTCCCTCAGAGTGGACGGTCGCGGTTCTCTCAGAGCGGACGGTCATGGTTCCCACAAAGCGGTTGGTCACAGAATCCCTCAAAACAGATGGCCTATGGACCCCTCAAAGTGGACGGTCATGGTTCTCCCACAGCAGAACGACGACTGCAGCTGTTAGAGCAGATGGGCATGTTCCTTGAGAGCAGACGGTATCGGTCTTCTCAGAGTGGACAGACGCGGTTGCCTCAGATCGAACGGTCGCAATTCTCTCAGAGCGGACGGTCACGGTTCTCTCAAAGTGGACGGTCGCGGGTCCCTCAGAGCACAAGGACGATTGCAGCTCTCTCAGTGGTCTCCCCAGAGCAGACTGTCGCAGGTCCCTCACAGCGGGCGGTCACATGTCTCTCAGAGCAGACAGTCGCGGTCCCTCAGAGCAGACGGTCGCGGGTCTCTCAGAGTGGACGATCACAGATAACATTTATAAAGGTGTTTCCAGTCACAGAATTTGTAGAGAAATGTGTGGACTGCCTTTATGTGTGAAGAAGAGGAAACCCCCTATCACCAGGTTACTGGTTGCCGGGGGTCAGGGGAGGCGGGAACCCACTGCACAGCACCGCTCACCGGCCGCGACTGCCTGCTTTCCCGCCCTCAGCGACCTGAACATTTCTCTTTCTCTCCTTCTACTACCACTGTGCTGAATAGGCTTCGCCCACACGCTCCTGATTGGCCAATTTCACCTCCTGAAATTGGTCTTCTGTGCTGCCCAGCAGGGGAAGGAGAAGCTCTGATTGGTTTTGCCCAGGTGGCTGTGGTCACATGATCTATATAATACATTGCTCTAGCGTCAGTCCTACGTGTGGCACTGTTGGAGGAGTCGCCACTGAAGGATCCCAACCCCAGAGGAGCCCAGAAGACACAGCAGAAAGTGAAGGAGCAGTGTCATAATGGAAGTAAAGGATATAAAAGGACATCTAAGCAGTGCAGAGTTTTTCAGAAGAGTAATGTACTGTTTTTTTGGGATGCATTCATGAGGTCCTAGGAAGTGAAACCTGGAAACTGGGCAGTGTCATGGTATGAAGGACTGGGAATAAAGCCGGTCTGCTCCACAGCACAGAGTATTTCAGAACTTTCTGCTACTCTTGGTTACAATGCGCACTATAAAGATGTGATGGCTGGCAGGAAATCATCGAACATTGTTATCAGGAGATAAATGGGATCATTAGCGGCCATTCATCTGTCACCTGAAGTATCGCAAGTAATCAGAGCAAAACAGACTCAGACCTGTCAGCAGGAGGCCTGAGCGCCAGAGAGGGTGCAGCCAGGATATAAAGCCCCCTGGAGTCAAATTACTGCTGGGGTCTTTTGGGGTCTGTCTCTACCAGCTTTTCACATCTAGAGGTGACATTTGTGCCCCTTCATCTTTACACCTTCGCTCTCGCTCAGTAAGATTGGGTGGAGATGTTTGTGATCAGCAATTTTCACGTCTTTCCACAGATTCTCAATGGGATTTAGGTATGGACTGTGACTGGGCCATTCACACAAAGGAATATGCTTTGATGTAAACCATCCATTGTAGCTCTGACAGGATGTTTAGAGTTGCTGTCCAGCTGGAAGGTGAACCTACACCCCCTCTTAAGACTTTTGCAGCATCTAGCAGGTTTTCCTCGATCATTACTCTGTATTTAGCTCCATCCATCTTCCCATTAACTCTTAACAGAATCCCGGCTCCTGCTGCAGAAAAGCCTCCCCACAGCATGATGCTGCCACCACCATGTGTGACAGTGGGGATGGTATTTTCAGTTGCAGTATTAGTTTTCTGCCATACATAACGTTTTGCATTTAGCCCAAAAGAATCTACTATGGTCTCATCTGACAGAGCACCTTCTTCCACATGCTCGGGGTCCCCAACATCAGTATACGACCCCGCTGAAACTGAAAAGAATCATTGTACAAAAGACCAGTATGAAAATTAACGCCATATGGTGTCTACGTAAGCAGTCACTGTTCTAGATGGTGACTTACAGCTAAGATTCTTTCTGATGGAGTCGTTCACTTTTCCATCTGGACCAGACCAACACGACAACTTCTTCGGCCTCATATCGTCTGCAGAATTTATAACAAAATCACGTGTGACTTCTTAAATTTCCCGCCGAGTCCTCATATATTCCCAACCTCCACATACTGCTGATACCCAATACTGATTTATTCCTCCCTATTAAAGCACCTGCTGTTTGGCACAATAACAGGGCTCCTCTCAGTGCCCCACATTGTAAGGAGCAAAGTAGTGGACAATACTAAGTAAAAGGCCTCCTTTGTGACCTCTAGATGGTAAAATTGCCCCCTAGAAAATGTTAAAGCCTGCGTGAGTGCCTTAGAAAGTAATAAATAATGCATCTATGATAGTTATAATGCCCCTAGTAGCCCCATAGTGTAATCATGCCATCGGATCCCTCATATATAGTAGTTATACCCCTGATTACCCATATATAGGAATTATATATACTAATACCCATGATCTCCCCATAGATAGTAATAATGTCCACTGATCCCTCATGTATATTAGCCCTGATCCCTATACATATTTATAATACCTCTGATTACCCATACAGTGGGGGAAATAAGCATTTGATCTCTTGCTGATTTTGTAAGTTTGCCCACTGACAAATACATGAACAGTCTATAATTTTAAGGGTAAGTTAATTTTATAATCGAGAGATAGAATATCAAAAATAAAATCCAAAAAATCACGCTGTATAAATTATATAAATTTATTTGTATTTTGCAGTGAAAAATAAGTATTTGATCCCCTACCAATGATTAAGAGTTTTGGCTCCTACAGGCCCATTAGACACTCCTAATCAACTCATTACCTGCATTATAGAGAGCTGTCTTACATAGTCACCGCTAGGGTTGAGCGACCTTTACTTTTATAGGATCGGGTCGGGTTTCACGAAACCCGACTTTTTCAAAAGTCGGGTCGAGTGAAATCGGCCGATCATATAAAAAAGTCGGGGTCGGGGTCGGCCGAAACACGAAACCCAATGCAGTGCATTGGGTTTCCAATGGTTCCCAGGGTCTGAAGGAGAGGAAACTCTCCTTCAGGCCTTGGGATCCATATTTAAGTGTAAAATAAAGAATTAAAATAAAAAATATCGCTATACTTACCCTCTGACACGCCCTGGTACTAACCGGGAACCTTCCTTCCTTAGAATCAGCCTTCCAGGACCTTGCGGTGACGTCGCGGTGACGTCGCGGCTTGTGATTGGTCGCGCGGCCGCCCATGTGAAGGAAGGTTCCCGGTTAGTACCAGGGCGCGTCAGAGGGTAAGTATGGCGATATTTTTTATTTTAATTCTTTATTTTACACTTAAATCTGAATTCCGATACCAATTCCCGATATCTTAAACATATCAGGAATCGGTATCGGAATTCCGATTCCAGATTCAGAAGATCGCCGACTTCATGGCCGACTCCACACAGGGGTCGGGTCGGGTTTCATGAAACCCGACTTTGCCAAAAGTCGGCGACTTCTGAAAATTGCCGACCCGTTTCGCTCAACCCTAGTCACCGCTATAAAAGACTCCTGTCCACAGACTCAATTAATCAGTCAGACTCTAACCTATACAACATGGGAAAACAGCTTTATATGGATGTCAAGGACAAGATCGTAGACCTGCACAAAGCTGGAATGGGCTATAAAACCATATGTAAGATGCTGGGTGAGGAGACAACTGTTGGTGCAATAGTAAGAAAATGGAAGAAATACAAAATGACAGTCAATCGACATCGATCTAGGGCACCATGCAAAATCTCACCTTGTGGGGTATCCCTGATCATGAGGAAGGTGAGAGATCAGCCTAAAACTACACGGGAGAAACTTGTTAATGATCTCAAGGAAGCTGGGACCACAGTCACCAAGCAAACTATTTTGCGTAAAGGTGTAAAATCCTGAAGTGCCTCAAGGTCCCTCTGCTCAAGAAGGCACATGTGCAGGCTTGTCGGAAGTTTGCCAATGAACACCTGGATGATTCTGTGAGTGATTGGGAGTAGGTGCTGTGGTCAGAGGAGACAAAAATTGAGGTCTTTGGCATTAACTCAACT
Source organism: Ranitomeya imitator (assembly GCF_032444005.1). NCBI lineage: Eukaryota > Metazoa > Chordata > Amphibia > Anura > Dendrobatidae > Ranitomeya > Ranitomeya imitator. The sequence continues at coordinate 655,008,699 of NC_091282.1, read as the reverse complement.
CGCCGTGTTTGGAGGAAGAGAAATGCTGCCTATGGCCCAAAAAATACCATCCCCACTGTCAAGCATGGAGGTGGAAACATTATGTTTTGGGGGTGTTTCTCTGCTAAGGGCACAGGAGTACTTCACAGCATCAATGGGAGAATGGATGGAACCATGTACCATAAAATCCTGAGTGACAACCTCCTTCCCTCCGCCAGGACATTAAAAATGGGTTCGTGGGTGGGTCTTCCAGCAAGACAATGACCCAAAACATACCGCCAAGGCAACAAAGGAGTGGCTCAAAAAGAAGCACAATAAGATCATGGAGTGGCCTAGCCAGTCTCCAGACCTTAATCCCATAGAAAACGTATGGAGGGAGTTGATGCTCCAAGTTGCCAAGCAACAGCCTCAAAATCTTAATGATTTAGAGATGATCTGCAAAGAGGAGTGGACAAAAATTCCTCCTGACATGTGCGCAAACCCCATCATCAGCTACAAAAAACGTCTGACTGCTGTGCATTGTTAAGGCTGGCAAAACAGACCAAATAATTATAAAGATAGTAATAAGGTGCGTTCGCAGCCTAGGGTCCACCGTGCAGAGATGGAACCTGCTGCTAGGTAATGGCAGCACTATATGGCGGTACTACGCCAGAATAAACACGGGTTCCGTCACCCGATATGAACTGATGCAAACTCTGTTGCTTCACAGAGACGCAGAGAAACAAAGGAAACGCTGTGCCCTGTTAGTAGTCACAGGATCCAGCAGATGGACGCTAGTGGGATCCCTGAAATTCACCCAACTACGCTGGTGATTGATCTCGCTCTGACCCTCGGTGGCTTTTGAGCCCACGCCTGAGGACGCCCGGAGTCAGATGCTGAGATCAAGTGGGAATTCCCACCCTACACTGACCAGTAGTGTTAATGTAGCTGAGAAGCCATTATTAGGCATTGACTGCTTGCTCCACTCACCCTATTACCCAGACAGAAACCAAAGGGATGGGTGTTGTGAATTCTGTGGCTGAATTCACTCCTGTGGTCACAAGTGGTACTGCAGCTTCTGAGCTTCCTCCCTCAGGTGTTCTGGTGAGCTCGTTGGCTGCTTTGTTATTTAACTCCACCTGATTCTGTCTTCCTTGCTCCTTGTCAATGTTCCAGTGTTGGATCTGAGCTTCTGGATCTTCCTGTGGCCTGCTGCTCTGCTTAGATAAGTGCTTTTTGCTTTTGTTGCTACTTTTTCTTTCCAGCTTGTCATTTCGTTTTGCTGGAAGCTCTGAGACGCAAAGGGTGTACCGCCGTGCCGTTAGTTCGGCACGGTGGGTCTTTTTGCCCCCTTTGCGTGGTTTTTTGCTTTAGGGTTTTTTTGTAGACTGCAAAGTCTCTTTGCTATCCTCGCTCTATCTAGAATATTGGGCCTCACTTTGCTGAATCTATTTCATCCCTACGTTTGTCTTTTCATCTTGCTAACAGTCATTATATGTGGGGGGCTGCCTTTTCCTTTGGGGTATTTCTCTGAGGCAAGTCAGGCTTGTTTTTCTATCTTCAGGCTAGTCAGCTCCTCAGGCTGTGCCGAGTTGCATAGGTAGTGTTAGGCGCAATCCACAGCTGCCTTTAGTTGTGTTAAGGTTAGGTTCAGGTATTGCGGTCTACAGAGATTCCACGTCTCAGAGCTCGTTCTATTGTTTTTGGGTTATTGTCAGATCACTGTATGTGCTCTGATTGCTGGCACACTGTGTCACTGGATTGCCTACATAACAGTACAAGTACAAGTAATGATTCTCAATAGAGGGAAAAAAGAAGTTCTGACATCATTTTTTTTTCTCAGCTCTGTGTTCAGTCTTTTTTTTTCCCCTAGACATTTGGGTGTTTCAGGACACAGGTGTGGACATGGATATTCAGGGTCTGTGCTCTTCAATGGATAATCTCGTTACACAAGTACAAAGGATTCAAGATACTATTGATCAGAAATCTATGTTAGAACCAAGAATTCCTATTCCTGATTTGTTTTTTGGTGATAGAACTAAGTTTCTTAATTTCAAAAATAATTGTAAGCTATTTCTGGCCTTGAAACCTCATTCTTCTGGTAATCCTATTCAACAGGTTTTGATTATTATTTCTTTTTTGCGCGGCGATCCTCAGGACTGGGCATTTTCTCTTGCGCCAGGAGACCCTGCATTGAGTAATGTCAATGCGTTTTTCCTGGCTCTCGGATTACTTTACGATGAGCCTAATTCAGTGGATCAGGCTGAGAAAAATTTGCTGGCTTTGTGCCAGGGTCAGGATGATATAGAAGTATATTGTCAGAAATTTAGGAAGTGGTCAGTACTCACTCTGTGGAATGAATCTGCGCTGGCAGCTTTGTTCAGAAAGGGTCTCTCTGAGGCTCTTAAGGATGTCATGGTGGGTTTCCCTATGCCTGCTGGTTTGAATGAGTCTATGTCTTTGGCCATTCAGATCGGTCGACGCTTGCGCGAGCGTAAATCTGTGCACCATTTGGCGGTATTGTCTAAGATTAAATCTGAGCCTATGCAGTGCGATAGGACTATGACCAGAGTTGAACGGCAAGAACACAGACGTCTGAATGGTCTGTGTTTCTACTGTGGTGATTCCACTCATGCTATTTCTGATTGTCCTAAGCGCACTAAGCGGTTCGATAGGTCTGCCGTCATTGGTACTGTACAATCCAAATTCCTTCTGTCCATTACCTTGATATGCTCTTTGTCATCGTATTCTGTCATGGCGTTTGTGGATTCAGGCGCTGCCCTGAATCTGATGGATTTGGATTATGCTAAACGTTGTGGGTTTTTCTTGGAGCCTTTGCGGTGTCCTATTCCGTTGAGAGGAATTGATGCTACACCTTTGGCCAAGAATAAACCTCAGTAGTGGACCCAGCTGACCATGTGCATGGCTCCTGCACATCAGGAAGTTATTCGCTTTCTGGTGCTACATAATCTGCATGATGTGGTCGTGTTGGGGTTGCCATGGCTGCAAACCCATAATCCAGTATTGGATTGGAACTCTATGTCGGTATCCAGCTGGGGTTGTCAGGGGATACATGGTGATGTTCCATTTTTGTCTATTTCGTCATCCACTCCTTCTGAGGTCCCAGAGTTCTTGTCTGATTATCAGGATGTATTTGAAGAGCCCAAGTCCGATGCCCTACCTCCGCATAGGGATTGTGATTGTGCTATCAATTTGATTCCTGGTAGTAAATTCCCTAAAGGTCGACTGTTTAATTTATCTGTGCCTGAGCACGCCGCTATGCGCAGTTATGTGAAGGAATCCCTGGAGAAGGGACATATTCGCCCATCGTCTTCACCACTGGGAGCAGGGTTCTTTTTTGTAGCCAAGAAGGATGGTTCGCTGAGACCGTGTATTGATTACCGCCTTCTTAATAAGATCAATGTGAAATTTCAGTATCCCTTGCCATTGTTATCTGACTTGTTTGCTCGGATTAAGGGGGCTAGTTGGTTCACTAAGATAGATCTTCGTGGTGCGTATAATCTGGTGAGAATCAGGCAAGGAGATGAATGGAAAACTGCATTTAATACGCCCGAGGGTCATTTTGAGTATCTAGTGATGCCGTTCGGACTTGCCAATGCTCCATCTGTGTTTCAGTCTTTTATGCATGACATCTTCCGTGAGTATCTGGATAAATTCCTGATTGTTTACTTGGATGACATTTTGATCTTCTCAAATGATTGGGACTCTCATGTGAAGCAGGTCAGAATGGTTTTCCAGGTCCTGCGTGCTAATTCTTTGTTTGTGAAGGGATCAAAGTGTCTCTTCGGTGTGCAGAAAGTTTCATTTTTGGGGTTCATCTTTTCCCCTTCTACTATCGAGATGGATCCGGTTAAGGTCCAAGCCATCCAGGATTGGACTCAGCCGACATCTCTGAAAAGTCTGCAAAAATTCCTGGGCTTTGCTAATTTTTATCGTCGCTTCATCTGTAATTTTTCTAGCATTGCCAAACCATTGACCGATTTGACCAAGAAGGGTGCTGATTTGGTTAATTGGTCTTCTGCTGCTGTGGAAGCTTTTCAGGAGTTGAAGCATCGTTTTTGTTCTGCCCCTGTGTTGTGTCAACCAGATGTTTCTCTTCCGTTCCAGGTCGAGGTTGATGCTTCTGAGATTGGAGCAGGGGCGGTTTTGTCACAGAGAGGTTCTGGTTGCTCAGTGTTGAAACCATGTGCTTTCTTTTCCAGGAAGTTTTCGGCTGCTGAGCGTAATTATGATGTGGGCAACCGAGAGTTGCTGGCCATGAAGTGGGCATTCGAGGAATGGCGTCATTGGCTTGAAGGAGCTAAGCATCGCGTGGTGGTATTGACTGATCATAAGAACCTTACTTATCTCGAGTCTGCCAAGCGCTTGAATCCTAGACAGGCCCGTTGGTCGTTATTTTTTGCCCGCTTCGATTTTGTGATTTCGTACCTTCCGGGCTCTAAAAATGTGAAGGCGGATGCTCTGTCTAGGAGTTTTGTGCTCGACTCTCCGGGTTCATCTGAGCCGGCGAGTATCCTCAAGGAAGGAGTCATTGTGTCTGCCATCTCCCCTGATTTGCGGCGAGTGTTGCAAAAATTTCAGGCGAATAAACCTGATCGTTGTCCGGCGGAGAAACTGTTCGTCCCTGATAGGTGGACTAGTAAAGTTATCTCTGAACTTCATTGTTCGGTGTTGGCTGGTCATCCTGGAATCTTTGGTACCAGAGAGTTAGTGGCTAGATCCTTTTGGTGGCCATCTCTGTCACGGGATGTACGTACTTTTGTGCAGTCCTGTGGGATTTGTGCTAGGGCTAAGCCCTGCTGTTCACGTGCCAGTGGGTTGCTTTTGCCCTTGCCGGTCCCAAAGAGGCCTTGGACACATATTTCGATGGATTTCATTTCTGACCTTCCCGTTTCTCAAAAGATGTCAGTCATTTGGGTGGTCTGTGATCGCTTTTCTAAAATGGTCCATCTGGTGCCCTTGGTTAAATTGCCTTCCTCCTCTGATTTGGTGCCTTTGTTCTTCCAGCATGTGGTTCGTTTGCATGGCATTCCTGAGAATATTGTTTCTGACAGAGGTTCCCAGTTTGTTTCAATGTTTTGGCGAGCCTTTTGTGGTAGGATGGGCATTGACCTATCTTTTTCCTCGGCTTTCCATCCTCAGACTAATGGCCAGACCGAACGAACCAATCAGACCTTGGAAACATATCTGAGATGTTTTGTTTCTGCAGACCAGGATGATTGGGTGTCGTTTTTGCCGTTGGCTGAGTTCGCCCTTAATAATCGGGCCAGCTCGGCTACCTTGGTCTCTCCATTTTTCTGCAATTCTGGGTTCCATCCTCGTTTCTCTTCAGGACAGGTTGAGTCTTCGGACTGTCCTGGTGTGGATTCTGTGGTGGACAGGTTGCAGCAGATCTGGACTCAGGTAGTGGACAATTTGACCTTGTCCCAGGAGAAGGCTCAACTTTTCGCTAATCGCAGACGCCGTGTGGGTCCCCGACTTCGTGTTCGGGATCTGGTTTGGTTATCTTCTCGTCATATTCCTATGAAGGTTTCCTCTCCTAAATTTAAACCTCGTTTTATTGGTCCGTATAGGATTTCTGAGATTCTCAATCCTGTGTCTTTTCGTCTGACCCTCCCAGACTCCTTTTCCATACATAATGTATTCCATAGGTCGTTGTTGCGGAGATACGTGGCACCTATGGTTCCATCTGTTGAGCCTCCTGCCCCGGTTTTGGTGGAGGGGGAATTGGAGTATATTGTGGAGAAAATTTTGGATTCTCGTGTTTCTAGACGGAAACTCCAGTATCTGGTTAAATGGAAGGGTTATGCTCAGGAAGATAATTCCTGGGTTTTTGCCTCTGATGTCCATGCTCCAGATCTTGTTCGTGCCTTTCATGTGGCTCATCCTGGTCGGCCTGGGGGCTCTGGTGAGGGTTCGGTGACCCCTCCTCAAGGGGGGGGTACTGTTGTGAATTCTGTGGCTGAATTCACTCCTGTGGTCACAAGTGGTACTGCAGCTTCTGAGCTTCCTCCCTCAGGTGTTCTGGTGAGCTCGTTGGCTGCTTTGTTATTTAACTCCACCTGATTCTGTCTTCCTTGCTCCTTGTCAATGTTCCAGTGTTGGATCTGAGCTTCTGGATCTTCCTGTGGCCTGCTGCTCTGCTTAGATAAGTGCTTTTTGCTTTTGTTGCTACTTTTTCTGTCCAGCTTGTCATTTCGTTTTGCTGGAAGCTCTGAGACGCAAAGGGTGTACCGCCGTGCCGTTAGTTCGGCACGGTGGGTCTTTTTGCCCCCTTAGCGTGGTTTTTTGCTTTAGGGTTTTTTTGTAGACTGCAAAGTCTCTTTGCTATCCTCGCTCTATCTAGAATATCGGGCCTCACTTTGCTGAATCTATTTCATCCCTACGTTTGTCTTTTCATCTTGCTAACAGTCATTATACGTGGGGGGCTGCCTTTTCCTTTGGGGTATTTCTCTGAGGCAAGTCAGGCTTGTTTTTCTATCTTCAGGCTAGTCAGCTCCTCAGGCTGTGCCGAGTTGCATAGGTAGTGTTAGGCGCAATCCACAGCTGCCTTTAGTTGTGTTAAGGTTAGGTTCAGGTATTGCGGTCTACAGAGATTCCACGTCTCAGAGCTCGTTCTATTGTTTTTGGGTTATTGTCAGATCACTGTATGTGCTCTGATTGCTGGCACACTGTGTCACTGGATTGCCTACATAACAGATGGGGATCATTTAGGAGCATTCACCAGTATCAATCTCTCAGCACACACATACATAGTCAAGTCTATCCTAGCGCATAGCCGAGCGGCCATGCGAACCTTTTATAATCGCAGCCTTCCAGGACCTTCCTGGTGGTCCAATCAGAGCTGCTACAGGACCTGGGCATGTGACTTCTGACTTCCAATGAGAGGTCGTCCCATGGGCATGCTCAGTAGATGAAAAGCAGGACTTCGTCCCTGGAAGTCTTCTCGCTGCTGATCAATGCTGGTTACAAAGGCTGAACTTGGGACGGCAGCTGTAACCAGATGCACAGTATCAGCTTGAGCCATACGCTGGGACCAACATCTCTGCTGAGCAGACTCCACTGCGGCTGGGGAAGAATGGGAGACCGCAGAGGACATGGTGCGAGATTCCCCCTGTGCAGCAGTGGGAACTCGACACCTAACATGCATGCCAACAAGGGTATTGCCACCAAGTATTAAGTCTTGTTTGCCGGAGGGATCAAATACTTATTTCTCACTGCAAAATGCAAATAAATTTATATAATTTAAACAATGTGATTTTCTGGATTTTATTTTTGATATTCTATATCTCAATGTTAAAATTAACCTACCCTTAAAATTATAGTCTTTTCTGACTCTTCAAGGCAGTAACTAGTCTCTAAATCCTTAGCCATCAATCCCTTAGATAACGGAATGATTGTTGTACTCACATGCCAGGCTTCCCCAGACAGTGCCAACTCAGCAATACTGACTTGAATAAGAATCCAGGAGAAAAAAAAAGAGTTGATATTCTCTGAAATCTTAAAGGGAATCTGTCACCCCAAAATTCACCTATAAGCTAAGACCACCGGCATGAGGGGCTTATCTACAGCATTCTGTAATGTCCTCGATGTCACCTAAAAGATGAGAAAAACAGGTTGTATTATACTCACCCATGGGCGGTCCCTATGTAGTCCGATCCGATGGGCGACGTGGTCCGGGTCCAGCGCCTCCCATCTTCTTACAATGATGTCCTCTTCTTTGCTTCCTGCCGTGGCTCCTGCGCAGGTGTACTTTATCTGCCCTGTTGAGGGCAGCGTAAAGTACTGCAGTGCGCAGGCGCTGGGCCTCTCTGACCTTTCCCAGCACCTGTGCACTGCAGTACTTTGCTCTGCCCTCAACATGGCAGATAAAGTACGGCGGGGCAAGAACCGCGGCAGGAAGCAAAGAAGAGGACATCATCGTATGAAGATGGGAGGCGCTGGACCCAGACCACGAAGCCCCTGGGTGAGTATAATATAACCGTTTTTTCTTATCTTTCAGGTGACATCGGGGGCTTATCTACAGCATTACAGAATGGTGTAGATAAGCCCCTGATGCTGGTGGCTTTAGCTTATAGGCAAATTTTGGGGTGACAGATTCACTTTAAGTACAATGCAGCAGGAAAGAGTAATCCCAAACAGAGGAGAATACATGTGCATCCAAAGATGGCTACAGCAAACTGATAGTGAAGAAGAAGGGAGGAGCAAGTGCTAACATCATCAACTACAGGAGAGACAAAGGGACAAACTTAGGGGGCAGAGCATCTCCATAGCAACAACAGAATGCAATGCATAATACAGAAAATACACAAGTTGTTCCCATTCATGGGACACAGCACTTCGCGTCTGAACTCTTCAGATTTCACAATGTCTCTGTGCGACATGACGAGTCATTGCTGTCCAACACCGACATAGAACCTGAAAAGAGGAGAGAGAAGAAAACACTTTCTATATATATATATTGCCAAAGGGGTACTTCTGTCCTTTTCTAACTTCTGTCTGTAACGGAAATCCTGGGTCGCTGATTGGTCGCGGCCGGCCGGCTGCGACCAATCAGCGAGATTGGGGCGGGATTTAAACACCGCTTCACTTTTTACTATTGATGCTGCCTATGCAGCATCAATAGTAAAAACAGAGAATGTTAAAAATAATTAAAAAAAAATATTCTCACCTTACGAAGTCCGCGCCAGCCTTTCCCGCTCCGCTCCCAAGAATGCATTGCGGCAATGACCCGAGATCACGTGGCGGTCTCACGAGACCGCAACATGATCACTGGTTATTGCCACTAGGCATTACTGGGAACGGAGCGTCGCGACGAGCATCGGTAAAGGCCTCGGCTGGATCCGGGGGCCGACTGAAGGTGAGTATATTTTTATATTTTTTATTTTAATTGTTTTTTTAACAGGGATATGGTGCCCACATTGCTATATACTACGTGGCCTGTGTTATATACTGTGTGGGCTGTGTTACATACTGCGTGGGCTGTGTTATATACTACGTGGGCTGTGCTATATACTACGTGCCTGTGCAATATACTACGTGGCTGTTATATACTGCATGGGCTGTGCTGTATACTATGTGCCTGTGCTATATACTACGTGGGCTGTGCAATATACAACGTGGCTGTGTTATATACTGCGTAGGCTGTGTTATATACTATGTGGCTGTGCAATATACTACGTGGCTATGCTATATACTACATGGGCTGTGTTATATACTACGTGGGCTGTGCTATATACTACATGGCTGTGTTATATGCTGTGTGGGCTGTTATATACTGCGTGGGCTGTGTTACAGTATATATTACGTGACTGCAATATACTACGTGGCTATGCTATATACTACGTGGGCTGTTTTATATACTACTTGGCTGTGCTATATACTACGTGGGCTGTGTTATATACTACGTGGGCTGTGCAAAATGCTACGTGGGCTGTGTTATATACTACGTGGCTGTGCTATATACTACGTGGGCTGTGCTATATACTATGTGGCTGTGTTATATACTGCGTGGGCTGTGTTATATACTAATTGGCTGTGCAATATACAACATGGCTTTGCTATATACTACATGGGCTGTGTTATACACTACGTGGCTGTGCATTCTAGAACACCCGATGCGTTGGAATCGGGCCACCATCTAGTGCAACAATAATGCAACAACTCAAGTCCATACTCAAGAGGCGACACATAGTCCTTGAATAAAAAATGAATATGAGTTCAGCAGAAAAAAAAACATCTTTGGGTTGGGAAAGCCGCAACAAGCCAACTCTCCCACCAACCCAGCAATCCAATGGTAATAATAATTTTAATAATAATAATTTTATTTATATAGCGCCAAAATTTTCCGCAGCGCTTTACTAATTATAGAGGAGACTTGTACAGACAATAGACATTACAGCATAACAGAAATCACAGTTTAAAATAGATACCAAGAGGAGTGAGGGCCCTGCTCGCAAGCTTACAAACTAAGAGGAAAAGGGGAGACACAAGAGGTGGAGGGTAACAATTGCTTTAGTTATTCGGACCAGCCATAGTGTATGGCTCAGGTGTTCATGTAAAGCTGCATGAACCAGTTAACTGCCTATGTATGTAACAGTACAGACACAGAGGGTTATTAACTGCATAAAGTGTATAAGAAAATGATACGAGGAACCTGATCATGTTTTTTTTTGTAACATTTTATCCATGGAGAAGTGTTCAAATCCGGCTGCACATAGAGCGTTTTATGTCCTAACACGGCTGGAGTATGAGGAAGATGCTCCCCGCCGTGATCGAATCCAGCAACAATGTTCAGTTCATGTGACGTCCTCCTTTGGTAGAAGTAGCATGAGTTCAGTGACAGGACAAAAGAAGATTCGAGTTGAACCCACTTTTGTCACCTTGACTTCTACCTTCCGAGTCTTTCTGTCATCACTGGGCAGAACCTTGGTGATAAGACCCATCGGCCAGTGGTTATGAGCCTGTCTTTTAAAAGGATGAGATCTCCTTCTTGTAAGGTAGAATTTGGCTTAATTTCCTTGTCAGATTCTGGATCCACCAGCTCAAATGCAATGCCGACGTAGTTATCGTAGGTATCCTCATATAAGATACTTGGAGGTGTCAGCCACATGTCACCGAGCTTGGATGCAGCTGTGAGTCTCGTTCCCCGGTCAGCTGGGTTTAGATCAGGGGATGTGATGCCACTGCTCAGGAGTAGCAAAACGTCTTATACGCTCTACTCTATTACTCAAGTAGACGTAGAATTGTTTTGTTTGGTTATATATATTGTCACGCTTGCACCCTGTTGTGAATTCTGTTGTCGGGCTCCCTCCTGTGGTCATGAATGGTACTTCGGCTGGTTCTGTCCATGGACTTCCTCTGGTGGGTGTTTCTGAGTTTCCTTCCACAGGTGACGAGGTTGATTCGTTAGCTGGCTGCTCTATTTAACTCCACTTAAATCTTTGCTCCATGCCACCTGTCAATGTTCCAGTATTGGTCTAGTTCTCTCCTGGATCGTTCTCGTGACCTGTCTGCCCAGCAGAAGATAAGTTCCTGCTTGTTTTTCTTTGGTTTGCTATTTTTCTGTCCAGCTTGCTATTTTTATTGTTGTCTTGCTTGCTGGAAGCTCTGGGACGCAGATGGAGCGCCTCCGCACCGTGAGTCGGTGCGGAGGGTCTTTTTGCGCCCTCTGCGTGGTCTTTTTGTAGGTTTTTGTGCTGACCGCAAAGCAACTTTTCCTATCCTCAGTCTGTTCAGTAAGTCGGGCCTCACTTTGCTAAATCTATTTCATCTCTGTGTTTGTATTTTCATCTTTACTCTCAGTCATTACATGTGGGGGGCTGCCTTTTCCTTTGGGGAATTTCTCTGAGGCAAGGTAGGCTTTATTTTTCTATCTTCAGGGCTAGCTAGTTCCTTAGGCTGTGCCGAGTTGCATAGGGAGCGTTAGGAGCAATCCACGGCTATTTCTAGTGTGTGTGATAGGATTAGAGATCACGGTCAGCAGAGTTCCCACGTCCCAGAGCTCGTCCTTTATTATCAGTAACTATCAGGTCATTCCGTGTGCTCTTAACCACCAGGTCCATTATTGTCCTGACCACCAGGTCATAACAGCACCCTGTCTCGGTGGCTTGAGTGTGGGATTGTGGCCCCAATGTGCCACAAACCAGACTGCCCTGGAGGGGCATGACTAAGCAGCTACCTTGGTGTTCACTGGAGCCTCTAGTGGTGAGGTCAGGCTTGTGCGGCAGGTGGCTGCCAGGTACCACTCCAGGGCAGTGTCTGGCCATAGCAGCTGATCCCACTGGGGAACGGAAGTCTATTTACAAGTACGGGCAAGTACGGACGAGCATGACTGGTACTAAGGCGGACACGGCTGGCACTTTGGCAGGCAGGCGGGCATGGCTTGCACTCTGGCAGGCAGGTGGGCACAGCTGACACTCTGGCAGGCAGGTGGGCACGGCTGACACTCTGGCAGGCAGGCGGGCACGGGTGGCACTCTGGCAGGCAGTAGGGCACGGATAACGGGGGCTGGAACTGGTTCAGATAGGACAGAAACATAGGCAGGTACGAGTGGGAAATGGGAATAGGTAGGAACCAGTTCAGACTGGTGGGACAGGAACTGGTAGGAGCCAGTATAGACTAAAGGAGCAGAACCGCAGGATGTGGAGCAGAGTGGAACCGCAGGATGCGGAGCAGAGTGGAACAGCAGGATGTGGAGCAGAGCAGAACCGCAAGATGCGGAGCAGAGAAGAACCACAAGGTGCGCACCAGAGCAGAACCACAAAGTGTGTAGCAGAGCAGAACCGCAAGGTGCGTGGCAGACGAGAGCCGCAGGTTGCAGAGCAAAGAGTAGCACTGCTGGTTGCGGAGGAAAGAGCAGAGCTGCAGGATGCAGAGCCGCAGGATGCGGAGCAGAGAGCAGCACCGCTGGTTGCAGAGCAAAGAGCAGAGCCGCAGGATGCAGTGGAAAGAGGAGAGCCACAGGTTGTGGAACCAAGAGCAGAGCTGCAGGTTGCAGAGCAAAAGAGCAGAAGGAGTGAATACAAGGAAACATACAGCGGGATAGAAAAGGCTACAGACAGGGATACAGACGGACACAGGTATAGGACTTAATTCAGACAGGGTCAGGTACAGGAGAGGTACAGGAACAAGGATTCAGACGAGATATGCAGCCCCCTGGGAGGTAGAATCGAGAGACACAGGATACAGGTACGGACCAGGGTATGCAGCCCCTGGGAAGCGGAAATAAGAGATACAGCAAGACAGAACCTGGCAACTCAACAGCAAGACACTAACTGAGAAAGTACGTTACTCAGGCATCCCCCTAGGGATGGAGATGCCTTAAGTACCTGATGCCTCTTGACAGTTGGCCTGGGCCACCTTAGGAAGGTGCACACAGTCTCAATAAGAATCAGGGTGTGCTGGGGCCATTACCCTATGCATACAGCCAGGAAGTATGCAAACAGCAGGCAGGAGACATGAGGTTCACAGCATGGAGCAAGCAGAGGACAGAACTCACAGCATGGCCTGGAGGGGTGCATAACATGGTGTATCTGCCTGATTAGAGATGGCAAGCCATGCAGTGATGCCGGCAGGGACATTACAGTACCCCCCTTACGCCCCCTCTTCTTCAAGCAAGCCAGGATGATCTGCAGAAGGAGTATAGGTCCACACACAGTCCAGCCCATAACGACATCCTTATGGTAGAATGAGGCAAGCGTGATATCAGGAATCCCGAAATGCCAAGTCTCTCTGTGCCCGACGAGGTCAGCTCCCACCGCTGAAGACACAACAATCCGGACCTCTTCCTCCTGGTTGATGGAAAGCAGAGCCTTGAAAGCTTCCATTTTGACCATCTACATCAACCGGCCACCTGGAAACTGAAGGCACCCTCACTGGGTCCATCTTCTGCCCGTTATCCAGCGAAAGACATCCTAGCGACAAGGATGTTCCTAGAATCTGATCATTGGTAACATCATTGGAGATGTGTGGAGAGAACAACACTGGTTCCCTTTCTTTGGTGACATCAGCACATCACAACTTGGCAACACGCAGATCAGGTAGAGGAGAAGACGACACTGATAACTGACATTGACGCATGGGAACCAGACACCTCTCATGATTTGGTTGTTCCAAAGATGCACCACGCTGGGTTTCCAGACCAGAACAGGCAGTAGAGTTCTCGGCTCTGAATGACCGATGGGCATACCAGACAGCATGTGGTAAACGATCCTCTCCATATATTGCTCCGACTTGGAGCTGCAATAGTCCCTGCAAGACTAGACTGTTCTTAAGTAGGGCTCAGCCATCACCAGACATCACCCTCACCAGATTCTGGAGCTGTTGAGCAGGAACCACACATTGACTCCGAATGGCTTGCAGCTTTAATACATCTGCTGAACCAAAGCTCCCAGAAGGCACAGAAAGTCATAGACTTTAGTGGAGAGGAAGTACTCTCGCCAAGGGGAGCCTCTCCTGCTGGCCCAAGGTTTTGGAGTTTATGCTTCTCAGGACAGAGACTGTCAGGATGTTCCACACAACCGCAGCGATACCGCATTCCCTTCTCAAGAGTGGATACAGGCTGCTGCTCTGCCAGCTCACTTTTATCTTCTTGGGTTTTGCTTGGGTAGCTGCTTTTCCGGGTTGAAGAACAGGTGGGTTTTGGACGTTTGCGGACGAATGTGACGGTTTACCCACAGGTTTCCTTTGTCTGGTCCGTCACTAGAAGCCTGGGAGGGGAGACTTTGCAGCAAAAGCAGAAGTACACACATCGAAGACTTTATGGAAGGCCACCAGGAAGGCCTCTAACTCCGTGATGATAGGGTCCTCTGCTTCCCAGAGGGAGTTGATCCATACCAAAGAATCTCATGCTAGGTGGGAAATTATGAATCCCACCTTGAACAGAGCAGAGGGGAAATCGGGAGCATACCATTCAAAGTTCTGCAATCACTGCTCCAGGAACACATGGCACTGCTTCGGATCCCTATAGTACCTTGGCGGATCCGCTGGGATGGATTTATCTCTGGGAGCACAACTTTCAGGTTGAGAGAATACATCTGCAGAGACTATGACTTGACCTGGTGCAACAAGGGTCAGAGATCCAGATCGGATAAATTCATTTGGCTGCTCATGCTGGCAGGCAAAAAGTTCATCTTGCTCAGAGAGTGAAAGACCATGGGGCTCAGTGGGGACCATAGCCTGAGTGAACTGTCACGCTCGCACACTGACTGGGTGGCACGAGCGTGGGATTGTGGTCCCACTGTGTCACAAACCAGACTACCCTGGAGGTGTGTGACTAAGCAGCTACCTTGGTGTTCACTTGAGCCTCTAGTTGTGAGATCAGGCTTGTGTGGCAGGTAGCTGCCAGGTACCACTCCAGGGTGGTGTCTGGCCATAGCAGCTGATTCCACTAAGGAACGGAAGTTTATTGACAGATACGGGCATGGCTGGCACTCTAGCAGGCAAGCGAGCATGGCTGGCACTCTGACAGGCAGGCACGGCTGCCACTCTGACAGGCATATGCAAATTACCTCTTCTGAGAAAAAGAGGACTTAAACTCTATAGCGCCACCTGTTGGAAGTAGCGATCCTACAAGTCACAATCAACCCTTTAACGAGTCGTGCAATATAACTTAGCATAAAAGCCAAATCAGTATCTCAATTTGCAGACACGGTGTTTCGGGCTGTTGGCCCTCGTCAGTGCGAAGCATGAGAACTGATTTGGCTAGGTGAGAGGCTCTGGACTGGGGTCTAAGATGTATCATTTCTCCTTATGGAGAGTGACATACCATCTCTGGCTTGTCAAGGTAAGGAGGCTTATTCGCCGTGCAATGCTCCTCTGGGAAATATAATATGCAAATTGCCTCTTCTGAGAAAAAGAGGACTTAAACTCTGACATGCAGGCACGGCTAGTGGGACTAGAACTTGTTCGGATAGGACAAGAACATAGGCAGGTACGAGTGGGAAAAGGGAATAGGTAGGAACCAGTTCAGACTGGAGGGACAGGAACCTGTAGGAGCCAGTACAGATTAAAGGAGCAGAACTGCTGGATGTGGAGCAGAGAACCGCAGGATGCGCAGCAGAGCAGAACCGCAAGGTGCGCAGCAGAGCAGAACCACAAGGTGCGCAGCACTGCAGAACCGCAAGGTGCGCAGCAGAGCAAAACCGCAAGGTGCGCAGCAGAGCAGAACCGCAAGATGTGGAGCAAAGAGCAGCATCGCTGGTTGAGCAAAGAGCAGAATCACAGGATGCAGAGCAAAGACCAGAGCTGCAGGATGTGGAGCAAAGAGCAGAGCCGCAGGATGCAGAGCAAAGAGCAGAGCCGCAGGTTGTGGAGCAAAAGAGCAGAAGGAGTGAACACAAAGAAACACACAGTGGGATAGGAAAGGCTACAGAGAGGGATACAATCACAGGTATAGGACTTAGTTCAGACAGGGTCAGATACGGCATAAGGTACAGGAACAAGGATTCAGACGAGGGTATGCAGCCCCCTGGGAGGCAGAAATGAGAGACACAGCAAGACAGGAACTGGCAACTGAGCAGCAAGACACTAACTGAGAAAGTACGTTGCTCAGGCATCCCCCTAGGGGTTGAGATGCCTTAAGTACCTGATGCCTCTTGGCAGTTGGCCTGGGCCACCTTAGGAATGTGCACACAGTCTTAATAAGAATCAGGGAGTGCCAGGGCCGCCGCCCTAAGCATATAGCCAGGAAGTATGCAAATTGTAGGCAGGAGACATGAGGTTCACAGCATGGAGCAAGCAGAGGACAGAACTCACAGCATGGCCTGGAGGGTTAAGTAAGATGGTGTATCTGCCTGATGAGTGATGAAAAGCCATGCAGTGTTGTTGGCAGGGACATTACATATATATCCAAGTACCACCCTACTATCTGTGTAGAATGTAAAGAAATCGATTGTGATGTCCATTTCATCACAACTTCAGCGATTTCTACCACCAATACTGCAGTACAAAGTTCAAGCCTTGGTACTGAGTGTGCAGGTTTAGGGGCTAGTTTGGCCTTACACAGAATGAAACCACAGTCCACTTCATTGTGCACTCCCAAGTTCTTCAGATAAGCTACTGCGGCTATGGCTTCTGTAGATGCGTTGGAGAAAATGTGGACTTCTCTTCTGGTGGCAACTGAAGAAGATTTTAGAGTAACATTGCGAAAATTGGAGTTGTTCTAAGACCTTCAGTGTCTTCTTCCAGGCCTCCCATCTTTATTGTTTCTGGGATGGCAGCGGAGCATCCCAATCGGTATATTTGGCAGTGAACTGTCTTTGCAGAATCTTGCCTTGAATAGTGATAGGTGCAATGAACCCAAGAGGATCGTAGATGCTATTTATGACAGATAGGACTCCTTGTTTGGTGAATGGTTTGTCGCAGGGTAACACTTGAAAAGAAAATGCAACCTGTTTAATATCCCATACCAGACCGAGGCTACGTTGCGTTAGAGGGACGTCTGAACCTAAATCGAGGTCTCTTAAGCTCATGGCATAGTCTTTGGATGGAAACTCCTCCATTACCTCTTGAATGTTGGAGATAATCTCGTGGAGCTTGAGATTTGATGAAGAGAGCATTTCTTGAGTTCTGGAGAGCAGATCGATAGCCTCTTCACTTGAGGATAAAGACTTGCACCCGTCGTTCACGTAGTTCTTCTCTACAAACTGACGAGCATCGCATCCATATTCTCTCTCACCTTCCTGGGCTGCCCATCTCAGTCCACAGATCACTACAGCAGGGGAAGGGCTGTTGCCAAAGATTATTATTATTATTATTTATTGTTATAGCGCCATTTACTCCATGGCGCTTTACATGTGAGGAGGGGTATACATAATAAAAACAAGTACAATAATCTTAAACAATACAAGTCATGACTGGTACAGGAGGAGTGAGGACCCTGCCCGCGAAGGCTCACAATCTACAAGGGATGGGTGAGAATACAGTAGGTGAGGATAGAGCTGGTCATGCAGCGGTTTGGTCGATCGATGGTTACTGCAGGTTGTAGGCTTGTCGGAAGAGGTTCTTTTTGAAGGTTCTTTTTGAAGGTTTCGATGGTAGGCGAGAGTCTGATGTGTTATGGTAGAGGGTTCCAGAGTAGGGGTGATATGCGAGAGAAATCTTGTATACAATTGTGGGAAGAGGAGATAAGAGGGGAGTAGAGAAGGAGATCTTGTGAGGATCGGAGGTTGCGTGCAGGAAAGTACCGGGAGACGAGGTCACAGATGTATGGAGGAGACAGGCTGTGGATGTCTTTGTACGTCATGGTTAGGGTTTTGTACTGGAGTCTCTGGGCAATGGGGAGCCAGTGAAGGAATTGACAGAGGGGAGAGGCTGGGGAATAGCGTGGGACAGGTGGATTAGTCGGGCAGCAGAGTTTAGAATAGATTGGAGGGGTGCGAGAGTGTTCGAGGGGAGGCCACAGAACAGGAGGTTGCAGTAGTCAAGGCGAGAGATGATGAGGGCATAGACTATGGTTTTGCAGATTCTTGGTTGAGGAATAAACGGATTCGTGAAATATTTTTGAGTTGAAGTCGGCAGGAAGTGAAAAGGGCTTGGATATGTGGTTTGAAGGAGAGATCAGCAACAAGGATTACCCCGAGGCAGCGAGCTTGTGGGACTGGGGAGAGTGGACAGCCATTTACTGTAATGGATAGGTTCGTTGGGGGGAGTCGCGTGAGATGGGGGGAAGATGATGAATTCTGTTTTGTCCATGTTAAGTTTCAGAAATCTAGCGGAGAAGAAGGATGAAATAGTGGACAGACATTGGATGTGTACCTTCATCCGGTAGTCCACGACCTCATTGTGGATGTTGTTGCCCTTGTGGCATAGGAACCTGAGATAGTTTCTACTGTCTTCCCTCACAATAAAGCAATGAAACATCTGCTGGATGTTGGCCATTATCACCACGGGTTCCGGCCTGAAGCGAATCAACAGTCCTATGGGGCTGTTGTTCATGTTGAGTCAAGGAAGAAGCAAGCTGTTGAGGGAGACGCCTTTGTACTGAGCACTGGAGTCAAATACCACCCATATCTAGTTAGGTTCCGAGGGTGGAAGACCCCAAAGGACGGAATGTACCAGCATTCTTCTCTTTCCTTCAGTGATGGTGCAGGTTCTGCATGATCTCTGTCAAAGATGTTTTGCATGAAATTGATGAAATGTTTTTTCTTCTTTGGCCTTTTTAAAGTGCGCTTTAGAGAAGAGAACCTTGCTGTTGCTTGCTGCAGATTGTTTGGCAACCTTGGTCTTAGAGAACAAAAGGGTATCGGAGCCACCCAGTTGTTGGAGTCATCTTGAGTGAATTCTTTGTCCCTAACCCTTATAAACTCTTTATCTTCTCTTGTGGGTGCCAACTTGTTGTCTTCACTTGTGGAATTTAACACTGTTGACCCGAGGTCGTCATCCCAGGGACTGTCCATGTTCGTGCTGTCAAGTGGTGGCCGTCGCCACTAGGTGTCACTCAGTTTTTCTTTCACCTAGTGATCATGTGGGCATGACTGGAAATGAGTGCTGCGACCATTTGTCAAGATGTGCATCTTGTGGGAGAAGATCGAGTTAGGTCTCTTCATTTTCTCTACGCAGACGCACCCTATGATCACCCAGCCTAGGTCGAAGAGTTGAGCAAATGGTGCGTCAAGAGGACCGTTGATTTGCTGACGTATCTTGTGTAAACAGAGGTTGTCTCTCCTAAGTAGAATCAGGATTTCTGCGTTGTGATCGAGAACTGGAATCTTGCTGGCTATAGTCTTCAGGTGATGGTGATGAAGAGCGGCTTCCGGTGTTGGGATCTCTTCCTTGTTAGATGGTATCTGATTGCACTCAACGAGTGTGGGTAGAGATATTTCTACGGTATTTTTAAGAGATGTTACCATGAGACCACTGGCCCTTCTTCCGAAGACTTCTGAAATGCCGCTGCAGGTGCCTAAGGTGTAAGGGTAGGTGCTTCCCTTTAAATTGAACAGATCAAAGAGTTCTGACCTTGCTAGTGATCTGTTGCTCTGACTTTCCAGCATGCTATATGCCTTCACGGCCTTCTCTGGGTGACCCTTGGGATATACCTTTACCAGGCAAATCTTCGCACAAGGCTTGTCCCAAAGACCTTCTTCGCAGACGTCTGTGCATGAAGAAGATTCTGTGAGATGACTTGCTGCTTGGCTTGTACTCTCCCCACCATGGCTTGTGGTAGGAGAATGCGCAGGCATAGGGTTAAGCTGGGATGGATGGAGCGCTTATACGTCGTCCTCGCTGTCACACTCCATACACTTGATTGTAACCTTACAGTCATAGTAACATAGTAACATAGTTAGTAAGGCCGAAAAAAGACATTTGTCCATCCAGTTCAGCCTATATTCCATCATAATAAATCCCCAGATCTACGTCCTTCTACAGAACCTAATTGTATGATACAATATTGTTCTGCTCCAGGAAGACATCCAGGCCTCTCTTGAACCCCTCGACTGAGTTCGCCATCACCACCTCCTCAGGCAAGCAATTCCAGATTCTCACTGCCCTAACAGTAAGGAATCCTCTTCTATGTTGGTGGAAAAACCTTCTCTCCTCCAGACGCAAAGAATGTCCCCTTGTGCCCGTCACCTTCCTTGGTATAAACAGATCCTCAGCGAGATATTTGTATTGTCCCCTTATATACTTATACATGGTTATTAGATCGCCCCTCAGTCGTCTTTTTTCTAGACTAAATAATCCTAATTTCGCTAATCTATCTGGGTATTGTAGTTCTCCCATCCCCTTTATTAATTTTGTTGCCCTCCTTTGTACTCTCTCTAGTTCCATTATATCCTTCCTGAGCACCGGTGCCCAAAACTGGACACAGTACTCCATGTGCGGTCTAACTAGGGATTTGTACAGAGGCAGTATAATGCTCTCATCATGTGTATCCAGACCTCTTTTAATGCACCCCATGATCCTGTTTGCCTTGGCAGCTGCTGCCTGGCACTGGCTGCTCCAGGTAAGTTTATCATTAACTAGGATCCCCAAGTCCTTCTCCCTGTCAGATCTACCCAGTGGTTTCCCGTTTAGTGTGTAATGGTGACATTGATTCCTTCTTCCCATGTCTATAACCTTACATTTATCATTGTTAAACCTCATCTGCCACCTTTCAGCCCAAGTTTCCAACTTATCCAGATCCATCTGTAGCAGAATACTATCTTCTCTTGTATTAACTGCTTTACATAGTTTTGTATCATCTGCAAATATCGATATTTTACTGTGTAAACCTTCTACCAGATCATTAATGAATATGTTGAAGAGAACAGGTCCCAATACTGACCCCTGCGGTACCCCACTGGTCACAGCGACCCAGTTAGAGACTATACCATTTATAACCACCCTCTGCTTTCTATCACTAAGCCAGTTACTAACCCATTTACACACATTTTCCCCCAGACCAAGCATTCTCATTTTGTGTACCAACCTCTTGTGCGGCACGGTATCAAACGCTTTGGAAAAATCGAGATATACCACGTCCAATGACTCACCGTGGTCCAGCCTATAGCTTACCTCTTCATAAAAACTGATTAGATTGGTTTGACAGGAGCGATTTCTCATAAACCCATGCTGATATGGAGTTAAACAGTTATTCTCATTGAGATAATCCAGAATAACATCCCTCAGAAACCCTTCAAATATTTTACCAACAATAGAGGTTAGACTTACTGGCCTATAATTTCCAGGTTCACTTTTAGAGCCCTTTTTGAATATTGGCACCACATTTGCTATGCGCCAATCCTGCGGAACAGACCCTGTCGCTATAGAGTCCCTAAAAATAAGAAATAATGGTTTATCTATTACATTACTTAGTTCTCTTAGTACTCGTGGGTGTATGCCATCCGGACCCGGAGATTTATCTATTTTAATCTTATTTAGCCGGTTTCGCACCTCTTCTTGGGTTAGATTGGTGACCCTTAATATAGGGTTTTCATTGTTTCTTGGGATTTCACCTAGCATTTCATTTTCCACCGTGAATACCGTGGAGAAGAAGGTGTTTAATATGTTAGCTTTTTCCTCGTCATCTACAACCATTCTTTCCTCACTATTTTTTAAGGGGCCTACATTTTCAGTTTTTATTCTTTTACTATTGATATAGTTGAAGAACAGTTTGGGATTAGTTTTACTCTCCTTAGCAATGTGCTTCTCTGTTTCCTTTTTGGCAGCTTTAATTAGTTTTTTAGATAAAATATTTTTCTCCCTATAGTTTTTTAGAGCTTCAATGGTGCCATCCTGCTTTAGTAGTGCAAATGCTTTCTTTTTACTGTTAATTGCCTGTCTTACTTCTTTGTTTAGCCACATTGGGTTTTTCCTATTTCTAGTCCTTTTATTCCCACAAGGTATAAACCGCTTACACTGCATATTTAGGATGTTCTTAAACATTTCCCATTTATTATCTGTATTCTTATTTCTGAGGATATTGTCCCAGTCTACCAGATTAAGGGCATCCCTAAGCTGGTCAAACTTTGCCTTCCTAAAGTTCAGTGTTTTTGTGACTCCCTGACAAGTCCCCCTAGTGAAAGACAGGTGAAACTGTACAATATTGTGGTCGCTATTTCCTAGATGCCCAACCACCTGCAGATTTGTTATTCTGTCAGGTCTATTAGATAATATTAGGTCTAAAAGTGCTGCTCCTCTGGTTGGATTCTGCACCAATTGTGAAAGATAATTTTTCTTGGTTATTAGCAGAAACCTGTTGCCTTTATGGGTTTCACAGGTTTCTGTTTCCCAGTTAATATCCGGGTAGTTAAAGTCCCCCATAACCAGGACCTCATTATGGGTTGCAGCTTCATCTATCTGCTTTAGAAGTAGACTTTCCATGGTTTCTGTTATATTTGGGGGTTTGTAACAGACCCCAATGAGAATTTTGTTACCATTTTTCCCTCCATGAATTTCGACCCATATGGACTCGACATCCTCATTTCCTTCGCTAATATCCTCCCTTAAAGTGGACTTTAGACAAGACTTTACATAGAGACAAACCCCTCCTCCTCTCCGATTTTTACGATCCTTTCTAAACAGACTGTAACCCTGTAAGTTAACTGCCCAGTCATAGCTTTCATCTAACCATGTCTCGGTTATTCCCACTATGTCAAAGTTACCTGTAGATATTTCTGCTTCTAGTTCTTCCATCTTGTTTGTCAGGCTTCTGGCGTTTGCGAGCATGCAGTTTAGAGGATTTTGTTTTGTTCCAATCTCCTCGCTGTGGATTGTTTTAGAAATGTTCTTACCTCCCTTCTGAGTATGTTTTCCTGGATCTTCTTTGTTCAAGTCTAATGTTTTTCTTCCCGTCCCCTCTTCTTCTAGTTTAACGCCCTCCTGATGAGTGTAGCGAGTCTTCTGGCGAATGTGTGTTTCCCAGGTTTGTTGAGGTGTAGTCCGTCTCTGGCGAGGAGTCCTTAGCAAGGTGTTCGGTAGAAGCACAACATCTGAAGCATATTCCAAACTTCTTCCGAAGCTCCTTGCATTCTTGGAGCGGTTTCTTTCTGAAACCAATACATTTATTCAGCAGATGTGGATTCTTGTGGATGGGACACTGACGGTTTGTATTTTTTACTTTCACCCTTGTCGCCCTCGTCAGGGACCGATGCTTGGTGTGGGAAGAACGTCAGTCTTTTTTACCGATACTGGGCCTCTTCGTTTTTTGTCAGTTTGACAAGGGCTCTCATATTTGGGAGCAGATGAAGCTATGCCGGTTGGTTCCCCACAGGTGAAGCTTGGGTCGACCCTACGCTCTGCAATGTCTTTGATGAACTCGCAGAAGTAGGAGAATGGAGGAAAGGACATCTGGTGTTCCTTTTTGTATCTTGTCCCTAGCGTTGTCCACCTTTCTTGCACTTTATATGGCAGCTTGGCGACTATGGGTTTCACCCCACGTGCGGTGACTAGGTAGCTGAGGCTAGATAGATGTGTGTCTGTCTTGGCCAGCTGGAGTTCGAACAGAAGGTCGCTGAGTTCCTGGAATCTTGCCGGATATTTTAGGAAAATCTTGTAATTGTTTGAGCAGTGTGTCTTCTATAGCTTCACGACTGCCAAAACTTTTGTCTAGTCTGTCCCATGCAGTCGTGAGCCCAGCCGCTGGATCACTAATGTAAACGGATCTGAGCCTCTTGATTCGCTCTGTGGATCGTGGTCACAGCCACCTGATCAGCAAGTCCAGCACTTCAGCAGCAGTAATGCCAAGGTCACTAGTTGCGGTTTAAAGACACACTTCCACCCTCTGTAGTTTTCGGATTTGTCTTCAAACCTTGTGAGACCAGTGTGGGTGAGTTCTCGGCGAATCTTGTACCTTGCAAAGTCAGACATGTCTGTTCTTTCTGACTTTGGGAGCACATTTGCTGGCTGAGTAGTGCTCTTCACTTTGGTTGTAGTTTCTTGGTTTAGAAACATGGGAACATATGGAGCGGCACAAGCGTATGCGGGGCTGGAGCCATGCGGTTGTCAAAGGTATAGTGACTTGCCGTAATGTTAGGTTGTATGTAGGCGTTGGGATATGGAGTTTGCTGAGGTGCAGCATTTGGCTGTGTGTTGGAGCGTGAATGAGATCCGGGTTTGGTCATTGGTTGTGCATTCGACTGACCTTGAATGCTGGAAGCTGCAGGCGGATCAGCATCTTGGTGCCTTGGAGAAGTGTCAGAACTGACAGGAATGTTTGTGGCATCTATGTCTGCCTTCTTGCGTGCAGCCTTGGCTTCTGTCCTTGCTGTCAACGCATCCATGTCTGCCTTCTTACGTGCAGATTCAGCTTCCATCTCTGCTTTCTGGCCTGCAGATTCAGCTTCCATCTCTGCTTTCTGGTGTGCAGATTCAGCTTCCATTTCTGCCTTCCTGTGTGTCGACTCGTCTTCCACCTCTGCTTTCCTTTGGGCGAAGACGACTTGCGCTTTCATAGTTTTCGCTTCGGCACGTGCTCTTATAAGTTGTTCATTGAGGGTGGAGAATTTTGATTCACTTGATCTGGATGAGTGCTTAGTCTCACCAAGACAGAGGTATATTTCTCAAAAGTGTTCTTGACTGGTATGCTGAGTATAATCATTCCAGGGCTCCCTCTGGTGGCAACTCATGAGTAGTGTTGAGCGATACCGTCCGATACTTGAAAGTATCGGTATCGGATAGTATCGGCCGATACCCGAAAAATATCATAAAATAGCCGCGACGTCATTCGCAGGTCCTTAATTCCTAGAATTAGGAGTTTAGTGAATGAGAATGACGTCGCGGCTTCTGATTGGTCGCGTGGCGGTCACATGAGCGGCACGCGACCAATCAGAAGCCGCAACGTCATTCGCAGGTCCTAAAGGCGCTCATTTTAAACAAAGAAGCCTGCCGGTTACCAGCGTGAAGTCCAGGGGCCGCCGGAGAGGTGAATATATCAATATTTTTTATTTTAATTCTTTATTTTACACATCCCTATGGAACCGATACCGATACCCGATACCACAAAAGTATCGGATCTCGGTATCGGAATTCCGATACCGCAAGTATCGGCCGATACCGCAAGTATCGGCCGATACCCGATACTTGCGGTATCGGAATGCTCAACACTACTCATGAGCATCAAACATAGATAAGACAGTCACTTGATTCTGCACCCTTTCCCATAGGGAAGTTACACTGGAAAATAATTCACATTTGGCGGTTTCTAGATTGTCTTTGACCTTCCATGTAGTTTTAGTCAAGTGTTTGGATCTTTCACTGAAGGCTACATGTGATCCTGTGTCTTTTTTTTGCTGTTGTAAATCAGGTAGAGAATTAGAAATCCTTCCTGTGTTTGCCCTTATACAAGGAATGCAAGAGTGGGGTCTATTCTGCTCCTAGCTGCAGAGGAGTTCACATACAATGTTGCAATTTATAAGCAGCACAGGCAGAGTCTGCAGACTATGTAAGCTGATGTGTCTTCACAATTAGCTTTATAGATGTTCCTTTCTCTGGATTGTAAGCTGTATACTGTTCTTGGTGGCAGGCTACTCTATCCACTATTCTGACTCTTCAAGGTAGTATGAGTCTCTAAATCCTTAGCCATCAATCCCTTAGATAACTGTAAGATTGTTGTACTCACATGCCAGGCATCCTCAGAAAGTGCCAACTCAGCCATAATGACTTGTAATAAGAGTCCAGGAGAAACAGAGTTGATATTTTCTGAAATCTTGTCTTAAGTACAATGCAGCAGGTGGAAAGAGTAATCCCAAACAGAGGAGTATACATGTGCATCCAAAGATGGCTACAGCAAACTGATAATGAAGAAGAAGGGCGAAGCAAGGGCTAACATAATCAACTACAGGAGAGACAAGGGACAAACTTAGAGGGCAGAACTTCTCCATAGCAACAACAGAAAGGAATGCATAATACAGAAAATACACAAGTTGTTCCCATTCATGGGACATAACATAGACTATTCATGTCTTTGTCAGTGGGCAAACTTACAAAATCAGCAAGCGATCAAATACTTATTTCCCCCACTGTATATAATAATCTTAGCCCCAGATCCCGTCATATATAGTAATCATGCACCCTAATCCACCATCTCATACATAGTAATAATGCCCCTGGTGTCCCTCATATATAGAAATCATGCCCTCAATCCCTCATATATATTAATAATACCCTTGAGTCACTATACATAGATACACCGTAAATACACACAGTACCGTACCACTGTCATGGTCCCCACAGCACAGTACCCCTTTCAAGCGCCCTCACATACACAGCTCACCTCCCACCCACACACAGTACAATACTCCTTCCATGGCCC
Organism: Ranitomeya imitator; assembly: GCF_032444005.1. NCBI lineage: Eukaryota > Metazoa > Chordata > Amphibia > Anura > Dendrobatidae > Ranitomeya > Ranitomeya imitator. The sequence goes on along the minus strand of NC_091282.1, from coordinate 654,982,487 downwards.
TTATAGCCTCCACACACACAGTACCAAACCCCTCTTATGGCCCTTATTGCCTCCACACACAGTACTATACCCTCTCATGGCCCTATACACAGTACTACACCCTCTCATGGCCCTGCACAGAGTACTATTCCCTCTCATGGCATCCACACATAGTATTCTGATGGTCCTTATAACCCCCCTTTCATGGCCCTACAGTGCCCCCCACACAGTACAGTACTCCTCTCTTAGCCCTACAGTGCCGCACACACAGTAGTGTACCCTCTCATGACCCCCACACAGTAGACTACGCCTCTCATGGGGCTACCATGCCCCATACACACAGTATCATACCCACTCATGACCCCCATACACAGTACAGTACTCCTGTTATAGCCCTACAGTACCTCCCCAGTCCCCACACAGTAGCGTACCCTTTCGTGACCCCCACACACAGTACAGTAGTCCTCTCATGGGCTACAGTACCTCACACACAGTATCACGCTTGCCTGTCACATCCTAGCTCCTGTGTTACTGGTCTCTGCTGCCAAAACCTCAAGGTCATGTGACATTCTCAGGTCAGGTGATCTGAAGAGCTTTGAACTTTCAGGATCTACCTTGAATGACTAGTGAAAGAATGGTGAAGTAAGAACCTGCTGGCTCCACCATTATATTTATCTGTGTCCTGAGTACAGACCCTTGACCCCCTGAGAGAGTGCAAGAGCTCCCGAAATTCAGGCCTGTCCTGCTGGATTTAGGATTATTGGGAGGTCTGATACTATTCCTTTCTGTTTGAGCCCATGTCCTGCCTCGGACATAAGGGCCTCATTTTTTTTTGCCTCCTCCTTTCTTTCCAGACCATCAGATGCCAAATTACAGGATTCTTCAAATCTTTCCCCAGTTGATCGACGGCGTGCCTGGAGGGACTGAGCCGTACAGAAAATCAGAGGAAGCGGAGGAAAAAAAATTGCTCCTCCACATCAAACCCTGCAGAATGCCTCACATGAACATCACAAGAAACAATTCCAGAAATCAAACTCTACGCACCCGTCATTACAGCGAGCGCAGCGTCTCATGTAATTACCACCACCGATTACAGAACCAGGCGAGGGATTACAGAACGGTGCACTGGGGAGACGTGCTGCTAACATAGACGCCATGCTCACACTGATGGGGAGCGGCATTATACTCCAGTCACATCCAGAGCTGCATTCACATTTCTGCTGGTTTCTAAACCTGACAACTCACTGTCGCCCTCTGCTGGTAACGTATAACTCTACACTATGAGTAGACAGGAGACTTGGATTAAAACTTCAGCAACAGATATCATACTCTAGTCACATCCAGAGCTGCGTTCTGTGGGTGTTATTTCAGCAGCCTGGCTGCAGGGGCAGGCTTTCCTTCTCCCCCCTGATATCTGTTTAGAACATGTTCTATTGCATTGCATTTTGGAAGATGTAGTATTGATGTAAATGCAGCTTTGGTTGCGAATGGAGTATAAAACTGAATTTTCGCAGAGCTGCTGCTGATTTTTCTGCGATTGCAGTGCAGGGGGATGTCTGTCATTAGGAGATTTGGGGAGGGGGGGTTGAGGAGCTTCGTCTTTGTGTTGCTCTTCTCTCCTCAATCCCCTTCACAAGTCATTAGGAATCTGTTCAGCGGTTTGATCAATAATCCCCTTAGAAGTTTGGATGAGTTTTGTGAAAGTCATGCTGGCAAGAGGCTCCGTGTTTCGGCTCGAAGTCTGAATTTCCATGGAGTGTATTAAAGAGCCGCCCCTCCCCCAACCCTTATCCAATTAACATGAGGCTACAAACCACATTAGCCGTAAATTTAAAGGGTAACTCTGTCTACCAAAACTTCTGATGTAAGTCCTGGGAACCCTAATATGCATTTTCTATTCACAGGGTTCCTGTAAGCTGAGATTTAAGAACTTATTTCAAATGACTCTGTCAGCACATGTTGTGTTACTCGCCTGTCCAGTTCCTGTTTTTTCTTCCCATACGGCTGTCACCTCTAGTCCATAGTATGGTTAACTGCATGCACCCGAGAAGTCATCATCCAAGGCCGGCTCAGGCAGCTGTTCACCGACTGATTATTCATGTAGCAATGCATTCTGCTACCCCATGCTTTCCAGGAAACAAGCCACTCTGCCCGCTTGGCCCTGCTATAGCCAGGAGCCTGATTATTTACTGAGCTGCTGCTGAGTGCTGTCTAGCATCCAGCTCCTATTACTCACTCAGAATTGCTATGCCTGGTGCTGTCTGCACCCTCAACTCTGCTGTATTCGGGCATGTTTACACGGTCCAGAAGCTCTGAACTTTGGATGCAGAGGATACCCAGCTCCACCCAAAGCGCCGCCCCCTTTTTTACACGCAGTGATTCCGGATGTGTTCATTGAGCACATGCCATTTCACTATTTCATATTCATAGGCCGGGTTATATATCTTGCAGAGACAGAGCGCCTCCACAAGATAAATAGACATGCTGCAGTCGGCAAAGACGCGCCACATGTCCAGTTATGCAGGGCCGCCGGATGTGGCCCTGCACGCATAGTGGAGACGGGATTTCATAAAATCCCCTCCACTATGCTGTAACATCCGCAGCAAAAGCTCAAGCAATACGCCCCGTGGAAACATACCCTGAAGGTACCGCACCTGCCAACCTACTCATCTCTGCTATTCAAAGGTGCTGTCCATGTTCTCAACACTTCTGCATTATGGAACCTGACAACCTTCTTTTCTCGGCTATTCATAGGTACCCTCAACACTGCTGCATTATGGAACCTGACAACCTTCTTTTCTCTGCTATTCATAGGTACCCTCAACACTGCTGCATTATGGTACCTAAAATAACAAACAGAAAAACACATGTAGCTATAGGGATACAACATACTCAGTATCAATGTAAAGTAATATATATATATATATTACTGTCCTTCTGTCTGTCACGGTTATTCATTCGCTGATTGGTCTCGGCAGCTGCCTGTCATGGCTGCAATGACCAATCAGCGACGGGCACAGTCCGGAAGAAAATGGCCGCTCCTTACTCCCTGCAGTCAGTGCCTGTCGCCCGCATACTCCCCTCCGGTCACCGCTAACACAGGGTTAATGCCGGCGGTAACGGACCGCGTTATGCCGTGGGTAACGCACTCCGTTACCGCCGCTATTAACCCTGTGTGTCCCCAACTTTTTACTATTGATGCTGCGTATGATCTAATGTTAAAACTAATAATAATAATAAAAAAAAAAACGTATTCTCACCTTCCGTCGTCGCGTCCTCTCCTCGGCACTGCAAGCGGCAGGTTCCACTTCCAAAGATGCTATGGGAGAAGGACCTTCCATGACGTCACGGTCAAGTGACCGCGACATCACGGTCATGTGACTGCGGCGTCATGGAAGGTCCTGCGCTCATACCAATCCTGGGCCTGGACACCGCACACAAGCGCTGGAACTACAACGGGCTCTTCGGATGGTGAGTATGTTTCTTTTTTATTTTTTAACCTGTTACATACGTGACTGGGCAATATACTACGTGGCTGGGCAATATACTACGTCGCTGTGCAATATACTACAGGTCCTTCTCAAAAAATTAGCATATAGTGTTAAATTTCATTATTTACCATAATGTAATGATTACAATTAAACTTTCATATATTATAGATTCATTATCCACCAACTGAAATTTGTCAGGTCTTTTATTGTTTTAATACTGATGATTTTGGCATACAACTCCTGATAACCCAAAAAACCTGTCTCAATAAATTAGCATATCAAGAAAAGGTTCTCTAAACGACCTATTACCCTAATCTTCTGAATCAACTAATTAACTCTAAACACATGCAAAAGATGCCTGAGGCTTTTATAAACTCCCTGCCTGGTTCATTACTCAAAACCCCCATCATGGGTAAGACTAGCGACCTGACAGATGTCAAGAAGGCCATCATTGACACCCTCAAGCAAGAGGGTAAGACCCAGAAAGAAATTTCTCAACAAATAGGCTGTTCCCAGAGTGCTGTATCAAGGCACCTCAATGGTAAGTCTGTTGGAAGGAAACAATGTGGCAGAAAACGCTGTACAACGAGAAGAGGAGACCGGACCCTGAGGAAGATTGTGGAGAAGGACCGATTCCAGACCTTGGGGAACCTGAGGAAGCAGTGGACTGAGTCTGGTGTGGAAACATCCAGAGCCACCGTGCACAGGCGTGTGCAGGAAATGGGCTACAGGTGCCGCATTCCCCAGGTAAAGCCACTTTTGAGCTACAGAGAAGCAGCACTGGACTGTTGCTAAGTGGTCCCAAGTACTTTTTTCTGATGAAAGCAAATTTTGCATGTCATTCGGAAATCAAGGTGCCAGAGTCTGGAGGAAGACTGGGGAGAAGGAAATGCCAAAATGCCTGAAGTCCAGTGTCAAGTACCCACAGTCAGTGATGGTGTGGGGTGCCATGTCAGCTGCTGGTGTTGGTCCACTGTGTTTCATCAAGGGCAGGGTCAATGCAGCTAGCTATCAGGAGATTTTGGAGCACTTCATGCTTCCATCGGCTGAAATGCTTTATGGAGATGAAGATTTCATTTTTCAGCACGACCTGGCACCTGCTCACAGTGCCAAAACCACTGGTAAATGGTTTACTGACCATGGTATTACTGTGCTCAATTGGCCTGCCAACTCTCCTGACCTGAACCCCATAGAGAATCTGTGGGATATTGTGAAGAGAAAGTTGAGAGACGCAAGACCCAACACTCTGGATGAGCTTAAGGCCGCTATTGAAGCATCCTGGGCCTCCATAACATCTCAGCAGTGTCACAGGCTGATTGCCTCCATGCCACGCCGCATTGAAGCAGTCATTTCTGCCAAAGGATTCCCGACCAAGCATTGAGTGCATAACTGAACATTATTATTTGTTGGTTCTTTTGTTTGTTATTAAAAAACACTTTTATTTGATTGGATGGGTGAAATATGCTAATTTATTGAGACAGGTTTTTTGGGTTATCAGGAGTTGTATGCCAAAATCATCAGTATTAAAACAATAAAAGACCTGACAAATTTCAGTTGGTGGATAATGAATCTATAATATATGAAAGTTTAATTGTAATCATTACATTATGGTAAATAATGAAATTTAACACTATATGCTAATTTTTTGAGAAGGACCTGTATGTGGCTGGGTAATATACTACGTGGCTCTGTGCTGTATACTACGTCGCTGTGCAATATACTACGTGGCTCTGTGCTGTATATTACGTGGCTGTGCAATATACTACATGACTGGGCAATATACTACGTGACTGGGCAATATACTACGTGGCTGGGCAATATACTACGTGGCTGGGCAATATACTATGTGGCTGGACAATATACTACGTGGCTGGGCAATATACTACGTGGCTGGGCAATATACTACGTGACTGGGCAATATACTACGTGGCTGGGCAATATACTACGTGACTGGGCAATATACTACGTGGCTGGGCAATATACTATGTGGCTGGGCAATATACTACGTGGCTGTGCAATATTCTACGTGGCTGGGCAATATACTACGTGACTGACCAATATACTACGTGGCTGGGCAATATAGTACGTGGCTGGGCAATATAGTATGTGGCTGGGCAATATACTATGTGACTGGGCAATATACTACGAGGACATACATATTCTAGAATACCTGATGCGTTAGAATCGGGCCACCATCTAGTATATATATATAAACGTATATCCCATAGCCAAAGTATTGAACTAATGAAGACCCACTGAAATCGATATGAAAACCACCACAGAAAAATTCAGTGAAAAAAGGTCCAAGAAAATTATGAAATATATTGCAAAAAGTCTTTATTAATACAAAAATGTCAGCATGATACCCCCGGAATATTTAATAGATATAAACATATATATTTGTATATTGGTAACATCATGTGAAACACTTACCTAATGGTTCACAGCAGGGGTACACGCAATCTCCAGCCCTCCCCGACGCGCGTTTCGGAAGTTCTCTTTCCTTCCTCAGGGAACATTATGGTACCTGCCAGCCTACTGGTCTTTGCTATTCCAAAGTGCTATCTACACATCACATATTCAGCTACAAGGTGGCTGTTTGCCTACTCCAGTCTGCTGTTCCTGTGCTGTCCACACATTTAGCTTTGATTAATCTAGTACTTCTATCTGCTGTTCTGTGTCTATATATTCATCTCAACTGAATGTACACTATTCCACATACAGTCCAGTGGTCTTGTTCTGCATCAACAACTTTAGTCTGTGCTGCTCACCCTGACTTATAGATTAGTGAGTCAACCTCCCTGGTGAGCCCATTATAGTCTGCCCTCTACCTGCCTGGATTTAAGGCACAAAGTAATCAATTTGGAGTGTAATATGCAAATTGCCTCTTCTGAGAAAAAGAGGACTTAAACTCTATAGCGCCACCTGTTGTTCAATTTGGAGTGGTCATATCTAGAGTCCTTGTAGATGGAAGAGTGCACCAAGTAATAAAAGTAGATTTCTGGTCCACTGAAATTGACCCTACGGCAGTCAACATCTAGACATCTGATGTAATTTTTTAATGGTCAGCAGAGGAAAATGCTCCTTTTTCAGGGCAAGCAATAAGCTACCATAAAGGTCTCAGAAGACAACAGTCACAAGATGATTCATAACTTTGTGACCTCCAGCAAGACGAGCCTTTAATTAAGACTTGGGTTTAGGGGTCAATTTCCCATGAGGTTGTGGATGAAAATTCTTCATCTAAGTTTATCTTTTTTCAGTCTGGCAACTACTGGGGGCAATTTAGATTTGAATTATAAGTATTGTGGACATCCATGAAGGAGAAGACTAGACAATAGATATCTAAATATATGAAGGTTGCTTCACGATGGCGAGATGTGTAAATGTGAGATGTCAAAGAAGAGGACTTTGTGGAGGAGTCATGAAACAGGCACAGTGGGGCTTCTCGTATGATGCTGGTACATGCTGCAACACATCCAACCAGCAGACTCTTAACTCTTCATGATGGTGATATTCACATCCCTCCCATGGTGGAGGAGAGAAACAGGGTCAAGAAAAGATTGTAGACCCTCTCAACCTAAAACCACAACATGGGCTGTCCCTATCGTTCATAGGACTTGCACTGAAGGATTTAACTCAGAAACTCATATCCTGGTTGACCGTTAAGGCACAACTGTGCCAAAATGTCCTTGCCCCAGGCCAAATATCAGCAATAATATAGAGTTCCTGCACAACCATGGTCATGAAGGCAAACTTAACAGTAAATGCAAAAATACAGTTTTTGGAAGATCGCTAAAGTGGTTACTGGTGGGACAAAAGCTCAAAGGGTGTAGAAGTAGTGGCTGTACCTGGGCCTTTGTGCTTAAGAGGGCAAATGCTGCATTAAAACATAAGAATAAATCAGTATTATAAAATGGCACATGGTAAGTTTGGGGGCTCAGAATCTTCAACTTATGGCTTTACCTAGAAAGAAATTGACCAATGACTGACATTTTAAACCTGCTCTCTGATGGACATCAAGCAGATACCAGCCAACAATAGACAAAGCCATTTGAGTTTTCTTGGCTATGATTCTTCTTGATGGGATGTGTATTGAGCTTTTGAATATCTCTGCGCATGACGTGGCCACCTTGACACTCATGTCCTTCATGATGACCTTTGGGTTAACCATCGACTCCTTCTACTTTCCTCCCTGGATGGAATTCTTTGCGACTCCAACGTATAACTGTGGGAGCAGACAGTGTGATGCTAATTCATCTCTTCTAGAAAGGAGAACAAGGCAGCTGAAAAATAAAACAATTGACCAATGACTGACATTTTCAACCTGCTCTCTGATGGACATCAAGCAGATACCAGCCAACAATAGACAAAGCCATTTGAGTTTTCTTGGCTATGACTCTTCTTGATGGGATGTGTATTGAGCTTTTGAATATCTCTGCGCATGACGTGGCCACCTTGACACTCATGTCCTTCATGATGACCTTTGGGTTAACCATCGACTCCTTCTACTTTCCTCCCTGGATGGAATTCTTTGCGACTCCAACGTATAACTGTGGGAGCAGACAGTGTGATGCTAATTCATCTCTTCTAGAAAGGAGAACAAGGCAGCTGAAAAATAAAACAATTTGCTAAATATAGAGCTATCTAATTTATCAAGGCGCTATTCAGAAAGCTTCATTCATAATGAATCGGTACTAATGTCTCCGACTGTAACGTACTGATGAGGGCTCGGCCCATCTTCTGCTTTTCCATGGGGAGAATTTAACTGTGTCTGCACCAAGGATTGAGCACCTGGTGAATCTTTGGCCATACAGGCCGGCAGGTCACTGGTGCACTCACTAATGATCTAGAGCAGTGGTGGCGATCCTATGACACGCATGCCAAAGGTGGAATGCAGAGCCCTCCATATGGGCACACGCGCCATCGCCATTCTCATTCAGTGGATCCAGGGCCAGGAGGAGCCCAGTGATACCAATCCTTACTTCAGCTGGATCTGCATCCTCGGACACACAGCCAACTGAAGTGTATTGCAGTGAATGAACTTGCCAGGTCCGTGCGCCAAAATACACGCTGCTGGCCAATCAGAGGCCGGCAGCTGACGTCGGGATACACGTGACTGGGCGCATGGCACTGATGTCATGCACCTTCTGTCACTTGGATGTTGAAATCAATTGCTAGCTTCAGAAGACATTGTGGCGGGGGAGAGGGAGGTAGGAAGGTGAGTAGCAATGTTTGTGGGGGTGTTTTCTATGTGTTGAACAGCGGCGCCGGCAGGATGGGGGACATATACTAGAATGGGGGTGCATATACAATGATGGGGTGACATTTATAAGGATGGGGCGACATATACAAGGATTGGGGCATATATACAAGGATGAAGAGCATAGACAAAGATGGGGGAGCATGTACAAGGACTGGGGACATATACCAGGATGGGAGGGCATATACATGGATTGAGGGGGCATATACAAGGATGGGGGGACATACACCATGATGTGGGGAGCATAAACTAAGATGGAGAAGCATATACAAGGATGGGGGCATATACAAGATGGGGGTGTACATATAACAGGATGAAGGGCATATACCAGAATGGGGGAGCATATATAAGGATCTGGGAGCATATAAAAGGATGGGGGCATCATATACAAGGATGGGGAGCACATATAAGGATGTGGGAGCATATACAATGATAGGGGGGAGAATGAACATGGATTGGGGGACATATACAAGATTGAGGGAGCATATACATGGATTGGGGGCATATACAAGGATGGGGGGCACATACAAGGATTGAGGTGTGTATATACCAGGATGAAGGGTATATACCAGGAAGGGGGAGCATATACAAGGGTGGGGGCATATGCATGGATTGGGGGAGCATATACTAGAATGGGGCAGCATATACAAGGATAGGGAGCGTATACAAGGCTGGGGAGCATATACAAGGATGGAGAAGCATATACAAGGATAGGAAGAGCATATACAAGGATGGGGAGCATATACAACGATAGCGGTAGTATATTCGTGGATTGGAGGTCATATACAAGGATGGGGGAGCATATACAAGGATGACGTACATACATGTATTGGGGGAGCATATACAAGGATGGGGGAACATATATGCAGCGCCCCAGGGTCCTGGTCATTGCAGTAATGTCATTCTTCCACCAGGGGGAGTGATATTACGTCTGAAGGCAATAAAGGAGATCTCTTTACCAGGTATCACAAACCCCACAACACACTTCACACTCCAGGCCGCCAGAGGGAGCCATGTTTCTATTTATTAGGGCACTCCTCACAATAAGGTAAAACTGGTGGTTTGGACAGGAAGTTAGGCAGAAGCGATCTGGGTTTCAACCAGGCAACACCAGTCTGGCGGACGCTGGCTGGGCTACACATAGTAAGCTGCTATCTGAGCTCCGCTCAGGTAGTGGGTCTCTGACAGGGGTGGGATCCTGTCAGAGGCCTAGACAGAAGGACACGGAGCTGCGCCTGCTTACCAATGCGGCAGCATCCAAAGAAAGAGACATTGAAGGGAATTGCGTTGCTGAGAGTGAGAAACGAAGTCATAGCAAAAGGAGAGGAAACCAGAAGGAGTTCTGCCCTGTAAAAGGCTGCCTCCTTCTGAGGCGCAGAAGCTGGTAGCCGGAACACCGAGTGAGTCATTGTCTCCAAGCCTGGCTCCAGAGACTGGCAGCACAGGTAGTTCCATATTAGTTGCCCGTCCCTACACCCAGGAGGCACGAGGGCAACTTGTGGGGGCCAGGGCATGATAGTGTCCCTGTAATAAGCCTCAAGCCATCAGTCATATGGGTTTGTCCTATCCTTATCATCAGGGGGACAGAGAGAAAGAGACATAACATCTAGAACATCTACAACAGTTGTGAGGACTTTACCGAGACGCACAGCAGGGAGGTACTACAACACTCAGGCGCTAGAGGAAGGCTACTGATTTCCACCTGGATAAGGGGACTCTGGATTTGCCTTCAGAACCGCCAGACTCTGCCTGCCCTGTGATCTGGTGCTCTGGACTGTGGATGCTGAACCTTCAGTAAAAAGGAAAAGAGACTGCACCCTTGTGTCCTCGTTCTTCACTGCGCCTCACACCATCCATCATCTACACTTCGGGAAGCCTTGAGGATATACTTCACCTGTGGGAAGGTATACTATCTAGCTGCCATATAACATCACCCCAGCGGACCCCTAAGCAGCGTCGGTCACCCTGACCGAATACCACAGGTGGCGTCACGAACATTATCCCTGTAAAGACCTTTCTCCCCTTTTATCAACGGACGCCCCTAGGGCCACGGACCGGGTCAGCTACCATGACATCCCCCTTGAGAACCGAAGGGCCCGGCTCCGAGTACCCCACTGCCCTACTGGGGGTGATCCAATTTGGCATCACGAACAGGATCTACTTAAGCCTTAAAATCGGGTCATGTGCGCCTAAGAACTGTGCCAGAACTGTGTTGAACTGTGATCTACTAAAAGACTGTGTATTGCAAAAGACCGCCAAAATTCCCGCCAAAACTGCCACCATTACAGCGCCATGCGGTGTGCAGGAGGAGTGGGGCATGTCATCGTGGGCGTAGCCTGGAAGAACGGCGCAAAAATGGAGCCAGCCCCTTATAGATATTACTACGTTAGAAAAATATGCCCATCAACCAAAGGAATCCACCTCCTAGTCTGGGATGGTTGAGGAAGAAGGAACCACCCTTCAGAAGAAGAGGAGGGGGAGAACACCCGCAGTGCTGTCTACCAATCAGAAGCCGAAGAGGCCCCGCCGCCATGTATGAACCCGGAGGTTCTCGGTGCGGAAGTCGAGGAGCTGTGCCACCAGCTCCAGAAATCCTAGTACCACGCAGCTGCCAGCGTCCAGGAGCAGCAGCGCAGCCAGCCGACGGAGCCGCCACCTGCAGTGGGGGAGACCGGCACCGGAGACACCGCGGCGACAGGTAAGCAATCCGAACCTGCCCCGGCCACTGACAAGACCCTCCTAGTGCCCATCGACTCCCTGCCATCGCCACCTAGAGACTCGGAGCCGTTGTCACCAGAGGCTCCACATTGCCCAACATCGCCCTCGTCTGGCCAGGTGAGAGAATCAACAACCGCCACCATTCCTGAAAGAGCACCTGTCGTTCTGTGCTCCAGATGTGCTGCTGCCTTAGTGGAGCAAAGAACTGTGAGCACACAGACTCCAATTCAGAGCGCAGTTGCACTATATGTAGCACCTGGTAGCCACCAGTATCCAGCAGGGCTACCTCCACCAGTCCTACCTCCAGAACTGCAATGAAGCCTCGAAGCACTGAAGAGATTGTACATACAGGTCCTTCTCAAAAAATTAGCATATAGTGTTAAATTTCATTATTTACCATAATGTAATGATTACAATTAAACTTTCATATATTATAGATTCATTATCCACCAACTGAAATTTGTCAGGTCTTTTATTGTTTAAATACTGATGATTTTGGCATACAACTCCTGATAACCCAAAAAACCTGTCTCAAAAAATTAGCATATTTCACCCATCCAATCAAATAAAAGTGTTTTTTAATAACAAACAAAAAAACCATCAAATAATAATGTTCAGTTATGCACTCAATACTTGGTCGGGAATCCTTTGGCAGAAATGACTGCTTCAATGCGGCGTGGCATGGAGGCAATCAGCCTGTGACACTGCTGAGATGTTATGGAGGCCCAGGATGCTTCAATAGCGGCCTTAAGCTCAACCAGAGTGTTGGGTCTTGCGTCTCTCAACTTTCTCTTCGCAATATCCCACAGATTCTCTATGGGGTTCAGGTCAGGAGAGTTGGCCGGCCAATTGAGCACAGTAATACCATGGTCAGTAAACCATTTACCAGTGGTTTTGGCACTGTGAGCAGCCGATGGAAGCATGAAGTGCTCCAAAATCTCCTGATAGCTAGCTGCATTGACCCTGCCCTTGATGAAACACAGTGGACCAACACCAGCAGCTGACAAGGCACCCCACACCATCACTGACTGTGGGTACTTGACACTGGACTTCAGGCATTTTGGCATTTCCTTCTCCCCAGTCTTCCTCCAGACTCTGGCACCTTGATTTCCGAATGACATGCAAAATTTGCTTTCATCAGAAAAAAGTACTTGGGACCACTTAACAACAGTCCAGTGCTGCTTCTCAGTAGCCCAGGTCAGGCGCCTCTGCCGCTGTTTATGGTTCAAAAGTGGCTTTACCTGGGGAATGCGGCACCTGTAGCCCATTTCCTGCACACGCCTGTGCACGGTGGCTCTGGATGTTTCCACACCAGACTCAGTCCACTGCTTCCTCAGGTTCCCCAAGGTCTGGAATCGGTCCTTCTCCACAATCTTCCTCAGGGTCCGGTCTCCTCTTCTCGTTGTACAGCGTTTTCTGCCACATTGTTTCCTTCCAACAGACTTACCATTGAGGTGCCTTGATACAGCACTCTGGGAACAGCCTATTTGTTGAGAAATTTCTTTCTGGGTCTTACCCTCTTGCTTGAGGGTGTCAATGATGGCCTTCTTGACATCTGTCAGGTCGCTAGTCTTACCCATGATGGGGGTTTTGAGTAATGAACCAGGCAGGGAGTTTATAAAAGCCTCAGGTATCTTTTGCATGTGTTTAGAGTTAATTAGTTGATTCAGAAGATTAGGGTAATAGGTCGTTTAGAGAACATTTTCTTGATATGCTAATTTTTTGAGACAGGTTTTTTGGATTATCAGGAGTTGTATGCCAAAATCATCAGTATTTAAACAATAAAAGACCTGACAAATTTCAGTTGGTGGATAATGAATCTATAATATATGAAAGTTTAATTGTAATCATTACATTATGGTAAATAATGAAATTTAACACTATATGCTAATTTTTTGAGAAGGACCTGTAGTTCTTAAAAACATTTCCTTTCCTGCTTTAAACCCGTCTAGGGCTAACTCTTAAAGGGGTCCCCTGCTTAAAGGGATCCTATGTTTTGCACAAGTTATTTTATTTCCAAGAACTGTGAATCATGAACTGTGCATGATCACAAACTGTCCTTGTAAATAGTTTGCACCTTCTTAAAGGTGCTTTCTACTGGTTTTACAAAAGGAGGCTTTTGCAGAGACTGCCTCTTAACAGAAACTGCTGTTAAATCTTGCTGTAATAATTGCTTTACTTTACAGACCTGAAGAAAAACCCGTTGGTGTGGCAGAATTCCGGGTCAGGATTACACGTCTTGTAGCCCACCCAAACCAACATTGGGGGTTCGTCACAGGTCCCTCGCTTCACGTCACCTTTAAATAGACTTGAATATTGATGATGTGATTATTTGCACTACCTCAGAAGCAGACTTGACTTTGCCCTTAAAGGGATTGGTTACTTGTTGCACTGTGTTGAAAAGTTAATATATTATAGAAGTAATATAATAGATAGTGAGTTAATGTAATAAAGAGAAAGTAGATAATAATAATGTTTACATAGCTGATAGTATGTAGCTGATATGGTAGAATTAAGGTTAGATACAGTTGTGTCCAAAAGTATTGACACCCCTGCAATTCTGTCAGATAATACTCATTTTCTTCCTGAAAATGATTGCAAACACAAAATATTTGGTATTATTATCTTCATTTAATTTGTCTTAAATGAAAGCAACACAAAAAGAATTGTCCTAAAGCCAAATTGGATATAATTCCACACCAAACATAAAAAAGGGGGTGGACAAAAGTATTGGCACTGTTCGAAAAATCATGTGATGCTTCTCTAATTTGTGTAATTAACAGCACCTGTAACTTACCTGTGGCACCTAACAGGTGTTGACAATAACTAAATCACACTTGCAGGTGACATGGATTAAAGTTGACTCAACCTCTGTCCTGTGTCCTTGTGTGTACCACATTGAGCATGGAGAAAAGAAAGACGACCAAAGAACTGTCTGAGGACTTGAGAAACCAAATTGTGAGGAAGCATGAGCAATCTCAAGGCTACAAGTCCATCTCCAAAGACCTGAATGTTCCTGTGTCTACCGTGCGTAGTGTCGTCAAGAAGTTTAAAGCCCATGGCACCGTGGCTAACCTCCCTAGATGTGGATGGAAAAGAAAAATTGACAAGAGATTTCAATGCAAGATTGTGCAGATGTTGGATAAAGAACCTCGACTAACATCCAAACAAGTTCAAGCTGCCCTGCAGTCCGAGGGTACAACAGTGTCAACCCGTACTATCCATCGGCGTCTGAATGAAAAGGGACTGTATGGTAGGAGACCCAGGAAAACCCCACTTCTTACCCCGAGACATAAAAAAGCCAGGCTGGAGTTTGCCAAAACTTACCTGAAAAAGCCTAAAACGTTTTGGAAGAATGTTCTCTGGTCACATGAGACAAAAGTAGAGCTTTTTGGGCAAAGGCATCAACATAGAGTTTACAGGAGAAAAAAAGAGGCATTCAAAGAAAAGAACACGGTCCCTACAGTCAAACATGGCGGAGGTTCCCTGATGTTTTGGGCTTGCTTTGCTGCCTCTGGCACTGGACTGCTTGACCGTGTGCATGGCATTATGAAGTCTGAAGACTACCAACAAATTTTGCAGCATAATGTAGGGCCCAGTGTGAGAAAGCTGCGTCTCCCTCAGAGGTCATGGGTCTTCCAGCATGACCATGACCCAAAACACACTTCCAAAAGCACTAGAAAATGGTTTGAGAGAAAGCACTGGAGACTTCTAAGGTGGCCAGCAATGAGTCCAGATCTGAATCCCATAGAACACCTGTAGAGAGATCTAAAAATGGCAGTTTGGAGAAGGCACCCTTCAAATATCAGGGACCTGGAGCAGTTTGCCAAAGAAGAATGGTCTAAAATTCCAAAAGAGCAGTTATTTTGGCTAAAGGTTGCGCAACCAAGTATTAGGCTGAGGGTGCCAATACTTTGTCTGGCCCATTTTTGGAGTTTTGTGTGAAATGATCAATGTTTTGCTTTTTGCTTCATTCTCTTTTGTGTTTTTTCATTTAAGACAAATTAAATGAAGATAATAATACCAAAGAATTTCTGATTGCAATCATTTTCAGGAAGAAACTGAGTATTATCTGACAGAATTGCAGGGGTGTCAATACTTTTGGCCGCAACTGTAGTTAAAATGATGTACTGAGAATAAAATTGGAAGAAAGATACAGTGAGCCCGTAATGGGGGTGATATCTGTTCTGCGTTTCAATAAAGTGAACCCATGGGGGTCAGTGAGTCATTTAGTGAGTACTTAGTTAATTAGTTAAAAAACTTTACACTTAGAGAAGAATAACTGTTTTGCACTTAAATAAAGATAAACCGTTTGCTTTTGCACTTCATAGACAGTATACCTGTACGGGTAATAGTATTTTATAGTTAATACAAGATGAGCCAAGCAGTCATGTAAATATGTTATTGTTTGCAACATTCAAGTGTTCTCACCTCCCATATAGGGAAGCTCAGTTATATTAACCTGTTTTACAGCATTTCAAAAATTGCATGTCTTTAGCTTATGTATTGTTGCTTTCTTTCCCACTCCAGGAGTACTGGATTTAACGGGAGGGGGAGGGGGGGAGTATTTGGGTGCGCAGCGCCCCAGGGTCCTGGTCGTTGCAGTAATGTCATTCTCCCACCGGGGGGGGGGGGGGGGGGTGATATTACGTCTGAAGGCAATAAAGGAGATCTCTTTACCAGGTATTACAAACCACAAAACACACTTCACACTCCAGGCCACCAGGTGGAGCCATGTTTTTATTTATTAGGGCACTCCTCACAATTCGGTAAACCTGGTGTTTGGGACAGGAAGTTAGGCAGAAGCGAGCTGGGTTTCACCCAGGCAGCACCAGTCTGGCGGACGCTGGCTGGGCTACACTCAGCAAGCTGCTATCTGAGCTCCGCTCAGGTAGTGGGTCCCTGACAGGGGTGGGATCCTGTCAGAGGCCTAGACAGAAGGACACGGAGCTGCGCCTGCTTACCAATGCAGCAGCATCCAAAGAAAGAGACATTGAAGGGAATTGCGTTGCTGAGAGTGAGAAACGAAGTCATAGCAAAAGGAGAGGAAACCAGAAGGAGTTCTGCCCTGTAAAAGGCTGCCTCCTTCTAAGGCGCAGAAGCCGGTAGCCGGAACACTGAGGGAGTCATCGTCTCCAAGCCTGGCTCCAGAGTCCAGCAGGACAGCTAGTTCCATATTAGTTGCCCGACCATACACCCAGGAGGCACAATGGCAACTTGTGGGGGCCAGGGCGTGATAGTGTCCCTGTAAAAAGCCTCAGGCTATCAGTTATACGAGTTTGTCCTATCCTTACCATCAGGGGGACAGAGAGAAAGAGACATAACATCTAGAACATCTACAACAGTTGTGAGGACCTTACCGTGACGCACAGCAGGGAGGTACTACAACACTCAGGCGCTAGAGGAAGGCTACTGATTTCCACCTGGATAAGGGGACTCTGGATTTGCCTTCAGACCGGCCAGACTCTGCCTGCCCTGTGATCTGGTGCTCTGGACTGTGGATGCTGAACCTTCAGTAAAGGTAAAGAGACTGCAACCTTGTGTCCTCGTTCTTCACTGCGCCTCACACCATCCATCATCTACACTTCGGGAAGCCCTGGGGATATACTTCACCTGTGGGAAGGTATACCATCTAGCTGCCATAACATCACCCCAGCGGACCCCTAAGCAGCGTCGGTCACCCTGACCGAATACCACAGGTGCCGTCACGAACACGATCCCTTTAAAGACCTTTCCCCATTTCATCAGCAGACCTCCCGAGGGCCACGGATCGGGTCAGCCGCCGTGACATCCCCATCGACTACAGAAGGACCCGGTACTGAGTATCCCCTAGCCCTTGGGGGCGCTGCAATGTCATCATGGAGATGTGTGATGTCACTGTGGGGATGTGTGATGTCATTTTTTATTAATGATGTAATTTGTGATTATTAGGTCATCGTGAGAATGTCAGATATAATTGTGGAGCAATATCTGGTTATTTTGGAGATGTGTGATGTATTTGTGTGGTGTGCAGAGATGTCTAATGTTATTGTCAGTATGTGTGATGTCATTGTGGGTACATGTGATGTCATTGTGGGGACGTCTGATGTCATTTTTGGGATGTATCATGTCTTTGTGGGGATGTGTGATGTAATTTTGTGGATTTGTGACTTTGTAGAGATGCCTTGTTATTGTGGGTACATGTGATGTCATTGTGATGATGTCATGTGATGATGTATGATGGCACTGTAGGGGTTTCTGTTATTATTTTGGTCCTGTATCATGTCATCGTGGAGATGCATAATGTAACTGTGAGTATGATTCTACCTGTAGATTGTTAGCTCTTCCGCCATCTCATGATGCGTCTTTTCTGCTCAGCCTTCCCCCATCGCTCTCACATTAAATCAATGGCTGCAGGAGATTGCTTTATTTTCCTGCTTCTGAATTTTTGCATTGATTCTGTGACCTCATCAGGAGCAGTGACCCGGCGGCTCCATCGTACAGCAAATGTATTCATTAGTTGTGGGGGATTTATCCTGATTTGGAGCTTAGTTCTGTAACCCATAGCAACCACATAATGTGGTGCAGCCATAGCAAGCAGACATTATACACTGTTCTGAGGCCCATAGCAACAAAATATTATAAAGTTCTGTAACCCATGGCAACAATACAACATAGACTTCTATAACCTGTAGCAACCAGATGTTATACAATGCTGTATAATCCATAGTAACAAGATATTGCAGTGTTCTACAAGCCATAGCAACCAGATATCAGTGTTATGTAAGCCATAGATACCAAATATTATACAGTGTTCTGTAACCCATAGTAACCAGATATTGTACAGTGACTACATTCCAAAGCAACCAGATGTTAAACAGAATTCTGTAACTCATAGCAACCAGATATTGTGGTGTTCTGTAACCTATAGTAACCAAATATTATACGGTGTTTTGTAACCCATGGTAGCCAGATGTTGTACAGTGACTATAACCTATAGCAACCAAATATTGTAGTGTTCCATAACCCATAGTAATCCGATATCATACAGTATTCTGTAACCCATAGTAACCAAATATTATATAGTGTTTTATAACCCATAACAACCAGATATTATACAGTGCCCTGTAGCCCATAGCAACCAGATATACAGTGTTCTGTTACCCGTAGCAGCCAGATGTTATAACCCAGGTAATGTGGTGGTGCACTTCTCCCACCAGCATGGGGCTGACAGTGCTGTGATGACATCTGTATGGATCATTACCCGCTATTACGCAATCATAAAAATTTTAAATAATTTCCCTAAAATGTCCTTAAATTTTCCCATTGATGCGGCTTTATCTCTTGGCCTCTGCGGTGCCCGCACTTCCTGCCCACACCATGGAGCACCGCCATGAATTCTAAGTAACATTTAGCACCCAGCAGATTGTATTCACCGGAGCACAGACCAACCCTGCAGCGAGGGAACGTTTCCGTCCGCTGCCGCCGTGCCGTTCTGCAGGAGCAGAGCCATTTACAACCCATTTGGCTCTGGCTACTTCTAAAGGTCCGGAGTATTCTGCATGAAGAATCTTCTATCTCTTCTGCCAATGGCCGCCTCCATCTAAATGACAAAGAGCAAAGATCAAAGTGACAAAACGCTGGAGCGTAAATGGAGACATATGAATATATATTTATGGCGTAGCTCGGGGGAGCGGGATGAGCGGCGCATAGTGTGGACCAACATAAAAACAGAACCTGTCACCTAATACATCATTACACAAGAGCGACTTTATCCACCATCTTCTGAGATAGTTCTGGCAATTACCCCCCCAAAATAAAATGCGGCTTTCAAAAGAACATTTGATGCTCTGTATTTAAAGGAGACCTGTCACCAAGTAAGAAGGAGGTCTTATTATCTCACTCTTCCCCTGAGTACTCCGCTTTTTGTTATTTCGAAATCCGCAGTACGGTTCCAGAGATATAGGACCTTCTCATCTGTGGGTCTTTACAGCCAATCAGCAGGCTTGGGAGGTGACTTCCAGGAAGTGCCCTAAAAGTCCCGGTACGGTTGTGCCCGCTTGTTCAGCCCGCGTAGCACATCCTACAAATTCCCTATTTTATTGGGAACTAGGCTTGACGACAGATACTCTTTAAATAGACCACCCTCCGCCCGCTTCATGCCAGGCTCCCCTACACGGCCTTGCGAATCATCTGATGTTTATGGCTTCTCAGACCTCAGTGGGAGCAGATTGGGCCGGGTATTGATCGTGTGTGTTTATTTATGAATGCAGTACAGCTGTACCGCAGTAATTAGCACGACTCCTGCCATCCGCTGCCGCTCGCTTCTTTTCTCCTGTCTCTCTCACTCTCTGGCCACAAGTTTAATGACATAAAGAAAGCGTGAAAATGGGTTTATTTCCCGTAAACACGAGTCATCTCATTTTATGGGTGAGGGGCAGCGCCGAGAAGCAGCTGTGCCCAGGGAAGTGGTGACATTCATCACAGGAACGAGGGAACAGCTCAGTACCACTCTGTAGATCTAATCTGATGATAGGACCACCCAGGTTCAGTTTAGTTACCTTAAAGGGTTATTATTCCCATTTTCATGGAAGGACACCATCAGATAGTATTCGTAAAAGCAAGAACTTTTGCAATTTACTGCTTTATTAAATTTGCAGCCATTCTTCCGAAATTAACACTTTTCTTTTGATTACAGCTCGTTGCCTAGGAGACCGACCACTGCTGCTGTCTAGCTTTTAAGACTGCATTGAAACTGGGAGTAGGAGGTAATTGTGGGAGAAAAAGGGGGTGGTTGGAGGTTACCACGCTCATAAGATTAGAGTACATGGGAGGCAAAACCAGTGGGTGCCATTTCTCCAGCTGGTAAAGCACAACAACAATAGATGGAAAAAAGAGGGAGAGCGGCACTTCCAGCCACTCAATAAAGCAAGAATAGGTAAATAGTGTGCTCTGGAGATCATGGCCAGCCTCAGAGAAGTCAATGGAAAATAGATTGTAAACAGTGCCCATGCTCTGTTATCTAGCAGTGGTGGTCTGTGTCCAAGGCAACAAGCTGTAAGCACAAACACACCAATCTACACACCTTCTATGCTGCACATACACTCCATACTACACACACTAAGCATAATACACACACTCTCCATGCTACATACACAATCTCCATGGAACACATACATACAAACCATGCTACACACACACTTCATGATACACATACACCATGTTCCAAATTATTATGCAGATGACATTTTTCTCACATTTTCCTAAATGGTCAGTGCAAATGATAGTCAGTCTAATAAAAGTCATCACCCGTTAGAGTATACATCGAATTTTATTGAAGAAACCTCCCAATGATAACAGTATAATCTCCAAAATGAATAAAAACTCAAAATGCACTGTTCCAAATTATTAGGCACAGTAGAATTACTAAACATTTGTTTTAAACAACTGAAAATGCTCATTTGTGGAATTTGCAGCATTAGGAGGTCACATTCACTGAACTAAAAAGCTATTTAACTCCAAAACATCCTAATAGGCCAAGTTACATGTTAACATAGGAACCCTTCCTTGATACCACCTTCACAATTCTTGCATCCATTGAACTTGTGAGTTTTTGGAGAGTTTCGGCTTGTATGTCTTTGCATGAAGTCAGAATAGCCTCCCAGAGCTGCTGTTTTGATGTGAACTTGCAGCGCCCCAGAGACCTGGTCGTTGCAGTAATGTCGCTCTGCCGCTAAGGAGGGTGATGTTATGTCTGATTGCACTAAAGGAGTTCACCTGACCAGGTATCACAAAAGCACACATTACACTTCACACTCCGGCCACTAGGGGGAGCAAAAGGCACTATGTATTAGGCCACTCCTCACACTGGTAAAACTAGGGGTCGGATAGGAAGTTAGCACAGAAAGCAGCCTGGGAGAGTCCAGGGAGGACCTGTCAGGGGTGGGTTCCTGACAGGGGCCTAGCAGAACGATTAGAAAGCTACGGAACCGCGCCTGCACTACCTTGCGGCGGTATCCTAAGAAAGGACACGAAGAGAAGGATATTGTGGACAGTGAGAAATGAGATCAAGCACAAAGGAGAGCCAGTAGGAGTCGTGCCCCGAGAATGGCAACTTCCTACTGAGGCGCGTAGCCGGTGTCCGGAACACCGAGGAAGTAACTGACTGTATGCCTTACTTCAAATACCGCAGGACAGTTAATTATAGGTTGGCTGTCTACCTTACATCACCTAAGCAGACATAGGGGGAAAGCGTGGGGAGGGGCGTCTCTAGGGTCCCAGAATAGCTCCGGGCCTTCCTGTCAAACGGGTGCGTCCTATCCAGATAAACTTGGGGGACGGAGAGAGAGAACGAGAAAGAACGAGAACAGAAGTTGTGAGGACTATCCCGAATGCTCAGCAGGGAAGAACTACAACACACAGGCGCTAGTGGTCGGCAACGATTTCCACCTGCAAAGGGAACTCTGGATGTGCCTTCGGACCGGCCGGTCTCAGACAGCCCTGTTAAACGTGCTCTGGATTGCGGATCCTGAAGTCTTCAGTAAAGAGGTAAAGAGACTGCAACCTAGTGTCCTCGTTATTGACTGCACCTCACACCATCGCCACCTACACTACTGGGAAGCCCTGGGGATATACTTCACCTGTGGGAAGGTATACCATCTAGCTGCCATCACATCACCCCACCCCATAGCAGCCAATGACTCAGAGGTATTCTTTGCAGCATAAGATGGTGCATTGTCATGCATGAAGATGATTTTGCTCCTGAAGGCACGTTTCTGCTTTTTATACCATGGAAGAAAGTTGTCAGTCAGAAACTCTATATACTTTGCAGAGATCATTTTCACACCTTCAGGAACCTTAAAGGGCCCTACCAGCTTTTCCCCATGATTCCCACCCAAAACATGACTCTTCCACCTCCTTGCTGACGTCGCAGCCTTGTCGGGACATGGTGGCCATCCACCAACCATCCACTACTCCATCCATCTGGACCATCCATGGTTGCACGACACTCGTCAGTAAACAAGACTGTTTGAAAATTAGTCTTCATGTACTGTATGTCTGGGCCCACTGCAACTGTTTCTGCTTGTGAACACTGTTTAGGGGTGGCCGAATAGTAGGCTTATGCACCACAACAAGCCTTTGAAGGCTCGTATAGGTTCGAGGGACTCCAGAGGCACCAGCAGCTTCAAATATCTGTTTGCTGCTTTGTAATGGTATTTTGGCAGCTGCTCTCTTAACTCAATGAATTTGTCTGGCAGAAACCTTCCTCATTATGCCTTTATCTGCATGAACTCTGTCTGTGCTCTGTTTCAGTCACAAATTTCACAGTATGATGATCACTCTTAAGTTTTCGTGAAATATCTAATTTTTCACTTTGCGAATCTGCAGCGTTTCTACGCGGAAAAAAATGCTGCGGATCCGCAGAAAATCCGCAACGTGTGCACATAGCTTAAATCCAATTTGCATAATAATTTGAAACACAGTGTACATGCACTCCATGCTACACATACACTTCATGCTGCTCACACTATGCATACTACACACACTATGCTACATACACAGTCTCCATGGTACACATACCTACACACCATGCTACACACACACACACACACACACACATTATCCATGATACACATATATACACACCATGCTACACACACACTCTCCATGGTACACATACATACACACCATGCTACACACGAGACACACACACACTTCATGTTACACATATTCTACAATAGACCCACGCACACACTTCATGTTACACATATTCTACAAGAGACCCACACACACACTTCATGTTACACATATTCTACAAGAGACCCACACACACACTTCATGTTACACATATTCTACAAGAGACCCACATACACTTCATGTTACACATATTCTACATGAGACCCACACACACACTCTTCATGCTACACATATTCTGCAAGAGACACACACACTTCATGTTACACATATTCTACATGAGACACACACACTTCATGTTACACATATTCTACATGCTACACACACACACCTCATGTTACACATATTCTAAATGAGACACAAACACTTCATGTTACACATATTCTACAAGAGACCCACACACACACACTTCATGTTACACATATTCAACATGATACACACACACACACACACACACACTTCATGTTACACATATTCTACATGAGACACACACTTCCTGTTACACATATTCTACATGATGCACACACACACTTCATGTTACACATATTCTACAAAAGACCCACACACATACACACTTCATGTTACACATATTCAACATGAGACACACACACACTTCATGTTACACATATTCTACATGATACACACACACACTTCATGTTACACATATTCTACATGAGACACACACTTCCTGTTACACATATTCTACATGATGCACACACACACTTCAGGTTACACATATTCTACATGATACACACACAGACTTCATGTTACACATATTCTACAAGAGACCCACACACATACACACTTCTTGTTACACATATTCTACATGAGACACACACACTTCATGTTACACATATTCTACAAGAGACCCACACACACACTTCATGTTACACATATTCTACAAGAGACCTACATACACTTCATGTTACACATATTCTACATGAGACCCACACACACACTCTTCATGCTACACATATTCTGCAAGAGACACACACACTTCATGTTACACATATTCTACATGAGACACACACACTTCATGTTACACATATTCTACATGCTACACACACACACCTCATGTTACACATATTCTACATGAGACACAAACACTTCATGTTACACATATTCTACAAGAGACCCACACACACACACTTCATGTTACACATATTCAACATGAGACACACACACACTTCATGTTACACATATTCTACATGATACACACACACACACACTTCATGTTACACATATTCTACATGAGACACACACTTCCTGTTACACATATTCTACATGATGCACACACACACTTCATGTTACACATATTCTACAAAAGACCCACACACATACACACTTCATGTTACACATATTCAACATGAGACACACACACACTTCATGTTACACATATTCTACATGATACACACACACACTTCATGTTACACATATTCTACATGAGACACACACTTCCTGTTACACATATTCTACATGATGCACACACACACTTCAGGTTACACATATTCTACATGATACACACACAGACTTCATGTTACACATATTCTACAAGAGACCCACACACATACACACTTCTTGTTACACATATTCTACATGAGACACACACACTTCATGTTACACATATTCTACATGAGACACACACTTCATGTTACACATATTCTACAAGAGACCCCCACACACACTTCATGTTACACATATTCTACATGATACACACACTTCTTGTTACACATATTCTACATGAGACACACACTCTTCATGTTACACATATTCTACATGATACACACACTTCATGTTACACATACAGTTAAGTCCATATATATTTGGACAGAGACAACATTTTTCTAATTTTGGTTATAGACATTACCAAAATGAAACAATTCAGATGAGGTTGAAGTTAAGACTTTCAGCTTTCAATTGAGGGTATCCACATTAAAATTGGATGAAGACTTTAAGAGTTTCAGCTCCTTAACATGTGCCACCCTGTTTATAAAGGGACCAAAAGTAATTGGACAGATTCAATAATTTAAAATAAAATGTTCATTTCTAGTACTTGGTTGAAAATCCTTTGTTGGCACTGACTGCCTGAAGTCTTGAACTCATGGACATCACCAGATGCTGTGTTTCCTCCTTTTTGATGCTCTGCCAGGCCTTCACTGCGGTGGTTTTCAGTTGCTGTTTGTTTGTGGGCCTTTCTGTCTGAAGTTTAGTCTTTAACAAGTGAAATGCTGCTTAATTGGGTTGAGATCAGGTGACTGACTTGGCCATTCAAGAATATTCCACTTCTTTGCTTTAATAAACTCCTGAGTACTTTGGCTTTATGTTTTGGGTCATTGTCCATCTGTAGTATGAAACGACGACCAATCAGTTTGGCTGCATTTGGCTGGATCTGAGCACAGAGTATGGCTCTGAATATCTCAGAATTCATTCGACTGCTTCTGTCCTGTGTCACATCATCAATAAACACTAGTGACCCAGTACCACTGGCAGCCATGCATGCCCAAGCCATCACACTGCCTCCGCCGTGTTTTACAGATGATGTGGTATGCTTTGGAGCATGAGCTGTACCCGTTTTCGCAGCTTAAGGAGGGCTTGTTTCACCTGCATGGAAAGCTCCTTTGACTGCATGTTTACTTCACAACAAAACCTTCCAAATGCAAGCACCACACCTCAAAACAACTCCATGCCTTTTATCTGCTTAACTGAGAATGACATAACGAAGGGATTGCCCACACCTGTCCATGAAATAGCCTTGGAGTCAATTGTCCAATTACTTTTGGTCCCTTTAAAAACAGGGTGGCACATGTTAAGGAGCTGAAACTCCTAAACCCTCCATCCAATTTTAATGTTGATACCCTCAAATGAAAGCTGAAAGTCTGAACTTCAACTGCATCTGAATTGTTTTATTTAAAATTCATTGTGGTAATGTCTATAACCAAAATAAGAAAAATGTTTTCTCTGTCCAAATATATATGGACTTAACTGTATTCTACAAGAGAGACACACACACTTCATGCTACACATATTCTACATGATACACACACACTTCATGTTGCACATATTCTACATGAGACACACACACTTCATGTTACATATATTCTACATGAGACACACACACTTCATGTTACACATATTCTACATTAGACACACACACTTCATGTTACACATATTCTACATTAGACACACACACACACTTCATGTTACACATATTCTACATTAGACACACACACTTCATGTTACACATATTCTACATTAGACACACACACACACTTCATGTTACACATATTCTACATGAGACACACACACTTCATGTTACACATATTCTACATTAGACACACACACACACTTCATGCTACACATATTCTACATGATACACACAGACTTCATGTTGCACATATTCTACATGAGACACACACACTTCATGTTACACATATTCTACATGAGACACACACACTTCATGTTACACATATTCTACATGAGACACACACACTTCATGTTACACATATTCTACATTAGACACATACACTTCATGTTACACATATTCTACATTAGACACACACACACACTTCATGTTACACATATTCTACATGAGACACAAACACACACTTCATGTTCCACATATTCTACATTAGACACACACACACTCTTCATGTTACACATATTCTACATGATACACACGCAAACACTTCATGTTACACATATTCTACATGAGACACACGCAAACACTTCATGTTACACATATTCTACATGATACACACTCCATGTTACACATATTCTACAAGAGACCCACACACACACACTTCATGTTACACATATTCTACATGATACACACACACTTCATGCTACACATATTCTACATGATACAAACACAAACACTTCATGTTACACATATTCTACAAGAGACACACACACTTCATGCTACACATATTCTACATGATACACACACACTTCATGTTACACATATTCTACAAGAGACCCCCACACACACTTCATGTTACACATATTCTACATGAGACACACACACACTTCATGTTACACATATTCTACATGAGACACACACAGTAAGACAGCTTCAGCTGGAAAAAGACCAAACTGTTGCACTACTCTTAGGGTAAATTATGGAAACAGCTAGAAGAGCATAACCCAATAGAATAAAACATAACTTTTACTAATAATATTAAAAGAGTGGACAAAACAATACAAAGGAAATAAATAAGTGCTCACGCCGAAAACTGTGCTCATATAAAAAATGGTTTGATCTCACCAATCATGGACAAAGGGTCCCCATACCAATGATGCAGGATCCCTGGGAGGGTCCAATAGTTGTGGGATGAAGAAATGGAAGCGGGGGACCTGTTTCCTAAGCCCCTGTCGTGCCCCAGCAATGACTCCTGTCCTTACAAGGACAGGCCCAAATCAGCCCCACTACGGACACCCTCCAATAAATGTTAGATGTAGATGAAAATAACGCCTCCCTACGCGTTTCTTCTCCAATCGCGGAGATTCATCAGGGGAGATCTTAATGGCCAAATGGCCAAAAAACAGCTAACAAGTCCGTGGATAATATAAAGTAGTCCAGACGAGCAGAGCCCATACGCAGTGGCTGTATGGCTTTACAAAAAGAGGCAGACCAGTGTGCTGTCTGCCGGCAAGAAGATGAGTGAGTCAGCCCCACATGGCGTCTACTGCCTCCTAATAAACGCGAGGCCACTCCCCCCTGGCCAGCTGAAAATAATAATAGCCCCCGCCACACTCCCATCCTGGAGCACATGTACAATCACCCCCACATGTCTGCGGACACCATGCCGCTCTGTACGGTGAAACCGGAAGTACCCATGCCATATTGGCTGGCTGTGGCGCGCCGGAAGTTGCGCCGCTGGTGGAGCGCATTGCTCCTGTGAGCGCACTTCGCATACGTAGGCGCCCAGCGCTTGCATTCCAGCAGAGGAACGCATTACTCCAGCGGCGCACCGGAAGTCGGCCATCCAATATGGCGTCGGTACTTCCGGTTTTGCCGTACAGAGCGGCGTGGTGGCCGCAGACATGTGGGGGAGATCTGACATGCGCTCCAGGATGGGAGCGCGGTGGGGACCCTTCTTCAATGAGGGACTACGTGATCGGTTGGTGGCCGTCACTTCCTGTTTCGCCGTACTGAGCGGCGTGGTGTCCGCAGACATGTGGGGGTGATTGTACATGTGCTCCAGGATGGGAGTGTGGCGGGGGCTATTATTATTTTCAGCTGGCCAGGGGGGAGTGGCCTCGCGTTTATTAGGAGGCAGTAGACGCCATGTGGGGCTGACTCACTCATCTTCTTGCCGGCAGACAGCACACTGGTCTGCCTCTTTTTGTAAAGCCATACAGCCACTGCGTATGGGCTCTGCTCGTCTGGACTACTTTATATTATCCACGGACTTGTTAGCTGTTTTTTGGCCATTTGGCCATTAAGATCTCCCCTGATGAATCTCCGTGATTGGATGAAGAAACGCGTAGGGAGGCGTTATTTTCATCTACATCTAACATTTATTGGAGGGTGTCCGTAGTGGGGCTGATTTGGGCCTGTCCTTGTAAGGACAGGAGTCATTGCTGGGGCACGACAGGGGCTTAGGAAACAGGTCCCCCGCTTCTAATTCTTCATCCCACAACTATTGGACCCTCCCAGGGATCCTGCATCATTGGTATGGGGACCCTTTGTCCATGATTGGTGAGATCAAACCATTTTTTATATGAGCACAGTTTTCGGCGTGAGCACTTATTTATTTCCTTTGTATTGTTTTGTCCACTCTTTTAATATTATTAGTAAAAGTTATGTTTTATTCTATTGGGTTATGCTCTTCTAGCTGTTTCCATGATACACACACACACACACACTTCATGTTACACATATTCTACATGATACACACACACACACACACACACACACACTTCATGTTACACATATTCTACATGATACACACACACTTCATGTTACACATATTCTACATGATACACACACACACTCTTCATGTTACACATATTCTACATGAGTCACACTTCTTGTTACACATATTCTACATGAGACACACGCAAACACTTCGTTACACATATTCTACAAGAGACACACACACTTCATGCTACACATATTCTACATGATACACACTTCATGTTACACATATTCTACAAGAGACCCCCACACACAGTTCATGTTACACATATTCTACATGATACACACACAGTTCCTGTTACACATATTCTACATGAGACACACACACTTCCTGTTACACATATTCTACCAGAGACCCACACACACACACTTCATGTTACACATATTCTACATGATAAAAACACACACACTTCATGTTACACATATTCTACATGATAAAAACACACACACTTCATGTTACACATATTCTACATGATACACACACACACTTCATGTTACACATATTCTACATGATAAAAACACACACACTTCGTGTTACACATATTCTACATGACACACACACACACTTCATGTTACACATATTCTACATGATACACACACACACACTTCATGTTACACATATTCTACATGATACACAAACACTTCATGTTACACATATTCTACATGAGACACACACACTTCATGTTACACATATTCTACATGAGACACACACACTTCATGTTACACATATTCTACATGATACACACACACACACTTCATGTTACACATATTCTACATGATACACAAACACTTCATGTTACACATATTCTACATGAGACACACACACTTCATGTTACACATATTCTACATGAGACACACACACTTCATGTTACACATATTCTACATGATACACACACACTTCATGTTACACATATTCTACATGAGACACACACACACTTCATGTTACACATATTCTACATGATACATACACACTTCATGCTACACATATTCTACATGATACACACACACACACACTTCATGTTACACATATTCTACACTAGACACACACACACTCTTCATGTTACACATATTCTACATGAGAGACACACTTCTTGTTACACATATTCTACATGAGACACACGCAAACACTTCATGTTACACATATTCTACAAGAGACCCCCACACACACTTCATGTTACACATATTCTACATGATACACACACAGTTCCTGTTACACATATTCTACATGAGACACACACACACACTTTATGTTACACATATTTTACATGACACACACACACTTCATGCTACACATATTCTACATGATACACACACACACACTTCATGTTACACATATTCTACATGGTACACACAATTCCTGTTACACATATTCTACATGGTACACACACTTCCTGTTATACATATTATAGAAGAGACCCACACACACACTTCATGCTACACATATTCTACATGATAAAAACACACACAGACACTTCATGCTACACATATTCTACATGAGACACACACACTTACTGTTTCACATATTCTACCAGAGACCCACACACACACACTTCATGTTACACATATTCTACATGATACACACACACACTTCATGGTACACATATTCTACATGACACACACACACTTTATGTTACACATATTTTACATGACACACACACACTTCATGCTACACATATTCTACATGATACACACACACACACTTCATGTTACACATATTCTACATGGTACACACACTTCCTGTTACACATATTCTACATGGTACACACACTTCCTGTTATACATATTCTAGAAGAGACCCACACACACACTTCATGCTACACATATTCTACATGATAAAAACACACACAGACACTTCATGCTACACATATTCTACATGAGACACACACACTTCATGCTACACATATTCTACATGATACACACACTTCATGTTACACATATTCTACAAGAGACCCAGACACACACACTTCATGTTACACATATTCTACATGATACACACACACTTCATGCTACACATATTCTACATGATACACACACACAGTTCCTGTTACACATATTCTACATGAGACACACACACTCTTCATGTTCACATATTCTACATCAGACACACACACACACTTCATGTTACACATATTCTACATGATACACACACACTTCATGTTACACATATTCTACATGATACACACACACACACTTCATGTTACACATATTCTACATCAGACACACACACACACTTCCTGTTACACATATTCTACATGAGACACACACACTTCATGTTACACATATTCTACATGACACGCACACACTTCATGTTACACATATTCTACATGATAAACACAAACACACACTTCATGTTACACATATTCTACATGAGACACACACACTTCATGTTACACATATTCTACATGAGACACACACACACTTCATGTTACACATATTCTACATGATACACACACACACTTCATGCTACACATATTCTACATGATACACACACACTTCATGTTGCACATATTCTACATGAGACACACACACTTCATGTTACACAAATTCTACATGATACACACACACTTCATGTTGCACATATTCTACATGAGACACACACACTTCATGTTACACATATTCTACATGAGACACACACACTTCATGTTACACATATTCTACATGAGACACACACACTTCATGTTACACATATTCTACATGAGACACATACACTTCATGTTACACATATTCTACATGATACACACACATTTCATGTTACACATATTCTACATGAGACACACACACTTCATGTTACACATATTCTACATGATACACACACACACTTCATGTTACACATATTCTACATGATACACACACACACACACACTTTATGTTGCACATATTCTACATGAGACACACACACTTCATGTTACACATATTCTACATGATACACACACACACACACTTCATGTTACACATATTCTACATGACACACACACACTTCATGTTACACATATTCTACATGAGACACACACACACTTAATGCAACACATATTCTACATGAGACACACACACACTTCATGTTACACATATTCTACATGAGACACACACACTTCATGTTACACATATTCTACATGAGACACACACACACACTTCATGTTACACATATTCTACATGAGACACACACACTTCATGTTACACATATTCTACATGAGACACACACACACTTCATGTTACACATATTCTACATGAGACACACACACACTTCATGTTACACATATTCTACATGAGACACACACTCACTTCATGTTACACATATTCTACATGAGACACACACACTTAATGTTACACATATTCTACATGAGACACACACACTTCATGTTACACATATTCTAAATGAGACACACACACACTCTTCATGTTACACATATTCTACATGAGACACACACACCCACTTCATGTTACACATATTCTACATGAGACACACACACACTTCATGTTACACTTATTCTACATGAGACACACACACACTTCATGTTACACATATTCTACATGATACACACACACTTCATGTTACACATATTCTAAATGAGACACACACACACTCTTCATGTTACACATATTCTACATGAGACACACACACTTCATGTTACACATATTCTAAATGATACACACACACTTCATGTTACACTTATTCTACATGAGACACACACACACTTCATGTTACACATATTCTACATGATACACACACACTTCATGTTACACATATTCTAAATGAGACACACACACACTCTTCATGTTACACATAATCTACATGAGACACACACACTTCATGATACACATATTCTAAATGATACACACACACTTCATGTTACACATATTCTACATGATACACACACACTTCATGTTACACATATTCTAAATAAGAGACACACACACTTCATGTTACACATATTCTACATGAGACACACACACTTCATGTTACACATATTCTAAATGATACACACACACTTCATGTTACACATATTCTACATGAGACACACACACTTCATGTTACACATATTCTACATGATACACACACACAGTTCCTGTTACACATATTCTACATGAGACACACACACTCTTCATGTTCACATATTCTACATCAGACAAACACACACACTTCATGTTACACATATTCTACATGATACACACACACTTCATGTTACACATATTCTACATGATACACACACACACACTTCATGTTACACATATTCTACATCAGACACACACACACTTCCTGTTACACATATTCTACATGAGACACACACACTTCATGTTACACATATTCTACATGACACGCACACACTTCATGTTACACATATTCTACATGATAAACACACACACACACTTCATGTTACACATATTCTACATGAGACACACACACTTCATGTTACACATATTCTACATGAGACACACACACACTTCATGTTACACATATTCTACATGATACACACACACACTTCATGCTACACATATTCTACATGATACACACACACTTCATGTTGCACATATTCTACATGAGACACACACACTTCATGTTACACATATTCTACATGAGACACAAGCACTTCATGTTACACATATTCTACATGATACACACACACTTCATGTTACACATATTCTACATGAGACACACACACTTCATGTTACACATATTCTACATGATACACACACACACTTCATGTTACACATATTCTACATGATACACGCACACACACACACACTTCATGTTGCACATATTCTACATGAGACACACACTTCATGTTACACATATTCTACATGATACACACACACACTTCATGTTACACATATTCTACATGATACACACACACACACTTCATGTTACACATATTCTACATGACACACACACACTTCATGTTACACATATTCTACATGAGACACACACACATAATGCAACACATATTCTACATGAGACACACACACACTTCATGTTACACATATTCTACATGAGACACACACACTTCATGTTACACATATTCTACATGAGACACACACACACTTCATGTTACACATATTGTACATGAGACACACACACTTCATGTTACACATATTCTACATGAGACACACACACTTCATGTTACAGATATTCTACATGAGACACACACACACACTTCATGTTACACATATTCTACATGAGACACACACACACTTCATGTTACACATATTCTACATGAGACACACACACTTTATGTTACACATATTCTACATGAGACACACACACTTCATGTTACACATATTCTAAATGAGACACACACACACTCTTCATGTTACACATATTCTACATGAGACACACACACACACTTCATGTTACACATATTCTACATGAGACACACACACACTTCATGTTACACATATTCTACATGAGACACACACACACTTCATGTTACACATATTCTACATGATACACACACACTTCATGTTACACATATTCTAAATGAGACACACACACACACTCTTCATGTTACACATAATCTACATGAGACACACACACACTTCATGTTACACATATTCTACATGAGACACACACACTTCATGTTACACATATTCTAAATGAGACACACACACACTCTTCATGTTACACATATTCTACATGAGACACACACACACACTTCATGTTACACATATTCTACATGAGACACACACACTTCATGTTACACATATTCTCAATGATACACACACTCTTCATGTTACACATATTCTACATGAGACACACACACACTCTTCATGTTACACATATTCTACATTAGACACACACACACTCTTCATGTTACACATATTCTACATGAGACACACACACACTCTTCATGTTTCACATATTCTACATGATACACACACACTTCATGTTACACATATTCTACATGAGACACACACACTTCATGTTACACATATTCTAAATGAGACACACACACACTCTTCATGTTACACATATTCTACATGAGACACATACACACTTCATGTTACACATATTCTACATGAGACACACACACACACTTAATGTTACACATATTCTACATGAGACACACACACACTTCATGTTACACATATTCTACATGATACACACACACTTCATGTTACACATATTCTAAATGAGACACACACACACTCTTCATGTTACACATATTCTACATGAGACACACACACACTTCATGTTACACGTATTCTACATGAGACACACACACTTCATGTTACACATATTCTAAATGATACACACACACTTCATGTTACACATATTCTACATGAGACACACACACTTCATGTTACACATATTCTAAATGAGACACACACACACTCTTCATGTTACACATATTCTACATGATACACACACACACTCTTCATGTTACACATATTCTACATTAGACACACACACACTCTTCATGTTACACATATTCTACATGAGACACACACACACTCTTCATGTTTCACATATTCTACATGATACACACACACTTCATGTTACACATATTCTAAATGATACACACACTCTTCATGTTACACATATTCTACATGAGACACACACACACTCTTCATGTTACACATATTCTACATTAGACACACACACACACTTCATGTTACACATATTCTACATGAGACACACACACTTCATGTTACACATATTCTAAATGATACACACACACTTCATGTTACACATATTCTAAATGAGACAAACACACACTCTTCATGTTACACATATTCTACATGACACACACACTCTTCATGTTACACATATTCTACATGAGACACACACACACTCTTCATGTTACACATATTCTACATTAGACACACACACACTCTTCATGTTACACATATTCTACATG
This sequence comes from Ranitomeya imitator, assembly GCF_032444005.1. NCBI lineage: Eukaryota > Metazoa > Chordata > Amphibia > Anura > Dendrobatidae > Ranitomeya > Ranitomeya imitator. Next base: position 654,946,592 of record NC_091282.1, on the reverse strand, counting down.
AGACACACACACACTCTTCATGTTTCACATATTCTACATGATACACACACACTTCATGTTACACATATTCTACATGAGACACACACATTTTAGGTTACACATATTCTACATGACACGCACACACTTCATGTTACACATATTCTACATGATAAACACACACACACACTTCATGTTACACATATTCTACATGAGACACACACACTTCATGTTACACATATTCTACATGAGACACACACACACTTCATGTTACACATATTCTACATGAGACACACACACTTCATGTTACACATATTCTACATGAGACACACACACTTCATGTTACACATATTCTAAATGAGACACACACACACTCTTCATGTTACACATATTCTACATGAGACACACACACACTTCATGTTACACATATTCTACATGAGACACACACACACTTCATGTTACACATATTCTACATGACACACACACACTTCATGTTACACATATTCTACATGAGACACACACACACTTCATGTTACACATATTCTACATGAGACACACACACTTCATGTTACACATATTCTACATGAGACACACACACACTCTTCATGTTACACATATTCTACATGATACACACACTCTTCATGTTACACATATTCTACATGAGACACACACACACTCTTCATGTTTCACATATTCTACATGATACACACACACTTCATGTTACACATATTCTAAATGATACACACACTCTTCATGTTACACATATTCTACATGAGACACACACACACTCTTCATGTTACACATATTCTACATTAGACACACACACACACACTTCATGTTACACATATTCTAAATGATACACACACACTTCATGTTACACATATTCTACATGACACACACACTCTTCATGTTACACATATTCTACATGAGACACACACACACTCTTCATGTTACACATATTCTACATTAGACACACACACACTCTTCATGTTACACATATTCTACATGAGACACACACACACTCTTCATGTTTCACATATTCTACATGATACACACACACTTCATGTTACACATATTCTACATGAGACACACACATTTTAGGTTACACATATTCTACATGACACGCACACACTTCATGTTACACATATTCTACATGATAAACACACACACACACTTCATGTTACACATATTCTACATGAGACACACACACTTCATGTTACACATATTCTACATGAGACACACACACACTTCATGTTACACATATTCTACATGAGACACACACACTTCATGTTACACATATTCTACATGAGACACACACACTTCATGTTACACATATTCTAAATGAGACACACACACACTCTTCATGTTACACATATTCTACATGAGACACACACACACTTCATGTTACACATATTCTACATGAGACACACACACACTTCATGTTACACATATTCTACATGACACACACACACTTCATGTTACACATATTCTACATGAGACACACACACACTTCATGTTACACATATTCTACATGAGACACACACACTTCATGTTACACATATTCTACATGAGACACACACACACTCTTCATGTTACACATATTCTACATGATACACACACACTTCATGTTACACATATTCTACATGAGACACACACACTTCATGTTACACATATTCTACATGAGACACACACACACTTCATGTTACACATATTCTACATGAGACACACACACTTCATGTTACACATATTCTACATGAGACACACACACTTCATGTTACACATATTCTAAATGAGACACACACACACTCTTCATGTTACACATATTCTACATGAGACACACACACACTTCATGTTACACATATTCTACATGAGACACACACACACTTCATGTTACACATATTCTACATGACACACACACACTTCATGTTACACATATTCTACATGAGACACACACACACTTCATGTTACACATATTCTACATGAGACACACACACTTCATGTTACACATATTCTACATGAGACACACACACACTCTTCATGTTACACATATTCTACATGATACACACACACTTCATGTTACACATATTCTACATGAGACACACACACACTTCATGTTACACATATTCTACATGAGACACACACACTTCATGTTACACATATTCTACATGATACACACACACTTCATGTTACACATATTCTACATGATACACACACACACACTTCATGTTACACATATTCTACATCAGACACACACACACACTTCCTGTTACACATATTCTACATGAGACACACACACTTCATGTTACACATATTCTACATGACACGCACACACTTCATGTTACACATATTCTACATGATAAACACAAACACACACTTCATGTTACACATATTCTACAAGACACACACACACTTCATGTTACACATATTCTACATGAGACACACACACACTTCATGTTACACATATTCTACATGATACACACACACACTTCATGCTACACATATTCTACATGATACACACACACTTCATGTTGCACATATTCTACATGAGACACACACACTTCATGTTACACATATTCTACATGAGACACACACACTTCATGTTGCACATATTCTACATGAGACACACACACTTCATGTTACACATATTCTACATGAGACACACACACTTCATGTTACACATATTCTACATGAGACACACACACTTCATGTTACACATATTCTACATGAGACACATACACTTCATGTTACACATATTCTACATGATACACACACACTTCATGTTACACATATTCTACATGAGACACACACACTTCATGTTACACATATTCTACATGATACACACACACACTTCATGTTACACATATTCTACATGATACACACACACACACACACACACTTTATGTTGCACATATTCTACATGAGACACACACACTTCATGTTACACATATTCTACATGATACACACACACACACACTTCATGTTACACATATTCTACATGACACACACACACTTCATGTTACACATATTCTACATGAGACACACACACACTTAATGCAACACATATTCTACATGAGACACACACACACTTCATGTTACACATATTCTACATGAGACACACACACTTCATGTTACACATATTCTACATGAGACACACACACACACTTCATGTTACACATATTCTACATGAGACACACACACACTCTTCATGTTTCACATATTCTACATGATACACACACACTTCATGTTACACATATTCTACATGAGACACACACATTTTAGGTTACACATATTCTACATGACACGCACACACTTCATGTTACACATATTCTACATGATAAACACACACACACACTTCATGTTACACATATTCTACATGAGACACACACACTTCATGTTACACATATTCTACATGAGACACACACACACTTCATGTTACACATATTCTACATGAGACACACACACTTCATGTTACACATATTCTACATGAGACACACACACTTCATGTTACACATATTCTAAATGAGACACACACACACTCTTCATGTTACACATATTCTACATGAGACACACACACACTTCATGTTACACATATTCTACATGAGACACACACACACTTCATGTTACACATATTCTACATGACACACACACACTTCATGTTACACATATTCTACATGAGACACACACACACTTCATGTTACACATATTCTACATGAGACACACACACTTCATGTTACACATATTCTACATGAGACACACACACACTCTTCATGTTACACATATTCTACATGATACACACACTCTTCATGTTACACATATTCTACATGAGACACACACACACTCTTCATGTTTCACATATTCTACATGATACACACACACTTCATGTTACACATATTCTAAATGATACACACACTCTTCATGTTACACATATTCTACATGAGACACACACACACTCTTCATGTTACACATATTCTACATTAGACACACACACACACACTTCATGTTACACATATTCTAAATGATACACACACACTTCATGTTACACATATTCTACATGACACACACACTCTTCATGTTACACATATTCTACATGAGACACACACACACTCTTCATGTTACACATATTCTACATTAGACACACACACACTCTTCATGTTACACATATTCTACATGAGACACACACACACTCTTCATGTTTCACATATTCTACATGATACACACACACTTCATGTTACACATATTCTACATGAGACACACACATTTTAGGTTACACATATTCTACATGACACGCACACACTTCATGTTACACATATTCTACATGATAAACACACACACACACTTCATGTTACACATATTCTACATGAGACACACACACTTCATGTTACACATATTCTACATGAGACACACACACACTTCATGTTACACATATTCTACATGAGACACACACACTTCATGTTACACATATTCTACATGAGACACACACACTTCATGTTACACATATTCTAAATGAGACACACACACACTCTTCATGTTACACATATTCTACATGAGACACACACACACTTCATGTTACACATATTCTACATGAGACACACACACACTTCATGTTACACATATTCTACATGACACACACACACTTCATGTTACACATATTCTACATGAGACACACACACACTTCATGTTACACATATTCTACATGAGACACACACACTTCATGTTACACATATTCTACATGAGACACACACACACTCTTCATGTTACACATATTCTACATGATACACACACACTTCATGTTACACATATTCTACATGAGACACACACACTTCATGTTACACATATTCTACATGAGACACACACACACTTCATGTTACACATATTCTACATGAGACACACACACTTCATGTTACACATATTCTACATGAGACACACACACTTCATGTTACACATATTCTAAATGAGACACACACACACTCTTCATGTTACACATATTCTACATGAGACACACACACACTTCATGTTACACATATTCTACATGAGACACACACACACTTCATGTTACACATATTCTACATGACACACACACACTTCATGTTACACATATTCTACATGAGACACACACACACTTCATGTTACACATATTCTACATGAGACACACACACTTCATGTTACACATATTCTACATGAGACACACACACACTCTTCATGTTACACATATTCTACATGATACACACACACTTCATGTTACACATATTCTACATGAGACACACACACACTTCATGTTACACATATTCTACATGAGACACACACACTTCATGTTACACATATTCTACATGATACACACACACTTCATGTTACACATATTCTACATGATACACACACACACACTTCATGTTACACATATTCTACATCAGACACACACACACACTTCCTGTTACACATATTCTACATGAGACACACACACTTCATGTTACACATATTCTACATGACACGCACACACTTCATGTTACACATATTCTACATGATAAACACAAACACACACTTCATGTTACACATATTCTACAAGACACACACACACTTCATGTTACACATATTCTACATGAGACACACACACACTTCATGTTACACATATTCTACATGATACACACACACACTTCATGCTACACATATTCTACATGATACACACACACTTCATGTTGCACATATTCTACATGAGACACACACACTTCATGTTACACATATTCTACATGAGACACACACACTTCATGTTGCACATATTCTACATGAGACACACACACTTCATGTTACACATATTCTACATGAGACACACACACTTCATGTTACACATATTCTACATGAGACACACACACTTCATGTTACACATATTCTACATGAGACACATACACTTCATGTTACACATATTCTACATGATACACACACACTTCATGTTACACATATTCTACATGAGACACACACACTTCATGTTACACATATTCTACATGATACACACACACACTTCATGTTACACATATTCTACATGATACACACACACACACACACACTTTATGTTGCACATATTCTACATGAGACACACACACTTCATGTTACACATATTCTACATGATACACACACACACACACTTCATGTTACACATATTCTACATGACACACACACACTTCATGTTACACATATTCTACATGAGACACACACACACTTAATGCAACACATATTCTACATGAGACACACACACACTTCATGTTACACATATTCTACATGAGACACACACACTTCATGTTACACATATTCTACATGAGACACACACACACACTTCATGTTACACATATTCTACATGAGACACACACACTTCATGTTACACATATTCTACATGAGACACACACACACTTCATGTTACACATATTCTACATGAGACACACACACACTTCATGTTACACATATTCTACATGAGACACACACTCACTTCATGTTACACATATTCTACATGAGACACACACACTTCATGTTACACATATTCTACATGAGACACACACACTTCATGTTACACATATTCTAAATGAGACACACACACACTCTTCATGTTACACATATTCTACATGAGACACACACACCCACTTCATGTTACACATATTCTACATGAGACACACACTCACTTCATGTTACACTTATTCTACATGAGACACACACACACTTCATGTTACACATATTCTACATGATACACACACACTTCATGTTACACATATTCTAAATGAGACACACACACACTCTTCATGTTACACATAATCTACATGAGACACACACACTTCATGATACACATATTCTAAATGATACACACACACTTCATGTTACACATATTCTACATGATACACACACACTTCATGTTACACATATTCTAAATGAGACACACACACACTTCATGTTACACATATTCTACATGAGACACACACACTTCATGTTACACATATTCTAAATGATACACACACACTTCATGTTACACATATTCTACATGAGACACACACACTTCATGTTACACATATTCTACATGATACACACACACAGTTCCTGTTACACATATTCTACATGAGACACACACACTCTTCATGTTCACATATTCTACATCAGACAAACACACACACTTCATGTTACACATATTCTACATGATACACACACACTTCATGTTACACATATTCTACATGATACACACACACACACTTCATGTTACACATATTCTACATCAGACACACACACACTTCCTGTTACACATATTCTACATGAGACACACACACTTCATGTTACACATATTCTACATGACACGCACACACTTCATGTTACACATATTCTACATGATAAACACACACACACACTTCATGTTACACATATTCTACATGAGACACACACACTTCATGTTACACATATTCTACATGAGACACACACACACTTCATGTTACACATATTCTACATGATACACACACACACTTCATGCTACACATATTCTACATGATACACACACACTTCATGTTGCACATATTCTACATGAGACACACACACTTCATGTTACACATATTCTACATGAGACACAAGCACTTCATGTTACACATATTCTACATGATACACACACACTTCATGTTACACATATTCTACATGAGACACACACACTTCATGTTACACATATTCTACATGATACACACACACACTTCATGTTACACATATTCTACATGATACACGCACACACACACACACTTCATGTTGCACATATTCTACATGAGACACACACTTCATGTTACACATATTCTACATGATACACACACACACTTCATGTTACACATATTCTACATGATACACACACACACACTTCATGTTACACATATTCTACATGATACACAAACACTTCATGTTACACATATTCTACATGAGACACACACACTTCATGTTACACATATTCTACATGAGACACACACACTTCATGTTACACATATTCTACATGAGACACACACACACTTCATGTTACACATATTCTACATGATACACACACACTTCATGCTACACATATTCTACATGATACACACACACACACACTTCATGTTACACATATTCTACACTAGACACACACACACTCTTCATGTTACACATATTCTACATGAAAGACACACTTCTTGTTACACATATTCTACATGAGACACACGCAAACACTTCATGTTACACATATTCTACAAGAGACCCCCACACACACTTCATGTTACACATATTCTACATGATACACACACAGTTCCTGTTACACATATTCTACATGAGACACACACACACACACTTTATGTTACACATATTTTACATGACACACACACACTTCATGCTACACATATTCTACATGATACACACACACACACTTCATGTTACACATATTCTACATGGTACACACACTTCCTGTTACACATATTCTACATGGTACACACACTTCCTGTTATACATATTCTAGAAGAGACCCACACACACACTTCATGCTACACATATTCTACATGATAAAAACACACAGACACTTCATGCTACACATATTCTACATGAGACACACACACTTCATGCTACACATATTCTACATGATACACACACTTCATGTTACACATATTCTACAAGAGACCCAGACACACACACTTCATGTTACACATATTCTGCATGATACACACACACACACTTCATGTTACACATATTCTACATCAGACACACACACACTTCCTGTTACACATATTCTACATGAGACACACACACTTCATGTTACACATATTCTACATGACACGCACACACTTCATGTTACACATATTCTACATGATAAACACACACACACACTTCATGTTACACATATTCTACATGAGACACACACACTTCATGTTACACATATTCTACATGAGACACACACACACTTCATGTTACACATATTCTACATGATACACACACACACTTCATGCTACACATATTCTACATGATACACACACACTTCATGTTGCACATATTCTACATGAGACACACACACTTCATGTTACACATATTCTACATGAGACACAAGCACTTCATGTTACACATATTCTACATGATACACACACACTTCATGTTACACATATTCTACATGAGACACACACACTTCATGTTACACATATTCTACATGATACACACACACACTTCATGTTACACATATTCTACATGATACACGCACACACACACACACTTCATGTTGCACATATTCTACATGAGACACACACTTCATGTTACACATATTCTACATGATACACACACACACTTCATGTTACACATATTCTACATGATACACACACACACACTTCATGTTACACATATTCTACATGATACACAAACACTTCATGTTACACATATTCTACATGAGACACACACACTTCATGTTACACATATTCTACATGAGACACACACACTTCATGTTACACATATTCTACATGATACACACACACTTCATGTTACACATATTCTACATGAGACACACACACACTTCATGTTACACATATTCTACATGATACACACACACTTCATGCTACACATATTCTACATGATACACACACACACACACTTCATGTTACACATATTCTACACTAGACACACACACACTCTTCATGTTACACATATTCTACATGAAAGACACACTTCTTGTTACACATATTCTACATGAGACACACGCAAACACTTCATGTTACACATATTCTACAAGAGACCCCCACACACACTTCATGTTACACATATTCTACATGATACACACACAGTTCCTGTTACACATATTCTACATGAGACACACACACACACACTTTATGTTACACATATTTTACATGACACACACACACTTCATGCTACACATATTCTACATGATACACACACACACACTTCATGTTACACATATTCTACATGGTACACACACTTCCTGTTACACATATTCTACATGGTACACACACTTCCTGTTATACATATTCTAGAAGAGACCCACACACACACTTCATGCTACACATATTCTACATGATAAAAACACACAGACACTTCATGCTACACATATTCTACATGAGACACACACACTTCATGCTACACATATTCTACATGATACACACACTTCATGTTACACATATTCTACAAGAGACCCAGACACACACACTTCATGTTACACATATTCTACATGATACACACACACACACTTCATGCTACACATATTCTACATGATACACACACACAGTTCCTGTTACACATATTCTACATGAGACACACACACTCTTCATGTTCACATATTCTACATCAGACACACACACACACTTCATGTTACACATATTCTACATGATACACACACACACACTTCATGTTACACATATTCTACATCAGACACACACACACACTTCCTGTTACACATATTCTACATGAGACACACACACTTCATGTTACACATATTCTACATGACACGCACACACTTCATGTTACACATATTCTACATGATAAACACAAACACACACTTCATGTTACACATATTCTACATGAGACACACACACTTCATGTTACACATATTCTACATGAGACACACACACACTTCATGTTACACATATTCTACATGATACACACACACACTTCATGCTACACATATTCTACATGATACACACACACTTCATGTTGCACATATTCTACATGAGACACACACACTTCATGTTACACATATTCTACATGATACACACACACTTCATGTTGCACATATTCTACATGATACACACACACTTCATGTTACACATATTCTACATGATACACACACACTTCATGTTACACATATTCTACATGAGACACACACACTTCATGTTACACATATTCTACATGATACACACACACACTTCATGTTACACATATTCTACATGATACACACACACACACACACACACTTTATGTTGCACATATTCTACATGAGACACACACACTTCATGTTACACATATTCTACATGATACACACACACACACACTTCATGTTACACATATTCTACATGACACACACACACTTCATGTTACACATATTCTACATGAGACACACACACACTTAATGCAACACATATTCTACATGAGACACACACACACTTCATGTTACACATATTCTACATGAGGCACACACACTTCATGTTACACATATTCTACATGAGACACACACACACACTTCATGTTACACATATTCTACATGAGACACACACACTTCATGTTACACATATTCTACATGAGACACACACACACTTCATGTTACACATATTCTACATGAGACACACACACACTTCATGTTACACATATTCTACATGAGACACACACTCACTTCATGTTACACATATTCTACATGAGACACACACACTTCATGTTACACATATTCTACATGAGACACACACACTTCATGTTACACATATTCTAAATGAGACACACACACACTCTTCATGTTACACATATTCTACATGAGACACACACACCCACTTCATGTTACACATATTCTACATGAGACACACACACACTTCATGTTACACTTATTCTACATGAGACACACACACACTTCATGTTACACATATTCTACATGATACACACACACTTCATGTTACACATATTCTAAATGAGACACACACACACTCTTCATGTTACACATAATCTACATGAGACACACACACTTCATGATACACATATTCTAAATGATACACACACACTTCATGTTACACATATTCTACATGATACACACACACTTCATGTTACACATATTCTAAATGAGACACACACACACTTCATGTTACACATATTCTACATGAGACACACACACTTCATGTTACACATATTCTAAATGATACACACACACTTCATGTTACACATATTCTACATGAGACACACACACTTCATGTTACACATATTCTACATGATACACACACACAGTTCCTGTTACACATATTCTACATGAGACACACACACTCTTCATGTTCACATATTCTACATCAGACAAACACACACACTTCATGTTACACATATTCTACATGATACACACACACTTCATGTTACACATATTCTACATGATACACACACACACACTTCATGTTACACATATTCTACATCAGACACACACACACTTCCTGTTACACATATTCTACATGAGACACACACACTTCATGTTACACATATTCTACATGACACGCACACACTTCATGTTACACATATTCTACATGAGACACACACACTTCATGTTACACATATTCTACATGAGACACACACACTTCATGTTACACATATTCTACATGAGACACACACACACTTCATGTTACACATATTCTACATGATACACACACACACTTCATGCTACACATATTCTACATGATACACACACACTTCATGTTGCACATATTCTACATGAGACACACACACTTCATGTTACACATATTCTACATGAGACACAAGCACTTCATGTTACACATATTCTACATGAGACACACACACTTCATGTTACACATATTCTACATGAGACACACACACTTCATGTTACACATATTCTACATGATACACACACACACTTCATGTTACACATATTCTACATGATACACGCACACACACACACACTTCATGTTGCACATATTCTACATGAGACACACACTTCATGTTACACATATTCTACATGATACACACACACACTTCATGTTACACATATTCTACATGACACACACACACTTCATGTTACACATATTCTACATGAGACACACACACACATAATGCAACACATATTCTACATGAGACACACACACACTTCATGTTACACATATTCTACATGAGACACACACACTTCATGTTACACATATTCTACATGAGACACACACACACTTCATGTTACACATATTGTACATGAGACACACACACTTCATGTTACACATATTCTACATGAGACACACACACTTCATGTTACAGATATTCTACATGAGACACACACACACACTTCATGTTACACATATTCTACATGAGACACACACACACTTCATGTTACACATATTCTACATGAGACACACACACTTCATGTTACACATATTCTACATGAGACACACACACTTCATGTTACACATATTCTAAATGAGACACACACACACTCTTCATGTTACACATATTCTACATGAGACACACACACACACTTCATGTTACACATATTCTACATGAGACACACACACACTTCATGTTACACATATTCTACATGAGACACACACACACTTCATGTTACACATATTCTACATGATACACACACACTTCATGTTACACATATTCTAAATGAGACACACACACACTCTTCATGTTACACATAATCTACATGAGACACACACACACTTCATGTTACACATATTCTACATGAGACACACACACTTCATGTTACACATATTCTAAATGAGACACACACACACTCTTCATGTTACACATATTCTACATGAGACACACACACACACTTCATGTTACACATATTCTACATGAGACACACACACACTCTTCATGTTACACATATTCTACATTAGACACACACACTCTTCATGTTACACATATTCTACATGAGACACACACACACTCTTCATGTTTCACATATTCTACATGATACACACACACTTCATGTTACACATATTCTACATGAGACACACACACTTCATGTTACACATATTCTAAATGAGACACACACACACTCTTCATGTTACACATATTCTACATGAGACACATACACACTTCATGTTACACATATTCTACATGAGACACACACACACACTTAATGTTACACATATTCTACATGAGACACACACACACTTCATGTTACACATATTCTACATGATACACACTTCATGTTACACATATTCTAAATGAGACACACACACACTCTTCATGTTACACATATTCTACATGAGACACACACACACTTCATGTTACACATATTCTACATGAGACACACACACTTCATGTTACACATATTCTAAATGATACACACACACTTCATGTTACACATATTCTACATGAGACACACACACTTCATGTTACACATATTCTAAATGAGACACACACACACTCTTCATGTTACACATATTCTACATGATACACACACACACTCTTCATGTTACACATATTCTACATTAGACACACACACACTCTTCATGTTACACATATTCTACATGAGACACACACACACTCTTCATGTTTCACATATTCTACATGATACACACACACTTCATGTTACACATATTCTAAATGATACACACACTCTTCATGTTACACATATTCTACATGAGACACACACACACTCTTCATATTACACATATTCTACATTAGACACACACACACACACTTCATGTTACACATATTCTACATGAGACACACACACTTCATGTTACACATATTCTAAATGATACACACACACTTCATGTTACACATATTCTAAATGAGACAAACACACACTCTTCATGTTACACATATTCTACATGACACACACACTCTTCATGTTACACATATTCTACATGAGACACACACACACTCTTCATGTTACACATATTCTACATTAGACACACACACACTCTTCATGTTACACATATTCTACATGAGACACACACACACTCTTCATGTTTCACATATTCTACATGATACACACACACTTCATGTTACACATATTCTACATGAGACACACACATATTAGGTTACACATATTCTACATGACACGCACACACTTCATGTTACACATATTCTACATGATAAACACACACACACACTTCATGTTACACATATTCTACATGAGACACACACACTTCATGTTACACATATTCTACATGAGACACACACACACTTCATGTTACACATATTCTACATGAGACACACACACTTCATGTTACACATATTCTACATGAGACACACACACTTCATGTTACACATATTCTAAATGAGACACACACACTCTTCATGTTACACATATTCTACATGAGACACACACACACTTCATGTTACACATATTCTACATGAGACACACACACACTTCATGTTACACATATTCTACATGACACACACACACTTCATGTTACACATATTCTACATGAGACACACACACACTTCATGTTACACATATTCTACATGAGACACACACACTTCATGTTACACATATTCTACATGAGACACACACACACTCTTCATGTTACACATATTCTACATGATACACACACACTTCATGTTACACATATTCTACATGAGACACACACACACTTCATGTTACACATATTCTACATGAGACACACACACACTTCATGTTACACATATTCTACATGAGACACACACACTTCATGTTACACATATTCTACATGAGACACAGACACACTCTTCATGTTACACATATTCTACATGATACACACACACTTCATGTTACACATATTCTACATGAGACACACACACACTTCATGTTACACATATTCTACATGAGACACACAGACTTCATGTTACACATATTCTACATGATACACACACACTTCATGTTACACATATTCTACATGATACACACACACACACTTCATGTTACACATATTCTACATCAGACACACACACACACTTCCTGTTACACATATTCTACATGAGACACACACACTTCATGTTACACATATTCTACATGACACGCACACACTTCATGTTACACATATTCTACATGATAAACACAAACACACACTTCATGTTACACATATTCTACAAGACACACACACACTTCATGTTACACATATTCTACATGAGACACACACACACTTCATGTTACAGATATTCTACATGATACACACACACACTTCATGCTACACATATTCTACATGATACACACACACTTCATGTTGCACATATTCTACATGAGACACACACACTTCATGTTACACATATTCTACATGATACACACACACTTCATGTTGCACATATTCTACATGAGACACACACACTTCATGTTACACATATTCTACATGAGACACACACACTTCATGTTACACATATTCTACATGAGACACACACACTTCATGTTACACATATTCTACATGAGACACATACACTTCATGTTACACATATTCTACATGATACACACACACTTCATGTTACACATATTCTACATGAGACACACACACTTCATGTTACACATATTCTACATGATACACACACACACTTCATGTTACACATATTCTACATGATACACACACACACACACACACTTTATGTTGCACATATTCTACATGAGACACACACACTTCATGTTACACATATTCTACATGATACACACACACACACACACTTCATGTTACACATATTCTACATGACACACACACACTTCATGTTACACATATTCTACATGAGACACACACACACTTAATGCAACACATATTCTACATGAGACACACACACACTTCATGTTACACATATTCTACATGAGACACACCCACTTCATGTTACACATATTCTACATGAGACACACACACACACTTCATGTTACACATATTCTACATGAGACACACACACTTCATGTTACACATATTCTACATGAGACACACACACACTTCATGTTACACATATTCTACATGAGACACACACACACTTCATGTTACACATATTCTACATGAGACACACACTCACTTCATGTTACACATATTCTACATGAGACACACACACTTCATGTTACACATATTCTACATGAGACACACACACTTCATGTTACACATATTCTAAATGAGACACACACACACTCTTCATGTTACACATATTCTACATGAGACACACACACCCACTTCATGTTACACATATTCTACATGAGACACACACACACTCTTCATGTTACACTTATTCTACATGAGACACACACACACTTCATGTTACACATATTCTACATGATACACACACACTTTATGTTACACATATTCTAAATGAGACACACACACACTCTTCATGTTACACATAATCTACATGAGACACACACACTTCATGATACACATATTCTAAATGATACACACACACTTCATGTTACACATATTCTACATGATACACACACACTTCATGTTACACATATTCTAAATGAGACACACACACACTTCATGTTACACATATTCTACATGTTACACACACACTTCATGTTACACATATTCTAAATGATACACACACACTTCATGTTACACATATTCTACATGAGACACACACACTTCATGTTACACATATTCTACATGATACACACACACAGTTCCTGTTACACATATTCTACATGAGACACACACACTCTTCATGTTCACATATTCTACATCAGACAAACACACACACTTCATGTTACACATATTCTACATGATACACACACACTTCATGTTACACATATTCTACATGATACACACACACACACTTCATGTTACACATATTCTACATCAGACACACACACACTTCCTGTTACACATATTCTACATGAGACACACACACTTCATGTTACACATATTCTACATGACACGCACACACTTCATGTTACACATATTCTACATGATAAACACACACACACACTTCATGTTACACATATTCTACATGAGACACACACACTTCATGTTACACATATTCTACATGAGACACACACACACTTCATGTTACACATATTCTACATGATACACACACACACTTCATGCTACACATATTCTACATGATACACACACACTTCATGTTGCACATATTCTACATGAGACACACACACTTCATGTTACACATATTCTACATGAGACACAAGCACTTCATGTTACACATATTCTACATGATACACACACACTTCATGTTACACATATTCTACATGAGACACACACACTTCATGTTACACATATTCTACATGATACACACACACACTTCATGTTACACATATTCTACATGATACACGCACACACACACACACTTCATGTTGCACATATTCTACATGAGACACACACTTGATGTTACACATATTCTACATGATACACACACACACTTCATGTTACACATATTCTACATGACACACACACACTTCATGTTACACATATTCTACATGAGACACACACACACATAATGCAACACATATTCTACATGAGACACACACACACTTCATGTTACACATATTCTACATGAGACACACACACTTCATGTTACACATATTCTACATGAGACACACACACACTTCATGTTACACATATTGTACATGAGACACACACACTTCATGTTACACATATTCTACATGATACACACACACTTCATGTTACACATATTCTACATGAGACACACACACACTTCATGTTACACATATTCTACATGAGACACACACACACTTCATGTTACACATATTCTACATGAGACACACACACTTCATGTTACACATATTCTACATGAGACACACACACTTCATGTTACACATATTCTAAATGAGACACACACACACTCTTCATGTTACACATATTCTACATGAGACACACACACACACTTCATGTTACACATATTCTACATGAGACACACACACACTTCATGTTACACATATTCTACATGAGACACACACACTTCATGTTACACATATTCTACATGATACACACACACTTCATGTTACACATATTCTAAATGAGACACACACACACTCTTCATGTTACACATAATCTACATGAGACACACACACACTTCATGTTACACATATTCTACATGAGACACACACACTTCATGTTACACATATTCTAAATGAGACACACACACACTCTTCATGTTACACATATTCTACATGAGACACACACACACACTTCATGTTACACATATTCTACATGAGACACACACACTTCATGTTACACATATTCTCAATGATACACACACTCTTCATGTTACACATATTCTACATGAGACACACACACACTCTTCATGTTACACATATTCTACATTAGACACACACACACTCTTCATGTTACACATATTCTACATGAGACACACACACACTCTTCATGTTACACATATTCTACATGAGACACACACACACTCTTCATGTTACACATATTCTACATTAGACACACACACACTCTTCATGTTACACATATTCTACATTAGACACACACACACTCTTCATGTTTCACATATTCTACATGATACACACACACTTCATGTTACACATATTCTACATGAGACACACACACTTCATGTTACACATATTCTACATGATACACACACACTTCATGTTACACATATTCTACATGAGACACACACTCACTCCATGCTACACACAAAAAATTTTTATCTCCCTACTCTCCTCATTTCACATGTGAAAAGGAAGATGCTCGTGAATTTCTTATGCCAAGTCTAATTGCTGAAAACTTTGTATAAATCGTTTAATTATGTCCACGCCAATTTAATTTCCGTTATTAAATTTTCATTTTGATGGCAGGAGTATTGCAGAGGATTCCGGTAACTGGCGGAGAAAAGTTCAGGATTGATTTTACAACTTCCTTTTTTTTATAACGCAGAATCTTGCCAGCGCATAATTTATGGCTCCCCAGAAACGGCACCAGCCCACTAAGGTAACTAACATCTGATGAAAAGTTGTGTTTTTTTTATATTCATACATTTCCAAATACCCCCAAAGAATATGCAGATAGATGGCGCTGCTGTTATAACATCACGCCATCTGGTGGCCACAATATGGGAAAAAAGTTTGTGTGGGTTTTTTTTGTGTTTTTTTTGTTTACGTTCTACCAAGGGAGTAGATTAACCAACATGGCTGTTGAAAAAAGGTCATAATTATGGGAAATGTACCCGTCTATCACTGTGCCTGTCCAATCTGATCACCTAATATTCAACTTTCAAAAATAAAAGCAAAAATCTCACGGGAGCCCACTGATGTATAACATATATTGTCTTCTCTAACGCCCACTTCAGATTCCAAGCCGCCTTTACAAAAGGTCGCCAATGCCCATCACGTCCTCCCGTATTGTGTCGAGATCTTGAAGTGCCGCTTGCTCTTATCACAATAAGTGAGCAAAAAAAAAAACAGCTGCTGTAAGCCGGGTAATTAGCAGGCGCGCTTTGAAGGGAAGCAAACAAATGCCAAGTGTGTTATACAAGTCAGGTCAGCTGCCCGCATGTAGACACGCTCGTCTTGCCTTCGTCAGTACGGCGTGGTGCACCTTTTTTATTTTTGCAAATTCTCAAATGTTCCCTGTGAATAATTCACTGGTGTGATCACTGGATCTGGCGGTGCACTGGAATATAATGCTAATTACCAGTTATGGTGTAATATTACAGCGCGACTAATTATAAGAAGGTGTAAAAAGTGCCATCACTCCCCAATACATCAGTACCCCTGGGTCGGTGATGACGCTTCTTCATGAACAACTAAAGAAGTTGTGACCTAGTAATAATGTAATGATGCTATTACGACCTACAACAAAGAGGATGATCTGATGATAGTATTGTTGTACCTTACAGATTACATCTTTATTTCCTAGTGATGATGTCTTCATGATCTACCAAATAAATTGTGACCTAGTGATGACGTCATCATTATCTACTAAGGAATTTGTGACCTAGTGATGATGTCTTCATGAACAACTAAAGAAGTTGTTACCTAGTAATTATATCTTCATGTACAACTAAAGAAGTTGTGACCTAGTGATGATGTCATCATGATCTAGTAAGGAAGTTGTGACCTAGTGATGATGTCATCATGATTTAGTAAGAAAGTTGTGACCTAGTGATGATGTCATGATCTACTAAGGCAGTTGTTACCTAGTGATGATGTCTTCATGAACAACTAAAGAAGTTGTTACCTAGTAATTATATCTTCATGTACAACTAAAGAAGTTGTGACCTAGTGATGATGTCATCATGATCTAGTAAGGAAGTTGTGACCTAGTGATGATGTCATCATGATCTAGTAAGGAAGTTGTGACCTAGTGATGATGTCATCATGATCTACTAAGGCAGTTTTTACCTAGTGATGCTGTCTTCATGAACAACTAAAGAAGTTGTTACCTAGTAATTATATGTTCATGTACAACCAAAGAAGTTGTGACCTAGTGATGATGTCATCATGATCTAGTAAGGAAGTTGTGACCTAGTGATGATGTCTTCATAAACAAATAAAGAAGTTGTTACCTAGTTACGTTGTCTTCATAAACAACTAAAGTTGTTACCTAGTGATGATATCTTCATGGACAACTAAAATAGTTGTTACCTAGTGATGATGCCATCATCACCTACAAAAAAGAGGGTGATTTCATGATGGTATTATCATTCCTTCATGATTCCATCTTTATTTCCTAGTAATGATGTTCATCATGAACTACTAAACAAGTTGTGACTTAGTGACAATGTCATCATGGTCTATTAAGGAAAAGGTGATCTGATGATTGTGTTAACATGCCTTAGTGATTCCATTTTTATTTCCTAGTGATGATGTTATCATGGCCTACTAGAGAAATTGTGACCTAATGATAATATCATCATTGCCTACTAAAGAAAGGATGATCTGATGATGGTGTTATCATGCCCTAGTGATGACATCCTTAATATATACTGATAATGTCATAAAGGCCTAGTAATTGTATGATCATACCGCAATGATGACATCATAATGCCCCAGTGATGACATCACAGTTTATCGAGAGGATCAGCCGCAGTCCTGCCTTTTCTAGGGAAATGATTAACTTACAGATGGAGTATTAGATTCCTATTTTCCTGGTGGCTCGGAGACGCACAGCATAAGACCCTGTTATGGCGACCAGCGACGGCTTGATTATATTCCGCACTAGTGCGACCAATGGTGGCGTGAAATTGTCTCTGATTTAGCGCACCAGGGACTCGGCTGAAATTGTGTGCATGAAACTGATTATTCCTGACTGTGATGTGATAGGAGAATGTGTCTCTGGGATTGGGTCCGGCGTCGGCCAATTTAAAGCCCACGCGAGGACGAGATTTATGGATCAAATCAAGTTAATTAGGGCACAGCGAGGCCGGAATCAGATAAAGACATCTGCAGATTTGCTCGGATACTTCGTGGCCGCTCGTCAATAGCATTTGGAAAATTCGATTAGATCCCAGCTCACCTTGAGTCTCCTCATTCAGAGGATTGAGATCAGCCGAAGATAGCAAAACCTCAGCATGGGGGATTGTTACATGGATACGTGACTGCGCTGCAGGTAGTCAGCCCCAGGGTCACTGCCCAGGAAACATCAGTGAGGAACAAAGCACCAGAGACCTCACACCTCTTAATGAAGTAATGTTCCATTCTGTGTATGCCCCCGGGCTGTGTATCTAATCATATCATGTGTGATACCATCTGCTGGACTCTGTATCTAATTCGGTCATGTGTGATACTGTCTGTTGAGTTGAAAGTTGTGGACAGTCCATATCTGTGACTCTCTGAATAATACATGGCGGGAGCAGCACAGAGAATGTCAGGAGAGGCGTGTGTTGATTTGGTGGGGAGGGGGACGTAACATGCCCATTCTTGTGATTATGTCAGCGCAGACAATTTGCTTTGCTGTGACTGGTACAGTACTTGTATGTCAGTGGGTTGCAGAAGATGCTGATGGGGCCCTGTGCCAACCATCCTCCTCTATAATCACAGAGGGCGCAGAGATTGGTAATGACATAGGGTATACGTGAGTTCCGTGACCTGGAAAAAAATTACCCCAACCCCCTTAAACAGATCTCTTAACAATCTAAAGAATAAACTTCTAACGTACTCAAAACAGCAGACGGAGACATATGTTGGATTTAATTGGCCACAGCAGCCATTTTATTAAATAAAAGATAACAGAACTTTTATGACAACCCAGAATAGGAGGGGCGGTCCTCGAAGCCCCAAAGTTATAAAAAACTCAGTATCCCAAAAACTCCACAATGTTCAGCCCAGGATGAGTCTTACCCCCAGCCGTAAAGCACCAGCTCAGAGATAGATAACAACCAATCCTGGTCCACCGAACCCACCCCCATGCCAGGGGTCCATAAATCCACCTCACGCGGAATAACCGTACCGCGCCTTGTTAAATTCTCTCATGGGGTGTCCAGGACCTCTCAAGATCCCCACCCCATTGAACCACGATTTACCATTTCCACCGACTTCGAGGACCTCCACCCCCGCCAACTGCCGTGACAATACCCTGACAGCATTCACATAACAAAATAAATACATTTAGACGCCTCTTAAAACAATACTCCAAAAGCCCACATATGCCGACTTCACCCCCCCCATTACCCTAACCAAAAAAGGGAGGGTGGGCGGGAGATTCCTCACTTGTCACGCAGGCACCTAAAATGGATGCCTGCGTGAGGAGCGTGCCCCTTTTTATGTGCCCCCTCCCCACAGTCCCCTAGTTCCACCCCTTATTTTCAAAAAATGCCCCTAAAGCCACCCCTCAAGTTCCCAGTTAACCCCTTACCACCGTATCCCTTCTAACTGCTCCAGCTCCCCAGGTCCCACGTAACCCCGTCATGGCGGCCTCCCTTTACGTGCCGTGGGCCCCCAGTACGGCCTTTCTTGACATAGGGTATACGTGAGTTCCGTGACCTGGAAAAAAATTACCCCAACCCCCTTAAACAGATCTCTTAACAATCTAAAGAATAAACTTCTAACGTACTCAAAACAGCAGACGGAGACATATGTTGGATTTAATTGGCCACAGCAGCCATTTTATTAAATAAAAGATAACAGAACTTTTATGACAACCCAGAATAGGAGGGGCGGTCCTCGAAGCCCCAAAGTTATAAAAAACTCAGTATCCCAAAAACTCCACAATGTTCAGCCCAGGATGAGTCTTACCCCCAGCCGTAAAGCACCAGCTCAGGGATAGATAACAACCAATCCTGGTCCACCGAACCCACCCCCATGCCAGGGGTCCATAAATCCACCTCACGCGGAATAACCGTACCGCGCCTTGTTAAATTCTCTCATGGGGTGTCCAGGACCTCTCAAGATCCCCACCCCATTGAACCACGATTTACCATTTCCACCGACTTCGAGGACCTCCACCCCCGCCACGAACACGAATGGCCTGACACCTTAGCCATTCATGTCCCTCCACACCTTCAAGCTTAATTCAATGCCACTACGGATAGCCAAACACCACATATCATTACCCACCGCGTTCAGGTGCACGCCATCAGCTCTCCAGTAAGCTCCTTGACCCGATTCCAAGTCCACATGTCTCACGGCCAACGCGCCATTCCTCACCATAAACCGAGATATGGCCCTGTTTATTTTAATCCGGGCCCTGTTCACCCCCTCGTGTGATCTAGCACCTCTCCATCTTTTACGGGGAATGATGTCGGACCACACCAACAACACTTTTGGAAACATGACCCAGAACCTCAGGATATCGAATTTGATATCCTTAATCAGCTCCCTACAAGACCGTTTAGCCAAATCATTCCCCCCTAAATGTATCACCACGATCTCCGGCACTCTATCCAGTCTAACAAAACGATGAAATTCAGGTAACCATTCCTTCCACACCATCCCCCTTTTACCGATCCATCGTAAAGTCACTGTCTCTCGAGAAAGACCCAACTGACGACCGTCCGGACGAACCGCAGCACGCAACGCAGCCCATACAACATACGAATGCCCCATGATCCAGACGAGCATCGGATCAGGCCCTGCAACACAGAAAGAAAGGCAACAAACAATTAACTTAACACAGCTTCTAACTCACAATAGGTTTGGGCGAACATACGACTGGAATCTTGAAGATTCCCACCTCCCAATTCTCCGAACCACATCCTCACCAAGGCCCCACCTAGCGGCCTCAGTCGCTGCCCCGATCCTGAAGGAGTGACCACTATATTGTGTTGCAGGTAAGCCCGCTGCCGCCAAACATTTCCTAAAAACAGAAATAAACTGAAAACGGGACAAGAAAGACCCATTTTCGTGCACCAAGAATGGCTCGTCTAACACCCCGCCCTTTGCCATGTACTTCTTCACGGATGCCACTGGGCACACCGGGGATCCTTCAACATTGAACAACACCACTTTGCACCCTTTCCCATACACGTCCGTTTTGGAAGCCTTAATAAACACTACCACCTTATTCCCTTCGACATCCACGTTTTCTCTTAACAAAATACCTTTTTTACTAACGGACGGGCTAACCAACTCACCTAACCGAAATGCCCCAAAGAAGGCCAAAGAAAAGGCTGCACAGAACAGAACCACTTCCCATTCGGAAAAACACACCTCTTGCAACTTCCGCTCAATGGCTGAGAGCACCTCATAAGATACGGGTCGGCGACCGTCCGAAGCCTTCCAGCCTTTCTTCCAACCCCGAACAACTTGCCGAACCAAGAAGGATTTCGTTATATCCTTACCCCCCCTCCATTTAAGGTTGAAGGCTAGCCCCGCCAGAAACTTATTCAAACGTGTCACAGACCAACCTGCCTCCCAATGATGACCTAAGAACAACAACAAACCATACTCCTCCTCCATATCCTGGTCCATACTTGACATCCAGGATTCCCACAAGCTCCAAGCCTGATTATAATGAGACCAAGATGAATCCGCGAGCGATTTGGTAAATAACTCTGTTACGGCCCTCGCGGCAGGTTCCACAACTCCACTGGACAATCCCGGCCCGCGCTCTCCGCCTGTGGTGCCAAATCCCGGAAAAGCTGCCACTGAAATTGAGAAAGAGCAACAACTATTGGATCAGGCGCTGACAAGCTAACTTCAGATACAATCCATAAGTTAAACTTAAGACCCAGGAAAACCAAGTGCTGCAAGACCTTCACTACTGCAGGCGTAGCCGCTGACAACGAGTTTACCGCCGTCACCGTTCCAACATGCTCACAATGAAAAGAAATCTTCAAATTCCTCAATTTGTCACCCCACAGGGCCAACGCAACTACCCTGGGGAACAAATGCAACAGTAGCCGGTTGTTTGTTAACCCCTCCTCCTTCCATTCTTCCGGCCAAGCCGCTGCTGACCAGCTACCATGAAAGAAAAGACCAAAGCCACTCATTTCAACGACATGCACCAAAATGCCCAAGGAGGTAGCATCTGCCACCGGCTGAATCCACAGAGATCTGCCATTGTACTCGTCAAGAAAATCCGCCCACATCTTCAAATCGTCCCGAAACTCTTTCTTTATCCTGATGAAATGCAAAGGGGACTTTACCCCTACTGTTGCCAAGGATAGGCGGCGGCAGAACACTCGACCCATCGGCATGATCCTACATGCAAAGTTCAGTTTCCCTAACAACGATTGCAAACTGCGCAAATTTATCTTCTTCAAACCAATCGTATTAACCACATCTTGGCGCAACGCGGTAACCTTGTCTGCAGGTAGCCTACATTCCTTTGCTACCGTGTCGATTTCAATGCCTAGGAAGCTCAACACTGTCACCGGACCAACTGTTTTATCCTCCGCCAAAGGCACCCCGAAGTTTTTTGTCACATTCTCCATTGTATGCAACAAAATCGAACAATCTGCTGATTCCGCTGGCCCTATAAACAGAAAGTCATCCAGATAGTGCGAACATGAGCGTATCCCAGACATATCTTTCACCACCCATTCTAGGAACGTGCTGAAGGCCTCAAAGTAAGCACATGAAATCGAGCAACCCATGGGAAGACAACGATCAACAAAGAAGCCGCCATCCCAAAAACAACCCAATAAATGCAAACTGTCAGGATGAACTGGCAACAAACGAAAGGCCGCTTCGATGTCGGTCTTAGCCAGCTTAGCCCCCTTTCCACATGCTCTAACCCACTCCATCGCTGAATCGAATGATAAGTACGACACCGAACTCAACTCGGGATCAATACCATCATTAACCGAAGATCCCTTCGGAAATGACAGGTGATGGATTAACCTAAATTTATTAGGTTCTTTCCTAGGGACCACGCCAAGAGGTGACACCCTCAGATTTGCAATCGGAGGGGCGACAAACGGGCCTGCCATTCTTCCCAGAGCAACTTCCTTATTCAACTTCTCCGACACGACCTCCGGGAATTGTAACGCCGATTTCAAATTTTTTCTTTTTAAACTAACATCCTGCTCAACATAAGGGATTTTGAAACCCTCCTTAAAACCGTCGCGCAATAAAACTGCAGCTGACCTATCAGGGTATCTACTTAGAAAGGCCTCCATCACGACCCACTGCATCGGAGTCACCCCTTTTGTCAGCTGAATCTCCAACTTTTTGCCTGTTACCCCTGAAACATTTTGAAGCGCTATGCACCCCCCCGCAGGTTGAACACTCGTGCCTATATTTACACTTGCTCCCGAATCTGCATATGCCATCATTGAAGGCGAAACACAGTCCCTTCTGCAAAGCCGCCGAGTGTCCTGACTGCCCTGAACTCCCGGCGCCCCCGTGAAAAGGCTGGCTAGTCTGACCTAAACGGGACGGGACCATAACTCTCATCCACAACGCTATGTCCTTGTGATCCCACCTGATACTTGGCCTAAAAGCCTTACGCTGACGAAACTGCTCGTCATAACGTAACCAACCCTGTCCCCCATAGGTCCTGTAAGCCTCCCCTATGGCATCTAAGTAACAGAATAACGCCGAGCAATTTTCCGGGGCCTTCTCCCCGATTACGCTAGCCATAATAGCGAAAGCTTGCAGCCAATTTGAAAATGATCTGGGAATCAGCCTATATTTCCGTTTCTCCTCATCTTCTTTTTTAGAGTCCTCCCTTTTAGGTCTATCCAAATTAAATCTCTCTAGGGGTAAAAGAGAAAATATTTCTATGTACTCCCCTTTCCAGATTTTTTCCCTAACCTCTTGTTTTAAATGTGCCCCTAACGGGCCCTCGAAGCAGACATAGACCTCCCCCCTAGCCGCATCGTCTAGTTGCGGTACATCCTCCTTTTCCTTATCCTGCAAAGCTCCCTCACCTGGTGCATCAATTCCTGACCCAGGCCCTGGTGCTGTTCCGTCCTTCTCCCTTGATGAGCTCCCCGTGTCTGCCGCAGGACCCGCACTGCTGGATGTACCCGTAACTTCAGACAACTGTCTAGACCCCTCAAACGACCCCGTATTTCCCAACCAAGCAGCTGACGGCAAAGACCCCCTGCTAAGACCGGACCCCCACAAGCCCGCTAGCTCCCCTAAACCTCTAAGGATTAAACCCATACCCCCGCTAGCAACTCCCGAAGTAATGTCACTATTCCTAGCTTCAGGGGAAACTATGCCTGGCAAATTAAAGATAGGGAAAATGTTCTCACCTAGCTGCCTGGGTGCTGTGAGCCCAGCAGCCGAAGATCCAGCTCCCAGCCGAAGGTGTCCTGCATCCCGACCGGCTTGATCCGCGATGTTGCCCGCCGAACTCCTGGCGGCCGTATCCGTGTCCTGGCGACTCGGTGATGCCGTCGACTGCCCTGGTGCTGCGGAAAGGGAAAAGGCCGAGCCAGCATCCTGCCGCCCGATGGAAGATGTGCGGCTCCTTGCCACGGATACGTCCCCGGCACTGCGTACCGAAGCGACGGAATGTCGCCTGCCGGAATCCGGAAAATTTCCGCCACCACCAGCAGAGGACGCAGATCCAGGAAAGTTCCGGCCATCACCAGCAGAGGGCGCAGATCCAGGAAAATCCCGGCCATCACCAGCAGAGGGCGCAGCTGCAGGAAAATCCCGGCCAACACCAGCAGAGGGCGCAGAACTTGCAATATCCAGGCCACCACCAGCAGAGGGCGCTGCTGCGTTGAAGACTCCAGAGCTGTGCACTGCAGAAGGCCGCACGCTGATGCCAGGGCCAGCCGACTGCCGCCCGCATAATCCTCGGCGCTGAGGGGCCACCGCACCTGACCCCCGTCTCCTCGGCTGTCGCTGCCTCCCACGCTGAGCGGCGCCAGCGGGCATGCTGGCGGCCGCCGTACCGGCTCCTGCTCCTGCCGCCCCACGTCGCCCGGACACTGAAGGAGGGGAGGAAGGATCCACCCCCCGTTGTAGGCCCCGCCGCACTGGAGGATTCCTCCCGGCGCCGCGCTGTGAGGTGGAGGGAACAGTGCTGCTTACCGGAGGGTCCGCAGAGGGGCTCCTATTTCGGCGCCGGGCCCTGGGGATGATGTCCGGGCTTAGGCGCGCCGGAGGCCTAGTCCTCCGCGGCCGGCGCCCGTCCTGCGGTGCCTGCGATGGTGCTCGCGATGTCCCCTGGAGAAGGCTGTTAACGGATGCATTCAGCCAATCTGTCCCCTGGGAGCTGGCTGCCGTCCGGAGACGCTGGAGGATCGCTTCAACGTCCATTCTGGTAAGTGTGACAGAGATTCCTCACTTGTCACGCAGGCACCTAAAATGGATGCCTGCGTGAGGAGCGTGCCCCTTTTTATGTGCCCCCTCCCCACAGTCCCCTAGTTCCACCCCTTATTTTCAAAAAATGCCCCTAAAGCCACCCCTCAAGTTCCCAGTTAACCCCTTACCACCGTATCCCTTCTAACTGCTCCAGCTCCCCAGGTCCCACGTAACCCCGTCATGGCGGCCTCCCTTTACGTGCCGTGGGCCCCCAGTACGGCCTTTCTGGAGCGTCCGGCGGCATCTGCAGCAACAGACTGCCCTGTCATCCTCAATGTGAGATGGAATAGAAAATATCAGCCGCTTCCAGGACCGTGAATCACACTCACATGGTTCAGTTAGGAAAAAAATTCCACAACATCCTGCAATAATGCCTGCTGCTCGTCTCTAAAAAGGGCCTCTCACTTATTAGAAATATGACATTTTTTAAGCTGGTGTTTATGTAGCATGATGCGGGGAGGTAGCTGCCCGTGAGGGACTCGTCTCCTCTTTTTACGCCCCGGCGCGCTGCATGAAAGTGGGGCCATGGCTCGGTGTTTGTATTCATGTTGTAAAGGCTTTGCGCCCGTACAGGCCACCTATAGCTGGTGGTGTTGGCCAGCCAGGATCATGGATTCCACAGTTCAATAAAGGAGACTTTTGTTCAAAAACACCGTTTCCATATTTCTCCCTCAGGGAGCAGAAAGCAGACTACAAAGTTAGCTATTTCTGTAAGTTTTGTCCTGTTTATTTTTATAACTGTTTTACATATTTGTGTGTCTTTTTATTACCATATTTTTATACCTTTTTCTTCATTGTAAGCACTGTATTTTTGGTATTAAAGCATTAAACTTTAACAAGTTGAACCTTGTATGTTCTAAAGAATCCATAGCCTTAAACTGTGTGATCTGTATGATTGGCAGACAGTAGTAGTAATATTTCGGGGAATCATCGCCTATGTGTTCGGTGAGTGGTGGCAGCGTGTATGAGTGGATGTGTGGCCTGGGTCAGTGTGTAATTTATGCTCCCATTACAACATAGGACAGAGGTTGAATGCTGGACTGAGAGAGGGGAGATAGATTAACCCTTGCAGGCAAAACCCCAAGTCGTGTGCTGAGAGAGGGTACGTGACAAATTGGTAGCAGCACGGTAGGGATCCATGACAATTGGTGGCAGAGCAGTGGGATAGAATTATTTCTATTAGAGCATTAGTGCATGGTTTAACCCCTTAAGCCCCGATGGTGGTTTGCACGTTAATGACCGGCCAATTTTTACCATTCTGACCACTTTCCCTTTATGAGGTTATAACTCTGGAACGCTTCAACGGATCCGGGTGATTCTAATACTGTTTCCTCAAGACATATTGTACTTCATGATAGTGGTAAAATTTCTTTGATATTACCTGTGTTTATTTGAACAAAACAGAAATTTGGCGAAAATTTAGAAAATTTTGCAATTTTCCAACTTTGAATTTTTATACCCTTAACCCCTTAGCGACCGCCGATACGCCTTTTAACGGCGGCCGCTAAGGGTACTTAAACCACAGCGCCGTTAATTAACGGTGCTGTGGAAAAAGTGAATAGCGCCCCCCAGAGTCGGATTTTCTCTGGGGTCTCGGCTGCCGGGGGTAGCCGAGACCCCAGAGAACATGATTCGGGGGGTTTTTAACCGACCCGCATTTGCGATCGCCGGTAATTAACCGTTACCGGCGATCGCAAAAAAACCCAAAAAACGCGATCTCTTTTTAATTTCTCTGTCCTCCGATGTGATCGCACATCGGAGGACAGAGAAAAGGGGTCCCAGGTAGCCCCCCAATACTTACCTGTCTCCCCCGATGCTCCTCATGTCTCCCGGTGGGCGCCGCCATCTTCAAAATGGCGGGCGCATGCGCAGTGCGCCCGCCGGCCGGCACCGGGAGAATCTTTGGGGTCTCGGCTGCCGGGGGTAGCCGAGACCCCAAAGAACATGATGCGGGTCGGTTTTACCGACCCCTGTTTTGCAATCGCCGGTAATTAACTGTTTACCGGCGACCGCAAAAAAAAAAAAAGTAAAGTGTAATTCTCTGTCCTCTGATGTGATCGCACATCCGACAGAGAAATAGGGGGATTTGGGGACCCTAGCATACTCACCTGTGTCCCTGGATCCTCCTGCTGCTCCTCCTGGCTGCCGGGGAAAAGAAAATGGCGGGCGCATGCGCAGTGCGCCCGCCATCTGTCTCCATCTGCTGGCCGGCAGGAGAACAGCAGTTGGGGCTAAAATTAGGGGTAGGGTTAGGGCTAGGGTTAGGGGTAGGGTTAGGGTTAGGGGTAGGGCTAGGGTTAGGGGTAGGGTTAGGGGTAGGGTTAGGGTTAGGGCTAGGGGTAGGGCTAGGGTTAGGGGTAGGGTTAGGGGTAGGGTTAGGGTTAGGGGTAGGGTTAGGGCTAGGGTTAGGGGTAGGGTTAGGGGTAGGGTTAGGGCTAGGGTTAGGGGTAGGGTTAGGGCTAGGGTTAGGAGTAGGGGTAGGGTTAGGGGTAAGGTTAGGGCTAGGGGTAGGGCTAGGGGTAGGGCTAGGGTTAGGGCTAGGGTTAGGGGTAGGGTTAGGGCTAGGGGTAGGGTTAGGGCTAGGGCTAGGGTTAGGGCTAAGGTTAGGGCTAGGGTTAAATTTAGGGTTAGGGTTGGGGCTAAATTTAGGGTTAGGCTTCTTTCACACTTACGTCGGTACGGGGCCGTCGCAATGCGTCGGCCTGACATACCGACGCACATTGTGAAAATTGTGCACAACGTGGGCAGCGGATGTAATTTTTCAACGCATCCGCTGCCCAATCTATGACCTGGGGAGGAGGGGGCGGAGTTACGGCCACACATGCGCGGTTAGAAATGGCGGATGCGACGTACAAAAAAACGTTTCATTGAACTTTTTTTGTGCCGACGGTCCGCCAAAACACAACTGATCCAGTGCAAGACGGACGCGACGTGTGGCCATCCGTCACGATCCGTCGGCAATACAAGTCTATGGGCAAAAAACGCATCCTGCGGGCACATTTGCAGGATCCGTTTCTTGTCCAAAACTACGGATTGCGACGGATGCCAAACGACGCAAGTGTGAAAGTAGCCTTAGGGCTAGGGTTAGGGTTGGGGCTAAAGTTAGGGCTAGGGTTGGGGCTAAAGTTAGGGTTAGAGTTGGGATTAGGGTTAGGGTTTGGATTAGGGTTGGTATTAGGGTTAGGGTTGGCATTAGGGTTACGCTTGGGATTAGGGTTAGGTTTGGGATTAGGGTTAAGGTTAGGGTTGTGATTAGGGGTGTATTGGGATTAGGGTTAGGTTTGAGGTTAGGGTTGAGATTAGGATTAGGGGTGTGTTGGATTTAGGGTTTTGATTAGGGTTATGGTTAGGGTTGACATTAGGGTTGTTTTTGGGTAAGGGTTGTGATTATCGTTAGGGTTAGTGATTAGGATTATGGATCAGGTTGGGATTAGGGTTAGGGGTGTGTTGGAGTTGGGTTGGAGCTAGAATTGGGGGGTTTCCACTGTTTAGGTACATCAGGGGGTCTCCAAACACGACAGCCAATTTTGCGCTCAAAAAGTCAAATGGTGCTCCCTCCCTTCTGAGCTCTGCCGTGCGCCCAAACAGTGGGTTACCCCCACATATGGGGCACCAGCGTACTCGGGATAAATTGGACAACAACTTCTGGGGTCCAATTTCTCTTGTTACCCTTGTGAAAATAAAAACTTGGGGGCTACAAAATCTTTTTTGTGGAAAAATATATATATATTTTTTTTTATGACTCTGCATTCTAAACTTCTGCGAAGCACTTGGGCATTCAAAGTTCTCACCACACATCTAGATAAGTTCCTTGGGGGGTCTAGTTTCCAAAATGGGGTCACTTGTGGAGGGTTTCTACTGGTTAGGTACATCAGGGGCTCTGCAAACGCAACATAATGCTCGCAGACCATTCTATCAAAGTCTGCATTCCAAAACGGCGCTCCTTCCTTCCGAGCTCTGCCGTGCGCCTAAACAGTGGTTTACCCCCACATATGGGGTACCAGCATACTCAGGACAAATTGGACAACAACTTTTGGGGTCCAATTTTTCTTGTTACCCTTGTGAAAATAAAAACTTGGGGGCTAAAAAATCTTTTTTGTGGAAAAAAAAATATTTTTTATTTTCACGACTCTGCATTATAAACTTCTGTGAAGCACTTGGGCATTCAAAGTTCTCACCACACATCTAGATAAGTTCCATGGGGGGTCTAGTTTCCAAAATGGGGTCACTTGTGGGGGATTTCTACTGTTTAGGCACATCAGGGGCTCTCCAAACGCGACATGGCGTCCGATCTTAATTCCAGCCAATTCTACATTGAAAAAGTAAAACGGCACTCTTTCTCTTCCAAGCTCTGCGGTGCGCCCAAACAGTGGTTTACCCCCACATATTGGGTATCGACGTACTCAGGAGAAATTGCACAACAACTTTAGTGGTCTAATTTCTCCTGTTACCCTTGTGAAAATAAAAATTTGTGGGCAAAAAGATCATATTTGTAGAAAAAATGTGATTTCTTTTTTTCACGGCTCTACGTTATAAACTTCTGTGAAGCACATGGGGGTTCAAAGTGCTCACCACACATCTAGATAAGTTCCTTAAGGGGTCTAGTTTCCAAAATGGTGTCACTTGTGGGGGGTTTCCACTGTTTAGGCACATCAGGGGCTCTGCAAACGCAACATGGCGTCCGATCTCAATTCCAGCCAATTCTACATTGAAAAAGTAAAACGGCGCTCCTTCACTTCCAAGCTCTGCGGTGCACCCAAACAGTGGTTTACCCTCACATATGGGGTATCGACGTATTCAGGAGAAATCGCACAACAACTTTTGTGGTCTAATTTCTCCTGTTACCCTTGTGAAAATAAGAATTTGTGGGCGAAAAGATCATTTTTGTGTAAACAAAAGCGATTTTTTATTTTCACGGCTCTACGTTATAAACTTCTGTGAAGCACTTGGGGGTTCAAAGTGCTCACCACACATCTAGATAAGTTCCTTAAGGGGTCTAGTTTCCAAAATGGTGTCACTTGAGGGGTTTCCACTGTTTAGGCACATCATGGGCTCTCTAAACGTGACATGGTGTCCCATCTCAATTCCAGCCAATTCTGCATTGAAAGTCAATGCAATTGAAGTCAAACGGCGCTCCTTCACTTCTAAGTTCTGCTGTGCGTCCAAAAAGTGGTTTACCCCCACATATGGGGTATTTGCGTATTCAGGAGAAATTGCATAACAAAATTTATGGTTACATTTCTGTTTTTACACATGTGAAAATAAAACAAAATGGTTCTGAATTAAGATGTTTGCAAAAAAAAGTTAAATGTTCATTTTTTCCTTCCACATTGTTTCAGTTCCTGTGAAGCACGTAAAGGGTTAATAAACTTCTTGAATGTGGTTTTGAGAACCTTGAGGGGTGTAGTTTTTAGAATGGTGTCACACTTGGGTATTTTCTATCATATAGACCCCTCAAAATGACTTCAAATGTGATGTGGTCCCTAAAAAAAAATGGTGTTGTAAAAATGAGAAATTGCTGGTCAACTTTTAACCCTTATAACTCCCTAACAAAAAAAAATTTTGTTTCCAAAATTGTGCTGATGTAAAGTAGACATGTGGGAAATGTTACTAATTAACTATTTTTCATGACATATCTCTCTGATTTAAGGGCATAAAAATACAAAGTTTGAAAATGGCAAAATTTAAAAAATTTTCGCCATATTTCCGTTTTTTTCATAAATAATCGCAAGTAATATCGAAGAAATGTTACCACTAACATGAAGTACAATATGTCACAAAAAAACATTCTCAGAATCAGCGGGATCCGTTGAAGCGTTCCAGAGTTACAACCTCATAAAGTGACAGTGGTCAGAATTGCAAAAATTGGCTCGGTCATTAAAGGGAACCTGTCACCTGAATTTGGCGGGACTGGTTTTGGGTCATATGGGCGGAGTTTTCGGGTGTTTGAGTCACCCTTTCCTTACCCGCTGGCTGCATGCTGGCTGCAATATTGGATTGAAGTTCATTCTCTGTCCTCCATAGTACACGCCTGCACAAGGCAAGATTGCTTTGCGCAGGCGTGTACTATGGAGGACAGAGAATGAACTTCAATCCAATATTGCAGCCAGCATGCAGCCAGCGGGTAAGGAAAGGGTGAATCAAACACCTGAAAACTCCGCCCATATGACCCAAAACCAGTCCCGCCAAATTCAGGTGACAGAGTCCCTTTAAGTACCAAATTGGCTCTGTCACTAAGGGGTTAAATCACAGAGCTATGTGGAGCGCCCCCAGACAGAGGGCCACGGGGTACTCGATCCGGGGTTGTCACGGTGGCAAGACCCGGTCCGTGACCCTGCTAAGGGGCGTCCAATGAAAGGTGATGGTGCAAGGTGCGAGGAATAACGAGGACACAGGGTTGTAGTCTCTTTACCTTTTTACTGAAGGCTTCGCGGTCCGCAGTCCAGAGCACTGCTGAGGGACTGGCTGAGACCGGACGGTCCGATGGCACATCCAGAGTTTCCTTTGCAGGTGGGAATCAGTGTCTACCTTCTAGCGCCTGTGTGTTGTAGTCCTTCCCTGCTGAGCACCACGGGATAATCCTCACAACTGTCGTATCTGTTCCTTCTCTCTCTCCGTCCCCCAGATTATATGGCTAGGACGCACCTTTATGACAGGTAGGCCTGGAGTTATTCTGGGACCCTAGCGATGCCCCTCTCCCACGATTGCCTCCTATGTCTTCTTAGGTGATGTATGGTAGACAGCCAACCTGTAATTAACTGTCCTGCCGCTGTTTGAAGTAATGCGTCGAGTCTGTTACTTCCTCGGTGCTCCGGCCACTGGCTACGCGCCACAGAAGGATGTTGCCAATCTCGGGGCACGACTCCTTCTGGTTCTATCTCCTTCATACTATGATCCCACTTCTCACTTCTCCACAATATCCTTCTCTTCATGTCCTTCCTTGAAATACCGCCGCAAGGTAGTGCAGGCGCGGTCCCGTAACAATCTGTCCTTTCTGCTAGGTACCTGCCAGATTCCCAGTTCTGACAGGTCCTCCCTGGAGTTCTCCCAGGCTGCATTCTTACCTAACTTATATCCAACCCCCAGTTTTACCAGTGTGAGGAGTGGCCTAGTACATAGTGCCTTTTGCTCCCCCTGGTGCCCGGAGTGTGAAGTGTAGTGTGTGACTGTGATACCTGGTCAAGTGAACTCCTTTAGTGCAATCAGACATAACATCGCTCCCCTTAGTGGCAGAGCGACATTACTGCAATGACCAGGACTCTGGGGCGCTGCACTCCCCCCCCCCCCCCCCCCCCCGGTTAAATCCAGTACTCCCGGACTCTGGGAAAAGAAGAATAACAATACATGTTAACAGCAAACACACAAAATTTTTACATACTATGAACAAGTAAATATAACAGTGCTTTCCGTTATGGAAGGTAAGGACGGTTGAACGTTGCAAAAGATTGGTCATGCACAGTCCATGACTCCCAGTTCAGTAGGTGCAACCATAGAACAGCAGGGACCCCGGGTAAACAAAGGGGCCCCTGTGAAAGTTTTGAAGTGATTCACTGTCCATCACGCCATTGTCCATTTTTAAACCTATAACACAGATATTTACACAAGCATTTTCAACCAAATAGCAATTATCGTTAATATCTCCACGTTTTATAGCGAAGTGGAGTCTGATTCTGGGTGCTACGCGTAGACCTTCACAGCGCAGGGGTGGCTATTGGCCTAACAGGGCCCGCTATGCTTGCTATCGCTGGGGTAGTGCACTGTCTTCTAGCTACACTTCTAGTGAGTCTTGGCAGCACTGGCATGCTGGAGTTCTCAGTGCTGCCACTACTAGTGGTGGGCATGGCAGATTCACCGATGGCAGAGGGAGGGCCCGCTGGTTTGACCGTTGGCATCACATCTTCTGGTGGGGTCGGCTGCGCTTGCGGGTCCAGATGCCCTGGCACCACATTTAGTTCTGGCGGTCTCAGTTGATGAAACGTTAAGACAGGTACCACAATGGTCTGATTTATTTGAGTCCAGGACTGGGGAAAATCGCCAAGAACAGTGTGTATCATCTTCTCCTCTTCCACGGGCGGAGAAGTCCTGGGATCTGTCTCCCCATCTTTCAGCTTATCAGGGCATATTTTCAGGTGGTCTCTGGATATGGCCGTTGATGTCTCCCCTCCGTCTTTACTGATGAGACAGACCTTCGTATTGTCGAAATCGGAGGACAGAATGGTATACGGTTCCGCTTCCCATTGATCATAAAGCTTGTTTAGTCTCCTCTTTCGTTTGAGTACCTGCTCACCAGGTGACAATGGAGCCGCGGGAGCATACTGGTTGTAGTCCCTCTCTTGCTTTTGTCTGG
Organism: Ranitomeya imitator; assembly: GCF_032444005.1. Lineage (NCBI taxonomy): Eukaryota > Metazoa > Chordata > Amphibia > Anura > Dendrobatidae > Ranitomeya > Ranitomeya imitator. Next base: position 654,908,994 of record NC_091282.1, on the reverse strand, counting down.
CTTAAGCGAGATTCCTTTCTACACTTTCCTGTACTTTGCGGTACCTTTGCTGCCTCTCGGTATCCCAATCCGCATCTGGTGATATCTCTTCGGGGGTCAGGCCCCCATGTCCAGATCGACGGGTAGCTTGCTAGACCTTCCTCGCAACTCCTGGTAATTTTGTGGGCCACAAGTTCCGCTCCTCTACAGGTAATGTCTTCAGTAAGTCGATCACCACTTGGTTCATCTTTTCACACATCCCGTTGGTCTGTGGATGGTACGGCGTGGTTCTGATCTTCTTACACCCGTACAAATTGCAGAACTCCTGGAACACCTCCGCTTCAAATGCTGGCCCCTGATCGGTCAAACACCTTCTCTGGGTACCCATGGGGTTTACAGAAGTACTGCTGGAAGGTTTTGGCAGCCGTCCTAGCCGTTAGATCTTTGACTGGTACGACTACCAGGAATCTGGAATAGTGGTCCACAATGGTGAGAGCGTAGATATAACCTGACCGGCTAGGTGTTAGCTTTACGTGATCCAGCGCGACCAACTCGAGCGGCCGTTTGGTGATGATGGGCTGCAAGGGAGCCCGTTGGCTATCACGATCCTTCCGGCATAGTCTACAGGGGCCACACTCTCGACACCACTTCTCGATGGCTTTCTTCATGCCGATCCAGTAGAACCTCCCACGAAGTAGCCTCTCCAGCTTCTTCCATCCGATGTGTCCTGCCCCATCGTGGTACGCTCCCAGGACCATTGGCACATCTTGTCTTGGGACCACGATCTGCCATACCAATTCATGAGTGCGGGGGTCGATGCTCCTTCGGCACAGCTTGCCATCGTGAATAAACAGTTTGCCCCTCTCCTTCCACAACTGTAATGCCTCCGGTGGATCATCCGGGCCGGGATGCAAATCTGCCTGCGTCAGGAGCTCTTTCACTTGACGGACCGCAGGGTCACCATCCTGGTTTTCTGCCCACCCATGGTGGGGCAGGGGAGTCAAAGGGGCGCCCTGTTTGTTTCTGCGCCTGTTTTCCACCTGATGGGAACAGTGAGTTGCCTTAGGGCGATGGAAGGCGGGCAGCTCTACTTCTTCAAATGCTTCTGGATCTTCCTCCGTTTCGGGCAGGTGAGGCATTCGGGACAATGCATCGGCATTCTCATTCTTGTGCCCCGCCCGGTACTTGATGGTGTAGTCGTAATTGGACAACCGGGCCATCCACCGCTGCTCCAAGGCACCGAGTTTCGCTGTGTCCAAGTGCGTTAGTGGATTATTATCCATGAAGATGGTGAATTTTGCTGAGGCCAGATAGTGCTTGAACCTCTCCATCACGGCCCAAACGACGGCGAGGAATTCCAGCTTAAAGGAACTGTAGTTGTCCGGATTCCTTTCAGTGGGGCGAAGCTTCCTGCTGGCGTAAGCGATTACCCGTTCCTTGCCCTTCTGGACCTGGGACAGCACAGCTCCCAGCCCCACGTTGCTGGCATCCGTATACAATACAAACGGTTGGTCATATTCAGGGTAGGCTAGTACTTCTTCTCCCGTCAGTGCCGATTTTAAGCAAGTGAATGATCCTTCCAGTCCGTCGTTCCAATCCAACGGGGTATTCTTACCCTTGGGTTTCTTGGGCTGGCCCACCAACAGGTCTTGCAACGGCGCAGCCTTCTTGGTGAAGTCCTTGATAAACCTTCCGGTAGTAACCCACCAACCCGAGGAACTGCCGGACTTCATGAAGGTTACCGGGCTGCGACCAGTCTTTGATCACCGTGACCTTGTCGGGGTCTGGGGCCACTCCTTCGGCACTCACCACATGGCCCAGGTACTGTACTTTGGGTTTTAGCAGATGGCATTTGGACGGTTTCATCTTTAAGCCAAAGTTGGACAGCGCTTCAAATACCTCGGCCAGGTGCTTCAAATGGCCTTCATAGGTCTTAGAGAAAACAATGACATCGTCCAGATATAGCAGCATGGTTTCAAAGTTCTTGTGTCCCAAACAGCACTCCATCATCCTCTGGAACGTCCCCGGGGCGTTACACAATCCGAAGGGCATGTAGTTGAACTCGCAGAGACCCATCGGCGTCGTGAAGGCTGTCTTTTCCTTGTCCGCCTCTGCCACGGGAACCTGCCAGTACCCACTGGTGAGATCTAAGGTAGAGAAGTAATTAGCAGACTTTAACACAGCCAAGGACTCCTCTATCCTAGGCAGGGGGTATGCGTCCTTATGTGTAATGCGGTTTAATTGCCTATAATCCACACACATCCTCATGGTGCCATCTTTCTTCCTAACGAGGACTAATGGAGCTGCCCAGGGGCTTCAGCTGTCTCTCACTACCCCAGCCTCCTTCATCTCTCGCAACATGTCCTTGGCACACTGATAATGAGCTGGGGGTACAGGACGGTATCTTTCTTTTACGGGTGGGTGATCTCCTGTGGGGATGTGATGTTGAATCCCTTTTACCCGCCCGAAATCAAAGGGGTGTTTGCTGAATACCCGCTCATACTCGTGAACCACCCTGTAGGCCCCCTGTATCTGGTGAGATAGAGTAGAATCAGTGCCCACATGTAATTCTTGACACCAATCTTTTGATTGCTCTGCAGAGCCGTTGTCCTCCGCCGACTTGGACGGAGCCAAGGGCCCAAGTGTCTGTATCATGCTATTATTAACAGTAAACAGCTTGGCAAGTGTGACATATTTGGTTAGGTGGACTTCTTCCTCCCCACACCCCACAGTTAAGGACACGTACTGGCACCCTCCCCTAGCAGATGTCAACCACCCCTCTGGCTGTCAGGAGGGTAGGCCTATTATCCGAATACTCGGGTTCTACCAGGGCCTGATAGTCTTTACCCCCGAGGCCTATGGCTGCCCGACACCATATTAACATTTCACTCCTGGGGGGTATTGCAATGGGGTTCGAATCACTCACTGTGACCCGGCCAATTTCACCACCAGTCAGCTCCACCTGCTGTCTTCGCATTAGGGCTCTGATTTCTTTCTACAAGGCACGTTGTTCACTGTAACCAGCTGTCTCTGCTACTTGCTGCAACAAGACAATAACTTCAGCAAGACAATTTTCTATGACATTAGTACCGATGGTCATCATGGGGTTACATTCGCGCCGGTCAATATCAACAATGACAATTCCCTGGGCCTCCAATTCTACCCGCCCCACCTTAATAGTGACCTCTTTATACCCCACTTGCGGCAGCGGCTGGCCATTACTAGCTATTATGGTAAAATCATCATCGGGGGCACGGGTAATGTCGGTGTCCTCCCAATAACGTCTATTAAGAATGTAGGGCATAGTGTCACCTGGGAACCGGTGTCCAGCAAAGCGTTCATGGGGATACCGTCGATCACGATGGGGAGAACTGGTCGCCGCCGATGTATTTGGCTCTCCAATTTTGCGGGCCTGGGCGTTCTACTCCTGAGGGTCGGCCCTTGGCCCCAGGGGTTGCCCGTTTAACTGACAGTACCTTGCAAGATGGCCTACCTGGTGGCAGCGGCGGCAGATAGGTCGTCCATCCTGATGAAAGCGATCGTCGTCTCTGCCTCTGGTCGATGGAACTCTCCTTGGTCGCTGCCAGGGGACATCTTCCGGTCTGGAAGCCAGCTGGATCTTCTCCTTGGGGGCCTCCTGTAGGGACTGGACGGTCCGGGCTAGGGCAGCAACGCTCCTGGTCAGTTCCTGTACCTGGAGGCGCAGTCTTGCAGGGGAGTCGTCTTCCAGGATCTGGGCATCGGCCTCGGCGGAGACGGGTGCGTCCGCTGCCACCTCCTGGTATTACGTGAGGGCTTGACGCCTGGGAAGTGTGGCGCGGCTGGGCTGTCGCTCTGGTAGTGCCTGGATGGCTTTATCTTTGAATTGCGCAAAAGTCAGGTCTGGATTCTGCATGGCCAGGATGTGTAGCTGGGCCCTTTGGTTACTGCACAGGAGCCCCTCGATGAACCGCTCCTTCAGGAGTTTATCTTCATCTTGCATGCTGTTTGGGTCACTTTGCTTGATGGCCCGCAGCGCCTCCTGAAGATTAAGGGCATAGTCCCGTAAGCTATCCTGCGGCCTCTGCTTGCACCCATAGAACGTCAATTTAATTTCCGTGGCGGTGCAGGTGTCAAAGGTGGTTTTAAGCTTTGCAAATACCTGTTGCGCAGTTTTCTTGTCTGCAACGGGCCAGGACTTCACTTCCCTCAATGCCGCTCCAAAGAGTTGGCCGGTTATCATATGAACTTTCTGAGGCTCCGTCAAGGGATAAAACTCGAGCAGGCTACAAATCCCCTCTTTAAAGTCAGTTAACGTATGAGCTTCTCTGGAGTATCGCGGGAGCCAGGTGGCTCCTGGTAGGTACGGCATAGAGAAGGGCATTATAGCTGTTGTAGCAGCAGCAGCATCCGGCTGGTTGATGGGAGCGGCAAGCCCCGCGGCATCCGGCGATGATACCAGACCCGTGGCTGCGTCTACCACGGAATCTGGAAGTGCTCCTGAGTCTGCAGCTGTGGTTGCCACCTCCGCTCCTCCGGGATCCGACATGGCCGTTCTTCCCCCCTTGCTAACCTGCCGGGGTCGGGGTTCTCCTTCCGGGATCGGCGCCGGGGTCGGGGCTCTTCTTCCGGGATCGGCACCTTACCGCGTCTTCCGCTCCGCGCTCTTTTCCAGCCGGCTTCACCCACGAAGCTATGGCTCCTCCCCTCGCGCTCCACACGGCACGGCAATGGTGGATTTTTGGCGGCAAATTGCGATTCACAGTCTTTGCAATAAGTCACAGTTTAATCACAGTTCCAAGGCACACTTGACCTGATTCTTCAGGCTTAAGTACATCCTGTTCGTGACGCCAAGTTGGAACGCCCCCAGACACAGGGCCATGGGGTACTCGATCAGGGGTTGTCACGGTGGCTAGACCCGGTCCATGACCCTGCTAAGGGGCGTCCACTGAAAGGTGATGGTGCGTGGTGCAATGTGCGAGGAATAACGAGGACACAGAGTTGTAGTCTCTTTACCTTTTTACTGAAGGCTTCGGGGTCCGCAGTCCAGAGCACTTCTAACGGGGCTGGCTGAGACCGGCCGGTCCAATGGCACATCCAGAGTTTCCTTTGCAGGTGGGAATTAGTGTCTACCTTCTAGCACCTGTGTGTTGTAGTCCTTCCCTGCTGAGCACCACGGGATAATCCTCACAACTGTCGTATCTGTTCCTTCTCTCTCTCCGTCCCCCAGATTATATGGCTAGGACGCACCTTTATGACAGGTAGGCCTAGAGTTATTCTGGGACCCTAGCGACGCCCCTCTCCCACGATTGCCTCCTATGTCTTCTTAGGTGATGTATGGTAGACAGCCAACCTGTAATTAACTGTCCTGCCGCTGTTTGAAGTAATGCGTGGAGTCTTTTACTTCCTCGGTGCTCCGGCCACCGGCTACGCGCCATAGAAGGATGTTGCCAATCTCGGGGCACGACTCCTTCTGGTTCTATCTCCTTCGTACTATGATCCCACTTCTCACTTCTCCACAATATCCTTCTCTTCATGTCCTTACCGGTAATATGGAGAATGTTCAGCACAGCCGAAGGAAGGAGGTGCACGGTGATAGGTTCCCAAGCCTCAATATATAGATAATAAGTGACTGGCACACTCTGGACGTGTTGTGATGCAAAATCGGGGTTTATTATACATACAGTAACACAAATGTTTTGGTCGTAACTGGACCTTCATCAGTGTGCTAGATAACTAGTATGTTGAAGGAGCCCCGAGGTGAGAACTAAATTGCATCAGAAAAAAGGCCTGGAGCTATATGGAATTCAGGTGATAGTAGCAGTCCATGGACACAGGGGAGTATGGCCCAGATGGCACTATCAGAAGAAAGCCTGAAGATATATAGATCCCAGCATGTGGAAACAATCTGCAGATGCAGGGTAGTGTGTCACAGGTGACGCTATCCGCCCAGTAAATATGCCACGCGGAGTCACCGCTGTTGTGGGCTAAGAGGGAAGTATGCGCTGTCAGCGGGTGATACCGCTGACAGCGCATACTTCCCTCTTAGCCCACAACAGCGGTGACCCCCAAGTGTTTGACTACAGTTTATGACGCAGAGCCGTGAAAATAAAAAAAGAAAATTTTTCCACAAAAATTTAACTTTAGCCCCCAGTTTTGTATTTTCCCAAAAGTTGTTATGCAATTTGTACGCTCATCATAACCCATATGTGGGGGGGGAACCACCGTTTGGGTGCATGGCAGAGCTCGGAAGGGAAGGAGCACCATTTTACTTTTTCAATACAGAATTGGCTGGAATTGAGATCGGACGCCATGTCGCGTTTGGAGAGCCCTGATGTGCCTAAACAGTGGAAACCCCCAATTCTAACTGAAACCCTAACCCTGACACACCCCTAACCCTAATCCCAACCATAAATGTAATCCAAACCCTAGCCCCAACCCTAACCCTACCCCTAACCCTAGCCCTTACCCTACCCATAACCCTAGCCCTAACCCTAATGGGAAAATGGAAATAAATACATTTTTTTAATTTTTTTATTTTTCCCTAACTAAGGTGGTGCTGAAGGGGGGTTTGATTTACTTTTATAGCGGGGTTTTTAGCGGATTTTTATGACTGGCAGCCGTTACACACTAAAAGACGCTTTTTATTGCAAAAAATATTTTTTTGCGTTACCATATTTTGAGAGCTATAATTTTTCCATATTTTGGCCCATAGAGTCATGTGAGGTCTTGTTTTTTGCGGGACGAGTTGACGTTTTTATTGGTAACATTTTCGGGCACGTGACATTTTTTGATCGCTTTTTATTCCGATTTTTATGAGGCAGTATCCACTAGGTTGGATCCCAGGGACCAAAAGATCAAGTTTTTTCAGGGGCCTGCAGGCCAACACATCAATAGCCCAACAGTTCATGGGCATGACCCAACTCCTTCCACCTGGTTGGGACATCGGGTCCTCCTTGCCCCCTTCCCCCAAACATTGGTCCTTGTAGGAAGGACACAGCCCATGTGGGGCAGGGTCCATAGTCACCACACGTCAGTCCAAAGTACAGGGTTACAGTCCCATCAATGTATTTCTACCCCATTGGCTTGAATCCAGTCCCATGCTGAGGGTGTAGGACCCTCTAGCAGCTGCAGTATCTCTGCAATCCAGCAGGGCGATGTCCAACGAGCTCAACAAACTGCTAAGGTAAGGGAAACAACAACTCTGACCATTTGTGGCCATCAGTATAGAAGAGCCTCAGATACGAAGGTCCTTAGGAACCTCTAACTGCTCCTTGTGTCGGGTGCAACGAGCACCACACGTCCTCCTCCATCTCCTTCTGTATCCTCTCTCTCTTTCCTCAGGCCCATGTCTTTCTGGATCCAGTCCCCTGCACATAAATGTCCGAATTTGCACCTTGCGACACATACGCAACTGTAGGATTAGCAGGCACTCCTGGCAGCCCCGCTAATACTTCACTCTTAACTCCCAACTCTTCTGTGGAGCTGCAGGAACTTGGGACCACTGCCCTGGCCCCTTCCTTTGTATGATCCTCCAGACCTGTGGACCCCAGGACCCTCGGGAAGAACACTTTCGTTTGAGTGGGCGTGGTTCCATTCTTACCCTGGAGATGACCATTAGTATCCACCTTCGTGGACCATCCTCCCCATCCTCCTGCAGACTCAGACCATGGGTTGCAATGGTGCAGCACCAGATGGAAATGGCATTGATGTATACCGTATGCCTTGTTCACCCTTCTTCAAGGAACTCGTACCCACGGTTGCGGTCGAACACAGGGCCATCCACTTCATCAGCTTTTGAGGCAGGTCCTCACCTTGGGGTTTCTCATGACTCTGTGTCCTATCCAAGGACACTTGTACGGAAGGCCACTCTGTCTCATCGGTTACTTCAGGATCTCACTATCTCTGTGCTTAAGTCTCCTTTCCTTTTGTGAATCACCCCAACAGCAGCACTGGTCTCTTCACTCTCCAAATGTTATCTATCAATAGGAAGTAGTCTCTTTTCCTAAAACCAACCCCCTCCCACTATGGGCTAGTCCCAAATATGAACTCTTTTACCCTACTGTATGTATCTCTATGTTACCCATCTTATACTATGTCCTACACTGTACATTATAACATACACTTTACAGGTGCTTTATATTCCGATATTTAAAAAAAGATGGACTACATTATACAACTTACACAATACAACATGATTGGTGACTTCAGGGGTAGGAACATGACAGTCATTGGGTCCACCACCCTTATATAAAGTCCACTGTTCTCCTGAATCCAACAATGTTTTTCTTTTGTTCCTGCACCTCTCCATTCCTGAGATACGGAACTTTCTTCATTTTATATCAACCCAATATTTTTAGCCAAGTGGTCATGATCCTATATTCTTTGAGGTTACATAATAATCTTTATTTTTAATAATAATCTTTATTTTTATATAGCGCTAACATATTCCGCAGCGCTTTACACACATTATCATCACTGTCCCCGATGGGGCTCACAATCTAAATTCCCTATCAGTATGTCTTTGGAATGTGGGAGGAAACCGGAGTACCTGGAGGAAACCCACGCAAACACGGAGAGAACATACAAACTCTTTGCAGATGTTGTCCTGAGTGGGATTAGAACCCAGGACCCCAGTGCTGCAAGGCTGCAGTGCTAACCACTGCGCCACCGTGCTGCCCCCACATCCTCAAGGACCACTCCCAGTTGGCTAAGAAGATTAGATTTGGTATATAGGGAAAATGGGGCCATATCTGAAAAACAGGAGCAAGAAGAAAAGAAAAATGTTGCCGGATTCAGAAGAGCAGCGGCCTTTTACTCCAAGTAAAACATATGTATTTATGGAAAGTAACAGGTCTTCTTTATAGGGGCATCCTACCAAAACTTATGGCAAGCTAAATAATTCTGGTGGGGATCTGCATCCTACAATTCCTTACAAAGCAGGGGAATCCCAACTGCCCTGATCAAGACATGGAGGCCTTCTATGATATGTTACCAGTCTAGACATGAGTAGAGGGTAGCATTTAAGAAGTCAGTTGTGGCTGCTTCTGTGTATCCCACAAGAAGGTCCTATAGCACTGAGCAAAATGGAACCGTTTCCTGTTTTTCCAGAGCCTGCTGTTTCTTTCTGTCTTATTGCCTTTTCTACATAGGTTCCAATCCATTGGCAAATGGGTGAAGCTAACTAACACTAGGCCCCTATTCTCCAAGGGCCATAGATGAGCTGCCTCTGGGATATGCATGCTCTTGGGCACTATAAAAGGACTTTTAAGCCTCGCCCCAGTTTTACCGTATTTTTCGGACTATAAGACGCACCGGACCATAAGACGTACCCCAAATTTGGGGTGAAAATTGCAGAAAAAAAGATTTTTTATAAGATGGGGGTCCGTCTTATTGTCCGAATTTACCTGGCGGTGGCAGAGCAGGGTCACAGGAGGCAAGGTGTCGGCAGAGATGGGGTGATGCTGGGATGAGGAGGTGCTGGGATGAGGAGGTGCTGGGATGAGGAGGTGCAGATTCGCAGCAGATGTCAACCACCCCTCTGGCTGTCAGGAGGGTAGGCCTATTATCCGAATACTCGGGTTCTACCATGGCCTGATAGTCTTTACCCCCGAGGCCTATGGCTGCCCGACACCATATTAACATTTCACTCCTGGGGGGTATTGCAATGGGGTTCGAATCACTCACTGTGACCCGGCCAATTTCACCACCAGTCAGCTCCACCTGCTGTCTTCGCATTAGGGCTCTGATTTCTTTCTACAAGGCACGTTGTTCACTGTAACCAGCTGTCTCTGCTACTTGCTACAACAAGACAATAACTTCAGCAAGACAATTTTCTATGACATTAGTACCGATGGTCATCATGGGGTTACATTCGCGACGGTCAATATCAACAATGACAATTCCCTGGGCCTCCAATTCTACCCGCCCCACCTTAATAGTGACCTCTTTATACCCCACTTGCGGCAGCGGCTGGCCATTACTAGCTATTATGGTAAAATCATCATCGGGGGCACGGGTAATGTCGGTGTCCTCCCAATAACGTCTATAAAGAATGTAGGGCATAGTGTCACCTGGGAACCGGTGTCCAGCAAAGCGTTCATGGGGATACCGTCGATCACGATGGGGAGAACTGGTCGCCCCCGATGTATTTGGCTCTCCAATTTTGCGGGCCTGGGCGTTCTAATCCTGAGGGTCGGCCCTTGGCCCCAGGGGTTGCCCGTTTAACTGACAGTACCTTGCAAGATGGCCTACCTGGTGGCAGCGGCGGCAGATAGGTCGTCCATCCTGATGAAAGCGATCGTCGTCTCTGCCTCTGGTCGATGGAACTCTCTTTGGTCGCTGCCAGGGGACATCTTCCGGTCTGGAAGCCAGCTGGATCTTCTCCTTGGGGGCCTCCTGTAGGGACTGGACGGTCCGGGATAGGGCAGCAACGCTCCTGGTCAGTTTCTGTACCTGGAGGCGCAGTCTTGTAGGGGAGTCGTCTTCCAGGATCTGGGCATCGGCCTCGGCGGAGACGGGTGCGTCCGCTGCCACCTCCTGGTGGTACGTGAGGGCTTGACGCCTGGGAAGTGTGGCGCGGCTGGGCTGTCGCTCTGGTAGTGCCTGGATGGCTTTATCTTTGAATTGCGCAAAAGTCAGGTCTGGATTCTGCATGGCCAGGATGTGTAGCTGGGCCCTTTGGTTACTACACAGGAGCCCCTCGATGAACCGCTCCTTCAGGAGTTTATCTTCATCTTGCATGCTGTTTGGGTCACTTTGCTTGATGGCCCGCAGCGCCTCCTGAAGATTAAGGGCATAGTCCCGTAAGCTATCCTGCGGCCTCTGCTTGCACCCATAGAACGTCAATTTAATTTCCGTGGCGGTGCAGGTGTCAAAGGTGGTTTTAAGCTTTGCAAATACCTGTTGCGCAGTTTTCTTGTCTGCAACGGGCCAGGACTTCACTTCCCTCAATGCCGCTCCAAAGAGTTGGCCGGTTATCATATGAACTTTCTGAGGCTCCGTCAAGGGATAAAACTCGAGCAGGCTACAAATCCCCTCTTTAAAGTCAGTTAACGTATGAGCTTCTCTGGAGTATCGCGGGAGCCAGGTGGCTCCTGGTAGGTACGGCATAGAGAAGGGCATTATAGCTGTTGTAGCAGCAGCAGCATCCGGCTGGTTGATGGGAGCGGCAAGCCCCGCGGCATCCGGCGATGATACCAGACCCGTGGCTGCGTCTACCACGGAATCTGGAAGTGCTCCTGAGTCTGCAGCTGTGGTTGCCACCTCCGCTCCTCCGGGATCCGACATGGCCGTTCTTCCCCCCTTGCTAACCTGCCGGGGTCGGGGTTCTCCTTCCGGGATCGGCGCCGGGGTCGGGGCTCTTCTTCCGGGATCGGCACCTTACCGCGTCTTCCGCTCCGCGCTCTTTTCCAGCCGGCTTCACCCACGAAGCTATGGCTCCTCCCCTCGCGCTCCACACGGCACGGCAATGGTGGATTTTTGGCGGCAAATTGCGATTCACAGTCTTTGCAATAAGTCACAGTTTAATCACAGTTCCAAGGCACACTTGACCTGATTCTTCAGGCTTAAGTACATCCTGTTCGTGACGCCAAGTTGGAACGCCCCCAGACACAGGGCCATGGGGTACTCGATCAGGGGTTGTCACGGTGGCTAGACCCGGTCCATGACCCTGCTAAGGGGCGTCCACTGAAAGGTGATGGTGCGTGGTGCAATGTGCGAGGAATAACGAGGACACAGGGTTGTAGTCTCTTTACCTTTTTACTGAAGGCTTCGGGGTCCGCAGTCCAGAGCACTGCTAACGGGGCTGGCTGAGACCGGCCGGTCCAATGGCACATCCAGAGTTTCCTTTGCAGGTGGGAATTAGTGTCTACCTTCTAGCACCTGTGTGTTGTAGTCCTTCCCTGCTGAGCACCACGGGATAATCCTCACAACTGTCGTATCTGTTCCTTCTCTCTCTCCGTCCCCCAGATTATATGGCTAGGACGCACCTTTATGACAGGTAGGCCTAGAGTTATTCTGGGACCCTAGCGACGCCCCTCTCCCACGATTGCCTCCTATGTCTTCTTAGGTGATGTATGGTAGACAGCCAACCTGTAATTAACTGTCCTGCCGCTGTTTGAAGTAATGCGTGGAGTCTTTTACTTCCTCGGTGCTCCGGCCACCGGCTACGCGCCATAGAAGGATGTTGCCAATCTCGGGGCACGACTCCTTCTGGTTCTATCTCCTTCGTACTATGATCCCACTTCTCACTTCTCCACAATATCCTTCTCTTCATGTCCTTACCGGTAATATAGAGAATGTTCAGCACAGCCGAAGGAAGGAGGTGCACGGTGATAGGTTCCCAAGCCTCAATATATAGATAATAAGTGACTGGCACACTCTGGACGTGTTGTGATGCAAAATCGGGGTTTATTATACATACAGTAACACAAATGTTTTGGTCGTAACTGGACCTTCATCAGTGTGCTAGATAACTAGTATGTTGAAGGAGCCCCGAGGTGAGAACTAAATTGCATCAGAAAAAAGGCCTGGAGCTATATGGAATTCAGGTGATAGTAGCAGTCCATGGACACAGGGGAGTATGGCCCAGATGGCACTATCAGAAGAAAGCCTGAAGATATATAGATCCCAGCATGTGGAAACAATCTGCAGATGCAGGGTAGTGTGTCACAGGTGACGCTATCCGCCCAGTAAATATGCCACGCGGAGTCACCGCTGTTGTGGGCTAAGAGGGAAGTATGCGCTGTCAGCGGGTGATACCGCTGACAGCGCATACTTCCCTCTTAGCCCACAACAGCGGTGACCCCCAAGTGTTTGACTACAGTTTATGACGCAGAGCCGTGAAAATAAAAAAAGAAAATTTTTCCACAAAAATTTAACTTTAGCCCCCAGTTTTGTATTTTCCCAAAAGTTGTTATGCAATTTGTACGCTCATCATAACCCATATGTGGGGGGGGAACCACCGTTTGGGTGCATGGCAGAGCTCGGAAGGGAAGGAGCACCATTTTACTTTTTCAATACAGAATTGGCTGGAATTGAGATCGGACGCCATGTCGCGTTTGGAGAGCCCTGATGTGCCTAAACAGTGGAAACCCCCAATTCTAACTGAAACCCTAACCCTGACACACCCCTAACCCTAATCCCAACCATAAATGTAATCCAAACCCTAGCCCCAACCCTAACCCTACCCCTAACCCTAGCCCTTACCCTACCCATAACCCTAGCCCTAACCCTAATGGGAAAATGGAAATAAATACATTTTTTTAATTTTTTTATTTTTCCCTAACTAAGGTGGTGCTGAAGGGGGGTTTGATTTACTTTTATAGCGGGGTTTTTAGCGGATTTTTATGACTGGCAGCCGTTACACACTAAAAGACGCTTTTTATTGCAAAAAATATTTTTTTGCGTTACCATATTTTGAGAGCTATAATTTTTCCATATTTTGGCCCACAGAGTCATGTGAGGTCTTGTTTTTTGCGGGACGAGTTGACGTTTTTATTGGTAACATTTTCGGGCACGTGACATTTTTTGATCGCTTTTTATTCCGATTTTTATGAGGCAGTATCCACTAGGTTGGATCCCAGGGACCAAAAGATCAAGTTTTTTCAGGGGCCTGCAGGCCAACACATCAATAGCCCAACAGTTCATGGGCATGACCCAACTCCTTCCACCTGGTTGGGACATCGGGTCCTCCTTGCCCCCTTCCCCCAAACATTGGTCCTTGTAGGAAGGACACAGCCCATGTGGGGCAGGGTCGATAGTCACCACACGTCAGTCCAAAGTACAGGGTTACAGTCCCATCAATGTATTTCTACCCCATTGGCTGGAATCCAGTCCCATGCTGAGGGTGTAGGACCCTCTAGCAGCTGCAGTATCTCTGCAATCCAGCAGGGCGATGTCCAACGAGCTCAACAAACTGCTAAGGTAAGGGAAACAACAACTCTGACCATTTGTGGCCATCAGTATAGAAGAGCCTCAGATACGAAGGTCCTTAGGAACCTCTAACTGCTCCTTGTGTCGGGTGCAACGAGCACCACACGTCCTCCTCCATCTCCTTCTGTATCCTCTCTCTCTTTCCTCAGGCCCATGTCTTTCTGGATCCAGTCCCCTGCACATAAATGTCCGAATTTGCACCTTGCGACACATACGCAACTGTAGGATTAGCAGGCACTCCTGGCAGCCCCGCTGATACTTCACTCTTAACTCCCAACTCTTCTGTGGAGCTGCAGGAACTTGGGACCACTGCCCTGGCCCCTTCCTTTGTATGATCCTCCAGACCTGTGGACCCCAGGACCCTCGGGAAGAACACTTTCGTTTGAGTGGGCGTGGTTCCATTCTTACCCTGGAGATGACCATTAGTATCCACCTTCGTGGACCATCCTCCCCATCCTCCTGCAGACTCAGACCATGGGTTGCAATGGTGCAGCACCAGATGGAAATGGCATTGATGTATACCGTATGCCTTGTTCACCCTTCTTCAAGGAACTCGTTCCCCCGGTTGCGGTCGAACACAGGGCCATCCACTTCATCAGCTTTCGAGGCAGGTCCTCACCTTGGGGTTTCTCATGACTCTGTGTCCTATCCAAGGACACTTTTACGGAAGGCCACTCTGTCTCATCGGTTACTTCAGGATCTCACTATCTCTGTGCTTAAGTCTCCTTTCCTTTTGTGAATCACCCCAACAGCAGCACTGGTCTCTTCACTCTCCAAATGTTATCTATCAATAGGAAGTAGTCTCTTTTCCTAAAACCAACCCCCTCCCACTGTGGGCTAGTCCCAAACATGAACTCTCTTACCCTACTGTATGTATCTCTATGTTACCCATCTTATACTATGTCCTACACTGTACATTATAACATACACTTTACAGGTGCTTTATATTCCGATATTTAAAAAAAGATGGACTACATTATACAACTTACACAATACAACATGATTGGTGACTTCAGGGGTAGGAACATGACAGTCATTGGGTCCACCACCCTTATATAAAGTCCACTGTTCTCCTGAATCCAACAATGTTTTTCTTTTGTTCCTGCACCTCTCCATTCCTGAGATACGGAACTTTCTTCCTTCTATATCAACCCAATATTTTTAGCCAAGTGGTCATGATCCTATATTCTTTGAGGTTACATAATAATCTTTATTTTTATATAGCGCTAACATATTCCGCAGCGCTTTACACACATTATCATCACTGTCCCCGATGGGGCTCACAATCTAAATTCCCTATCAGTATGTCTTTGGAATGTGGGAGGAAACCGGAGTACCCGGAGGAAACCCACGCAAACACGGAGAGAACATACAAACTCTTTGCAGATGTTGTCCTGAGTGGGATTAGAACCCAGGACCCCAGTGCTGCAAGGATGCAGTGCTAACCACTGCGCCACCGTGCTGCCCCACATCCTCAAGGACCACTCCCAGTTGGCTAAGAAGATTAGATTTGGTATATAGGGAAAATGGGGCCATATCTGAAAAACAGGAGCAAGAAGAAAAGAAAAATGTTGCCGGATTCAGAAGAGCAGCGGCCTTTTACTCCAAGTAAAACATATGTATTTATGGAAAGTAACAGGTCTTCTTTATAGGGGCATCCTACCAAAACTTATGGCAAGCTAAATAATTCTGGTGGGGATCTGCATCCTACAATTCCTTACAAAGCAGGGGAATCCCAACTGCCCTGATCAAGACATGGAGGCCTTCTATGATATGTTACCAGTCTAGACATGAGTAGAGGGTAGCATTCAAGAAGTCAGTTGTGGCTGGTTCTGTGTATCCCACAAGAAGGTCCTATAGCACTGAGCAAAATGGAACAGTTTCCTGTTTTTCCAGAGCCTGCTGTTTCTTTCTGTCTTATTGCCTTTTCTACATAGGTTCCAATCCATTGGCAAATGGGTGAAGCTAACTAACACTAGGCCCCTATTCTCCAAGGGCCATAGATGAGCTGCCTCTGGGATATGCATGCTCTTGGGCACTATAAAAGGACTTTTAAGCCTCGCCCCAGTTTTACATAGGAGCACTCCTGCCCATCTATCATCATTAGTGTTTAGGAAAAAGATACTTTTTAAGCCCTCACCCAAGTTTTTACTGTGAACATTACCATCCAACTGTCAACATTAGTGTTAGGGAGAAAAAGAACTTTTAGGCCATGTTCACACTATGCGGTTTTTACTGCGGAACCGCGGCGATTTTGCCGCTGCGGGTCCGCAGCTGTTTTCCATGCAGGGTACAGTACAATGTTACCCTATGGAAAACAGAAACCGCAGTGCACATGATGCGGAAAAACCCGAAAAAAACCGCGCTGAATTGCTGCGGAAAAAAAGAAGGACCATGTCACTTCTTTGTGCAGAATCGCAGCGATTCTGCACCCATAGAAGTGCATTGATCCGCTTACTTCCCGCATGGGGCTGTGCCCACCATGCGGGAAGTAATGCGGATAATGTGCGGGTTATACCCGGGGTGGAGGAGAGGAGACTCTCCTCCAGGCCTCGGGAACCATATTTGTGGTAAAAAAAAAAAGAATTAAAATAAAAAATAATGTTATACTCACCTCTGAAGTCTCAGCGCTGCACGCGGCCGTCCGGTCTCAGGTATGCTATGCGACCAGGACCTTCGGTGACGTCGCGGTCACATGACCGTGACGTCACCGAAGGTCCTGGTCGCACAGCATCTTTGGAACCGGACCGCCGCCTGCAGCGCCGAGGAGATCGGGACGTCAGAGGGTGAGTATACCATGATTTTATTATTTTTAACACTACTATTGATGCTGCATATTGCTGCATATGCAGCATCAATAGTAGGGGTAAAATCCCGCAGCGGAACCCGCAGGACAAACCGCGATAAATCTGCAAAAATAACCGCAGCGGTTTTGCCCTGCAGATTTATCAAATCCGCTGCGGGAGAACCCGCAGGACAGAACGCATAGTGTGAACATGGCCTTAAGCTCCACCCAAGCCACACTTGGGAATACCCCTACCCAACTACCAACATCAGTATTTGGGAAAAGTAACTTAAGCTTCACTTCAATCCCATCTGGAAACACCCATCTATCTAGGGGGCAGCACGGTGGCTCAGTGGTCAGCACTGCAGCTTTGCAGCGCTGGGGTCCTGGGTTCTAATCCCACCTTGGACAACATCTGCAAGGAGTTTGTATGTTCTCTCCGTGCTTGCGTGGGTTTCCTCCAGGTTCTTCTGATTCGTCCCAAAGACATACTGATAGGGAATTTAGAT
This sequence comes from Ranitomeya imitator, assembly GCF_032444005.1. Lineage (NCBI taxonomy): Eukaryota > Metazoa > Chordata > Amphibia > Anura > Dendrobatidae > Ranitomeya > Ranitomeya imitator. The sequence goes on along the minus strand of NC_091282.1, from coordinate 654,891,807 downwards.
TGTGAGGCCCATCAGGGACAGCGATGATAATGTGTGCAAAAAACTGTAAAGCGCTGCGGAATATGTTAGCGCTGTATAAAACAAATAAAGATTATTATTATCTATATTTATGTCTTGGAAAAATGGGCTTTTTAGGCTTTGTCCCATTCTTCACATTACTTCAGGCATAACAAAAAGGCCTAGAAACCCAGAGTATATTTTTCAACCGCATGTGCGGCCATCTCCAGTCAATATTTCTACATCATCCGTAAAAATTACCAATGTTAGGAGTAAATAAATAATTTAACATGTGGTATGGGAACATCCACAGCCAATGTGGTCACTAAAAATACAAAAATACCCTTATATATAAATACTCAAAATTGTTATAAAGTGACAAGTGCCATTATTAATACATATAAGGTTAAATAAACTAACAATAAATGTCTACATTATTATAACAAAGAGCCTCAGTAAAGCATGAAGCAATAAATGCAGACAGGTATATCTTATCATTAGGAGTGTAATCAATAAGGTCTAAAGGGCTGTGTTTAACCCCTTCACGACATGCGCCGTACTAGTACTGCGCATGCCGTGTCACCCCCTTTGATGTGGGCTCCGGCGGTGAGCCCACATCAAAGTCGCGACATGTCAGCTGTTTTGTACAGCTGACATGTGCGCGCAATAGCGGCGGGTGAAATCGCTATTCACCCGCCGCTATTAACCTATTAAATGCCGCTGTCAAACACAGACAGCGGCATTTAACTACCGCATCCGGCCGGGCGGCCAGAAATGACGTCATCGCCGACCCCCGTCACATGATCGGGGGTCGGCGATGCATCAGGAAGGTACTTGAGACCTCTATGGTTACTGATGCAGGCCTGCTGTGAGCGCCCCCCTGTGGTCGGCGCTCACAGCACACCTGCATTTCAGCTACATAGCGGCGATCTGATGATCGCTGCTATGTAGCAGAGCCGATCAGGCTATGCCAGCTTCTAGCCTCCCATGGAGGCTATTGAAGCATGGCACAAGTAAAAAAAAAATGTTTTTAAAAATATGAAAAAAATATAAAAAATATGAAAGTTTAAATCACCCCCCTTTCGCCCCATCCTAAATAAAACAATAAAAAAAAATCAAACATACACATATTTGGTATCGCCGTGTTCAGAATCGCCCGATCTATCAATTAAAAAAAAGCATTAACCTGATCGCTAAACGGCGTAGCGAGAAAAAAATCCGAAACGAATTACGTTTTTTTGGTTGCCGCAACATTGCATTAAAATGCAATAACGGGCGATCAAAAGAACGTATCTGCGCAAAAATGGTATCATTAAAAACATCAGCTCGGCACGCAAAAAATAAGCCCTCATCCGACCCCAGATCACGAAAAATGGAGACGCTAACGGGTATCGGAAAATGGCACTTTGTTTTTTGTTTTTTTTTAGCAAAGTTTGGAATTTTTTTTCACCACTTAGATAAAAAATAACCTAGTCATGTTAGGTGTCTATGAACTCATAATGACCTAGAGAATCATAATGGCAGGTTAGTTTTAGCATTTAGTGAACCTAGCAAAAAAGCCAAACAAAAAACAAGTGTGGGATTGCACTTTATTTGCAATTTCACCGCACTTGGAATTTTTTTCCCGTTTTCTAGCAAAAGACATGGTAAAACCAATGGTGTCGTTCAAAAGTACAACTTGTCCCGCAAAAAATAAGCCCTCACATGGCCAAATTGACGGAAAAATAAAAAAGTTATGGCTCAGGGAAGTGAAAAACGAAAACGCAAAAATGAAAAAGGGCCGCGACTTGAAGGGGTTAAGGAAGAAATACAAAAAAGTGGAAACACTTACATTTTATTGTGGGGTTTGAGTAATGTCCCCGCCGCCCCAATGCACGTTTTGTCTTTTCTTCATGGGGGCCTTCCAAATAAGTATAGGTTAACTTGTGTTTAAATTGTCCCAGTCTTTCCTGGGAAACTCCCAGCCCAACTATCAACATTAGTAATTCGGAAAAAGCAACTTTTAATCTCCGCCCCAGTTCTACACAGGAACACCACTGCCCAACTACAAACATTACTAATTGGGCAAAAAAGGATTTTTACTCTCCACCCCAGTTATACCCAGGAACTCCCCTGTTCAATTACCAACATTACTAATTGGGGAAAAAGGATTTTTACGCTCAGCCCTAGTTCTGCACAGGAACACCACTGCCCAACTACCAACATTCCTAATTGGGGGAAAAGGATTTTTACACTCAGCCCCAGTTCTGCCCAGGAACACCACTGCCCAGCTACCAACATTACTAATTGGGGAAAAAAGGATTTTTACACTCAGCCCCAGTTCTGCACAGGAACTCCACTGCCCAGCTACCAACATTACTAATTGGGGAAAAAAGGATTTTTACGCTCAGCTCCAGTTCTGCCCAGGAACACCACTGCCCAGCTACCAACATTACTAATTGGGGAAAAAAGGATTTTTACGCTCAGCTCCAGTTCTGCCCAGGAACACCACTGCCCAGCTACCAACATTACTAATTGGGGAAACTGGCATTTTTACGCTCAGCCCCAGTTCTACCCAGGAACTCCCCTGCACAACTACCAACGTTTCTAATTGGGAAAAGAGATTTTTACGCTCTGCCCCAGTTCTGCCCAGGAATACCACTGCCCAACTATCAATATTTCTAATTGGGGAAAAAAGGATTTTTACGCTCAACCCTAGTTCTGCACAGGAACACCACTGCCCAACTACCAACATTACTAATTGGGGAAAAAAGGATTTTTACACTCAGCCCCAGTTCTGCACAGGAACACCACTGCCCAGCTACCAACATTACTAATTGGGGAAACAGGGAGTATTTGTCACGATCAGCTGCAGCCGCAGATGCGGCCCAGCCCATAGACGCCCCCAAGCCAACCAACCTCAGAAGGCGTGGGGCGTGTGTCCCCCGGGGATGAAATATGGACCCTTTAAACTGCAGAGGGGGACCCGGGCCTACCCGAACTAGGGGAGGGCAGCGACCGGGGTTCTGAGGCAGCTGAGCATATGGACAAGGAAAGAGACACGTAGGACGTGATTACACCGATACTTCAGGTATAGAGAAAGTAAAGTTTACTAAAGTAAAGTCACACAGAACATAAACAAAACATGACGATGTCAGGCTCCCGATTCCACACCTCAGAAGGGTACCACCCAGTGGACCCCAAGGCACCAACGGATCACTGAGGCACAGATAGGCGGGACATCAGGACCCAGGCAGGACATCAGGGTACATGAGGACATCAGGGTACAGGCAAGACATCAGGATACAAACAGGACATCAGGACTAAGGAAAGACCTCAGGACATCAGGACACCAGGGAACAGACAGGATATCAGGACATCAGGGTCCATGAGGTCATCAAGACACAGATAGGACATCAGGACATCTGGACCCAGGGTCACCGGCAGACATCAGACAGGAGTCGTTCGTTTCCGAACATCTGACATGACCTACAGACACCACCAGAGTCATCAGGCTCCAAGCTCCAGACAGCGGTCATCAGGTTCCAGACTGCGGTCGTCAGGCTCCGGGCATCGGACCTAGGAAGGAACTCAAGTGTGATGGTGCAAACACCGCCGTACTAGACATGAGCCAGACGGGGTTAACACCGCATGGTAGTCAGAGCACAGAGTAGTAGATGCTCAGCAGAAACTCCGGTTTCAAGAGACTCAAAGTCACTGGGAGTGAGGCTCCAGATGCAGAGGGATTCCAGGAACATAATCACAGCAGACACAGTTCAGACAGGTTCAGGTACAGGATCAAGGATTCGGGCCTGGATATACCGCCTCCAGGACAGGCGCCAGAACAGGACAAAACAGGATTCAAGGCAAGGACTTTGGTACCAAAACATAGACAGGAGAGGTGCAGGAACACAAACACACATAGCAAAGTTCAAGAGCTTTGTGAGTGTAGCTCAGGCCCCGCCCATAGGGCAGGGGAAATTTATATATGAGCTGCCCCTCAGCAATTGGCCGGGGACAGCATTTGAAGTACACACCCTCACCCTGATAAAAGCAGTGGAGGTGTGGCCGCACACGCCCTAAGCACACTCAGAAACCATTACAGCACAAACAGTGCAGGATCTGCGGCTCAGGGCACCTGACTGAAACTGCAGGCACTGAGCCACCTGGAAAGTCATGCACCAGCCGCAAATGACCTCACAACCCGCGGACAGCTTCACAGCAGCAACCAGGGACCGGACATGAGGAAGGTATGCAGCAGGGCAAATACCTAAACACCCATGTACGACTGCGCAGCAGAGCAGGGAACTGAGAAGGCTCCATCCAAGTAACAGCCAACAGTATCCCGGCTCAAATTAGGAGGAAAAGAGCAAAGGGTTAAAGCAAACATATGCATTGTCATGCCAAAAACCAGAAACAGACAGAACGGCATGACAGTATTATGCTCAGCCTTAGTTCTGCACAGGAACACCACTGCCCAACTACCAACATTACTAATTGGTGAAAAAGGATTTTTACGCTCAGCCCCAGTTCTACCCAGGAACACACTTGCCCAACTACTAACAAAAGTGTTTGAGGAAATCTAATTTAATCTCTGTCCCAGCCCTGCATGGTAACACCCCCACCTAACAGGGACTGTCCACTTTTGGGCCAGGTTGTGCATAAACCTATCCTCTTCAAAGACATCCACAAATTTGCATTTAATGGATCTGAAAATTTGGGGCAGTCTCAGCACTCTTAATAGCTGTTGGGCGACCACTATATAGTACATTCTGGGCAAAGTACAAGAAGTCGACCAGTAGTGTCATCCTCGTCTGAGGTTCACTTTCCAGGTGCCCATCGGACACCATCTTCATCCATTCAGAAATGAATGAGGAGCAATCATAAGGAACACTGAGATTTAGAGACAAAGGAATTGGGTTCAGTGTCAATTTTAGTATTTTTTTTACTTCTGCTGCTATGGGAACTGTTGCTGGTAGAAGAGCGTTACCAGCCCATTCTTTATAAAGTATTATATTTTCTCAATAACAATTAAGAACATGATTGTCTGCTGTAATAAATGTCACTGCGAACAAATGAGTGAGTGCAGAGCAGTCTTAAACTAAAAGAGCAACCCTCTAAAAATATACCAGCATGCGACGGTGTGAGAGATTTGCTATTGATCAGGGCAGCACGGTGGCGCAGTGGTTAGCACAGCAGCCTTGCAGCGCTGGAGTCCTGGGTTCTAATCCCACCTTGGACAACATCTGCAAAGAGTTTGTATGTTCTCTCCGTGTTTGCGTGGGTTTCCTCCGGGTACTCCGGTTTCCTCCCACATTCCAAAGACATACTGATAGGGAATTTAGATTGTGAGCCCCATCTGGGACAGCGATGATAATGTGTGCAAACTGTAAAGCGCTGCGGAATATGTTAGCGCTATATAAAAATAAAGATTATTATTATTTTATTATTATTGATCACTGCTCTGGACCACTACCGATCAATTAGGCTATGCCACTAGATATATATACTGTATTTGGTCTTCTTCCCCTTTAAATATATTTGACATTTCCTTTATTTCCTATTGGAAGCTTTTTTTAACCTCCTGCTGTCACTCGCTGCCCTTTCTCTGACCAGAATGAAGTTTTTACTAACTGTTTTCAAAGAAAGATCAATGACCCGATCGATCGCTGCAAGCAAGTGTGATTGATCCGCCAGGATATGTCTTGTGGTGTTATCGACAGGCTCTGGCGGTCAAACTGAATGAGGGTCAGATATATACTCCACATTCATCACAGAATATTAAGAACATTCCTTAATGTATGGGGGTCATTTAGAGGGGAATACCCTATACATCACTCACAAAATGTCAATCTGGGGGGCTTTGTGGTCTTTCAATGTGCTGTCCGGTTAGGTGACCTCATATCAGGCTCTGGTCATATGGGAGCCCCCGAAATCAGCTGTGAGTGATGGAAACCACTGGTCCAGGAGAGTGACCATAGGTCGGCGCTTGATAGTCCTTCAGAACCAGATTTGGATCTGTGATTGCTGAAGAAAAGCTTTAAATGATGGGATCAATGTAGAAGATCCAATGGGCATCCAAGATGAAGTGCTGCTCCAGAAAAGGGAACAATGGAAATGCAATGGGTTTCCATCTCCATACTTACTATGGTTTTGACTCCTTATAATGGGAGCTTTTCGGGTATACACTACATGGAAATCATGTGGCACCAGTAAAAAAAAATACTCATGTCCCGGCTCCAGCCCAGGTCCATGCGTTCTCCTTCTTTGACTGCTTTCACACCCAGGTTTAGAGTGTGTCAGTTTAACACAGTAGCCTAGCTCTGATGCAATGATCCAAAGCCATTTAAAGCTAGCTCAGGAGGCTGCATGGTACTTGAGTAGTCAGGTATTGAACACACATTCTACCCAGTGCCTATATCCATCCCAATCCAGCTTTGGGATCTGTTCAAGTCCTAATATTGTACCTCTAGACAAATAAATGCCTTCTGTCCAACATGCTACCATCTCACTCTGCACTGCTACATCAGTGTGCTGGTTTACCAATACAGCATTCCTGTTTCCATGTCCTTATTCACTTATTTGGCTTTGCTACATTAAGGTTCTGGTTTGGCAATCTGGTTTTGCTTTTCCGAGGTGCTAGCTGCATATTTGGCTCTGCTGAATCAAGGTACTTTTCTGTCTACACAGCTCTACTGTTCTAACACGATGACCACACATTCGAATCTGCTGTAGCGAGGTGCCTGACTATATATACTGAAGTGCAAGGTGCACTCTCAGTTCTCCTATTCCAAAATGTATGTCCCCATATCTAGCTTCACTGTTCTTGTTCTGCCCAGCATATCCAACTCTGGTCTTGTGGCACCCCAGAAGTCCGGATGCTACAGTGGCAATGCCACCCTGACAGGGTGTAATGTCATGCCTGGAAGCAAGAAGGGATTCCCTTAAGAGGTAACACTGGCATACAACACCTTTCCTGACTCCAGATCAGAAGGGGGAGCTCTAAACCCAGTTTCATGGGAACTTCCCTATAAGTTTTGGTCCGGAGGTGGGGTTAGTCAGTAAGTGAGAGACAGTGAAGGAAGAGGAAGCAAGTGAGGAGAAGCTGGGGATGATAGGAGCTGCAATTGAGCTCACCCCAGGACTGAGCGCAACAGACCGGACACCGGAGTCCGTGGTTGTGTGGGAACTGCATGCTCAGCAACTGAATCCAGAGAACAGGAGATTGCAGGTCTCCTGGCCACATCTGATGCCCGAAGGCACAGCAGCAAAATAGAGAGCCTGGAATCACCACGAGAGAGTGACATCAGGAAAAGGCTCGAGCTGCCTGCCATGTGGGTAGTGTTCCACTTAAAGGACAGACTAAGAGAGGGACTTGAAAAGAACTTAAGACATCAAGAACCTAAAAAAACAGCTCAGTTGGGAGGCTTCAACTCCCACCTGGCTAGGGGGATTCTGAACTGCTTCCAGGCTGCCTTGATCTCCAATACCACCTGTACCTGTGCTCCGGGCTGCACCTACAATTAAAGGTAAAGAAACTACAGTCCCTGTGTCCTCCAATCATTCCTGCTCCCCAAAGTCCACAACCCCTCATAGACTGTTTCGGTAGTCCTGGGGCCCTGCTCTACCTGTGGGGAGCAGAACCATCCCAGCTCCATCACCAGCTTTAAGCAGCGTTGGCCATCTATAGCCGAATACCAGGTGGCGTCATGAACAATTCCCTCATCCCTTTTAATTGCATGCCCAGGGCCACGGACCGGGTCACTGCTACCATGACCACCCCTTTAAGAAACATCCGACCCGGTTCCGAGTACTCCACTGCCCTAGCGGGTGTTGCATTCCATGTTGCTCACACTTCACACACCAGAATAACCTTACAAATGCAAAGTAATAGGGAATTGTGGGTCTCATTAAGCAACTCGATGGGCGCTCCAGGTGATCTGTGGATATAGTTTGCAGAAGACTTACTAAAACCCCTTTCTGGTTAATTGAAGCTCAGCATGTAGCAAGGGATGATGTAGGCCACATGACCCCTTTAAGAAGATTCTTTAACATCTCCTTATGCCCCATTACACGGAACAAAACATTTCCTCAACGTTTTACAGTATGTCTCTGTAAAATAGCTCAGAATATCTGGAGAATCTAAAGGGCAATGTACGAAAACTTGCAAAAGTCAGATCTGCAGGGACCTACCAGTGTTAGCACACTGAAGACCAGTACTTTAAAGGTTAGCCTGTAAAGTATGCTCGCCCGCTCGATAAAGAGGATCCAAGCACGTCACACACGAAGCTTTAGGCAAAAGATAGACGTTGTGCCCTATACAGTCGATGCCGTGGATCCGAGAACAGTTTTAGAACTTTTATTATTTTTTTAAAACTTTTACTCTATTTTTTGTTTAATATTTTATTTATTTATACTTGTATTTTTATATTTGAAAACTCTGCTCCTTTAAGGTAAGTAGGATGTACAGCCCAAAAATGGGACAGTTCTTAAAAGTTCCCCTTGGTGCAAACAGACTACATCACAAACAGCCTATAACTAAATGCTGAGCTGTGGTTGTCAGTTTGTTCACACATTGTACCGACTGTGTTTTCAGCCTCACAGCCTAAGTCACACTTCACACCTCCCAAGTGGGGTTGCAGGTTCACACTCTTCACTGGGTCTGAACATGTGAGGTACTTCCTTGCTGTAATTCCCAAGCACTAGCACTTCACCTCATGGGCAATCAATCCTCATACTTGCATGCACTCTGCTCCTCAGGGGCCGTACTTACAATCTCTTTACAAGCAACAGCACTGTAGCTTTTGCTGCATCAGCCTCCTCCCATTGACCTATATGCAGTCTTTGAGTGGAGTAAAAATTGTAAGTGCAAACAATTCCCCATTTTTCTATGGCAACTATGTCTCTTGACAGTTAAATACAGTGGGTGCGGAAAGTATTCAGACCCCTTTAAATGTTTCACTCTTTGTTTCATTGCAGTCATTTGGTAGATTCAAAAAACTTAATTTTTTTCTCATTAATGTACACTCTGCACCCCATCTTGGCTGAAAAAATCAGAAATGTAGAAATTTTTGCAAATTTATTAAAAAAGAAAAACTGAAATGTCACATGGGCATAAGTATTCAGCCCTTGTGCTCAGTATTGAGTAGACGCACCCTTTTGAGCTTGTACTGCCATGAGTCTTCTTGGGAATGATGCAACAAGTTTTTCACACTTGGATTTGGGGATCCTCTGCCATACTTCCTTGCAGATCATCTCTAGTTCCGTCAGGTTGGATGGTGAACGTTGGTGGACAGCCATTTTCAGGTCTCTCCAGAGATTCTCAATTGGGTTTAGGTCAGGGCTCTGGCTGGTCCAGTCAAGAACAGTCACAGAGTTGTTATGAAGCCACTCCTTTGTTATTTTATGTAACGGACACAGCACCAGAGTAAGAATGTGTGCCCAGGGAAGTGCGGAGGAAACCGGAGGACTTCTGCTGTAACGTGTGGCTGTGGCCATGAGAGCCTCAGGTAAACAGGATCTGCAACATGTGATCACTGGAAATTGGCTGGAGGCGGAAAAAAGCCCCGTACTCCCGAGAACGGCAACGGGAGCTGGCGGAGCCGAGAGAAGAGTCAAGCAAGCCGAGGTCAGACCAGAGGGTAATGCGGTAACCAAAGGAGAAGACAGACAGTGTGGTACAATACAAGCCGGGGTCAGAAACCAGAGAGGGTAACGAGGCAACCAAGGGCACAAACAAGAGAATAGTCAGTGAGCTTTAGTCAAGATCAAAACCAGAGATAAGACAGAAGGTACAGAGTCTAAGCGCAGATATAAAATGAGGGACGGGCCGGGTCAAACACAGTACAAGCACACAAGAACAGAGAGTATACACAGGTATAACAAGGGTCAGCTGCTCAGCCGAGAACGGAAGTATCACCGACGAAGAGTCCAACACAGGGGCGGGTAAATATAGCCCTCCCCAAACCAAATGGAGGCCATGCAAAATTAACCCTAGAAGGATGGTGAGGGAAATCCCGTTTAGAGCAATGACATTTTAGCTGTGTCCTTAAGGTCATCGTCTTATTGGAATGTGAACCGGCGGCCAAGTCTGAGGTCCAGAGCACTCTGAAAGAGGTTTTCATCCAGGATATCTCTGTACTTGGCCGCATTCATGTCTCCTTCAATGACAACCAGTCGTCCTGTCCCTGCAGCTGAAAACACCCCCATAGCATGATGCTGCCACCACCATGTTTCACTGTTGGGATTGTATTGGGCATGTGATGAACAGTGCATGGTTTTCTCCACACACCGCTTAGAATTATCACTAAAAAGGTTTATCTTCGTTTCACCAGACCATAGAATCTTATTTCTCATAGTCTGGGAGTCCTTCATGTGTTTTTTTAGCAAACTCTATGTGGGCTTTCATATGTCTTGCACCGAGGAGAGGCTTCTGTCAGGCCACTCTGCCATAAAGGCCCGACTGGTGGAGGGCTGCAGTGATAGTTGACTTTGTGGAACTTTATCCCATCTCGCTGCTGCATCTGTGGAGCTCAAACACAGTGAACTTGGGGTTCTTTACCTCTCTCACCAAGGCTCTTCTCCCACGATTGCTCAGTTTAGCTGGATAGCCAGGTCTAGGAAGACTTTTGGTGGTCCCAAACTTCTTCCATTAAAGGATTATGGAAGCCACTGTGCTCTTAGGAACCTTGAGCACTGCAGAAATTCTGTTGTATCCTTGACATGATCTGTGCCTTGCCCCAATTCTGTCTCTGAGCTCCTTGGCCAGTTCCTTTGACCTCATGATTCTCATGTGGTCTGACATGCAGTGTTAGTTGTGATGTCTTATATAGACTGGTGGGTGCCTTTCCAAATCAAGTCCTATCAGTTTAGTTAAACACAGCTGGACTCCAATGAAGGAGTAGAACCATCTCAAGGAGGTCCACAAGGAAATGGACAGCATGTGACTGAAATATGAGTGAGCAAAGGGTCTGAATACTTATGGCCATGTGATATTTCAGTTTTTCTTTTTTAATAAATTTGCAAAAATTTCTACATTTCTGTTTTTTTTTTCAGTCAAGATGGGGTGCAGAGTGTACATCAATGAGAAAAAAATGAACTTTTTTGAATTTACCAAATGGCTGCAATGAAACAAAGAGTTAAAAATTTAAAGGGGTCTGAATACTTTCTGTACCCACTGTAGCCTTCTATTTTCTGATCCTGACTGATGGGAAAAGAGGCTTAGGTTCTGAAGCTGACTCCACCTAACCTCCCAACCTTTAGGCAACATACACATTCATCACCCCTAATGGGAAACATTTTTAGCCATGCATGCTAATTTAAAGGGAAATTTCACCCTTATTATTTATTTACAACTTAATATAGATTCTAAGCTCTACCCACGAGGAATCTCTAATAGTCAATATTAAGCATGTATGCACTTTGTTTTTTTACCATTATCCACATACATAAGCCAACATATTTACACATTTATCTTTTTTACATGACTCACAGAAGAGTGGGAGGAGAGGATACAATGAATTATCCACTTTAAGGAGAAAAAATAAGATCACCTATGTATTTTTTTACCTGTTGTAAATACCACTGTTGTCTTGAATCCGGAGTTGTTTTTCTTTTATTCCTGCGCCTCTCCATTTCTGAGATATGGCCCTGTCTTGCCTGTATAAAGATTCATCTACTCTTTTCCATCTATACCCTTGGCCTAGGACAACTCATAAAGTCCCATGGCTTCCAGTACCACCTATATGCGGACGACACTCAGATCTACCTCTCTGGCTCAGATGTCGCCTCTCTTCTGTCCAGAATCCCGAAGTGTCTGTCAGACATATCCTCCTGTAACTCTCGCTTCCTAAAACTCAATGTAGACAAAACCGAACTCATCATCTTTCCCCCATCTCGCGTATCCCCCCTACCTGAACTATCTATTATAGTAAACGGCCTCACGCTCTCTCCCGCACCTGAAATCCGCTGCCTCGGGGTAACTCTCGATTCTGCCCTGTCCTTCAAACCGCACGTCCAAACCCTTTCCACCTCCTGTCGCCTCCAACTCAAAAATATTGCCAGAATCCGTCCCTTCCTCAGCCCGCAATCTACTAAAACTTTTGTACATGCCCTCATCATCTCCCGCCTCGATTACTGCAACACCCTCCTGTCACGGTATGGTATGAAATATCATATAAGTTTAGTTGCTCTTCAGCTCATGAGGTGGGCTAAACCCCCCCTTCTCTCTCTGGCTCTCCTTGTTTCTCTATGGGCTACGGAATGTATGTTAGAAGGGGGTTTTATTGCCCTGGGGTCATAAATTCCAGGCTCGACGAAAGTCACTCGCCCCCTCCCAACTGCACCAGCTAGAACTAGATTCTAAGTCTCTGAACACATGGCAGTTCTTTGTTTTGTTTTTGTAAGATATTACGCAAACCGTTTACGTTAAGAACACGAAAATATATATTCTTTACATCCCTTGGTGGATCTATCCACCACGGTAAACCTGAGCTTCTAACTCCACCTGGTAAAGAAGTAGGGATTTCTCTGCAATCCGGTATCACAGATAGGACATATTTGATCTCATTAGAATGCCCACGTTAATCCGAGACGGAAATCTGGGTTTGTTATGACTCTGACATGTTTTGTAGCGAAGTTATAGAAATTAGAGAAAATAGTTTAAAATTCAGTTAGACTGAAGAGGTAGGAGGGACTAGGTGATCCAACCCCTTTCTGGGATGTCACAGGCTGAAGCTATAACTGTCTGCTAAGATCCCCAGCTCAGTCTTCTTCTGCTTCTTGACTTCTTGTCTTCTTCTGGAAAGCCCTGAGCACGTCCAATGAGCTGGGACGTATGGTTGCCTGCAATGCAATGAACTGAGAACATGTGAGTGTTATTTTTTCTCATTTAATCCCTGTTTATTTTATAATTACCCTTGTATATATTTGCAATTGTCTCATTTGTAACATCATTTGTAACATCTTTTTATATAAACACTGCCTGAAACTTTTTACAGAGTATAATAATTAATATACTAGTTCTGTCTCCATGCTCTAACCGTACCCTAAGTCTTCTGAAGGGAAATACGCTACTGTTGTTTTGGGTTAGCTTTGGACCCGTTTAATCGAAGCTGGTGGCAGTGACCGTGTGCAGACTTTTGGGTTATGTTGTAGCGACTGCGGCGTTGATAATTATTGTTCCTGCCGGAGTGGGAGTAGTTTATCGCGTCGCTGCAGCATGCCCAATAGCCAGTACATAGCAGGCAGCCTGTCTGGCGACTAATTACCCAGGGTGCAGTACCACATCTGACCTGAGAGTAAGGGGGGCGCCAGAGAGCTGCAAGTTTTAAGTGGAACTGTAAGCGGGATATACATAAATCCCTGCAGTTCGTGGTATATTGAAGGGCAGTGGGATACTTAGAATAAGCCCCTGCTGTAAACTAAGAGGTCAATAGCCTTGTGTGTGTTGTTTCATCACATTGTGGAGTGGAGGGATAACTAAGATAAGCCCCCCTGCACATGTGATAGCCGTCTGTTGGCCTAAAGTCACCCCGACCCGTGACATAGGGGTGACGGTCACTGTGTGAATCGTGACAAATTGGTGGGAGCGGTCAGGGAATCCTGACAAATTGGTGGGAAGGCGGTGGGATATTAGAGCATTAGTGATTTGGTTTGAGCAATCATTCCTCTCACTAAAAACTTGCAGAAAGTTCTTGCGAGGACTCTGCCCAAATAAGTTTGGAGAACGAACGCAGTGTTTTTTAGTCTTGAGACAATTGCGTACTGGTAATTATCCCCTCCCTTTCTCTTCGTTTTTCTGTCCTATCTTTTATTTGGCAACCATGGTGGTGCTGGGAGAAGTCTTTTATGAGAAGCAGACCAGAGACACCCTTGTTGCCTTATGCAAGTCACAGCACATTGACTTTGCAAGCAAAAACAAAGCCCAACTGGTCGCAGATCTGGTGCAATGGGAAGCCGCTCTAGACCACTCTCATAGCTCAGAGGCCGCAGAAGCCAGCACAAGCGAACATGGTACTGCAGCAGAGGTCCAACCACTGAATGCTGGCCCTGTTAGCAATCCGGGCGAATTGGACCCCCACCTGCAGGCGGCCTTGAAAGAATTCCCCACTGACGACCATGAGGGACGTCGGCAGCTGATTCCGCAATACCATGAGCGAGCCGAGCGAGAGGCTCAGGCCCAGCGAGCCGAGCGGCAAGCGGAGCGGGAGTACCAGCTGCAGTTAGCCCAACTGCAAATGCAGGGGTCGTCCCAGTTCAGCCGTGAGCCCAGCAGCGCTCAGACACCGAAGCCCCGGCCCGAGCACTTTCCTGTGATGGAAAAGGATGGGGACTTGGACACGTTTCTGCGGGCCTTTGAGAAAGCCTGCAGACAGTATCGGCTGCCTACAGATGAATGGGCACGATACCTGACACCAGGGCTGAGAGGCAAAGCTCTGGAGGCATTTGCTGCCCTCCCTCAAGAACAAGATGGTGACTATGAGGCCATCAAGCAGTCTCTGATAGCCAAGTACCAGCTTACACCCAAGGTGTACCGTAAAAAGTTCCGAACCCTCCAACATGGCCCACACGACAGTTACAGTGATGTGGTGCATTGACTGGGGACCCACTTTGACCAGTGGACCCAAGGACTGTCAGTGACCACCTTTGCACAGCTGCAAGACCTGATGATCAAAGACCAGTTCTTTCATCTTTGCCCAGCTGAGGTGCAACAGTTCGTGATGGACAGAGAACCCAAAGACGTGACGAAAGCAGCGCAGATTGCCGATGCCTATGAGGCCAACTGTAGATCGGAAGTGCGGGAGCCAGTCACCACCAGCTGGAGAGGGGGTAAGCCTGCAACCAACGCCAGTACCCCTGCCATCCAAAACACACCAGAGGTCCTGGCCCCGTGGCCAACAACACCAGACCTACCACCGAACCTCGCAAGTGTTACTTCTGCAATAAGACTGGTCATCTCAGTCCCTCCTTTCCAGACAAGCAGAAGAACACCCCAGCCAAGGCCCCAGGGCCTAATGCAGCAGTTCTTTTGGTGGGTGGTGTGGTTGGGAGGGTGTGTGACAACGTACAGCACGTCACGGTGGGAGGCCATGTTGCTACAGGCCTCAAGGACACCGGGGCGGAATGAACCCTCATCCGACCCGAACTGGCGGCCCCTGAAGAAATCATTCCAGGGCAAACCCTAACTGTCACTGGGATTGGGGGCATCAGCCGTCCCTTACCGATGGCCCGGGTTCATATTGATTGGGGTGCCGGGAGCGGGGTGAAGGAAGTGGGGCTGTCTGATAATTTGCCGGAACAAAAGAAAGGAGCCACTTATATGAATGCACACCACGAACAAATAGAATAATGATACTCAAATATAAAAACAGGAATTTTTATTGACAAACCACAACTTCAAAAAAAGCACATAAAACATAATTAAAACCAATGCTGCATGAAACAATTGATCCGTATGTAAATGTTACAAATGATATACAAATACAGACCTGCACAATCTTATTTATAATGAACAGCCAACCCTCTGACTCATGGGAATTAAGGCACAGAAATAAGTGAGGCCTAAAACCCTATAGCATCTGTATGCACTAAATAGCACACAGACTCGACACTCATGGGTAAAAATACCAGCATGATTAGTAATCTAAATAGAGCAAGCGCCCATAATGAGGCGGAGGAAGCATGGAGTTACCCACATGAGGGAGAGAGGAGGAAACGCCGTCCCCGTGTGCAGGAGAACCGGACCAACAGACACAACCCAACGCGTGTCGCTCTATAAAAAGAGCTTCATCAGGGGAAGATGCAGTCTGTACAAGAAACCCTGTATAAATAGTAACGTACAGCTCACCTGATAGGAAACCGGTGAGCAAACCATTTTCCATTTTCCATTTGGTCTGGGTCTGATAATTTGCCCACTGATGTTTTGTTGGGGACTGATTTAGGGAGGTTGGTTGCACACTACATCCCTGACACCCCTCCCCAATCTACTAATAAGGGTAACGTTAACCCTGATGATGATGATGATGATAGGAAATTGCATGTGTTACCTGACCATGCTTTACCTTGTAATGATGCATCTGTTAACCATTTTTTCCCTAGGAGTGTTGGTGAAAATGTTGTACCTGTGCCGACGGAACCTGATAATGATTTTTCTGTGAAAGTTGATGTGTCCATAGGTACAGGGGTGCTCAGCCACGTCGCTCTGCGGAGTGAGACAGCTGAGGAACCCATAGCAGGGGCAAGTGTTGGTGCTACAGGAAATGGGGAGCAGCATGGGAACCGTGAGAAAGGTGATGCCATACAATTGACCAGTGCCACCGAGGAAGGTAACTGGCCCATAAGTAGCAATGCTCCTGAGGTAATGGGGGTGGATGGGGAGGTTGAGCCCATAGCAGCGCCGGCTGCTGGGCCTGTAGAAACCCCCGGGGAAACATCCTACGTAGCTGCTGTCACCCACAGTCAGAGTGCCCGGAACGCAGATAACTGTCTGCCTCCCGGACCCTCCTCAGTCATCACTGTGACTGAACCAGAGGTGGACCCAGAGCAGGTCCAAGAGGGTTCCCGTGGGGAAGGGACCCTGACATCGCTTCTGGCTTCCCCTAGCCAGGAGTTTCAGGCTGCTCTGCACACAGATGCGAGCCTAGAGAGTTTGAGACAACTTGCCGGGACGCGCTTCTCCGAGACTGATAAGGAGAAGGTGTTCTGGGAACGAGGGAGGTTGTACCGGGAGACAGTACCTGGAGAATCCCAAAAATAGTGGTTGAGGGAAAGACAGCTGGTCATCCCGCAGCAATTCCGGGGTGAGTTGTTGCGGATTGCCCATGAGATCCCGCTAGCTGGACACTTGGGGATCAGCAAAACTAAGGCCCGGCTGTCTCAACACTTCTATTGGCCTAAGATGGGGACAGATGTGTCAAACTACTGCCGCTCCTGTGTTACCTATCAAAGAGTGGGGAAGGCGGGGCCTGCTATTAAGGCTCCCCTTATCCCTTTGCCAGTGATAGAAGAGCCTTTTCAGAGGATCGCGGTGGACATTGTAGGCCCGCTGGCCGTCCCCAGCAGCTCTGGAAAGCGATATATTCTTACTGTGGTAGACTACGCTACCCGGTACCCAGAGGCAGTAGCTCTGTCGTCAACTAGGGCAGATAAGGTGGCGGATGCCCTGTTGGCTATCTTTTCACGTGTAGGATTTCCCAGGGAAATACTTATTGATCAAGGGACCCAATTTATGTCTCGCCTAATGGAGGCTCTCTGTAAGAGAATGCAGGTGAAGCACCTGGTAACGAGTGCGTATCACCCACAGACCAATGGCTTGTGTGAACGCTTCAATGGTACCCTCAAACAGATGCTACGCATGCTGGTTGAGACTCAAGGGCACGACTGGGAGCGGTACCTCCCACACCTGCTGTTCGCTTACCGAGAGGTTCCGCAGGCCTCGACGGGGTTCTCCCCCTTCGAGCTCCTGTACGGCAGGCGAGTTCGGGGACCCCTTGGGTTGGTAAGAGAATCCTGGGAAGAGGAGCCGAACCCTTCTGAAGTGTCTATAGTGGAGTATGTCATGTGCTTCCGTGACAAGATGCAGACCTTGACGCAGTTGGTGCATGACAACATGACGCAGGCTCAGGCTGACCAGAAGCACTGGTACGACCAGAACGCCCGGGAGCAGACCTACCACGTGGGTCAAAAGGTGTGGGTGCTGGTCCCCGTACCAATGGATAAGCTTCAGGCAGCCTGGGAGGACGCGTATGTCGTCCACCAACAGCTCAACCCGGTCACTTACGTGGTCACGCTTGACCACGCTCGGGGTAGGCGAAAGGCCTTTCACGTCAACATGATGAAGGCTCATCACAAAGGTGAACCTTTCGTCTTACCGGTCTGCAGCTTGCCCGAAGACGGGGAGGAAGACACCCTCCTGGACATGCTGGCCCAAGCCAAGGCCAATGGGTCCATCGAGGACGTGGAGGTAAGCGCCTCGTTAACTGAACCCCAGCAGTTGCAGTTGCAAACCACACTGGAACCCTTCCAGGTCGTGTTCTCCAACCGACCTGGGAGGACTAAGTTAGCAGTCCACGAGGTGGACACCGGGAATCACGCCCCACTACGGCGAACACCCTATCGAATCTCTGACCAGGTGCAGCAGATTATGCACCAAGAGATCGATGAGATGTTACAGCTGGGGGTGATTCGATGGTCAAAGAGTGCATGGGCATAACCTGTAGTTCTCGTGCCAAAGAAGGACCGGACCACCAGGTTCTGCGTGGACTATAGGGGGCTCAACGCCATTACAGCCTCTGATGCGCACCCCATGCCGCGCATCGAGGAGCTGCTTGAGAAGTTAGCTGGCGCAAATTACCTAACAATAATGGATCTTAGTCAAGGATACTGGCAGATTCCCCTGAGCCCTGAGGCACAGGAGAAGTCCGCCTTTATCACACCCTTTGGACTGTACGAGTCCACGGTCATGCCCTTCGGCATGAAGAATGCCCCTGCCACTTTCCAGCGGATGGTCAACCTCCTGCTTCAGGGACTGGAGAAGTACGCCGTGGCGTACTTGGATGACATTGCCATCTTCAGCCCCTCCTGAAAGGAACACCTGCAGCATCTCGAGGAGGTGCTCAGGCGAATTCACCAAGCAGGACTGACTATCAAGCCCGGAAAGTGCCAGATGGGCATGAGGGAGGTTCACTACCTGGGGCACCGGGTAGGCGGGAACACCCTGAAGCCAGAGCCGGAGAAAGTGGGCTGGCCCACTCCCGTGACCAAGAAACAGGTGATGTCCTTCTTGGGCACTGCAGGGTACTATAGGCGCTTCGTACAGCACTATAGTAGCCTGGCAAAACCTTTGACGGACCTCACCAGGAAGAAGCTACCCCATATTGTCAACTGGACAGATGGCTGTGAGGGGGCCTTCCAGGCGTTGAAAACCGCACTGTGCAACGCCCCTGTGTTGAAAGCAGTCGACCGTTCTTGGTGCAGACCGACGCCAGCGAGTTTGGCCTTGGTGCTGTGCTCAGCCAGGTTGACTCGGTGGACCAAGAGCACCCCGTGTTATACCTGAGCCGGAAACTTTTGCCGAGGGAAGTGGCCTACTCTACCATCGAGAAGGAGTGCCTGGCCATAGTCTGGGCCCTGCAGCGCCTGCAGCCCTACTTGTACGGTCGCCCCTTCACTGTGATGACCGACCACGACCCCCTGCGCTGGCTAAACGCCATGTGTGGAACCAACGGCAGGTTGCTATGCTGGAGCCTTGCCCTTCAGCAATTTGACTTCACCATTAAACACAAAGGGGGCAGGGAGCATGGGAATGCAGATGGACTTTCCCGCCAGGGTGAACCTACTGAGGTGCGCATGGAGGCATACCACCGTGGGGTCCTACCTCCCTAGCACACACCAAAAGGGGGAGGTGTCACGATATGGTATGAAATATCATATAAGTTTAGTTGCTCTTCAGCTCATGAGGTGGGCTAAACCCTCCCTTCTCTCTCTGGCTCTCCTTGTTTCTCTATGGGCTACAGAATGTATGTTAGAAGGGGGTTTTATTGCCCTGGGGTCATAAATTCCAGGCTCGACGAAAGTCACTCGCCCCCTCCCAACTGCACCAGCTAGAACTAGATTCTAAGTCTCCGAACACATGGAAGTTCTTTGTTTTGTTTTTGTAAGATATTACGCAAACCGTTTACATTAAGAACACGAAAATATATATTCTTTACATCCCTCGGTGGATCTATCCACCACGGTAAACCTGAGCTTCTAACTCCACCTGGTAAAGTACGGATTTCTCTGCAATCCGGTATCACAGATAGGACATATTTGGTCTCATTAGAATGCCCACGTTAATCCGAGATGAATGTTGGGTTTGTTATGACTCTGACATGTTTTGTAGCGAAGTTATAGAAATTAGAGAAAATAGTTTAAAATTCAGTTAGACTGAAGAGGTAGGAGGGACGAGGTGATCCAACCCCTTTCTGGGATGTCACAGGCTGAAGCTATAACTGTCTGCTAAGATCCCCAGCTCAGTCTTCTTCTGCTTCTTGACTTCTTGTCTTCTTCTGGAAAGCCCTGAGCACGTCCAATGAGCTGGGACGTATGGTTGCCTGCAATGCAATGAACTGAGAACATGTGAGTGTTATCTTTTCTCATTTAATCCCTGTTTATTTTATAATTACCCTTGTACATATTTGCAATTGTCTCATTTGTAACATCATTTGTAACATCTTTTTATATAAACACTGCCTGAAACTTTTTACGGAGTATAATAATTAATATACTAGTTCTGTCTCCATGCTCTAACCGTACCCTAAGTCTTCTGAAGGGAAATACGCTACTGTTGTTTTGGGTTAGCTTCGGACCCATTTAATCGAAGCTGGTGGCAGCGACCGTGTGCAGACTTTTGGGTTATGTTGTAGCGACTGCGGCGTTGATAATTATTGTTCCTGCCGGAGTGGGAGTAGTTTATCGCGACTCTGCAGCGTGCCCAATAGCCAGTACATAGCAGGCAACCTGTCTGGTGACTAATTACCCAGGGTGCAGTACCACATCTGACCTGAGAATAAGGGGGGCGCCAGAGAGCTGCAAGTTTTAAGTGGAACTGTAAGCGGGATATACATAAATCCCTGCAGTTCGTGGTATATTGAAGGGCAGTGGGATACCTAGAATAAGCCCCTGCTGTAAACTAAGAGGTCAATAGCCTTGTGTGTGTTGTTTCATCACATTGTGGAGTGGAGGGATAACTAAGATAAGCCCCCCTGCACATGTGATAGCCGTCTGTTGGCCTAAAGTCACCCCGACCCGTGACGTAGGGGTGACGGTCACGGTGTGAATCTTGACCAATTGGTGACAGCAGTCAGGGAATCCTGACACCTCCTCTGTGGCCTCTCCGCTAACTCCCTTGCACCACTCCAGTCTGTCCTCAACTCTGCTGCTTGGCTAATCCACCTCTCTCCTCGCTACTCCCCTGCTTCACCCCTCTGCAAATCCCTCCACTGGCTCCCAATTCTCCAACAAATCCAGTTCAAACTACTAACACTGATCTACAAAGCCATCCACAACCTGTCCCCTCCCTATATCTCTGAACTAATCTCCCACTATCTTCCCTCACGTAATCTTCGATCCTCCCAAGACCTCCTACTCTCCTCCACACTTATTCGTTCCTCACACAACCGCCTCCAAGATTACTCCCGAATATCCCCCATTCTCTGGAATTCCATGCCTCAACATGTCCGACTATCCACCACCCTCGGCTCCTTCAGACGGAGCCTGAAAACCCATCTTTTCAGGAAAGCCTACAGCCTCCAATAACCATTCTGCTGCCTTACCGACCGCCCGAGCTGCCGCCATGTCACCGACCACCCGAGCTGCCACCACATCACCAACCACCCAAGCTGCCGCCACATCACCGATCACTCGAGCTGCCGCCACGTCACCGACCACCCGAGCTGCCGCCACGACCACCCGAGCTGCTGCCACGACCACCCGAGCTGCCGCCTCACCACCACCAGTGCTGCAGCACACCAACCTTCTGTCTCTTCCCCACTATGCTGAAGAATGTAAGTCTGACAGGGTCCTCTCCCCTCTGTACCAGTATGTCACTGTAAATTTGTTTACTGTTAACGATATCTATATCCCTGTATGTAACCCCTTTTCACATGTACATCACCATGGAATTAATGGTGCTATATAAATAAATAATAATAATAATAATTAGCGAAGAGGGCGTGCACCTAAACATTTCTTTGTGGGCGTTTACTTGAAGACCAGGCCCTGTGTGAAAACAAGGCTATAGTAATAAACAGGAAAAAGTGGATATATCTCAAGAATGGAGAGGAGCAGGGACAAAAGAAAAACAACATTGGATTCAGGAGAACAGCGGCATTTATACCAAGTAAAAGAATTACATATTTATGGGAAGTGACCAATCCCCTTAAATTTATCAAATTAAAGGGTAGGTGTCATTAAATTATAAATAGGCTAACACTACTTCATATATTCTCAACGGGTTGTCGAGAGGATTAATGGGAGAGTCACCCTACAACTGACACACTCCTCTATTTCCATAACACAAGAGTGGCTGCAGTAGGGCATCCTGGGCCAGCCGAGATCCCAACTGTGCCGCATGGCAGTCATTTTTCACTTACAGTTTCCTGTACTGGAATGATAACAGACGATCACTGTCTACATCTGCTTCCTGTTATTGTCATCCCGGGATTGAGTGTCGACATCTAGAGTCAGCTCTAGAATACCATAAACTTTGAGCACATCTGCTAGTTAGGGGTCAGCAGGTGGGTACTGTGCACGGTGCCCCACCAGGCCTGGTGGATGACCCCCAATAGGGAAGTCAATACTCGACGTTCTCAAAAGTACCACTAATTTGCCGTCTTACAGTACAATACCATAGAGAAATATAGTCGCCATCTACTGACCACATAATGCTGCCATATATCATCTACATAACAGTACTAAACATAATTTGTGATCTGCTGAACCAAACATCTGTAACTTAATACATCCTCCCACTGCTGGCTCCACAATACCATCCTCGTCACTGCATGGTCCTTCCAGACAGTAACACACATGGTGGGATTAGATACACAGCTCAGCAGTCAGTATCACACGTGATCCTGGACAAGTCCCAAGAGAAATCTACTTAACTACAATTGAAATATTTGAAAAGCTCCAAAATAAAGAATCGGCATGTTAGGAGCCCGGTTACAACCATTACAACCCCGAACATCAGGACTGGTGGAGGATCAACGGCGCTATGTAAATCAATCAGCAGTATAATTCCTGCCGCACAGCGGGGGTCACCTTGCAGCGCTTCTCTTACATTAAACTGGAAGGGGATTTAAGCGAGCAGTTCTCGGACGACGGCAGGTGCTCTTTCCCCAAAAATGGACCTAGTCCAATTATATCTGACAGATTGACCATTGCCTGCGATGATGACTTATTTAGAGGGATGTTAGCAAAGTGCAGAGGAGAGGGGGGGGGGGAAGTGTCAAGGTGAACAGGGAGATAACAGGAAATCTGGGGGCGGAGAGAGGCGGCTGAGGATGGAGGCATGGAGCCCAGAGATAAGGGATTTGTAGGGTGATTCACTCAGAGTATAGCAGCAAATACGACTTACTGCCAATACATTGGCAATAAACGCCTGCTACTGTATCATAATAAAGCCGCAATCATCTCTCCTTTCATAACAGAGACCACCGCTGCTTACAACAGTTATATTCGTGTACATAGGAAGCAGTATTATAGTAGTTATATCCTTGTACGTAGGGGCAGTATTATAGTAGTTATATCCTTGTACATAGGGGCAGTATTATAGTAGTTATATTCTTGTACATAGGGGGCAGTATTATAATAGCTATATTCTTGTACATAGGGGCAGTATTATAGTAGTTATATTCGTGTACATAGGGGCAGTATTATAGTAGTTATACTCTTGTACATAGGGGGCAGTATTATAGTAGTTATATTCTTGTACATAGGGGCAGTATTATAGTAGTTATATTCGTGTACATAGGAAGCAGTATTATAGTAGTTATATTCTTGTACATAGGGGCAGTATTATAGTAGTTATATTCTTGTACGTAGAGAGCAGTATTATAGTAGTTATATTCTTGTACATAGGGGCAGAATTATAGTAATTATATTCTTGTACATAGGGGCAGAATTATAGTAATTATATTCTTGTATATAGGGGTAGTATTATAATAGCTATATTCTTATACATAGGGGCAGTATTATAGTAATTATATTCTTGTACACAGGAGCAGTATTATAGTAGTTATATTCTTGTACATAGGGGCCGTATTATAGTAGTTATATTCTTATACATAAAGGCAGTAATATAGTAGTTATATTCTTGTACATAGGAGCAGTATTATAGTAGTTATATTCTTGTACATAGGAGCAGTGTTATAGTAGTTATATTCTTGTACATAGGGGGCAGTATTATAGTAGTTATATTCTTATACATAGGGGCAGTATTATAGTAATTATATTCTTGTACATAGGGGCAGTATTATAGTAGTTATATTCTTGTACATAGGGGGCAGTATTATAGTAGTTATATTCTTGTACATAGGGGCAGTATTATAGTAGTTATATTCTTGATTCTTGTACATAGGGGCCAGTATTATTGTAATTATATTCTTGTACATAGAGAACAGTATTATAGTAGTTATATTCTTGTATATAGGGGGCAGTTTTATAGTAGTTATATTCTTGATTCTTGTACATAGGGACCAGTATTATTGTAATTATATTCTTGTACGTAGAGAGCAGTATTATAGTAGTTATATTCTTGTACATAGGAGCAGTATTATAGTAGTTACAGTATATTCTTGTACATAGGGGGCAGTATTATAGTAGTTATATTCTTGTACATAGGAGCAGTTTTATAGTAGTTATATTCTTGTACATATGGGCAGTATTATTGTAATTATATTCTTGTACGTAGAGAGCAGTATTATAGTAGTTATATTCTTGTACATAGGGGGCAGTATTATAGTAGTTATATTCTTGATTCTTGTACATAGGGACCAGTATTATTGTAATTATATTCTTGTACGTAGAGAGCAGTATTATAGTAGTTATATTATTGTACATAGGAGCAGTATTATAGTAGCTATATTCTTGTACATAGGGGGCAGTATTATAGTAGTTATATTCTTATAACATAGTAATATAGTTAGTAAGGCCGAAAAAAGACATTTGTCCATCCAGTTCAGCCTATATTCCATCATAATAAATCCCCAGATCTACGTCCTTCTACAGAACCTAATAATTGTATGATACAATATTGTTCTGCTCCAGGAAGACATCCAGGCCTCTCTTGTACCCCTCGACTGAGTTCGCCATCACCACCTCCTCAAGCAAGCAATTCCAGATTCTCACTGCCCTAACAGTAAAGAATTCTCTTCTATGTTGGTGGAAAAACCTTCTCTCCTCCAGAAGCAAAGAATGCCCCCTTGTGCCCGTCACCTTCCTTGGTATAAACAGTTCCTCAGTGAGATATTTGTATTGTCCCCTTATATACTTATACATGATTATTAGATCGCCCCTTGTACATATGGGCAGTATTATAGTAATTGTTTTCTTGCACATAGGGGCAGTATTATAGCAGTTATATTCTTGTGCATAGGGGGCAGTATTATATTATTATTATTATTTATTATTATTATAGCGCCATTTATTCCATGGCGCTTTACATGTGAGGAGGGGTATACATAATAAAAACAAGTACAATAATCTTAAACAACACAGGTCACAGCTGGTAGTTATATTCTTGATTCTTGTTCATAGGGGCCAGTATTATAGTAATTATATTTTTGAACATAGAGGGAAGTATTATAGTAGTTAAATTCTTGTACATAGGAGCAGTACTATAGTAATTATATTCTTGTACATAGGGGCAGTGTTATAGTGGCTATAATCCTGTACATTGGGCACAGTATTATAGTAGTTAAATTCTTGTACAAAGGAGCAGTATTATAGTAGTTATATTCTTGTACATAGCGGGCAGTATTATACTAGTTATATTCTTGTACATAGGGGCAGTATTATCTATATATATAAGAGGCATCGTGATTACTTGCTAATCCCACCTCCTGCACAGTAGCTCCGCCCCCACCACATCACCACACATAATCCCGCCCCCCACCCCATTACCACACACAATCCCGCCCCACATCACATACAATCCCGCCCCCCACATTACCACACACAATCCGCACCACATCACCACACACAATCCCGATCCCTCACCACATCACAACACATAATCCCGCCCCCACCACATCACCACACACAATCCTGCCCCCACCACATTACCACAGATAATCCCTCCCTCCACACAATACCACACAAGGCTCTGTCCCCCCACATTACCACACGAGGCTCCATCCCCACACATTACCACACGAGGCTCCGTCCCCACAAATTACCACATGAGGCTACGTCCACACACATTACCACACAATGCTCCGTCCCCACACATTACCACACGAGGCTCCGTCCCCACACATTACCACACGAGGCTGCGTCCCCACACATTACCACACGAGGCTCTGCCCCCCTACATTGCCACGCGAGGCTTCATCCTCATACATTAGCACACAAGGCTCTGTCCCCACACATTACCACATGAGGCTCCGTCCCCACACATTACCACACGAGGCTCTGTCCCCACACATTACCAAATGAGGCTCCATCCCCACACATTACCACACAAGGATCCATCCCCACACATTTCCACATGAGGCTCTGCCCCCCACAAATTACCACACGAGGCTCCGTCCCCACACATTACCACATGAGGCTCCGTCCCCCAAATTACCACATGAGGCTCCACCCCCACACATTACCACACAAGGCTCCATCCCCCCACATTACCACACGAGGCTCCATCCCCACACATTATCATACGAGGCTCCGCCTCCCCACACATTACCACACGAGGCTCTGTCCCCCCACATTACCACACGAGGCTCCGTCCCCACACATTACCACACGAGGCTCCCCCCCCTCACACATTACCACACGAGGCTCCGTCCCCACACATTACCACACGAGGCTGCGTCCCCACACATTACCACATGAGGCTCTGCCCCCCTAATTGCCACGCGAGGCTTCGTCCTCATACATTAGCACACAAGGCTCCATCCCCACACATTACCACACGAGGCTCCGTCCCCACACATTACCACACGAGGCTCTGTCCCCACACATTACCAAATGAGGCTCCATCCCCACACATTACCACACAAGGATCCATCCCCACACATTTCCACATGAGGCTCTGCCCCCCCCACACATTACCACATGAGGCTCCGTCCCCCAAATTACCACATGAGGCTCCACCCCCACACATTACCACACAAGGCTCCATCCCCCACATTACCACACGAGGCTCCATCCCCACACATTATCGTACAAGGCTCCGCCTCTCCACACATTACCACACGAGGCTCTGTCCCCCCACATTACCCCATGAGGCTCCGTCCCCACACATTACCACACGAGGCTCCGCCCCCTCACACTTTACCACACGAGGCTCCGTCCCCCCACATTACCACACGAGGCTCTGTCCCCCCACATTACCACACGAGGCTCCGTCCCCACACATTACCACACGAGGCTCCGTCCCCCCACATTACCACACTAGGCTCCGTCCCCCGCATTACAACACGAGGCTCAGTCCCCCCACATTACCACACGAGGCTCTGCCCCCTCACACATTACCACATGAGGCTCCGTCCCCCCACATTACCACACGAGGCTCTGTCCCCCCACATTACCACACGAGGCTCCGTCCCCACACATTACCACACGAGGCTCCGCCCCCTCACACATTACCACACGAGGCTCCGTCCCCACACATTACCACACGAGGCTGCGTCCCCTCACATTACCACACGAGGCTCTGCCCCCCTACATTGCCACTCGAGGCTTCGTCCTCATACATTAGCACACAAGGCTCCATCACCACACATTACCACATGAGGCTCCGTCCCCACACATTACCACATGAGGCTCTGTCCCCACACATTACCAAATGAGGCTCCATCCCCACACATTACCACACAAGGATCCATCCCCATACATTTCCACATGAGGCTCTGCCCCCCACACATCACCACACGAGGCTCCATCCCCACACATTACCACATGAGGCTCCGTCCCCCAAATTACCACATGAGGCTCCACCCCCACACATTACCACACAAGGCTCCATCCCCCACATTACCACACAAGGCTCCATCCCCGCACATTATCATACGAGGCTCCGCCTCTCCACACATTACCACACGAGGCTCTGTCCCCCCACATTACCACATGAGGCTCCGTCCCCACACATTACCACACGAGGCTCCGCCCCCTCACACATTACCACACGAGGTTCCATCCCCCCACATTACCACACGAGGCTCTGTCCCCCCACATTACCACACGAGGCTCCGTCCCCACATATTACCACATGAGGCTCCATCCCCCCACATTACCACACTAGGCTCCTTCCCCCGCATTACAACACGAGGCTCAGTCCCCCCACATTACCACACAAGGCTCCGCCCCCTCACACATTACCACACGAGGCTCTGTCCCCCCACATTACCACACGAGGCTCTGTCCCCCCACATTACCACACGAGGCTCCGTCCCCACACATTACCACACGAGGCTCCGTCCCCCACATTACAACATGAGGCTCCGTCCCCCCACATTACCACACGCAGCACTTCCTTTCTATGTAATTCAACCACTTCAGCCAAGGTAAACGTACATTTAATTGCATCCGCATTCTCCCAAACAAAATGAGCCAACAAGAGTCGCCAAGTCCATCTCACAGGCCGCAGGAAAATCCGGACAACGATGCAGTAGCTGATCGACAACAAAAATATCGACAAAATCGTAGGATTGCTTATCAACAACGAATACCTGAGCAGATTGATAAGGACAGAGAGATATCACAAGGTTTATATCAACCAAGTGACAAAAAGAAGGGAAGCTAATATATATAACCAGCGTCAACGAAGAAGGAATTTGACACCTGTGAAAGTTGAAAACAACAATGCCCGTCGACGTAAACTGCCACCACCTTCGAGGTATGCAGCAAGAAATCCAGAGAATATACCCAGTGAACACCACGTGGGAAAACGAGACGTTACGTGTAGTGATTGCGGTGCATCTCACTTTTGGAAAGAAAAATTACACAGTGCAAAGTTTGTGTCATGGTGCGGAAGTAGTACTATACACTTACGTGATGTAAATGAATATCCTCAGCAGTTTCAAGCATGGTTAACAAGATACGGACGAGGCAAAAAAATTTATTTTAAGTTAATTTACCACCTGCGTAAGCGCTATTGAATGTTGTCATTATTTACTTTAGTTTAATCACCAGCAGTAGTAGTAGTTATATTCTTGTACATAGAGGGCAGTATAACAGTAGTTATATTCTTATTCTTGTACATCGGGGGCAGTATTATAGCAGTTATATTCTTGTATTCTTGTACATAGCAGCAGTATTATAGCAATTTTATTCTTGTATATGGGGCAGTATTATAATAGCTATATCCCTGTATATTGGGCACAGTATTATAGTAGTTATATTCTTGTACGTAGGGGGCAGTATTATAGTATTATTATTATTATTTATTTATTTATATAGCACCATTGATTCCATGGTGCTGTACATGAGAATGGGTTACATACAAATTACAGATACCACTTACAGTAAACAAACTAACAATGACAGACTGATACGGAAGGGCGCGGACCCTGCCCTTGAGGGCCTACATTCTACAGGATGGTGGGGAAGGAGACAATAGGTTGAGAGTTGCAGGCGCTCCGGTGTTGGTGAGGCGGTTGCTTCGGTAGCGGTGAGGAGGCAGCGGGGTCAGTGAAGGCTGTAGGCTTCCCTGAAGAGATGGGTTTTCAGGTTCCGTCTGAAGGATCCGACTGTGGTTGATAGTCGGACGTGTTGGGAAAAGAATTCCAGAGGATGGGGGATATTCGGGAGAAGTCTTGGAGGCGGTTGGGTGAGGAGCGAATAAGTGTGGAAGAGAGAAGGAGGTCTTGGGAGGACCGGAGACTACGTGAGGGAAGATATCGGGAGATTAGTTCAGAGATATATGGAGGAGACAGGTTATGGATGTCTTTGTAGGTCAGTGTTACTAATTTGAACTGGATACGCTGAGGGAATGGGAGCCAGTGAAGAGATTTGCAGAGGGGAAAAGCGAAGGAGTAGCAAGGAGATGAATTAGTTGGGCAGCAGAGTTAAGGATGGACTGGAGAGGTGCAAGGGTGTTACCAGGGAGGCCACAGAAAAGGATGTTGCAGTAGTCAAGGCGGGAGATGATGAGGGCATGCACAAGCATTTTAGTAGATTGAGGGTTGAGGAAAGGATGCATTCTGGAGATATTTTTGAGCTGGAGGTGACAGGAGGTGCAGAGAACTTGGATGTGTGGTTTGAAGGAAAGGGCAGAGTCAAAGGTTACTCCGAGGCAGTGGACTTCGGGTACGGGGGAAAGCGTGATGTCGTTAATTGCGATAAGTCAGGTAAGGTAGATCTATGGGATGGACGAAAGATGATGAGTTCAGATTTGTCCACATTGAGTTTGAGGAAGCAAGAGGAGAAGAAGGAGGATATGGCTGATAGACACTCTGGGATTCTGGACAGCAGAGTGATGACGTCTGGGCCAGAAAGGTAGATCTGAGTGTCATCAGCATAAAGGTGGTACTTGAAACCATGAGACTTTAGGAGTTGTCCCAGGCTAAGTGTATAGATTGAGAAGAGTAGGGGTCCTAGAACAGAGCCTTGGGGGACTCCAACAGAGAGAGGGTGGGATGAGGAGGTAGTGTGGGAGTGGGAGACGCTGAATGTGCGGTTGGAAAGGTACGAGGAGATCTAGGATAGGGCAAGGTCTTTGATGCCAAAGGAGGAGAGGATCTGTAGTAGGAGGCAGTGGTCAACTATGTCGAAAGCAGAGGACAGGTCTAGAACGAGGAGCTCAGAGTATTGCCCGTTAGCTTTGGCTGTAAGTAGGTCATTAGTGATTTTGGTCAGAGCTGTCTCAGTTGAGTGATGGGGCGGAAACCAGATTGTAGATTGTCAAAGAGCAAGTTAGATGAGAGGTGGGAAGAAAGTTCAGCGTGGACGTGCTGCTCCAGGAGTTTGGAAGCGAATGGGAGCAGCGATATTGGGCGATAGCTGGACTTAGCAGTTGGATCGAGGGTTGGCTTTTTATAGTAGTTATATTCTTGTACATATGGGCAGTATTATAGTAGTTATGTTCTTGTACATAGGGGCAGTATTATAGTAGTTATGTTCTTGTTTATAGGGGGCAGTATTATAGTAGTTATGTTCTTGTACATAGGGGCAGTATTATAGTAGTTATATTCTTATACCTAGGGGCAGTATTATAGTAGTCATATTCTTGTACATAGAGGCAGTATTATAGTAGTTATTAGGGTTGAGCGACTTTTACTTTTATAGGATCGGGTCGGGTTTCACGAAACCCGACTTTTTCAAAAGTCGGGTCGAGTGAAATCGGCCAATCCTATAAAAAAGTCGGGGTCGGGGTCGGCCGAAACTCGAAACCCAATGCAGTGCATTGGGTTTCCAATGGTTCCCAGGGTCTGAAGGAGAGGAAACTCTCCTTCAGGCCCTGCGATCCATATTTAAGTGTAAATTAAAGAATTAAAATAAAAAATAATGCTATACTCACCCTCTGACGCGCCCTGGTACTAACCGGCAGCCTTTCTTCCTTCGAATCAGCGCTTGCAGGACCTTGCGGTGACGTCGCGGCTTGTGATTAGTCGCGCGACCGCCCATGTGATCGCTCGCGCGACCAATCACAAGCCGCGACGTCACGGCAAGGTCCTGGAAGCGCTGATTCTTAGGAAGGAAGGCTGCCGGAAAGAAGCAGGGCGCGTCCGAGGGTGAGTATATTCCTATTGCAAACATATCGGAACTCAGGATCGGAATTCCAATACCAGATTCAGAAGATCGCCGACTTCATGGCCGACCCCACACAGGGGTCGGGTCGGGTTTCATGAAACCCGACTTTGCCAAAAGTCGGCGACTTCTGAAAATGGCCGACCCGTTTCGCTCAACCCTAGTAGTTATATTCTTGTACATAGTATCCAAAAAAGAAAAGGGCCTTGGAGCAATATAAGAATTAATAAATAGTTACTTTACTACAAACATTACATAGACAGTGTTGGTTAAAATACATACAATTGACAGGGATAGTGACCACGTGGGCCACGTCCGACGAGGCTACTATACAATGCAAGTAATAATAGCAAGGGTCAATCAACACCAAAAACCTAAGTATAGCCTCCTAGAAGCCATTTACTAAAGCGATTGGAAAGAGGAATATCATAACAAAACAATTTCAATGAGGAAAATGCTGCATAGAAACTCATGAGTGCAAGTGCACAAAACTATATATAACTATATAAATAAATGGTTCAAACACCAATAAGCATATTCAAACAATAAAGCATTGTGTCAAATTGTAGCCAAGTTGCCAATGCTTATGGTGAATCCATTGTTATAACGCAACATTCATCACAAAAGAGGCATAATGTGAAAGGAGGGTGATAAACGAGAGGGCAGTAAATCGAAAGTGAAGATGCAATACCAACCTACAAACCGGAGCGTGGAAGAGGGACCTCAACGTGCCTTTCGCTGTAGTGCTTCTTTGGAGGTCAGTATTATAGTATTCATATTCTCATACATAGGGGCAGTATTGTAGTAGTTCTAGTCTTCTACATAGATGCAGTATTATAGTAGTTATATTGTTATATATAGGGAGCAGTATTATAGTAGTTATATTCTTATATATAGGAGCAGTATTATAGTAGTTATATTCTCGTACATAGGGGCAGTATTATAGTAGTTATATTCCTGTACATAGGGGCAGTATTATAGTAGTTATATTCCTGTACATAGATGCAGTATTATAGTAGTTATATTGTTATATATAGGGAGCAGTATTATAGTAGTTATATTCTTATATATAGGAGCAGTATTATAGTAGTTATATTCTCGTACATAGGAGCAGTATTATAGTAGTTATATTCTTGTACATAGAGGGCAGTATTATAGTAGTTATATTCTTGTACATAGGGGCAGTATTATAGTAGTTATATTCTTGTACATAGGGGCAGTATTGTAGTAGTTCTACTCTTCTACATAGATGCAGTATTATAGTAGTTATATTCTTGTACATAGGAGCAGTATTATAGTAGTTATATTCTTATATATAGGGAGCAGTATTATAGTAGTTATATTCTTATATATAGGGAGCAGTATTATAGTAGTTATATTCTTGTACATAGAGGGCAGTATTATAGTAGTTATACTCTTATGCATATGGTCAGTATTGTAGTAGCTCTACTCTTGTACATAGGAGAGAGGATAGATGTGTATTTGTGAGCTCCCAGCGGGGTGGAGGTCTCTGCTTTTGACCTAGGTGGAGAGGGAAGCTGGGCTGATGATCCAGGGAAAGCTCCGAATCTGGAGTTTGGCCTGTAGCATGCACCTGATGGTATTCTAAATCTGGAAATGGTGGCTGGTTAGTCTTCTAAATCTGCTTGTTGTGTTGCTGAATTAAGTGGTAAAGTTAAGAAACAAAGTATTTTTAATCTGGAATTGGAAATCAGCAAATTAAAAGACAAAATTAAGAATGAGACTGATCTAAAGATAAAATTGATGAAGTGTGAGTGCCTGGATGATTGGAGACATGAGCTGGTAATATGGAAAGAAAAACGTGATAAATATTTAACCCCTTCATGACCCTTGACGTATAGGTACTTCATAGGTCATGTCCTGGCATTTAATGTGCTGAGGCTGCATCTTTTCAGGCACATGACTGCTTGATCTGATTAGCTGTCAGTTGCCCCTAACATACGCGGGTGGAATTGTGATCCACCCACGGCTGTTAACATGTTAAATGCTAAACAGCATTTAACATGTGCATGCCCGATGAGCATCACAAATCCACTGCAATGCCAGCGCACTTGGAATTTTTTTTCCTGTTTACTGGTACAATATATGGTAAAATCAATGGTGTCGTTCAAAAGTACTACTCGTCCCGCAAAAAAACAAGCCATATTGACGAAAAAATAAAATCGATATGGCTCTGGAAAGAAGGGGAGCAAAAAACATATATGCAAAAAATGGAAAATCCCAAGGTCGTTAAGAGATTAACCCCTTTACCCCCAAGGGTGGTTTGCACGTTAATGACCAGGCCAATTTTTACAATTCTGACCACTGTCCCTTTATGAGGTTATAACTCTGGAACGCTTCAACAGATCCCAGTGATTCTGACAATGTTTTCTCGTGACATATTGTACTTCATGATAGTGGTAAAATTTCTTTGATATTACCTGCGTTTATTTGTGAAAAAAATGGAAATTTGGCGAAAATTTAGAAAATTTCGCAATTTTCCAACTTTGAATTTTTATGCAATTAAATCACAGAGATACAGTTAGGTCCATATATATTTGGACAAAGACAACATTTTTCTAATTTCGGTTACAGACATTACCACAATGAATTTTAAACAAAACAATTCAGATGCAGTTGAAGTTCAGACTCTCGGCTTTCATTTGAGGGTATCCACATTAAAATTGGATGAAGGGTTTAGGATTTTCACAAAAAATTTACTTCAGCTCCAATTTGTTTTATTTTACCAAGGGTAACAGGAGAAAATGGACCCCAAAAGTTGTTGTAAAATTTGTCCTGAGTACGCCGATACCCCATATGTGGGGGTAAACCACTGTTTGGGCGCATGTCAGAGCTCAAAAGCGAAGGAGCGCCATTTGACTTTTCAATGCAAAATTGACTGGAATTGAGATGGGACGCCATGTTGCGTTTGGAGAGCCCCTGATGTGCCTAAACATTGAAACCCCCCACAAGTGACACCATTTTGGAAAGTAGATCCCCTAAGGAACTTATCTAGATGTGTGGTGAGCACTTTGTCCTGCCAAGTGCTTCACAGACGTTTATAATGCAGAGCTGTAAAAATAAAAAAACATATTTTTTCACAAAAATTATCTTTTGGCCCCCAATTTTTTATTTTCCCAAGCGTAAGAGAAGAAATTGGACCACAAAAGTTGTTGTACAATTTGTCCTGAGTACGCTGATAGCCCATATGTGGGGGTAAACCACTGTTTGGGCACATGGCAGAGCTCGGAAGGGAAGGAGCGCCATTTGACTTTTCAATGCAAAATTGACTGGAATTGAGATGGGACGCCATGTTGCGTTTAGAGAGCCACTGATGTGCCTAAACATTGAAATCCCCCACAAGTGGCACCATTTTGGAAAGTAGACCCCGTAAAGAACTCATCTAGATGTGTTGTGAGAGCTTTAATTCCCCAAGTGTTTCACTACAGTTTATAACACAGAGCCGTGAAAATAAAAATTCTTTTTTTTCCCACAAAAATTATTTTTTAGCCCCCAGTTTTGTATTTTCCCAAGGGTAACAGGATAAATTGGACCCAAAAGTTGTTGTCCAATTTGTCCTGAGTACGCTGATACCCCATATGTGTGGGGAAACATGGATTGGGCGCATGGGAGGGCTCGGAAGGGAAGGAGCACCATTTGATTTAGAATGCAGACTTAGATGTCATGGTCTGCAGGCGTCACATTGCGTTTGCAGAGCCCCTAACAGGCTCGGACTGGCCCACCGGGGAACCGGAGGATCCTCCGGTGGGCCCTGACACTGGCATCTGCTGGCAGGGCCTCCCCCCGCTCCAGGGCCCTCCCCCCGCTCCAGGGCCCCCCCCGCCGCCGCCGCCGCCGCCGCCCGCCCGCTCGCCCTGAATACTCACCCTGCCTGCTCCAGCGATGGTCTCGGCGTCTGCACTGCACGAGCGGTCACGTGACACCGCTCATTAAGATCATGAATATGCGCATATTCATGATCTTAATGAACGGTGTCACATGACCGCTCAAGCAGGAAGAAGGTGCTGCGCCGCCGCCGCTGCCTGGAGTCGGGACAGAGCGCGAGGGATGTCGGCACGGCCGTGCAGTGGGACAGGTGAGTATGAGGGACGGGGGAACGGGTGGGGGATGAAGGAGGACATAAGCCGGCGCGCCGAGCAGGAGCAGGAGCGGAGAGATAAGCCTGCATACAGGGGGGAATATGAGCCATGCAGGGGGGGATATAAGCCATGCAGGGGGGGATATGAGCCATGCAGGGGGGGATATGAGCCATGCAGGGGGGAATATGAGCCATGCAGGGGGGAATATGAGCCATGCAGGGGGGGATATGAGCCATGCAGGGGGGGGATATAAGCCATGCAGGGGGGAATATGAGCCATGCAGGGGGGGATATAAGCCATGCAGGGGGGAATATGAGCCATGCAGGGGGGGATATAAGCCATGCAGGGGGGAATATGAGCCATGCAGGGGGGAATATGAGCCATGCAGGGGGGAATATGAGCCATGCAGGGGGGAATATAAGCCATGCAGGGGGGAATATGAGCCATGCAGGGGGGGATATAAGCCATGCAGGGGGGAATATGAGCCATGCAGGGGGGAATATGAGCCATGCAGGGGGGAATATGAGCCATACAGGGGGGAATATGAGCCATGCAGGGGGGAATATGAGCCATGCAGGGGGGAATATGAGCCATACAGGGGGGAATATGAGCCATGCAGGGGGGAATATGAGCCATGCAGGGGGGAATATGAGCCATACAGGGGGGAATATGAGCCATGCAGGGGGGGATATAAGCCATGCAGGGGGGAATATGAGCCATGCAGGGGGGGATATAAGCCATGCAGGGGGGAATATGAGCCATGCAGGGGGGAATATGAGCCATACAGGGGGGAATATGAGCCATGCAGGGGGGAATATGAGCCATGCATACAGGAGGGGTAATATGAGCTATGTATATGGGATAGGAGGGAGATGAGCCATGCATACAGGAGGGGGGTCATTATACAATATGGAGCATCATGTGTGGCCGTTATACAGTATGGAGCATCATTTGTGGTCATTATACAGTATTGATCATTATGTGGGATCATTATACAGTATGGAGCATCATGTGCGGCCGTTATACAGTATGGAGCGTCATGTGTGGTCATTATACAGTATGGAGCATCATGTGTGGCCGTTATACAGTATGGAGCATCATGTGCGGCCGTTATACAGTATGGAGCGTCATGTGTGGTCATTATACAGTATGGAGCATCATGTGCGGCCGTTATACAGTATGGAGCATCATGTGCGGCCGTTATACAGTATGGAGCGTCATGTGTGGTCATTATACAGTATGGAGCATCATGTGTGGCCGTTATACAGTATGGAGCATCATGTGTGGTCATTATACAGTATTGAGCATTATGTGTGGCCATTATACAGTATTGAGCATTATGTGGGATCATTATACAGTATGGAGCATCATGTGCGGCCGTTATACAGTATGGAGCATCATGTGTGGTCATTATACAGTATGGAGCATTATGTGGGATCATTATACAGTATGGAGCATCATGTGCGGCCGTTATACAGTATTGAGCATCATGTGTGGTCATTATACAGTATGGAGAACTGTGTGGCCGTTATACAGTATGGAGCATCATGTGTGGTGGCCGTTATACAGTATTGAGCATCATGTGCGGTCATTATACAGTATGGAGCACTGTGTGGCCATATTTTTTTGTTTATAATTATTGTATATAAAACAGTGTGATCAGCAATGCTAAATGGCTGCGGTTGGGACGTGGATATGGGTGTGACTAGTTGTGAAATGGGTCTAGTCAGAGGCGTGGCCTAAAATTTGCCGCGGCTCACTACGCGCGCCGCAAACTTTATACCTCCTTCCCTTCTTCAAAAGTTGGGAGGTATGGTACCACATTTGCCAGATCACGGCAAGTGCCGCAAATCCCATAGAGAATGACTGAGGCCGAACGCAGTGTTGCCATAAGTGATCCGTTACGCGGCAGATGCAGAAAAACTGCCGGATCTGCTGCAAAAGGCGACTTTCACATCAGCGATTTTTGCCAAAGTCACTGCCGATAGTGTCATACTCACCAAAAGGGGAGGCAGCAGTAAAAGTGCCTAGGGCAGCAGAAACTCTAAATACGGCCCTGGGGGGCTACATTATATTCTGTGGGGGGACTGCATTATACTCAAGGTACTACATTATATTATGGGGGCTACATCATACTATATGAAGGGTTACAGTATACTCTATGGGGGGCTGCATTATATTCTGTGGTGGGGCTGCATTATTCTCTCAGGGGACTACATAATATTATGGGGGCTGTTGTGAATTCTGTGGCTGAGTTCACTTCTGTGGTCACAAGTGGTATTGCAGTCTCTGGGTTTCCTCCCTCAGGTGTTTTGGTGAGCTCGTTGGCTGCCTTGCTATTTAGCTCCACCTGAGTCTGTCTTCCTTGCTCCTTGTCAATGTTCCAGTGTTGGATCTGAGCTACTGCATCTTTCCTTGGGCCTGCTGCTCTGCTAGATAAGTGCTTCTAGTTTGTTTTCTGTTTTTTCTGTCCAGCTTGCTATTAACTTTTGCTGGAAGCTCTGAGAAGCAAAGGGGTGCACCGCCGTGCTGTTAGTTCGGCACGGTGGGTCTTTTTGCCCCTTTGCGTGGTTTTCGTTTTAGGGTTTTTGTAGACTGCATAGTTCTCTTTGCTATCCTCGCTCTGTCTAGAATATCGGGCCTCACTTTGCTGAATCTATTTCATTCCTACGTTTGTCTTTTCATCTTGCTAACAGTCATTATATGTGGGGGGCTGCCTATTCCTTTGGGGTATTTCTCTGAGGTAAGTCAGGCTTGTATTTCTATCTTCAGGCTAGTCAGCTCCTCAGGCAGTGCCGAGTTGCATAGGTAGTGATAGGCGCAATCCACTGCTGCTTATAGTTGTGTGAGGATAGATCAGGTACTGCAGTCTACAGAGATTCCACGTCTCAGAGCTCGTCCTATTGTTTTTGGTTATTGCCAGATCTCTGTATGTGCGCTGATTACTACACGCTGTGTTGCCTGATTGCCAGCCATAACAGGGGGCTACATCATACTATATGAGGGGGCTACAGTATACTCTATGGGGGGGCTGCATTATATTCTGTGGTGGAACTGCATTCTCTCAGGGGACTACATTATATTCTGTGCTGGGTGGCATTATACTATATGAGGGGGGGATGCATTATACCCTATGGGGGTGCTACATTATATTCTATGGTGGGGACTGTGTCATACCTGAGAGGGTTGCATTATATTTTGTGGGGTGCTGCATTATATTCTATGAGAGGGGACTTATATTTTATGAGGGGGCTACATTATATTCTGTGAGGGGGCTACCCCAACCCTTGCTACATTATTAAGACGTGAACTACCTTATATTATACCCTGATATTAGCGCTTTTTACCGCACAATTAGTGGTCTTGTATCTATTTCTATGTAGCTACATAGTGGGCCCCAAGAATGATTTTCTCTGGTGGGCCCAAGGTGCTCCAGTCCGACGCTGGCCCCTAATGTACCTAAACAGTAGAAACCCCCCACAAGTGACCTCATATTGGAAACTAGACCCTCCAAGGAACTTATCTAGATGTGTTGTGAGAACTTTGAACCCCCAAGTGTTTCACTACAGTTTATAACGCAGAGCCGTGAAAATAAAAAATCTTTTTTTTTCCACAAAAATTATTTTTTAGCCCCCAGTTTTGTATTTTTCCAAGGGTCACAGTTGAAATTGGACCCCAAAAGTTGTTGTCCAAAGTGTCCTGAGTACGCTGAAACCCATATGTGGGCGGGAACCACCGTTTGAGTGCATGGCAGAGCTCGGAAGGCAAGGAGCGTCATTTGGAATGCAGGCATAGATGGATTGGTCTGCAGGCGTCACATTGCGTTTGCAGAGCCCCTAATGTACCTAAACAGTAGAAACCCGCCACAAGTGACCCCATATTGGAAACTAGACCCCCCCCCAGAAGCTTATCTAGATGTGTTGTGAGAACTTTGAGCCCTCAAGTGTTTCACTACAGTTTATAACACAGAGCCGTGAAAATAAAAAATCTTTTTTTTTCCACAAAAATTATTTTTTAGCCCCTAGTTTTGTATTTTCCCAAGGGTACCAGGAGAAATTGGACCCCAAAAGTTGTTGTCCAATGTGTCCTGAGTAAGCGGATACCCCATATTTTGGGGTAAACCCCTGTTTGGGTGCACGGGAGAGCTCTGAAGGGAAGGAGCACAGTTTTACTTTTTCAACGTAGAATTGGCTGGAATTGAGATCGGACGCCATGTCGCGTTTGGAGAGCCCCTGATATGTCTAAACAGTGGAAACCCCCCAATTCTAGCTGAAACCCTAATCCAAACACACCCCTAACCCTAATCCCAACGGTAACCCTAACCACACCTCTAACCCAGACACACCCCTAACCCTAATCCCAACCCTATTCCCAACCGTAAATGTAATCCAAACCCCAACCCTAACTGTAGCCTTAACCCTAACTTTAGCCCTAACCCTAACTTTAGCCCCAACCCTAACTGTAGCCTTAACCATATCCCCAACCCTAACCCTAGCCCTAACCCTAGCCCTAACCCTAGCCCTAGCCATAATGGCAAAATGGAAATAAATGCATTTTTTAAATTTTTTCCCTAACTAAGGGGGTGATGAAGGGGGTTTTGATTTACTTTTATAGCGGGTTTTTTAGCGGATTTTTATGATTGGCAGCCGTGACACACTGAAAGACGCTTTTTATTGCAAAAAAATTTTTTGCGTTACCACATTTTGAGAATTTTCTATATTTGGGTCCACAGAGTCATGTGAGGTGTTGCTTTTTGCGGGATGAGTTGACATTTTTATTGGTAACATTTTCGGGCACGTGACATTTTTTGATCGCTTTTTATTCCGATTTTTGTGAGGCAGAATGATCAAAAACCAGCTATTCATGAATTTCTTTTGGGGGAGGCGTTTACACCGTTCCACATTTGGTAAAATGGATAAAGCAGTTTTATTCTTCGGGTCAGTACGATTACAGCGATACCTCATTTATATCATTTTTTTATGTTTTGGCGCTTTTATACGATAAAAACTATTTTATAGAAAAAATAATTATTTTTGCATCGCTTTATTCTGAGGACTATAACTTTTTTCTTTTTTCTTTGATGATGCTGTATGGCGGCTCGTTTTTTGCGGGACAAGATGACATTTTCAGCGGTACCATGGTTATTTATATCCATCTTTTTGGTCGCGTGCTATTCCACTTTTTGCTTGGCGGTATGATAATAAAGCGTCGTTTTTTACCTCGTTTTTTTTACGGTGTTCACTGAAGGGGTTAACTAGTCGGACAGTTTTATAGGTCGGGTCGCTACGGACGCGGCGATACTAAATATGTGTACTTTTATTGTTTTTTTTTATTTAGATAAATGTATTTATAGGAACAATATATATACAGTATATATATTTTTATTAAATTTATTTTACACATGTGAATTTTTTTTTTTTCACTTTATAACATCGCCCCGGGGGGAGGGGGGGGCATCATGTTACAGTGTAAGATCACTGAGCTGACACTTTGCTGTGCACTGTGTCAGATCAGTGATCTGACGTGCACTCCTGCAGGCTTAAAGGGGTTGTCCACTACTTTCATGTAACCCCCCAATGTATCCCCCCAGGGCCCCTATTGCATTGTGTAAATACCTTGCGTTGTCGTTTTTGCCTGTGAGCGGCGCTATGGCTGCAGCTGGGTACGGGTCACATGACCCCCAGACTGCAGCCGCCGCTCATTTCCGCCGATGTCACGTCAATTTCCAGGCTCTGAAAATTGACGTGACGTCAGCAGCAGGCGTGACCAGCCCCCACAGTCTGCAGTCACTCAGCAAAAGTGACTGGGCTGGGGGCGGGGCTGCCTGCAGGGCTGTGCTGGGGGCGGGCGGGGCTATGTGTGCTCACTGCTCACGCTGGGATCTGAGGACAGGGCTGTGCTGGCTCTGCTGGGGGGAGTGCGTGGATGCCTGACGCTGGGGTCTGGGTGCCGGCATGTGCCGCTCGGCGCCGGCGGTCTCCTGTGCCGCTCGGCGCCGGGGGTCTCCTGTGCCGCTCGGCGCCGGGGGTCTCCTGTGCCGCTCGGCGCCGGGGGTCTCCTGTGCCGCTCGGCGCCGGGGGTCTCCTGTGCCGCTCGGCGCCGGCGGTCTCCTGTG
Organism: Ranitomeya imitator; assembly: GCF_032444005.1. NCBI lineage: Eukaryota > Metazoa > Chordata > Amphibia > Anura > Dendrobatidae > Ranitomeya > Ranitomeya imitator. Next base: position 654,850,164 of record NC_091282.1, on the reverse strand, counting down.
GGGGGTTGTTGGTGTGTGTGTGTGTGTATGTATATATATGTGTATGTATGTGTGTGCAGGCATCGTCCGATGGGACTACAAGTCCCATCGGGCTCTGCCTGCTACACTGACAGTGACTGGCACATTAGCCAATGATTGGACAGTTGTAGTCCCATCATCCGGCTAATGTGTTGAATGAAAAAAAAAAAACACTCAGTACATACATACAACACACACCATGTAACATGCGACGACATGCACCATGCGACGACATGCTACATGCACCATGCGATGACATGCACCATGCTACATGCACCATGCTACATGCACCATGCTACATGCACCATGCGACGACATGCTGCATGCACCATGTGACGGCATGCGACATGTACCATGCGACGACATGCACCATGCGACGACATGCACCATGCAGCGACATGCACCATGCAGCGACATGCACCATGCGACGGCATGCGACATGTACCATGCGACGACATGCACCATGCGACGACATGCACCATGCAGCGACATGCACCATGCAGCGACATGCACCATGCGACGGCATGCGACATGTACCATGCGACGACATGCGCCATGCACCATGCGACGGCATGCGACATGCACCATGCAGCGGCATGCGACGACATGCACCATGCAGCGGCATGCGACGACATGCACCATGCGACGACATGCACCATGCAGCGACATGCACCATGCAGCTACATGCACCATGCGACGGCATGCGACATGTACCATGCGACGACATGCGTCATGCACCATGCGACGGCATGCGACATGCACCATGCGGTGACATGCACCATGCGGCGACATGCTACATGCACCATGCGATGACATGCACCATGCTACATGCACCATGCTACATGCACCATGCGACGACATGCTGCATGCACCATGTGACGGCATGCGACATGTACCATGCGACGACATGCACCATGCGACGACATGCACCATGCAGCGACATGCACCATGCGACGGCATGCAACATGCACCATGCGACGACATGCACCATGCGACGACATGCACCATGCAGCGACATGCACCATGCGACGGCATGCGACATGTACCATGCGACGACATGCGCCATGCACCATGCGACGGCATGCGACATGCACCATGCAGCGGCATGCGACGACATGCACCATGCAGCGGCATGCGACGACATGCACCATGCGACGACATGCACCATGCAGCGACATGCACCATGCAGCGACATGCACCATGCAGCTACATGCACCATGCGACGGCATGCGACATGTACCATGCGACGACATGCGTCATGCACCATGCGACGGCATGCGACATGCACCATGCGGTGACATGCACCATGCGGCGACATGCTACATGCACCATGCGCTGGCATGCACCATGCGACGACATGCAGCGGCATGTGACATGCACCATGCAGCGGCATGTGACATGCACCATGCAGCGGCATGTGACATGCACCATGCAGCGGCATGCGACATGCACCATGCGACGACATGCACCATGCAACAACATGCGCCATGCGACGGCATGTGACATGTACCATGCGACGACATGCTACATGCACCATGCGATGACATGCACCATGCGACGACATGCACCATGCGACATGCACCATGCGCCGGCATGCGACATGCACCATGCGACGACATGCGACATACAGTACATACATACTGCAGACATACAGTACATATAACATAGAGTACATACTCACCATCACTTGTCACTTTGTTCCCCGAAGCCATTGTCACCTGTAAAAAATATTAAAATAATAAACAAACAATATACTCCCTGTCCGCAGAAATCCAATTAAAACGAGTGTCCCACGACGATCTCCCGTGGAGAGCAGGAGCATCAGTTGATGCGACCACTCTCCAGGGGCTCCAGGAACACAATGATGGAAGGTATCCTTCCATCATGTATTCCTCACAAGGTATTCCTACGCCCCTGTGAGAAAATAGTCCCTAGTCTCACTATTGGCATTGCTGGGTGAGACATTTTCCCACGCAGCAATTGCCATAAAGTGAGACCAGTGAACTAGAGTAACCTCAGTGATGCACTGCAGGAGCCATTGTCTCCTGTCAGTGTGTCACTGAGGGTCCTATAGAGCAGTGACATCACCCGATGTCACTGTTCTATAGGGGAGATCGTCGTGGGACACTCGTTATTAATTGGACTGCGTCGGACAGGTAGTATACGGTTTATTATTTTACTTTTTTTTGCAGGCGCAGAAGTATGGTAAGTATGGTTAAATGAAGAATATTAAAATATTTTTTTCCAAATGTGTGTGTTTTATTAACCCTTTCTTACTATTGGAGTAGTAATGGATAGGCGTCTTATTGACGCCTCTCCGTTATTAACCCGGCTTCATGTCACCTTACAATAGCAAGGTGACATTAACCCCTTATTACCCCATATCCCACCGCTACTCGGGAGTGGGAAGAGAGGGGCTAAGTGCCGGAATTGGCGCATCTTACAGATGCGCCATTTCTGGGATGGCTGCGGACTGGTATTTGTAGCCGGGGGGGGGGCCAATATCCATGGCCCCTCTCTAGGCTATGAATATAAGCCCGCAGCTGTCTGCGTAGCCTTTCTGGCTATAAAATATAGGGGGACCCCACATCATTTTTTTGGGGGGGTCCTCCTATTTTAATAGCCAGTAAAGGCTACGCAGACAGCTGCGGGCTGATATTCATAGCAGGCTACAAATATTGGCCCCCGGCCGTCGGCTTTCCCCCTCTGGCGCAGAGAATTGCACGGGAGCCCACGCCGTTTTTTTCTTTATTTTTAAAAAATTCAACGCTCATTAAGGCCTCTTTCACTCTTGCGTCGGTACAGGTCCGTCGCTATGCGTCGGGCCGACGTACCGACGCACGTTGTGAAATTTGTGTACGAAGTGGGCAGCGGATGCAGTTTTTCAACGCATCTGCTGCCCATTCTGAAGTGCGGGGAGGAGGGGGCGGAGTTTCTGCCGCAACGGCCAAAAAAACGTTCACTTGAACGTTTTTTCGTGCCGACGGTATTCCAAAACACGACTGATCCGTAGCACGACGGACGCGACTTGTGGCCATCTGTCGCTAATACAAGTCTATGGGTGAAACGCATCCTGCGAGCACATTTGCAGGATCCATTTTTTTCCACCGGGATGTTTTTTTTCCGCCGGATCCGTTTTTTTCCGCCGGATGTTTTTTTTTTCCACCAGATCTGTTTTTTCCACCGGATCCGTTTATTTTCGCCGAATCCTTTTTTTTACGCCAGATCCGTTTTTTCTCATAGAGTTGTATTAGCGCCGGATTACACCTGATGGCCACACGTTTCATCCGTTTTTGGCAGGATACGTCAAAAAAGCTGTTTCCGCCGGACGGAAAACACATACAGAGAAACGGTTTTTCGGTACGTCGAAAAAATGCACAGCGACGGATCTAGCAAAAAACGGATGAAACGTGTGGCCATCAGGCGCTAATAAAACTCTGAGAAAAAACGGATCCGGCAAAAAAAAAAAAGGATACTGCAAATGTGCTCGCATATAGTATATAAGACAGCCTCCCCCATAGAATATAATATACCCCACATAGTATATAAGACAGCCTCCCCCATAGAATAGAATATACCCCCGCAGTAGTATATAACACAGCCACATCTATAATATAACACTGGGAGCGTCACTCTGTCCGAAGCCTTTATAGACTGCGCAAGCGCCGGCGCAGTCTGGACCCCACAGAGTGACGCTCCCAGGAGATCGAGGTATGCGTAAACACTGAACGCACACCACGATCTCCAACGGAGAGGCAGGGACGCGCCAGGAGGGTAAGTATAAGCTATATTCACCTGTCCCCCGTTCCAGCGCTGCGTGCGGCTCTGTCTCCCGGGTCCTCTGCCTGTGATTTTCACAGTTCAGAGGGCGCGATGACGCGCTTAATGCGCGCTGCCCTCTGACTGAACAGTCACAGCCAGAGGACCGGAAGAAGTGGCGTGCAGCGCTGGAACAGGGGACAGGTGAATATAGCAAGTGTCGGGGGCCTGAGCTAGCGGCAATACCGGCACCTGACCCCCACAGCACGCCGGTGTCCCCGCCTGCTCAGGCCCCCCAGCACTCGGTGCCCAGCGACGATAGGTGAGTATGTTATTTTTTTTTTTTTTTATATATATATATATCGCAGCAGCATACGGGGCATATAATACTATGAAGCATCTTATGGGGGCCATCAACATTTATGGAGCAGTGTATGGGGCATATACTATGGAGCATGTTATGGGGGCCATGAACCATAATGGAGCAGTGTACCGGCCATATGCATGGGAGCAGCAAATTACAGAACGGTGGCGCAGGATGGGAGCAGCACATGTCAGAATGGGGCTGCAGGATGGCAGCAGCACATGACAGAACAGGGGTGCAGGATTTGAGCAGCACATGACAGGATGGGGGCGCAGGATGGAGCAGCACATGACAGGATGGAGACCATATACCAATATAAATGCTCGCCACCTGGGCGTAGAACGGGTTCAATAGCTAGTAGTATATAACACGGCCTCCCCCATAGAATATAATATACCTCCCATAGTATATATCAAAGCCCGCATATAATATAGCACAACTTGCATAGTATATAGCACAGCCCATGTAGTAGTGTACAGCACAGCGCGGGTCGTAGTATATACAGCACAGCCCGAATAGTAGTTTACAGCACAGCCCGTGTAGTAGTATACAGCACAGCCCGTGTAGTAGTATACAGCACAGTCCGGGTCGTAGTATATACAGCACAGCCCGCGTAGTAGTAAATACAGCACAGCCCGCGTAGTAGTATATACAGCACAGCCCGCGTAGTAGTATACACAACACACAGCCCACACAGTGGTATATACACAGCACAGCCCACACAGTGGTATATACACAGCACAGCCCACACAGTGGTATATACACAGCACAGCCCACACAGTGGTATATACACAGCACAGCCCACACAGTGGTATATACACAGCACAGCCCACACAGTGGTATATACACAGCACAGCCCACACAGTGGTATATACACAGCACAGCCCACACAGTGGTATATACACAGCCCACACAGTGGTACATACACAGCCCAGCCCACACAGTGGTATATACACAGCACAGCCCACACAGTGGTATATACACAGCACAGCCCACACAGTGGTATATACACAGCACAGCCCACACAGTGGTATATACACAGCACAGCCCACACAGTGGTATATACACAGCCCACACAGTGGTATATACACAGCCCAGCCCACACAGTGGTATATACACAGCACAGCCCACACAGTGGTATATACACAGCACAGCCCACACAGTGGTATATACACAGCACAGCCCACACAGTGGTATATACACAGCCCACACAGTGGTATATACACAGCCCAGCCCACACAGTGGTATATACACAGCACAGCCCACACAGTGGTATATACACAGCACAGCCCACACAGTGGTATATACACAGCACAGCCCACACAGTGGTATATACACAGCACAGCCCACACAGTGGTATATACACAGCCCACACAGTGGTACATACACAGCCCAGCCCACACAGTGGTATATACACAGCCCACACAGTGGTATATACACAGCACAGCCCACACAGTGGTATATACACAGCCCACACAGTGGTACATACACAGCCCAGCCCACACAGTGGTATATACAGCACAACCCACATCTCATCCCCCTGATAATGGCTCCACACTCTCCTCACCTTTCCTCTTGCCCGCGCTGCTCCTGGCTCCTGTCTCGGCGGCTGCAGTCTGCCCGGGACACAGCAGGTGTGCGATGATATGACGTCATCGTGCACCCGCAGTGTCAGAGGCAGAGCGGGGAATGATGCCAGTATATGTCATGGACGCCGGTATAGTTGAATGCGGCGGCGGCACTGGCGGGAGTAGGGGGGAAAGAGTGCAGCGGCCCACTACTGGCACCGGCCCTTCTGGCATTTGCCAGAAGTGCCCGATGGCCAGTTCGGCCCTGGTCACCGCCCACACACTTCCCTCCTCCTGAACTGCAGCGTTTCTTGGACCCACATCCGCAGCAAAACTGCAGATATTTTCTACATCTCAATGAAAGTTTGAGGCCGGAGTCACACTACAGCGAGATACGGCCGAGTCTCGCAGGTTAAATACAAGCTCTGGCACCGGTACTCCGAGGCGGAGCGTGCGGCTCCATGTATTGCTGTGCGGCTGCACGCTCCGCTCCGGAGTGCCGGTGCCAGAGCTTGGTTTTAACCTGTGAGACTCGGCCGTATCTCGCTGTGTGTGATTCCGGCCTAAGGGTGCAGAAACGCTGCAGTTCGGCACAAAAGAAGTGACATGCTGCGGAGAAAAAAAAAAGCTGCGTTTCGGTGCGGCCTTTTCCGCAGCATGTGCACAACAAGTCTGCGGCTCCCATAGACTTACATTGGTTGTGCACTACACTGCGGATTTAATGCAATTCTGTGCGGCAAAAAACGCTGCGGATCTGCAATCAAATCCGCAACGTGTGCACACAGCCTTAGCATTTAGTGAGCCTAGCAAAAAGGCAAGCAAAAAACAAGTGTGGGATTGCACTTTTTTTGCAATTTCATCGCACTTTGAATTTTTTTCACATTTCCTGTTACACGACATGGTGAAACCAATGGTGTCGTTCAAAAGTAGAACTTGTCCCGCAAAAGATAAGCCCCCACATGGCCATATTGACGGAAACATTATGGCTCTGGAAAGAAGGGGAGCGATAAACGAAAAAAGCTCCAGGGGTGAAGGGGTTTAGAAACATGGATATGGACATATCTATGGAAATAGATATATAGATATATCTGTATGTATCCATCTTTCCCATATCTATCTAATTCTATCTATCTGTCTGTGTCTATCTATCTATCTATCATCTCTCTATCCCATATCTATCTATCTATCTATTATCTCTCTATCCCATATCTATCTATCTATTATCTGTCTGTGTCTATCTATCTATCTATCTATCTATCTATCTATCTATCTATCTATCTATCCCACATCTGTCTATCCCACATCTATCTATCTATCTATCTATCTATCTATCTATCTATCTCTCTATCTATTATCTATCTATCTATCTATCTATCTATCTATCTATCTATCTATCTATCTATCTATCTATCTATCTATCTCTCTGTGTAATGGAGTGTGGGTTGGACAAATGTAAAAGAGGAGTTGGACAGAAATGACACCACAAATCTTTTTGAAGAGAGAGGAGGGAGAGAGAGGAGGGAGAGGAGGGAGGGGTTTGGGTGTGTTTTTGGAGGGGGTGTGCTAGATTCGGGCTTAGTGGCATTGCAAAGCATCATGGAACTTGTAGTATTAGGTCACAATAAGAAAGTAGTCGATTAACCCCATGAGAGCTGAATCCAGCACTGAAGATGTGCTGCTACAGCATGATAACAGCTAATATTGCTAATATAAACACAGTAGATGTTTTCAGTGGCACATAATAGCAAGATTTATGAAAAAAAAAAAAAAACTTTATAGTAGTGGATAACTTCTTTAACAGCACTTGCTCTGAGCAGGCGCTGGTAAGCCACCTCCCTGCAGGACCCGGATGCAGCCCCGCAGCCATTTTGGATCTGGGCCTGCTGCAGGGAGGAGGATGTAAGAGACCCTCGCAGCAACGTGATCACATCGCGTTGCTCCGGGGGTCTCAGGGAAGCACGCAGGGAGCCCCCTCTCTGCGCGATGTTTCCCTATACCGCCGGAGGTTAATGTGCCGGGGGCGGTCCGTGACTGCTCCTGGCACATAGTGCCGGATGTCAGCTGCGATAGTCAGCCGACACCCGGCCGCACTCCCTTTGTGAGCGCGGCCGATTGCTATGACGTACTATCCCGTCGGTGGGCATACAAGCCCACCCCACCTCGACGGGATAGTACGTCTAATGTCAGAAAGAGGTTAAACTCAGTGCCCAGAATGGAGACTTAGGCTATGGAGAAAAAGAGGAGATCCAGAGCCCAGACTGCAAATATAAAATGTTTCATTGGTAAGAAAGACATTAAATATAGAATGATTAATTGAATTATGGAGCAAGGAAGTCCGATGATCTGGATATGTTCTGGAACATCTATAATGACACTAGAGAAGGTGAGATCTGGGATCATCTCCATTGTATCCAGCTGTCTAAGCTGCAGGGAATAATGGCCACTGCTCTGTTCCAGTCTGAGGTGGTGGCACTGACGGATCTGCTGCACTGGCTGAGAAGCCATCCCGAGAAGATCTATGATGAGGAGCAAATATGGACGGGAGGATATTCTGCAAAATTCCAGCTTATACAAGAGAATAGTGTAACCAGACACCTGCCGCACTCCTTCTACCTGGACTCAGAGAGAAGAATATGCTACTGTGATGCAGCTGCAGTGCAGTCAGGGCCGGTTTTAGGCAAAGTGGGGCAAATGCTAACATATTGCATATCACACAGAAGCATTTCTGTTGTATTTACATGCACTGATCTGAGGCAGCTAAACGAGTGTGATCGACAATACTGAAGTCTTTGGGCGCTTGTTTCCCGACCTCTTTCCACCGTCTGAGAAAGAATGATGGGGACAGAACCATCACTAATAGATCACCATACAGTATCATGTTATCAGCAGCACATCTACTGTTTACACCGGCGATGTGCTGCTGAGAACAAGGATTTTTATTCCGGCATAAACAATCCAATCACCCAATGAATATGCTGCATTTTGCTTGTTTGGTAAAATACACCCCATACTCCTCCATATATTATAATGTGCACCACAGTCCTCCATATTGTAAACTGTATAATACGCTCCTCATAATCCTCCATATAGTATTATACACTTCCCATAGTCCTCCATATAGTATAATACACTCCTCATAGTCCTCCATATATTAAAATATACTCCTCAGTCCTCCATATAGCATAATACACTCCTCACAGTGCTCCATAAAGTATAATGCACTGCCATAGTCATCCATGTAGTACAATTCACTTCCCATAGTATAATGCACCACATAGTTCTTCATATAGTATAACGTATTCCCCATAGTCCTCGATACAGTATAATGCAGCCCACATATAGTATAATGCAGCCACCACCCCACAGAGTATAATGCAGCCCCCCCAGAGTATAATGTAACCTCCCTATAGAATATAATGCAGCCCCCCACAGTAGTATAAAGCAGAGCCCACAGTAGTATACAGCACTGCCCACAATAGTATATAACACAGCCCACAGTAGTATACAGCAGAGCCCACAGTAGTATACAGCACTGCCCACAGTAGTATACAGCAGAGCCCACAGTAGTATACAGCAGAGCCCACAGTAGTATACAGCAGAGCCCAGTAGTATACAGCACTGCCCACAGTAGTATATAGCACAGCCCACAGTAGTATACAGCAAAGCCCACAGTAGTATACAGCAGAGCACACAGGAGTATACAGCACAGCTCCCCTTCCCTCCCCGCCTCTCTCCTCCCGAGAAAGGCCGCACAGTCCAGTAAAAAAAACAAAAAAACACAAGTTTCTTACTTCTTCCCGAGCCCGCGCTGCTCCCTGCTCCTGTATCGGCGGCTGCCGCCGCACTGCCTGGATCACAGTGAGTGTGCGTGCACCCGCTGTGTCAGAGGCAGAGCGGGGAATGATGGGAGAGGGAGTGTCAGGTGATGCTCTCTCCTCCATCATTGCTTTGAACTGTACCGGCAGACGCCGGTATAGTTCAATGCGGCTGGGGAGTTGGCGCTGCCTCACAGGGGCCCCATAGCGGCTGCGTGACTTGCCGCTAGCTAGGGGCCCCTGAGGGAGTGGGGGCTCCAGGCAGCTGCCTGGTCTGCCTGCCCCTATTGTCGGCCCTGCGTGCAGTGTAGTGCAACCTCCACCAGGGGCTGTTGCCGAGGGAAGAGAGGCCGCAAACTTACAGCGCAGCAACACTGAGCAGCTGTACAAGTGTAACAGAGTGGTCAGACAAGCTGAGTCAGAACCTGTCAGGAGCAGAAATACCAGTAACAGCAAAGAACGTAGTCACAGACAAGCCAGAAGTCTGAGCCAATCAGGAGCATGGTATCCAAATCGTGAGACATAAGATGAAGTCAGGGTACAAGCTAGAGAGTGAAAGCCGGTCCGGGAACATGGTATCAGAGATGGCAAACAAGAGGCGAGGTTCAGAGATCAGGCCGAATCATACACTGTAGGGAAACATATGAACACTAAATCAGGGATAGGGAATGAGTCTAATGCAAAATACAGGAAGTCAGAGGCAGAAAGATCACTAGGGTATACGGGTCAGCTGCTCTAGCCTGGAAGCATGAACTATCACTGACGCTGGCCAGCCCCAAACTGGATCATGACAGCTACTAACCCCAGTCAGCCACGTCTGTGCCATAGATATGAGGGCTGGCACGTCACCATGAACTGCTCTCGTATCACATTCTCAATATGTGGACAGTTCGGGCATACAAAGGACAAATGCACCGAATCGGTAATCTGTAACCTGTGCTCGGGACCAGAGCATATTTAACAAAGATGGAGGGCACCAGCAATTACTAGGGATCATGAGGTACATGTCAGGAACACTGAGCATGAAAACTGAGAAAAGAAACACGAAACTATAGGTATGACCATAAATAATCACAATATATTATTGGTATACAAAGAACTGTAAACATTTAAAAACATTTTAAACCACAGAAAAACAACACAGTATGCCCATATTAAGGCTATGTCTTGCCTTTCACTATATCCTAAGTTAGTATCCTGATAAATGAGCGCTCTGACAAATAAGTGCCCTGATAAACTAGTCCCCTGGTATATTAGTACCCTGATAAATAAGTACCTTGGTAAATAGGTACCCTGATAACGTAGTGTCCTGCTAAACAAGTACCCTGATAAATAAGTACCCTGATAAATAATTGCCCTGATAAATACTGTAAGGGTACCGTCACACTAAGCGACGCTGCAGCGATACAAGACAACGATGCCGATCGCTGCAGCGTCGCTGTTTGGTTGCTGGACACAGACAGCTCTCCAGCGAACAACGATCCCGAGGTCCCCGGTAACCAGGGTAAACATCGGGTTACTAAGCGCAGTGCCGCGCTTAGTAACCCGATATTTACCCTGGTTACCAGCGTAAACGTTAAAAAAACAAACACTACATACTTACCTTCAGCTGTCTGTCCTCCGGCGCTCTGCTTTCCTCTGCACTGTCAGCGCCGGTCAGCCGGAAAGCAGAGCGGTGACGTCACCGCTGTGCTTTCCGGCTGGCCGGCGCTGACACAGGATGCAGGAGGAGTGCAGAGAAGCAGAGCGCCGGGGACAGACAGCGGAAGGTAAGTATGTAGTGTTTGTTTTTTTAACGTTTACGCTGGTAACCAGGGTAAACATTGGGTTACTAAGCGCGGCCCTGCGCTTAGTAACCCGATGTTTACCCTGATTACCAGTGAAGACATCGCTGGATCGGCGTCACACACGCCGATCCAGCGATGTCAGCGGGAGATCCAACGACGAAATAAAGTGCTGGACTTTCTGCAGCGACCAACGATCTCCCAGCAGGGGCCTGATCATTGGTCGCTGTCACACATAACGATTTCCTTAACAATATCGTTGCTACGTCACAAAAAGCAACGATATCGTTAACGATATCGTTATGTGTAACGGTACCTTAAGTGCCCTGATAAATTAGTACCCTGATAAATTTGTATCTGATAAATTAGTATCCTGATAAATTAATGTCCTGTGTAGTGCAGCGGTACCCACACTGTGCAGTGATGAGGCAGTGACCTAGGAAAAGTTCAAAGTAAAGTCTCTTTTAATATTAAAGGGCCACTGTCACCCCCTCCAGCCGTTATAAACTAAAAGAGCCACCTTGTGCAGCAGTAATGCTGCATTCTAACAAGGTGGCTCTTTTAGTTTTGTGTTCATGTATTACTAAAATAAAGCGCTTTGAAACTTTTCAAAAATACCTGTCTTTGTCCACAGAGGCGGGTCTGAAGCCTCCTCTGTGAAGCGCCCAACTGCCGTCACTCATCTCTTCTGGGGCGATGGTCGCCGCCCCCTGCGCGCTGTTCTTCTTAAATCCGGCGCCTGCGCTGTGCGTGCCTGCCTGGGGCAGGCGCATTGAGAATTGTCAGTCATAGCTCCGATGCCGGGTTCCTGACTGCTCCTGTGCGGGCAGTGCGGCCACCCTGTTACTGAATCCCCGCCCCACGCTATGTTATGCATTATGCACAGTGCGGGGCTGGGATTCCTGGGCATGCGCACTGCGCTTGTCAGACGCTCCCCCAGGTTCCCCGCCTTCCAGGGTCGGTCTGTGCAGGAATCTGCTCAGGAATCCCAGCCCCGCACTGTGCATAATGCATAACACAGTGCGGTGCGGGGATTCAGTAACAGGATGGCCGCACTGCCCGCACAGGCACAGACCGGAACCCGGCATCTGAGCTATGACGGCTAATGAACACTGCGCCTGCCCCAGGCAGGCACGCACAGTGCAGGCGCAAGATTTAAGAAGAACAGTGCGCAGGGGGCGGCGACCATCGCCCCAGAAGAGATGAGTGATGGCAGTTGGGCGCTTCACAGAGGAGGCTTCAGACCCGCCTCCGTGGACAAAGATAGGTATTTTTGAAAAGTTTAAAAGTGCTTTATTTTAGTAATACATGAACACAAAACTAAAAGAGCCACCTTGTTAGAATGCAGCATTACTGCTGTGTAATGGCCAGAGGTCCGAATAAGATCCAGTGAGTCACAAACCAAGACCAAGGCAGAAATCTCCAACGGTATTTACTCAAAGGCAAAATAATCAAGGTAATATGGAGAATATTAAGGCAGATGCACCCCAAAGATACACTAGCTCAGCAGCAGCTGAAATCACTGTGCCACTCCAAGGTCTCCTGAGAACTGTATACTACAACAGACTAGTAAGAAATTTACCTAACAGGCAACTAAAAACAGGAACAAGTGTAAATTGAATGTAGTGTTATCAAGGGGAGGCCCTGGAATGGCACACTGAGTATAACTTACACAACTCTAATATAAGATACACCTCTACAGTAACAATTTAACACTCTGAGCAGAGATACCCGGGTATCTATAACTATGGTACCGTATCCTGAGATGGATTTCCTCTCAGGCAGGAATCCGCACAGGCTGCAGCCAGTCCATATCTTCAGCGCCAATAAGTTACAGCAAGCTCCTCTTGTCTTGTCGGCCGATGCCGAGCCCAAACACCGGGGACTTAGTTAGTGGTCTCACGATGTTGTCTCTGCTTCTGTAGCTCCTAGGAATGCTTCCACGACAATCCGTCCGTCTCTGTATAAGCAGTCTGTCCAGACTTGTTTCTCCACTCAATGCACAGGGAATCCACAGACTTCCAAATTCGTACTTGGTTCTTAGTAAAGTCTCAGTCTTTTCTTAGATAAAGGGTTAGCTCCTCTCCAGGAAACGTTAGCAACACAAGTCTCTCACAGAGTTAAACAAAAGATTAGCTCTTCTCCAGGGGAACGTTAGCAACAAAAAGTCTCTCAAAAGCTTCTTTTCCTCCAAAAACACTTGCAGTAAATCCACACACAGTCTCTTTTTAAGATCTCACAGCAGCTTCTGCCTTTGCTTCCCGCCTTTTCTCTCTCAGCTCTCACTTCCTAGTTTCACTTTACACACGAGACACTAGACCCCACCCCCCAGCACACATTGTCTCCGGGAGTTTTGCACGGTCCGTCTTCTGCTGCAACAGGCAAAAACCACAGGGTCCTAGTGCCCTCTCAGTGGGACTACAGTTCACCCTCTTACATGCCACCCCACTAGAGGTTGGCGTCCTCGACATACCTTCCCACTCAAATTCATCTTGAGCATATCGCTGAGGCGGTATTCCTGCCGTAGATCGTGTAGTTCTCCTGAGTCCTACATCAACAGGTGCGACCTTAGAGGGAGCTAGAGTCTCTTCCGTGGTCATGTTAGTGGGAGTAAGTGGAGTTGTCTCCTCCTGCGGCTCGATGTCCTGTGATACAGCGTCAGGACCAAGCAGTTGACCTGATGCACTCTCCTCAACAACATCCTCCATATCCCCAACATTCTCATCACCCGAGGCCAGATCGGTCACAGGGGGCAAATAAGCAGGCGCAGGAGTAAGCACACCATCAAACTCAAGATCATTCAGAGCTTCCGCCCCTTGAAACATGGCCTCTGGCTCTAGGGGGGTAGGCGCCGAATCTTCAAACCAGCACCGCTGTAACATGTTACGACGCAAATTACGGGTTGGCCCCCCTGTCCCCACCGGTTCGACCTCGTACACTGGAATCTCAGGGTTCACCTGTTTTTTTATCAGATACGGTATCGCCTCCCATCGGTCACTCAGCTTTCCTGACCGTCGTTTTGTCCTCACCAACACTCTGTCTCCCGGAGAGAACAGCTCTGTTTGTACAGGTCGCGTGTCCTTATGGACCACCTGATGCACCACCCTCAACCGCCGCCGATGCTCTCGTACCCACTCGGATGCAGTCCGAAGGGGGGCGGAGGAGGGATCTGGCATGTTCAAATCCTCAATGTCTCGGCCAGGTCTACCAAACATCAACATGTGTGGTGAGTAACCAGTAGTACTGTGCAACCTGTTATTGTAAGCCCACATCAATTCGGGGAGATACTCAGGCCAGCATGTCTGTTGCTGACTCTCTAAGGACCTCAACATTTGCAACAGGGTCCAATTAAAACGCTCACACGCCCCGTTACCCTGAGGGTGGTAAGGCGTTGTTCTTGACTGCTCGATACCATAGAACTGGTGCAACTCTTTCATCAGCGTCCCCTGAAAGCAGGCCCCTTGATCTGAATGTATTCTCTGCGGACACCCGAACACTTGGAAGAAATGTCGGCACACTGCCTCAGCCGCCGACTTGGCCGTCTGATCTCTTGTCGGCACCGCTACAGCATACTTGGTAAAGTGATCTGTCATCACCAGGCAATAGGAGTACCCTGACGTAGAGTACCCTATCAACACGTAGTCAATCATGAGTAGTTCCAGTGGAGCTGAAGTCTTAATAGACTGTGTGGGAGCCCGCTGCTCAGGGCTTTTGTTGAGCCCACAAATTCGGCACAGCCGACACGCGTCGGCCACCATCCCTCCCAACTCAGGGCAGTAGAGGACTCGCTGCAACCACTGAAGTGTCTTTTCACTTCCAAAATGGGCCCCCTTCTCATGCGCCTCACGAGCGACCACTGGCCCCATCCCCACAGGAATTATCAGTTGGTACCGATGCTGCAGCTCCGATGGCAGGTACACCTTACGATACAAAAGACCTTGTTCCACACACAATTTATCCCATTGTCGAAGGAGTTTCATTCCTTCCATGGACAACTGAGCCTTGTCCTCTGCACTGGGCCAGGCCTTGTTTTGTACCCAACGGCAACGTCTGGACACTCATCCTGGACTCTTGTCCAATCTGAGGGTGTTTTACCCAGGACACAGGGCATCCCGGTGGCCACCCACTTGAGTGTACCACACTTTGGAAGATAGGTATTTGCCCCAAAGCTGGAGTTTCAGTATCCTCAAGTTGTTCGTCAACATCTTCCCCGGATGACCCAAGGGGCACTCTTGACAATGCATCTGCATTGCCGTTCTCTCGACCAGAGCGAAATTTAATGCGGTAATGCGATGTTGTCTCTGCTTCTGTAGCTCCTAGGAATGCTTCCACGACAATCCGTCCATCTCTGTATAAGCAGTCTGTCCAGACTTGTTTCTCCACTCAATGCACAGGGAATCCACAGACTTCCAAATTCGTACTGGGTTCTTAGTAAAGTCTCAGTCTTTTCTTAGATAAAGGGTTAGCTCCTCTCCAGGAAACGTTAGCAACACAAGTCTCTCACAGAGTTAAACAAAAGATTAGCTCTTCTCAGTGGCGTAGGAAGGGGGGTGCGGGGGGGGGGGCGGTCCGCCCCGGGCGGCACAATGCGGGGGGCGGCCGGCGCTGCAGGAGAAAGAAAAAAAAAAAAAAAGACGCCCCTTTAAATCTTCGGGCGGCGCCGTCCGCCGCCACGACCAGGCTCCCCGTCCCCCCGCCCTTGCCCCCCGCTCTCCGCTCTATACTCACCTCTCCTGGTTCCTGCGGCGCCGGCAGCTGCAGCGTCCTCTGACTCTGCGACGTCTCAGAGCAGAGGGCGCGATGACGTCACTACTGTGCGCGCCGCTCAGCCTCTCTGTCCTGAGCGTCGCAGAGCCGGAGAGACGCTGACTGCACTGGACCTGCGCTAGGAACGGGAGAGGTGAGGATTTTACTTTTTTTTTTTTTTTCTTTATGTCTGACTCTGGGGGCAATACTGGAGACCATGGGGCAGATTGCTGGACACACTGGGGCAATACTGGAGACCATGGGGCAGATTGCTGGACACACTGGGGCAATACTGGAGACCATGGGGCAGATTGCTGGACACACTGGGGCAATACTGGAGACCATGGGGCAGATTGCTGGACACACTGGGGCAATACTGGAGACCATGGGGCAGATTGCTGGACACACCGGGGCAATACTGGAGACCATGGGGCAGATTGCTGGACACACTGGGGCAATACTGGAGACCATGGGGCAGAATGCTGGACACACCGGGGCAATACTGGAGACCATGGGGCAGATTGCTGGACACACTGGGGCAATACTGAAGACCATGGGGCAGATTGCTGGACACACTGGGGCAATACTGGAGACCATGGGGCAGAATGCTGGACACACTGGGGCAATACAGGAGACCATGGGGCAGATTGCTGGACACACTGGGGGTAATATGCTGGACACACTGGGGGTAATATGCTGGACACACTGGGGGTAATATGCTGGACACACTGGGGGTAATATGCTGGACACTGGGGGTAATATGCTGGACACACTGGGGCAGACTGCTGGACACACTGGGGCAATGCTGGACACTGGGGCAGATTGCTGGACACACTGGGGCAATGCTGGACACTGGGGCAGATTGCTGGACACACTGGGGGTAATATGCTGGGCACACTGGGGCAGATTGCTGGACAACATGGGGGTAATATGCTGGACACACTGGGGCAGATTGCTGGACACACTGGGGGCAGGACTTGGGGCATGATTGGAGACATGGGGCAGGATTGGATCATGGGGCAGGACGGATACGATGGAGGCTGGTGGGGCAGGATGGGGAGATCATATGGGGTAGAATGGATAGTCATGAGTGCAGGATACGAGAACATATGGCTGGAGCCAGGAATGAGATAAACGGGGCCAGGGTGGGGAATAGTGTTACCATAGGGGCTAATTAAGGGATATTATTACTGCAGTGATGTATTTATTTTATTTTTTGAGTATACTGTTTTAAATGGGGGTCGGTACTGTTATTGTGCAGAGTGACACTATATCGCCTTTTTGTTTTCATGTGGTGTAATGTAGAAGTTGTGAAAAATTAAGTAATGTGTTCTGCAAGCGGAGCTCGAGATAACTGTGTTATTTCCTGCAGAGACGAGTCCTGGCTGGAAGGAATGATGGCGGTCTGTGCTGGATGAAAGATGAAGGACTTCACCTAGAGACGTCACTGGTGAGTCAGTGTTACCTATACACTGACACTATACACTGTATACTATATACAGCGGTCCTGTGTACAATGTCACCAGTGATCACTGTATTACCTATACATTATATACAGAGTTCCTGTGTATAATACCACCAGTGATCTCTGTATTACCTCTACACAGACACTGCATACTAAGTACAGATCTCCTGTGAATACTGGCACTTATGGTGATAGTATTGTGTTTTTTTTTTTATTACTGATCAGTATTGTAGTATTCAGTCACTATGTGGTGGTAATATGTGGTCTGGAAATGGTGTTGTGGTATTTGTCCCTTGTATGTAGTATTATTCGGTCACTATGTGGTCTGGTCATGGTGTGGTGGTATTAAGTCACAGGTTTGGCATGTGGGGGTGACACCATTAGGCCCAGTTTAAGTTCTACAAAACAGGAAAACCATTTTTGGTAACCTTTGTGTGTATTGAGCCGGGGGGGGGGCGCCAAACTCGGGAACAGCCCCGGGCGGCAAAAGCTCTAGCTACGCCTCTGGCTCTTCTCCAGGGGAACGTTAGCAAAAAAAAGTCTCTCAAAAGCTTCTTTTCCTCCAAAAACACTTGCAGTAAATCCACACACAGTCTCTTTTTAAGATCTCACAGCAGCTTCTGCCTCTGCTTCCCGCCTTTTCTCTCTCAGCTCTCACTTCCTAGTTTCACTTTACACACGAGACACTAGACCCCACCCCCCAGCACGTCAATAGTTAACAACAGCCGCCAGCCAATTGGAGGCTGGCGGCTGATGTCGGCCGCAGGCGCACACGTCGCCGGCGTCTGACGTCATTGTCAGTCGCCGGCGAGTGTGCTCTGTTGGAGGGAGCTCAGCGCTGGAGCGCGGACAGGTGAGGAGACTTTGTTTTTTGTTTTTATAACGGTGGAAACACTGAGGGCAATGCTGGAGGACACTGGGGCAGATTGCTGGAGGACACTGGGGCAGATTGCTGGAGGACACTGGGGCAGATTGCTGGAGGACGCTGGGGCAGATTGCTGGAGGACGCTGGGGCAGATTGCTGGAGGACGCTGGGGCAGATTGCTGGAGGACGCTGGGGCAGATTGCTGGAGGACGCTGGGGCAGATTGCTGGAGGACGCTGGGGCAATGCTAGAGGACGCTGGGGCAGATTGCTGGAGGACACTGGGGCAGATTGCTGGAGGACACTGGGGCAGATTGCTGGAGGACGCTGGGGCAGATTGCTGGAGGACGCTGGGGCAGATTGCTGGAGGACTCTGGGGCAGATTGCTGGAGGACACTGGGGCAGATTGCTGGAGGACGCTGGGGCAGATTGCTGGAGGACGCTGGGGCAGATTGCTGGAGGACGCTGGGGCAATGCTAGAGGACACTGGGGCAGATTACTGGAGGACACTGGGGCAGATTGCTGGAGGACACTGGGGCAGATTGCTGGAGGACACTGGGGCAGATTGCTGGAGGATGCTGGGGCAGATTGCTGAAGGACGCTGGGGCAGATTGCGGGAGGACGCTGGGGCAGATTGCTGGAGGACACTGGGGCAATGCTAGAGGACGCTGGGGCAGATTGCTGGAGGACACTGGGGCAGATTGCTGGAGGACACAGGGGCAGGATGCTGGAGGACGCTGCGGCAGATTGCTGGAGGACGCTGGGGCAGATTGCTGGAGGACGCTGGGGCAATGCTAGAGGACACTGGGGCAGATTGCTGGAGGACACTGGGGCAGATTGCTGGAGGACACTGGGGCAGATTGCTGGAGGACGCCGGGGCAGATTGCTGGAGGACGCTGGGGCAGATTGCTGGAGGACGCTGGGGCAATGCTAGAGGACACTGGGGCAGATTGCTGGAGGACACTGGGGCAGATTGCTGGAGGACACTGAGGCAGATTGCTGGAGGACACTGGGGCAGATTGCTGGAGGACACTGGGGCAGATTGCTGGAGGACGCTGGGGCAGATTGCTGGAGGACGCTGGGGCAGATTGCTGGAGGACACTGGGGCAATGCTAGAGGACGCTGGGGCAGATTGCTGGAGGACACTGGGGCAGATTGCTGGAGGACACTGGGGCAGATTGCTGGAGGATGCTGGGGCAATGCTAGAGGACACTGGGGCAGATTGCTGGAGGACACTGGGGCAGATTGCTGGAGGACACTGGGGCAGATTGCTGGAGGACGCTGGGGCAGATTGCTGGAGGACGCTGGGGCAGATTGCTGGAGGACGCTGGGGCAGATTGCTGGAGGACGCTGGGGCAATGCTAGAGGACACTGGGGCAGATTGCTGGAGGACACTGGGGCAGATTGCTGGAGGACACTGGGGCAGATTGCTGGAGGACACTGGGGCAGATTGCTGGAGGACACTGGGGCAGATTGCTGGAGACACTGGGGCAGATTGCTGGAGACACTGGGGGAAATGCTGGACATACTGGGGCAGATTGCTGGACACACTGGTGGTAATATTCTGGACACACTGTCTGGGGGCAATGCTGGACGCACTGGGGCAGATTGCTGGACGCACTGGGGCAGATTGCTGGACACACTGTCTGGGGGCAATATGCTGGACATACTGGGGCAATATGCTGGACATACTGGGGCAGATTGCTGGACACACTGGGGCAGATTGCTGGACACTCTGGGGCAGATTGCTGGACACACTGTCTGGGGGCAATGCAGGACACACTGGGGGCAATATGCTGGAGACACTGGGGCAGATTGCTGGACACTGGGGCAATATGCTGGACATACTGAGGCAGATTGCTGGACACACTGGGGGCAGGACTGGAGGCATGGGCAGAATGTAGACACGGGGCATGATTGGAGACACGGGGCAGAATGAAAGACATGGGGCAGGATTGGATCATGGGGCAGGATGGATACGATGGAGACAGATGGGGCAGGATGTGGAGATCATATGGGGTAGAATGGATACTCATGAGGGCAGGATGCGAGAACATATGGCTGGAGCCAGGAATGAGACACACGGGGCCAGGGTGGGGAATATTATTACCATAGGGGCTAATTAAGGGATATTATTACTGCAGTGATGTATTTATTTTATTTTTTGAGTATACTGTTTTAAATGGGGGTCGGTCCTGTTACTGTGCAGAGTGACACTATATCGCCTTTTTTTCTTCATGTGGTGTAATGTAGAAGTTGTGAAAAATTAAGTAATGTGTTCTACAAGCGGAGCTCGAGATAACTGTGTTATTTCCTGCAGAAACGAGTCCTGGCTGGAAGAAATGATGGCGGTCTGTGCTGGATGAAAGATGAAGGACTTCACCTAGAGACGTCACTGGTGAGTCAGTGTTACCTATACACTGACACTATACACTGTATACTATATAGAGGTCCTGTGTATAATACCACCAGTGATCTCTGTATTACCTCTACACAGACACTGCATACTAAGTACAGATCTCCTGTGAATACTGGCACTTATGGTGATAGTATTGTGTTGTTGTTTTTTACTGATCAGTATTGTAGCTCAGCTTCTCTGCACTCCTCCTGTACTGGCTGTGAGCGTCGGTCAGCCGGAAAGCAGAGCGGTGACGTCACCGCTCTGCTTTCCGGCCGCTGTGCTCACAGCCAGTACAGGAGGAGTGCAGAGAAGCTGAGCGCCGGGGACAGACAGCGGTAGGTAAGTATGTAGTGTTTGTTTTTTTTTACTTTTACGCTGGTAACCAGGGTAAACATCGGGTTACTAAGCGCGGCCCTGCGCTTAGTTACCCGATGTTTACCCTGGTTACCCGGGGACTTCGGGATCGTTGGTCGCTGGAGAGCTGTCTGTGTGACAGCTCTCCAGCGACCAAACAGCGACGCTGCAGCGATCCAGATCGTTGTCGGTATCGCTGCAGCGTTGCTTAATGTGAAGGGGCCAATACACTGGGCCTGTTTTTTCCTGCAGTCTCCCACAAAAACAAAAAAAAGGCTGCTTTAAATTGCCACTAAGTGGATTAACGTGAGTTCTGGTTGGCGTATATCTGTCACCCACGTTCTGCTTTGTACAGTGTGTGTAGTTTAACACACAGGGCCTGTTGTTACCTGCAGTCTCCCACCCAAAAAAAGAAAAAAAGGCTGCTTTAAATTGCCACTAAGTGGATTAACGTGAGTTCTGTTTGGCGTATATCTGCCACCCACATTCTGCTTTGTACAGTGTGTGTAGTTTAACACACAGGGCCTGTTGTTACCTGCAGTCTCCCACCCAATAAAAGAAAAAAGGCTGCTTTAAATTGGCACTAAGTGGATTAACGTGAGTTCTGTTTGGCGTATATCTGCCACCCATGTTCTGCTTTGTACAGTGTGTGTAGTTTAACACACAGGGCCTGTTTTTTTCCTGCAGTCTCCCACAAAAAAAAAGGCTGCTTTAAATTGCCACTATGTGGATTAACGTGAGTTCTGTTTGGCGTATATCTGCCACCCACGTTCTGCTTTGTACAGTGTGTGTAGTTTAACAAACAGGGCCTGTTTTTACCTGCTGTCTCCCACCGAAAACAAGAAAAAAGGCTGCTTTAAATTGCCACTAAGTGGATTAACGTGAGTTCTGTTTGGCGTATATCTGCCAGCAACGTTCTGCCTTGTCCATTGTGTGGTCTAATACACAGGGCCTGTTATTTCCTGCAGTCTCCCCCCAACAAAAAAAAGGGAGCTTTAAATTGCCACTAAGTGGATCTACGTGAGTTCTGTTGGCGTATATCTGCCAGCCATGTTCTGCCTTGTCCATTGTGTGGTGCAATACACAGGGCCTGTTTTTTCCTGCAGTCTCCCCCCAACAAAAATAAAAGGGAGCTTTAAATAGCCACTAAGTGGATCTACGTGAGTTCTGTTTGGCGTATATCTGCTAGCCACGTTCTGATTTGTACATTGTGTTGTGTAATACACAGGGCCTGTTTTTTCCTGCTGTCTTCCCGCCAAAAAAAGAGAGATATAAATTCTCCAATAGTTAATATACACCTTGTACCTCGTTTAACAGTAGCATATAATGGTTGTTATTTTGGTAACATTTCAGCAAAAATGAGGAAGTCTGGTGGAAGAGGCTGTGGGCGGTCGTTGCCAACTGGTAATGATGGTGGGGGTGGTAGTGGAGCATCTGGTGGTACTGGGAAAAGCAAGATAGCACCAAAGGCTCGAGGTGTAGAGGCAGCGTCATCGTCTGGCTACACAAGGCCTCGAAGGCTCCCTTATCTGGGAGTAGGAAAACAGCTTTTAAAGCTGGAGCAGCAGGAACAAGTTTTGGCTTTCCTTGCTAACTCAGCCTCCAGCTCTTTCACCTCCTCTTCAGAAGCTTCGAAATCTAAAACCAGCGAGTCGTCAGTGGATGCTCCATGTCCGGAAAAAGTTGCTTCCTTGTGTCCTTCACCCAAAACAAAAGTGAAGGATGCGGCAGGCAACACTACACTTTACTCCATGGAGCTCTTTACACATACCGTGCCTGGGTTAGAGAGGGAAATGGTAAAAAGTCCATTACAGGAAGAATCAGACATGGAGTGCACAGATGCACAGCCACAGCTTGATTATTATGCTGTTCCACTGACTCAGATCACAACTTTGCCCTCGCAGTGTACTGAGCCCGAATCTGACCCTGGTGAGACTATGGTGCCCAGTCCCGAACGCTATAGCACCTTACACGGTGACACAGAGGACGGTGCACATGACATTGAAGAGGAGGTGATACATGACCCAGTTGTTGACCCTGATTGGCAGGCATTGGGGGAAGAGGGTGCCGCAGCCTGTAGCTCAGAAGCGGAGGAGGATGATCTGCAGCAGCCATCTACATCGCAAAAGTTGTCATCTGGCAGGCCCGCATCAGGCCCAAAACATGTGTCAAAAACCACAACAGGTGTAGGGCAGCGTTGCAATCCGGTGGCAGTAGCACGGCATGCAAAGCCTGAAAAGGTATTCCATAGTAGGACAAGTGCAGTGTGGCAATTTTTTAACCAAGATCCGAATGATCAGTCCAAAGATATATGTAAGAAATGCTCCAAGACCTTTAGCAGAGGGAAAAATGTTCTAAATTTAAATACAATGTGCATGCGTAGACATCTAACCAGCAGGCAATTGGAAGCATGGACTAACTACCAAACGTCCCGTACCGTTAGTGCACCTGCTCATATTGAAGCTAGTCAGCAACGCAACATTGCTTCCCTAACTGGAAGCCCACCGGTTATGCCAAAGCAGTCAGGGAATCTCAAGGTTCTTGGTTGGAAACACTGTAGGTAGGCCCACATCAAGAATACCATCGCCAAGCCTCTCTCAATCTGCCATGTCCACCACCACCCCCGCTAGTTCTACCATATGCAGCTCTCCAGTCCAGCTCAGCCTAAAAGAGACTCTCGATAGGAAAAGAAAGAAAGTACTCTTCCTCTCATCCGCGTACACAGGGTTTGAACGGCTACATTGCTCGACTAATCTCGTTAGAGATGATGCCCTACCGTTTGGTTAAAAGCGAAGCTTTCAAAGCCCTGATGGCCTACGCAGTACCAAGCTATGACCTACCCAGTCGACACTTCTTTGTGAGAAAAGCCATCCCAGCACTTCACCAACATGTCAAAGAACGCATTGTCCATGCACTCAGGCAATCGGTCAGTAGAAAGGCACACCTCACAACTGATGCATGGACCAGTAGGCATGGCCAGGGATGTTATGTGTCCATTTCCGCACACTGGGTTAATGTGGTGGATGCAGGGTTCACAGGGGACAACAATACTGGCACAGTTCTGCCTAGCCCACGGTCTAAGAAACAGTTTTCTTTAGGCGTTTGCTCCTCCTCCTCCTCCAGAAGCGAAAGGTCGTCCACAGAGCGCAGTCGCACGACCACTCCATCCACAGCTGTCAGTGTTGCACCCGTGGTGTCCCATTATGGAACAGCTAGTGGGAAGAGTCAACAGGCTGTGCTGCAAATGAAGTGTTTGGGCAACAACAGACACACAGCGGAAGTACTGGCCGAGTACTTGCAGCAAGAAACTGAGTCATGGCTGGGCAGTGTACATCTTGAGGCAGGCAAGGTAGTCAGTGATAACGGAAGGAATTTTATGGCTGCCATAGCCCTTTCAGAACTGAAACACATACCTTGCCTGGCTCACACATTGAACCTGGTGGTGCAGTGCTTCCTCAAGAATTACCCAGATTTACCAGCCCTGCTCCTGAAGGTGCACAGACTTTGCTCCCACATCCGCCGGTCGCCCGTACACTCCAGCCGTATGCTTAACCATCAGCGATCGCTGAATCTTCCCCAGCACCGCCTAATAATCGACGTGGCAACAAGGTAGAACTCCACACTGCACATGCTTCAGAGGCTGTGCAAACAGAGGCGTGCTGTCATGTATTTGTGGGACTATACACATACACAGGCAGGCAGTTGGATGGCAGACATGGAGTTGTCTGGTGTGCAGTGGTCGAAGCTCCAAGACCTCTGTCAAGTCCTTCAGTGTTTTGAGGAATGCACACGGCTGGTCAGTGCGGACGACGCCATCATAAGCATGAGTATCCCACTAATGCGTCTACTGATGCAAAGTTTGACGCACATCAAGGAGCAGGCGTCTGCGGCCGAGGAGGAGGGAAGCCTTGATGACAGTCAGCCATTTTCTGCTCAGGGAACTTTCCTGGACGAGGTGGCGGATGAAGAGGAGGAGGAGGATGATGGGGCTGAATATTTATGGGAGGAGGATGCTTCACAGGGGGCAATAGAAACTGGTGGCATTGCAAGGTCAGGTACAGGGTTTTTGCGGGCCACAAGTGATATAGATTTTCAAGAAAGTGCTCCTCAACCCAGCACAAGCAGTGAATTGACACCTGGAACTTTGGCCCACATGGCAGAGTATGCCTTGCGTATCCTAAAACGGGACCCCCGCATTATCAAAATGATGACCGATGACGATTACTGGTTAGCAAGCCTCCTGGATCCACGATACAAAGGCAAATTACAAAGTATCATGCCGCATGAGAACCTTGAGCAAATATTGGCTACCAAACAAGCAACTCTTGTAGACCGTTTGGTTCTGGCATTCCCAGCACACAGCGGCGCTGATGGCTCTCACACGAGCTGTAGGGGGCAACATGGCAGAGGTGTTAGAGGTGCACAAAGCCGAAGTGGCTTTGGACAGAGGGGATTTATGACCAGGTTGTGGACTGATTTCGCAATGACCGCAGACACGACAGGTACTGCTGCATCGATGCAAAGTGACAGGCGACAGCATTTGTCCAGTATGGTTACCAACTATTTTTCCGCCATTATCGATGTTCTCCCTCACAGGTCATTCCCCTTTGATTACTGGGCATCTAAACTAGACACCTGGCCCAAATTGGCAGAATATGCATTACAGGAGCTCGCTTGCCCAGCTGCTAGTGTGCTCTCTGAAAGAGTCTTCAGTGCTGCTGGTTCAATACTGACCGAAAAAAGGACACGTCTGGCTCCCCGAAATATTGATGATCTAACCTTCATTAAAATAAACCAATCATGGATTTCATTTATTTTACCCCACCTTCACCTGCAGACACGTAGCTTGCCTGAAAAATTGCTTGTATTTGGCCTCCTCTTACTGACTGCTCCAATTCTGCCATTTGCAGGTGCCGAATGTCCACCATAGGCCCTTTTTATACCTCCCTAAATGGGCTGACTCCCCCCCACAGGTCCGTGGTCACAACTTGGCGCAAGCACCCGTGCGAGTGCCGTTTGCCTGGACAGGTGTGTGTGCCCACTCTTGGGCGACGCCACTGACACAGGGTCCCACATAGTACAATGAAGTGTCTCTGACGGTGGTGGTGCACAACCAACGTCAGACACACCGTCGTAATATGAGGGGCCCTGTGCCAGTACCGCCGCCCACGAGAGAGTGTTCCCCCCAGCTCGAACTGTGCTCTACCACTTGCAAAACTTACCTGCCCCACCACTGTGTAGTCTGTGCTGTTAAATCCTTAAATGGCACTGCCATTACAAGTTTGTTGCAATGATAGATGATAGTTAAATTATACAGGGGCCCTGCCCTCCATTTAGACCCCTTAATGCTTTGTGCCAACTATCACTGTCTGCAACTCTGCATAGGAGCCCACCCCTGTACCTCGCAATGCCACCAGTTTATTTATTATGACCAATTCATTGGCTGACATTTAGCCAACTATAGTATTTAGGCCTACTAACTGTCAGCCACTTATAATAGTTGTCCTCCGCTGAACAAAGCTATGCCACCTGAGTAATTCTGTTACCAATTGTGAACTGCATTTAGCCACCTTTTTTTATTTTAGGCCTCTGTCTGTCTGTCTGTCTGCGCCACACATTACAACTCTTCCCCCCTGAAACAAGCTAGGCCGCCGGGTTAGTCCTGGTAGCAGTTTTGAACTGCATTTTGCCACCTTTTTTTATTTTAGGCCTCTGTCTGTCTGTCTGTCTGCGCCACACATTACAACTCTCCCCCCCTGAAACAAGCTAGGCCGCCAGGTTAGTCCTGGTAGCAGTTTTGAACTGCATTTTGCCACCTTTTTTTAGTTTAGGCCTCTGTCTGTCTGTCTGTGCCACACATTACAACTCTCCCCCCCGAAACAAGCTAGACCGCCGGGTTAGTCCTGGTAGCAGTTTTGAACCGCATTTTGCCACCTTTTTTTAGTTTAGGCCTCTGTCTGTCTGTGTCTGCGCCACACATTACAACTCTCTCCCCCGAAACAAGCTAGGCCGCCGGGTTAGTCCTGGTAGCAGTTTGGAACTGCATTTTGCCACTTTTTTTTATTTTAGGCCTCTGTCTGCCTGTCTGTCCGTGCCACACATTAGAACTGTCCTCCGCTTTACAAAGCTATGCCGCCTGTGTACTACTCAAACAAGTTTTTAACAGACATTAGCCTACTTTTTTATTTTAGGCCTCTGTCTGCCTGTCTGTCCGTGCCACACATTACAACTGTCCTCCACTTTACGAAGCTATGCCGCCTGTGTACTACTCAAACAAATTTTGAACTGACATTAGCCTACTTTTTTTATTTTAGGCCTATGTCTGCCAGTCTGTCCGTGCCACACATTACAACTGTCCTCTGCTTTACGAAGCTATGCCGCTGTGTACTACTCAAACAAATTTTGAACTGACATTAGCCTACTTTTTTTATTTTAGGCCTCTCTCTTAATGTATGTCCGTGCCACACATTACAACTGTCCTCCGCTTTACGAAGCTATGCCGCCTGTGTACTACTCAAACAAATTTTGAACTGACATTAGCCTACTTTTTTTTAATTAAGGCCTCTGTCTGCCTGTCTGTCCGTGCCACACATTACAACTGTCCTCCGCTTTACGAAGCTATGCCGCCTGTGTACTACTCAAACAAATTTGGAACTGACATTAGCCTACTTTTTTTATTTTAGGCCTCTGTCTGCCTGTCTGTCCGTGCCACACATTACAACTGTCCTCCGCTTTACAAAGCTATGCCGCTGTGTACTACTCAAACAAGTTTTTAACAGACAGTAGCCTACTTTTTTATTTTAGGCCTCTGTCTGCCTGTCTGTCCGTGCCACACATTACAACTGTCATCCGCTTCACGAAGCTATGTGTTGTGAATTCTGTGGCAGAGTTCACTCCTGTGGTCACAAGTGGTACTTCGGCTGATTCTCTCTGGGAGTTTCCATTTGTGGAGGAAAGTGGTACTGCAGCTTCTGAGTTTCCTCCCTCAGGTGATCTGGTGAGGTCATTAGCTGCTTCTCTACTTAACTCCACCTAATGCTTTGATTCATGCTTCCTGTCTATGTTCCAGTGTTGGACTTGTGTTTCTCTGGATCATTCCTGTGGCCTGCTGCTCTGCATAGCTAAGTGCTTCTTTGCTATTTGTTGCTATTTTTTCTGTCCAGCTTGTCTATTTGTTTTGCTGGAAGCTCTGGGACGCAAGGGGTGTACCTCCGTGCCGTTAGTTCGGTACGGAGGGTCTTTTTGCCCCCTTTGCGTGGTTTTCTTTAGGGTTTTGTGTAGACCGCAAAGTTATCTTTCCTATCCTCGTTCTGTCTAGAATATCGGGCCTCACTTTGCTGAATCTATTTCATCCCTACGTTTGTCTTTTCATCTTACTCACAGTCATTATATGTGGGGGGCTGCCTTTTCCTTTGGGGTATTTCTCTGAGGCAAGGTAGGCTTATTTTTCTATCTTCAGGCTAGTTAGTTTCTCAGGCTGTGCCGAGTTGCATTAGGCGCAATCCACAGCTGCCTCTAGTTGTGTTTGGAGAGGATCAGGAATTGCGATCTACAGAGTTCCCACGTCTCAGAGCTCGTTCTGTTATTTTGGGTTGTTGTCAGATCACTGTGTGTGCTCTGATCGCTATGTACATTGTGTTCCTGAATTGCCTATCATAACAGTACAGGAAGCCAAAAGTACTAATGTTTCTCAATAGAGGGAAAAAAGAAGTTCTGAGACCATTTTTTTTCCTTTGCACTGTGTTTTGTCTTTTTTTTCCCCTAGACATTTGGGTGGTTCAGGACACAGGTGTGGACATGGATATTCAGGGTCTGTGCTCTTCATTGGATAATCTCGTTATAAATGTACAAAAGATTCAAGACTTGGTGGTTCAGAAGCCTATGTTAGAACCAAAAATTCCTATTCCTGATTTGTTTTTTGGTGATAGAGTCAAGTTTATGAATTTCAAAAATAATTGCAAGCTGTTTTTGGCCTTGAAACCTCACTCCTCTGGTGACCCAGCTCAACAAGTGAGAATTATTATTTCTTTTTTGCGTGGTGACCCTCAAGACTGGGCATTTTCCCTTGCGCCGGGAGATCCTGCATTGGGTAATATTGATGCGTTTTTCCTGGCGCTCGGATTGCTGTACGATGAGCCTAATTCAGTGGATCAGGCAGAGAAAAATTTGCTGGCTTTGTGTCAGGGTCAGGATGAGATAGAGGTATACTGTCAGAAATTTAGAAAGTGGTCTGTACTCACTCAATGGAATGAAGCTGCGCTCGCAGCGATTTTCAGAAAGGGTCTCTCTGAAGCCCTTAAAGATGTCATGGTGGGATTTCCTATGCCTGATGGTCTGAATGAATCTATGTCTTTGGCCATTCAGATCGGTCGACGCTTGCGTGAGCGTAAAGCTGTGCACCATTTGGCGGTATTACCTGAGATTAAACCTAAGCCTATGCAGTGCGATAGGACTTTGTCCAGAGTTGAACGGCATGAACACAGACGTCTGAATGGTCTGTGTTTCTACTGTGGTGATTCCACTCATGCCATCTCTGATTGTCCTAAGCGCTCTAAGCGGTTCGCTAGGTTTGCCACCATTGGTACAGTACAGTCAAAATTTCTTCTGTCCGTTACCTTGATATGCTCTTTGTCATCATATTCTGTCATGGCGTTTGTGGATTCGGGCGCTGCCCTGAATTTGATGGACTTGGATTATGCTAAGCATTGTGGGTTTTTCTTGGAGCCCTTGCAGTGTCCTATTCCATTAAGAGGAATTGATGCTACACCTTTGGCCAAGAATAAGCCTCAGTACTGGACCCAGCTGACCATGTGCATGGCTCCTGCACATCAGGAGGATATTCGCTTTCTGGTGTTGCATAATCTGCATGATGTGGTCGTGTTGGGGTTGCCATGGCTACAAGTCCATAATCCAGTATTAGATTGGAAATCCATGTCGGTGTCCAGCTGGGGTTGTCAGGGGGTACATGGTGATGTTCCATTTCTGTCAATTTCGTCATCCACCCCTTCTGAGGTCCCAGAGTTCTTGTCTGATTACCGGGATGTATTTGATGAGCCCAAGTCCGATACCCTACCTCCGCATAGGGATTGTGATTGTGCTATCAATTTGATTCCTGGTAGTAAATTCCCAAAAGGTCGATTGTTTAATTTATCCGTACCTGAGCACACCGCTATGCGCAGTTATGTGAAGGAATCCCTGGAGAAGGGGCATATTCGCCCGTCATCGTCGCCATTAGGAGCAGGGTTCTTTTTTGTAGCCAAGAAGGATGGTTCGCTGAGACCTTGTACAGATTACCGCCTTCTTAATAAGATCACGGTTAAATTTCAGTACCCCTTGCCATTGTTATCTGACCTGTTTGCTCGGATTAAGGGGGCTAGTTGGTTCACAAAGATAGATCTTCGTGGTGCGTATAATCTGGTGCGAATTAAGCAAGGCGATGAATGGAAAACTGCATTTAATACGCCTGAGGGTCATTTTGAGTATCTAGTGATGCCATTCGGACTTGCCAATGCTCCATCAGTGTTTCAGTCCTTTATGCATGACATCTTCCGAGAGTACCTGGATAAATTCCTGATTGTGTACTTGGATGACATTTTGATCTTCTCGGATGATTGGGAGTCTCATGTGAAGCAGGTCAGAACGGTGTTTCAGGTCCTGCGTGCTAATTCTTTGTTTGTGAAGGGATCAAAGTGTCTCTTTGGTGTGCAGAAGGTTTCATTTTTGGGGTTCATCTTTTCCCCTTCTACTATCGAGATGGATCCTGTTAAGGTCCAGGCCATCCATGATTGGACTCAGCCGACATCTCTGAAAAGTCTGCAAAAGTTCCTGGGCTTTGCTAATTTTTATCGTCGCTTCATCTGCAATTTCTCTAGTATTGCTAAACCATTGACCGATTTGACCAAGAAGGGTGCTGATTTGATCAATTGGTCTTCTGCTGCTGTGGAAGCTTTTCAAGAGTTGAAGCGTCGTTTTTCTTCTGCCCCTGTGTTGTGTCAACCAGATGTTTCTCTTCCGTTCCAGGTCGAGGTTGATGCTTCTGAGATTGGAGAAGGGGCTGTTTTGTCGCAGAGAGGTTCTGATTGCTCAGTGATGAAACCATGCGCTTTCTTTTCCAGGAAGTTTTCGCCTGCTGAGCGAAATTATGATATGGGCAACCGAGAGTTGCTGGCCATGAAGTGGGCATTCGAGGAGTGGCGTCATTGGCTTGAAGGAGCTAAGCATCGCGTGGTGGTATTGACTGATCATAAGAACTTGACTTATCTCGAGTCTGCCAAGCGCTTGAATCCTAGACAAGCTCGTTGGTCGTTGTTTTTTGCCCGTTTTGACTTTGTGATTTCGTACCTTCCGGGCTCTAAAAATGTGAAGGCGGATGCTCTGTCTAGGAGTTTTGTGCCCGACTCTCCGGGTTTATCTGAGCCGGTGGGTATCCTCAAGGAAGGAGTAATTGTGTCTGCCATCTCCCCTGATTTGCGGCGGGTGCTGCAAAAATTTCAGGCTAATAAACCTGATCGTTGCCCAGCGGAGAAACTGTTTGTCCCTGATAGGTGGACGAATAGAGTTATCTCTGAACTTCATTGTTCGGTGTTGGCTGGTCATCCTGGAATCTTTGGTACCAGAGAGTTAGTGGCTAAATCCTTTTGGTGGCCGTCTCTGTCGCGGGATGTGCGTACTTTTGTGCAGTCCTGTGGGATTTGTGCTCGGGCTAAGCCCTGCTGTTCTCGTGCCAGTGGGTTGCTTTTGCCCTTGCCCGTCCCGAAGAGGCTTTGGACACATATCTCTATGGATTTTATTTCTGACCTTCCCGTTTCTCAAAAGATGTCAGTCATTTGGGTGGTCTGTGATCGCTTTTCTAAGATGGTCCATCTGGTACCCATGTCTAAATTGCCTTTCTCCTCTGATTTGGTGCCTTTGTTCTTCCAGCATGTGGTTCGTTTGCATGGCATTCCAGAGAATATTGTTTCTGACAGAGGTTCCCAGTTTGTTTCGAGGTTTTGGCGAGCCTTTTGTGGTAGGATGGGCATTGACTTGTCTTTTTCCTCGGCTTTCCATCCTCAGACTAATGGCCAGACCGAACGAACCAATCAGACCTTGGAAACATATCTGAGATGCTTTGTTTCTGCTGATCAGGATGACTGGGTATCCTTTTTGCCTTTGGCTGAGTTCGCCCTTAATAATCGGGCCAGCTCGGCTACCCTGGTTTCACCGTTTTTCTGCAATTCTGGGTTCCATCCTCGTTTCTCTTCAGGACAGGTTGAGTCTTCGGACTGTCCTGGTGTGGATACTGTGGTGGACAGGTTGCAGCAGATTTGGACTCAGGTAGTGGACAATTTGACCTTGTCCCAGGAGAAGGCTCAACTTTTCGCTAATCGCAGACGCCGTGTGGGTCCCCGACTTCGTGTTGGGGATCTGGTTTGGTTATCTTCTCGTCATATTCCTATGAAGGTTTCCTCTCCTAAGTTTAAACCTCGTTTTATTGGCCCGTATAGGATTTCTGAGGTTCTTAATCCTGTGTCTTTTCGTCTGACCCTCCCAGATTCTTTTTCCATACATAACGTATTCCATAGGTCATTGTTGCGGAGATACGTGGCACCTATGGTTCCATCTGTTGACCCTCCTGCCCCGGTTTTGGTGGAGGGGGAATTGGAGTATATTGTGGAAAAGATTTTGGATTCTCGTGCTTCAAGACGGAAACTCCAGTATCTGGTTAAATGGAAGGGTTATGCTCAGGAAGATAATTCCTGGGTTTTTGCCTCTGATGTCCATGCTCCCGATCTTGTTCGTGCCTTTCATGTGGCTCATCCTGGTCGGCCTGGGGGCTCTGGTGAGGGTTCGGTGACCCCTCCTCAAGGGGGGGGTACTGTTGTGAATTCTGTGGCAGAGTTCACTCCTGTGGTCACAAGTGGTACTTCGGCTGATTCTCTCTGGGAGTTTCCGTTTGTGGAGGAAAGTGGTACTGCAGCTTCTGAGTTTCCTCCCTCAGGTGATCTGGTGAGGTCGTTAGCTGCTTCTCTACTTAACTCCACCTAATGCTTTGATTCATGCTTCCTGTCTATGTTCCAGTGTTGGACTTGTGTTTCGCTGGATCATTCCTGTGGCCTGCTGCTCTGCATAGCTAAGTGCTTCTTTGCTATTTGTTGCTATTTTTTCTGTCCAGCTTGTCTATTTGTTTTGCTGGAAGCTCTGGGACGCAAGGGGTGTACCTCCGTGCCGTTAGTTCGGTACGGAGGGTCTTTTTGCCCCCTTTGCGTGGTTTTCTTTAGGGTTTTGTGTAGACCGCAAAGTTATCTTTCCTATCCTCGTTCTGTCTAGAATATCGGGCCTCACTTTGCTGAATCTATTTCATCCCTACGTTTGTCTTTTCATCTTACTCACAGTCATTATATGTGGGGGGCTGCCTTTTCCTTTGGGGTATTTCTCTGAGGCAAGGTAGGCTTATTTTTCTATCTTCAGGCTAGTTAGTTTCTCAGGCTGTGCCGAGTTGCATAGGGAGCGTTAGGCGCAATCCACAGCTGCCTCTAGTTGTGTTTGGAGAGGATCAGGAATTGCGGTCTACAGAGTTCCCACGTCTCAGAGCTCGTTCTGTTATTTTGGGTTGTTGTCAGATCACTGTGTGTGCTCTGATCGCTATGTACATTGTGTTCCTGAATTGCCTATCATAACAGCTATGCCACCTGTGTACTACTCAAACATATTTTGAACTGACATTAGCCTACTTTTTTTATTTTAGGCCTCTGTCTGCCTGTCTGTCCATGCCACACATTACAACTGTCCTCCGCTTTACGAAGCTATGCCGCCTGTGTACTACTCAAACAAATTTTGAACTGACATTAGCCTACTTTTTTTATTTAAGGCCTCTGTCTGCCTGTCTGTCCGTGCCACACATTACAACTGTCCTCCGCTTTACGAAGCTATGCCGCTGTGTACTACTCAAACAAGTTTTTAACAGACAGTAGCCTACTTTTTTTATTTTAGGCCTCTGTCTGCCTGTCTGTCCGTGCCACACATTACAACTGTCCTCCGCTTTACGAAGCTGTGCCGCCTGTGTACTACTAAACCAATTTTTGAACTGACGTTAGCCTACTTTTTTTATTTTAGGCCTCTGTATGCCTGTCTGTCCATGCCACACATTACAACTGTCCTCCGCTTTACGAAGCTATGCTGCCTGTGTACAACTCAAACAAATTTTGAACTGACAGTAGCCTACTTTTTTTTATTTTAGGCCTCTGTCTGCCTGTCTGTCCGTGCCACACATTACAACTGTCCTCCGCTTTACAAAGCTACGCCGCCTGTGTACTCCACTTACCTATTTTGAACAGCATTTTGCCTACTTACTTATTAAGGCCTACTTACTGTGTCTGCCTCCCATTACTGTTGTCCTCCACTGAACAAAGCTGAGCCTCAATTTCCATCCGGTGTCAGATATTTAACTGCATTTGGCCTACTTCTTTGGTTGGGCCTACAAATGGTGTGAGCCGCAGCTTGGTGTTCTCCACAGAGTAATGTTGATCTTAAATTTACAGGCTTTCAGCCTATATCAAATATTACACTCCATTTGGCCTACTTGTTTGGTTGGGCCTACTAGCGGTGTCTGCGGCTGCTTGGTGTTCTCCTCCACTTTACAAAGCTGAGCTTCAATCTTCAGGCTTTCGGCCTACATCACATATTACACTGAATTTGGGCTACTGGTTTGGTTGGGCGTACTAATGGTGTCTGCGGCTGCTTGGTGTTCTCCTCCATTTTACAAAGCTGAGCTTCAATCTTCTGGCTTTCGGGCTATATCAGATATTACACTGCATTTGGGCTACTGGTTTGGTTGGGCGTACTAACGGTGTCTGCCGCTGCTTGTTGTTCTCCTCCAGTGAACAAAGCTGTGCCTCCTGTTTACTCCTGTTACCAATTTTGAACTTCATTTGGCCCACTTTATTACTTGGGCCTACTAACTGTGTCTGCCACTCTTTACAGTTTTTCACCACTGAACAAAGCTATGCTGCCTGTTTAGTCCTGTTGCCAATTTTGAACTGCATTTAGCCTACTTTATTCTTTGGTACCATATCTGTGTTTCCTCCTCATCCTGCCCATTTGCCAGCCACTGCTACATGAGTCTGCTGGTACATTGACCCAGACCACTACATTCCCCTTGAACTCTACACAGCCAGAATCTGACCCTGCTGAAAGTCAGGTTCCCCTTCCCGCATACTGTACCACCTTACACGGGGGCAAAGAGGAAGGTGCAGATGAAAGTGCAGGTTCCTTCATCAGGTGGGGGCCATACTCGTTGGCAACGTCACTGGCACAGGGCCCCTCATAGTATGCAAAAGTGCCTCTGCTGGTGGGAGGCGCCCCCGCTGTCAAACACACCGCCGTACTTTGAGGGGCCTTGTGCCAGTGCCAATGCGAATGAGTGGGCCCCCCCTGCTTGCTCGGGATCACAGCACTTGCAAAGTTTCAATACTTACCTCTCCCTGCTCCACCGCAGTGACGTAGTCCGCGTTTCCTGGGCCCACTAAAATCTTGAGCCAGCCCTACCTCCCACAACTTTAGCCAAATGACCCCCTGTTTTCAATGCCTAACTATTATTATAAAGTAAATTAAGATTGACAAGCTTAAGAAATAAGAATTCATGTTTTTGGCATAAAAATGGGCACTGTAGGTGTTTTCCTCTCCTCCACTCACTGCCGACTTTGATTCCCCATTGACTTGCATTGGGTTTCGTGTTTCGTTCGATCCCCGACTTTTCGAAATAATCGGCCGATTTCACCCGACCCGACTTTTGAGAAAGTCGGGTTTCACGAAACCCGACTCGATCCTAAAAAGTATATAAGTCGCTCAACCCTACATCTGGTTCAAAAGTGGTTACTACCAAAATTCTCCTCCCCAGCATAGATAGTGGAGCAGGGTGTCATGGATAGGTTCATACACTCCCTTCTGAGGCTGGTGCAGTCCTGGGTTGCCTAGGGAGATCCCTAGAATGCTGATGACCTTGGTGAAAGGTACCAGGCAGTCAATAGTTCCTTGGGGGGGGGGCAAGGGCTTTTAACATCTCCATACTGGGGTCCCCAAAGGGGGATTAACACCCAAAAGAAGGGGATTAGAGCCACTTCCGGGGGATGTCTAGGAGTTCAGGAAGCATCTGATTTATTGCTAGAGGCTCCATCTAATAACGTGATTTGTTGGTGGTGTCACACCCCAGGTCACATAGCCACCCATTGCCCCACGACCACCGAGCCAATGGACTGCAGCATAGGACGGCGCTGCTCATATTTTGCATAACCTGCCTGCAGTGCTGTCCCAGGCGAGGGACCGCAGGCATGTCCCATTTCAGTGAACGGAGTGCAAATGACTGGTCTGTTGAACTCAAGAAGTTTGGTAACCCTAGCGAGGTCCATATTTCATCATCAGGTGATTCCTGGGAAGAGGGTGGACGAACACTTTTTCTAAGGGAACGCTGAAGACTACCCTGTGGCTCACGTGGTCATAGACACAAACTGTAGCACTGACTCCCATGAGATTGGGGAAGTCAAGGACCTATTACACCCTGTTGTAATAGGGCAGGAATTTGCCTTGTTTAGGGCCATGTGGGGGAAAGTGAGGTCGCCTGGTTGTCCAGATGACAGCCAAGATTCTCTTAAAGAAACCTCTTTGCAGACCGCAGCTGATGGGTTCCCCTTTTGTGTGCTTGTTGGCGATGAGGATGAAGACTCATCCTCCACTAAAGTCTCTAATGATCTACTAGCAGCTAAATCTAATGGTCACTACTCCATGCAAATTCTCCTAGATCTCTCTGCAGCATTCGACACTGTGAATCATCAGCACCTCCTCTCTGTGCTCCACTCCATTGGCCTCAATGACACTGTTCTCTCCTGGTTCTCCTCCTATCTCTCTGACCGATCCTTCACTGTATCTTTGGCTGGCTCTTCCTCCTCTCATCTTCCCCTTACTGATGGGGTTCCTCAAGGATCAGTCCTAGGCCCCCTCCTCATCTCTATGTATACTGCCCCTATTGGACAAACAATCAGTAGATTTGGTTTCCAGTACCATCTCTATGCTGATGACACCTCCTCTCCTGACATCATGCCTTCCTTTTTATAAAACACCAGTGATTGTCTTACCACTGTCTCCAACATCATGTCCACCCTCTATCTGGAACTGAACCTGTCAAAAACTGAACTACTTGTGTTTCATCCCTCTACTAACCTACCTATGCTCGACATTGCAATTTCCGTGTGTGGTTCTTCCATTACTCCCCAGCAACATGCCTGCTGCCTTGGGGTCATACTCAATTCAAAGCTTTCATTCACTCACCACATGCGATCACTGGCTCACTCTTGTTATCTGCACCTCAAAAACATTTCTAGAATTCGATCCTTTCTTACTTCCGACTATGCAAAAACTCTTACTGTTTCTTTCGTTCATTCAGTCTGGACTATTGTAACTCTCTACTAATCGGTCTCCCTCTTACCAAACTCTGCCCTCTCCAATCTGTCTTGAATGCTGCAGCCAGGATCATATTCCTCACCAGTCGTTACACCAATGCCTCTACCTTGTGCCAGTCATTGCATTGGTTACCCATTCCCTCCAAAATTCAGTATAAACTTATTACCCTCACCCACAAAGCACTCCATGGCTCAGCACCACCCTACATCTCCTCCCTCGTCTCAGTCTACCACCCTACCCGTACCCTCCGTTTTGCTAATAATCTGAGGTTAACATCCTCAATAATCAGAATCTCCCACTCTGGTCTCCAAGGTTTTTCACGTGGTGCGCCAATTTTTTGGAATGCACTACCCAGATTAATTTGATTAATCCCCAATAAGCGTGCCCTAAAACGCATTTCTTCAGACTGGCTACCACCTCAATACATTAACCTAACTATCCCTGTGTTGCGTATTCAAAAATTTTACCATAACCAGGTTCCTCGTATCATGTTCTCACATTCTTCATGCATTTCATAGCCCTCGGTGTCTGTGCTGTTACAAACTTAGGCTGATAAACCGGTTCATGCAGCATTACATGAACACCCGATTTCTTACATTATGGCTGGTCCGAACAATGAAATTGTTACCATCCACCTTTCGTGTCTCCCCTTTTTCCTCATAGTTTGCAAGCTTGCAAGCAGAGCCCTCATTCCTCTTCGTATCTGTTTTAATATATGTGTTTATTGTTATGCTGTAATCTCCATTGTCTGCACAAGTCCCCTCTAAAATGTAAAGTGCTACGGAATATGCTGGTGCTATAGAAATAAAATGATTCTTATTATGTTAGTATTCTTTTTCTCCTGAACATGGATCCTCCAGTGGATTGTCACGAGAAATCATAAACTATTTTAGTTCCTGTCCCACCTGCTAGCTAACCTCCCCTGTGGCTCGCATCCATAGCCCCTTAGTGCTGTTGCCCATCATTGATGTCCCATTTGATCTCATAGCCATGGATCTACAGTAGTGGGACCCCTGATCAAGTCTGCTAGATGGCATCAGTATATCTGTATGGCTATGGCCGGTGCCCCTGCATTGTGTTCCCTTCCCTCTCCATTCAAGTACGCCAGCATTCTTCTCACCATTCCGGCCTAGCAATGTGGTCCTCGGTGTGTCTCTACTTCCTTCCTGTAGTTAGTGCCACAGTTCCCGGTGGGGCGCTCCCCTGCTCTTAAATGCCCTCATCCTGTTGCATCCTGAATCAGAATCCCTGGTCCCTGTGTGGCCAGCGTCCTGAACCCGGATCACTGGTCCTGGTGTGGCCAGCATTCTGAACTTCGCCCCTGGTCCTGCTGCGGCAAGTCCTGAATCCAAAGTCCCCTGATCCAGCCAGTCCTGAATCCAAAGTCCCCTGGTTCTGGTGCGGCCAGTCCTGTTCCCGAAGTCCCCTGGTCACAGTGCAGCCAGTGCCTGAACATCGTCTTCCAGTCCATGTGCTGCCAGTCCCTGGTTCAGTATCCTAGACCAGTGTGTATGAACATATCCATAGTCCATGTCAGCAAACCTGTGTGATCAGCAGCTGCAATGCCGGGAACTGCCAAGGAGTAGTTACTGGCAGCTACCTCCAGCCCAGTCTGTCTCCATCATCAGGTGCTCCAGTGAACACCAGGTAGCCGCTTAGCTATGCCCTTTCATTGGCATGCCCAGCCCTCTGGCCCAGTGGGTCAACAAATCCAAGTGCGCCACTGCTGTGCGTAACAATATCTTGGTGGTCCTGGACTATGCTACACGGTATCTGGAGGCTGCACACCACAAAACTCCTTCAATAAGAGTATATCTCGGGAGTTGGTCAATATCTTTTCCATAATGGGATTGCCTAAAGAGGTCCTAATGGACCAAGTGACTCCATTCATGTCAAAGGTAATGAGATAATTGTGCAAAACCCTGCAAATCACACAACGCAGGACCCCAGTCTGCCATCCACAGACGGACGGTTTGATGGACAGATTTAATAAAACACTTAAGGCCATGTTAAAGAAGGTCATAGAGAAGTAAGTCTGAGACTGGGACTGTTTACTACCGTACCTTTTATCCTCCATCGGAGAAGTCCCACAGAC
Organism: Ranitomeya imitator; assembly: GCF_032444005.1. Taxonomy (NCBI): domain Eukaryota; kingdom Metazoa; phylum Chordata; class Amphibia; order Anura; family Dendrobatidae; genus Ranitomeya; species Ranitomeya imitator. The sequence goes on along the minus strand of NC_091282.1, from coordinate 654,810,498 downwards.
ATCTACTGGTTTTTCCTTATTTGAACTGTTGTATGACCGACATCCCATGAACTTCGAGGATTTAGCAAAAGATACTTGGAAGGCAGAGTCTACACCTTACTGGAGTGTAATCGAACATGTGGCCTAGATGCAAGAAAGAATTGCTGAGGTGATGCCCATTGTGAAAGAACACCTCCTCAAAGCACAAGAGACACAGTTGAGGGTATACAGTAGATCAGCAAGGGTGAGAGACTTCAACCCTGGGGATCTGGTACTGGTGCTGGTACCTATGGTGGAAAGCAAATTTCTGGCCATGTGGCAGGGCCCGTGTGAAATAGTCAAAAAGGTTGGCGATGTCAACTATAAAGTCCACCAACTAGGGAGAAGGAAGCCCTACCAGGCAACCTGATAAAGCTATGGCAAGATACTGAGCCCATGGAGGCTCCATGTTTGGTGGCTAAAGGTACCTTCACACATAACGATTTCGTTAACGATATCGTTGCTTTTTGTGACGTAGCAACGATATAATTAACGAAATCGTTATGCGTGACAGCGACCAACGATCAGGCCCCTGCTGGGAGATCGTTGGTCGCTGGGGAATGATCAGGACCTTTTTTGGTCGCTGATCACCCGCTGTCATCGCTGAATCGGCGTGTGTGACGCCGATCCAGCGATGTGTTCACTGGTAACCAGGGTAAATATCGGGTTACTAAGCGCAGGGCCGCGCTTAGTAACCCGATATTTACCCTGGTCACCATTGTAAAAGTTAAAAAAAAAAACAGTACATACTCACATTCCGGCGTCAGCTTCCCGCACTGACTGTGTCAGCGCCGGCCGGCTGTAAAGCAGAGCGGTGACGTCACTTACACAGTGCAGGGAAGCTGACGCCGGGGGACGTGACAGGAATGTGAGTATGTTCTGTTTTTTTTTTTTACTTTTACAATGGTAACCAGGGTAAATATCGGGTTACTAAGCGCGGCCCTGCACTTAGTAACCCGATGTTTACCCTGGTTACCCGGGGACTTCGGCATCGTTGAAGACAGTTTCAACAATGCCGAAGTTGTTCCCCTGATCGTTGGTCGCTGGAGAGAGCTGTCTGTGTGACAGCTCCCCAGCGACCACACAACGACTTACCAACGATCACGGCCAGGTCGTATCGCTGGTCGTGATCATTGGTAAATCGTTTAGTGTAACGGTACCTTTAGTCTTAAGCTGACGTGAAGAATGTCAGAGTGGCAGAGTCATTGTCATGTGCCCAAAAGCAGCAGTGCCGAGAGTTGCTACATCATCAGAATAGAGAAAGACACTAATCGTTAAGCATAAAACGACATGAGTGGCCGAGAGCATGTTCAATATCCAACCAAAAGTTCTCCCATATGTCAAATAATAATATATAAGACCAGGAGTGTCACTCCTACTCCAAATAATGAGAAACTAGCGAACAAAGGAGCATAGACACTAGAGTATTCAGACAAATATATATAGATATTTTATTAAATATGAATATCAAAAGATGACAGACAAAATATTTAACATACATACATGACAGAACCCGTTAAAAAATTCCACCATGTGGAGGGGAGGAAAAACAACCAGTACACCAAAAGTAGGCACACATCCGTAATCCGACCTGGGCAGGTATCAATGTAAGGATATCTGGGATATCAGTAATCCTATAATTAGGAGTCTATCTATCAGATAATACAGTAAGACCCCATACTGGAGTGGTAAACGTCTGTCCCATACATAACATATCCCTAAGACAATGTAAACTTACCCATAGTGAGTCGGGATATTTCGTGTGGCCTTCCCACAGCCCCTGACGCGCGTTTCGCTCAATCGTTTTTTCAAAGGGGAGTGAAAAAGCGATTGAGCGAAATGTGCCCAGGTCGGATTACGGATGTGTGCCTACCTTTAGTGTACTGGTTGTTTTTCCTCCCCTCCACATGGTGGAATTTTTAACGGGTTCTGTCATGTATGTATGTTAAATATTTTGTCTGTCATCTTTTGATATTCATATTTAATAAAATATCCTTTATTCGCTAGTTTCTCATCATCAGAATAGAGACCTATTCTCAGAATTACCAGGTTATACGCAGATCATAGAGCCAAAAAAAATGGAGAATGGCGGTTTTGCAAAGACTATAGAAAGCTGAATGAGGTCTCTGAGTTTGATACCTATCCAATGCCCCGTGTTGATGAACTAATTGAAAGGTTAGTGCTGGCCTGGTGCATTACCACCCTGGACCTCACAAAAGGGTATTGGTAAATTGCCATGTCCAAAGATGGCAAGGAAAGACTGCCTTCTCGACGCCAGACGGATGTTTCAAGTACACAAAAATGCCATTTGGGTTGCTCCGGCCACCTTTCAGAGAGCCATTGTCCGCATTCTAGCTCCCCACAAAAGTACACAGTGGCCTACCTAGATGACATTGTGATCTTCAGCCAGGATTTGGGACGCCATCTGAGCAAAGTCCAGGTGATACTTGATGCTCTATGGAAGGAAGATTTTTCTATAAACCCCAAAAAATGTGCCATGGGGATGGAGGAAGCAAAACACTTGGGCTATGTCATAGGCAGCAGCGAAATCAAGCCACAAATAAAGTTAACACACGATTCAGAGTTGCCCACAACCTGTCACAAAGATATTCTTGTACATAGGGGTCAGTATTATTGTAGTTATATTCTTGTACATAGGGGCAGTTTTATAGCAGTAATATTCTTATCCATAAGCACAACATAATAGTATTTATATTCTTGTATACATGGGGACAACATTTGTTTTGTCTGCAGTTTAACCCCACTTCTTTTCCTTATAAGAGAGCTCTTTTCTATGCTGTTTTTCCGCCTTTAGTTTCTTCTTTGATATGTATTATAGTGTAGTACTTTCCATTTTCACCTAATTACATGTATGGCTCTGGTAGGTAGCGCTCAGTGTAGGATCTAGTCATTAGCCGTCTCCGCTGTTTTCCAGCTGCCATGAATTCATGTTGACGTCTCTGCTTTGTCTGCCATCTCCAGGGCACGTTGCTATATTTACCAGCATCGCTCTGTCTTTTCTGATTTATTCTTTTAATTATCTGCAGTATTTGGGCACATTTTGTGTTGTTGTGAGCTGCTGACGCTGCTACTGTAGTCCAGTCCGGTCATAGACTCCTGAATTGTGGTCTGGTCGAGGTCTTCCGAGACATAGGGTTATGGTGGTGTAACTTTTACAGTTGTGCTAACGTCTATCGACCTTGTGTGTATTGCGGCAATCAGAGAGTCTGGGGCCGCAGGCTCAGCTTTATACTTAATGCATTCAGACGGCGTTATGTCCTTGCAATAGGAGCCCCAAGGGGCCAAAGAACTGTCAGGATGGACGAGAGATGTCAACCGTTGGCTGCTCAATACGTCTTCTCAAACTGCCGGAGAACAAAAGGTGATGGAGACAAAGTGAACCTTTGGGAGAGTAGATCGGGCTAAGGGGGAACGCAAAATGTTGTTTTTCTGCGCTCATGTGCCATTTATTGTGTCTGGACTTGACAGATTTTTCTAAAAGTCCACAGGGTCATCAAGAACATGACCTTCTGGCAAGACACAATGATATGCACCGTGTTTACTTGTAAGACTGCAATTGTCCAAAGTGCAATGCTTGTGAAGGTAATTTGCCAACTAATTGGGTCTTAGGCTTAACAGTTTTCTGTCCCTTGCCATATATTGTATTTGTATTTTTTTAACCTATTATAAATACCGCTGTTCTCCTGAATACGACAATGTATTTCTTTTGGTCCAGTGCCTCTGCATTGCTGAGATATGGCTTCATCTTCCCAAAATATAAATCTAGTCTTGATAGCCAACTAGACATGACCCTCAAGGGGATGCCCACAGAGAATAGTTAAGAACCATCCCACTTAGCTAAAAAGACTAGATTAGATTTACACATGAATATGAGAGGACAATATCTCAGGAGCGGAGAGGAGCAGGAGCAAAAGAAAGACATCCCCAGATTTAGAAGAACAGCGACTTTTACACCGGTAATTTAAAAAAATTTTTATGGCAAGTGATACATTTTCAGTTAAAGTGTGTCAATCTGAGGGGTCAGGAGGAAAAAGTGATGGTTTCATGGGCGTGAATGATTTGCAAGCTGGTAATCAGTCTCTCAGCTAAGCCCTATCAGCTCTTCTGACTAACCTGAACTGACTGTAGCTACAGTCATGGCCGAGAGTGTTGGCACAATTGTAACTATTCCAAAAAATAAAGTATTTCTCAGAGAAAATTATGCAATTACACATGTTTTGTGACATACATGCTATTTACTTTGTGTGCATTGGAGCAACACAAAAAAACCTGAGAGAAAAAGGAAACTTAGACATAATTTCACACAAAACCCCAAAAAAGGGCAGGACAAAATTATTGGCACCCCCAACTTTTGGTTGCACACCTTTTGGAATAAATAACTCGCTTCCTATAACCATCTGCAAGCTTCTTACACCTTTCAGCTGTAATTTTGGAGCACTCTTCTTTTGCAAACTGCTCCAGGCCTCTGATATCTGAAGGTGCTTTCTCCCAACGGCAATTTTAAGATCTCTCCACAGGTATACAATGGGATTTAGATCCAGACTCATTTCTGGCCACTTCAGAACACTCCAACGCTTGTTTACATCCATTTCTGGATGCTTTTTGAAGTATGTTTGGGGTCATTGTCCTGCTGGAAGACCCATGACCTAGGACTCAATCCCAGCTTTCTGACACTGAGCACTACCCAAAATCCGTTGGTAATCTTCAGATTCTGTGATGCCCTGCATACAGTGAAGGCACCCAGTGACAGAGGCAGCAAAACAACCCCAAAACGTCTTTGAACCGCAACCATATTTGACTGTAGGCTCTGTGTTCTTTTCTTTATAGGCCTCATTCCATTTTGGGAAAACAGAAAAATGATGTGCTTTGCCAAAAAGTTCTATCTTGGTCTCATCTGTCCACCAGAAACTTTTCCAGAAGGATTTTGGCTTACATACATTTTGGCAAATTGCAGTGTAGCTTTCTTTTGTGTAAGCAGTGGGGTCCTCCTGGGTCTCCTTCCATAGTGTTTAATTTCATTCAAATATCAATGGATAGTTTGCGCTGACACTGATGCACTCTGAGCCTGCAGGACAGCTTGAATTTCTTTGGAACATGATTGGGGCTGCTTATCTGCTATCCTGCGTTGCAACCTCTCATAAATTTTTCTCTGCCATCCACGTCCAGGGAAATTAGCCACTGTGCTATGGGTTATAAACTTCTTGATTATGTTGCGCACAGTGGACAAAGATACATGAAGATCTCTAGAGATGGACTTGTAACCTTGAGATTGTTGATATTGTTCAACAATTTTGGTTCTCAAGTGCTCAGATAGTTCTCTTCTCCCATTTCTGTTCTCCATGCTTAGCGTGGCACACACAGACACACAATGCAAATTCTGGGGGAAAATTTGCACTCATCAGCCTGGAAGCTGCGCATGGGATGTTCTTGGGCATTCCAACATGACAACAATCCAAAACACAAGGCAAGTTGACCTGTCATTGGCTACAGCAGAACAAAGTGAAGGTTCTGGAGTGGCTGTCTCAGTGTGCTGAACTCAATATCATTGAGCCACTTTGGGGAGATCTTAAGCATGCAGTTCATGCCAGACAGTCCAGGAATTTGCAGGAACTGGAAGCTTTTGTCCAAAAGGAGTGGGCAGCATTACTGTGAGAATCTGACTGCACTCTGATGTAATCTGAGCGCAGTCCTATAGTGACCGTGAGGACGGAAGACTGAGACAATCTGACTGCACTCTGAAGAAATCTGAGCGCAGTCCTATAGTGACCGTGAGGACGGAAGAACCGGACAGAGAGTGGACCCTCTGGGTCACGGTACTGATACACCCAGGGGCGGGCGAACCCGAGATGACAACCCCTATACATGGATAGTTGGGGAGCAGGCCCGAGGGGAACAATACCGCAACAGCTGGCATCAAGAGGGACGGCTCTGGAAAGGACAGAAGGGAAGGACGGAAGTGGAGGAGAAATCCTGGGAATGAAAGTAAAAGGGAGAGGGGAGGAAGGGACGAACCAAGGGAGACAGGCTGGGAAAACGGAGGGAAGACAGGAGGAGAATGAGCCTGAGAAAACGGACCAGACCGGAGCAGAAAAGGATCTGAACCAGACAGGGCCAAACGAAGGTACAAACTGCACACAACAATCAGGCACCTCCATTATGGAGGCGAGGCCTGATATAGCCCAAAGAAGTACCTGATTGGAGGAGACAGGAGCAGGGAGGGTCCGAAATGGTTAACTGGAGGAAGAAGTGCACGCCCGCGTCCTAAGGCGCATGTGTGGAGCAGGTACAGGACGGGAGGGAAGAGGAGCGCGCACCCCACGCCGAAATCCCCGAGCAGCAGGAAGAGGACGCGGGGAACCGGCGCGACACTGAGAGCGGCGAGGAGAAATGGAGAGAGCGGGACTGATAGGAGAAGCGGCCGCAGCGTCAGAGGAGGCCGGTATGACAGTACCCCCCCTCCTAAGACTCCCCCCTCCGAGACTGGCTGTGAATCTTCTCAGAATCCGTGGAGCATTAACGTTCTCTCTAGGCTCCCACGACCTCTCCTCAGGACCAAACCCCTTCCAATCAATAAGATAGAAGACCCTTCCTCTAACCCTTTTCATGGCCAGAATATCCTTTACTTCAAAATCATTGTCAATGCTAAAGGGCTGAGGGGAGTCCCTGGGTGCAGGAGAGAATCGATTAAGAATGAGAGGTTTCAAGAGCGAGATATGGAAGACGTTAGGGACTCGGAGAGAAGCCGGCAATCTCAATCTATAGGCCACGTTGTTAATACGTCCCAAAATCTCGAAGGGACCGCTGTATCGAGGACCCAACTTGTAGGAAGGGATCTTCAAGCGAATGTGTTTAGTCGAAAGCCAGACCTTGTCACCAGGATGATACGGTGGAAGATCCCTCCTCCTTTTGTCGGCGTGTCTCTTCATCTGGGCTGCAGTCCGAATGAGAGCCTCCTTGGTCTCTCTCCAAATTTGGGAAAATTCAGAAGAAAAAGCGTCTGCTGCAGGCACTCCAGAAGGGGAAGACATAGGAAGAGGTATTCCCGGGTTCAGACCAGAAACCACAAAGAATGGAGATTTAGAAGTTGCCCCACTAGGATGATTATTATGGGCAAACTCAGCCCAAGGAAGAAGAGTTACCCAGTCATCATGATGAGCGTTGGTAAAATTGCGGAGGTAGGAGGTCAAGATTTGATTTATCCGTTCCACTTGCCCGTTGGTCTGAGGATGATAGGCGGAGGAGAAATCCAGCGAAATGCCCAAGAGCTTACAAAGTGCTCTCCAGAACTTGGAGGTAAATTGGACCCCTCGATCCGACACAATTCGCTGAGGAAGTCCATGTAATCTGAAGATCTGATGGATGAAAATTCTTGCCAATTCTGGAGCCAAGGGTAATCCAGGCAATGGAACAAAATGGGCCATCTTGGAGAACCGATCCACCACCACCAGGATGGTTGTGCATCCAGAGGAACGAGGCAAATCTGTAACGAAATCCATAGCTATTTGTTGCCTAGGGGCCTCGGGAACGGGTAACGGATGCAGGATTCCAGAAGGTAGCTCTCTAGGTACTTTGTTTTTAGCACAAGTCATGCAGGAGGCCACAAAATCCGAAGTATCTTGTCGGAGAGACGACCACCAATAGTACCGGGAGAGAAGAGCGAGAGTCTTCTTGGTGCCGACATGTCCAGCAACTTTGGAAGAATGTCCCCAATGCAATACCTCTGTTCTCTTGTCACACGGGACAAAAGTTCTGCCAGGGGGAACAGAGAGGAGGTTAGAGGGAGCCACCATGATGATTTTGGCAGGATCAATAATATGTGAAGGACCTTCTTCTGTCTCGGGAGATTGCAAGGATCGGGAAAGTGCATCCGCTTTAGAATTCTTATCTCCGGGTCGAAAATGAAGCTTAAAATCAAAACGAGAAAAGAACAAAGACCATCTGGCCTGTCTGGAATTAAGTCTTTGGGCGGATTGAATGTAAGCCAAGTTTTTGTGGTCTGTGAAAATTTTAAAGGGATGAATGGCCCCTTCCAAGAGATAACGCCACTCCTGTAGAGCCATCTTTATAGCTAGTAATTCTCGATCTCCACTTGAATAATTGCATTCCGCGGGCGAAAATGACTTCGAGAAGAACCCACAAGGAACCAGACGACCGGAGAGAGATCTTTGGGAGAGAGTTGCCCCAGCACCCGAAGAGGAGGCATCCACTTCAAGGATGAAAGGCCTGCTGGCCACAGGCCGATGAAGAACAGGAGCAGATGTGAAGGCCCTTTTTAGGGAGAGAAAGGCGTCTTCTGCCTCCGGAGGCCAAACATTGGGAACCGCTCCTTTCCGGGTAAGAGCGGCGAGAGGCTTGGTCACAGAAGAGAAATGCGGAATGAATTGTCTATAGTAGTTAGCGAAGCCCAAAAATCATTGGATGGCCTTCACTCCAATAGGACGAGGCCACTTAAGTACAGCAGATAGTTTCTCAGGATCCATCTCCAACCCCATGTCAGAAATAATATATCCCAAGAAAGGCAAAGAAGTCTGTTCAAACAAACACTTCTCGATCTTTGCGTAGAGGCGATTCTCCCGAAGACGCTGTAGAACCAGACGAACACTTCTTCTGTGAGAGGACAAGTCGGGTGAAAAAATAAGGATGTCGTCAAGATACACCACCACACAAGAATACAGTAGATCACGGAAGATCTCATTCACAAATTCCTGGAAGACCACTGGAGCGTTACAGAGACCAAAGGGCATGACCAGGTATTCATAGTGGCCATCCCGGGTGTTAAAGGCAGTCTTCCACTCGTCTCCAGCGCGAATTCGGATGAAATTATAGGCTCCGCGTAAATCTAGTTTGGAGAAAATTCGGGCTCCTCTCAGTCGGTCGAAGAGTTCAGGAATCAGCGGTAGAGGAAACCTATTCTTGACTGTGATGGCATTCAGACCTCGGTAGTCTATACATGGCCGAAGGGATCCATCTTTCTTCCGAACGAAGAAAAAACCGGCTCCAGCTGGAGAAGAGGACTTCCGGATGAAACCCTTGGCTAAATTCTCTCGGATGTATTCTGACATGGCTAAGGTCTCTGCCGGAGATAACGGATAGGTTCTTCCCTTGGGAAGGGTAGATCCAGGAATTAACTTGATAGGGCAGTCATAGGCTCGGTGTGGAGGAAGAGACTCCGCCTCTTTTTTATCAAAGACATCGGCAAACGAGAGATAGGCAAAGGGAAGACTAGGAAGATTGACGGGTGCTTGGGGAAGACCTGGACGGGAGACGGACAGCAGACAACGTTCATGACAACCATGACCCCAGCGGAGTATCTCTCCAGAGCGCCAATCAAGAACTGGCTCGTGCGACCTGAGCCAGGGTAGACCCAAGAGCAGAGCGTGAGAAAGATTAGGCAGAACATAAAATGCTATCCTCTCCTGGTGTAGAGCTCCAATCTGCATGTCCAACTCGAGAGTGACCATCTTGATGGAAACAGGTAGGGGTCTGCCATCCACTGCAGAAATAAAACGCGGAGTCTCAAGAGTAACCACAGGTATCCGAAATTTGTTCACCTCCTCCTGCCGAATGAAATTACCAGTGGCACCCGAGTCCACATACGCCTCCACAGACCTACGCTCAAGACCTACAGAAATCAAAGCTGAAATAGTTAGGGGTAGAGAGGAATTTGAATCACCTAGGAAGGCCTCTCTTACCTGGCCTAGGTGGAGGAGTTTCCCGGCCTCTCTGGACAGGAACGCAGGAAATGATTTACCCCTCCACAATAAAGACACAAGCCCTGTGCCAACCTCTCCCTGCGACGCTGCTCCGACAACCTAACTCGATCCACCTGCATAGGTTCAGGAGCGGAAGAAGCAGAGGACTTGACCGAGGAGGAACCAGGCACCCAATTAGTCCTAAAGGATCTCCTCTCCCTGACTAATTCTCGAGAGCGCTCCTGGAAACGTAAATCAATACGTGTGGCCAGGGATATAAGGTCCTCCAGGATAGTAGGGGTATCCCGACCTGCGAGCTCATCCTTAATCTTGGACGAGAGCCCTCTCCAAAAAGCCCCTACCAGTGCCTCCTTATTCCACCCAAGCTCAGAAGAAAGTGTCCGGAAGCGGATGGCGTATTGTCCAACAGTAAGATTCCCCTGTTGAAGATGGATTCCCCTGTTGAAGATGAAGAGGGATTCAGTGGTAGATGCCACCCGACCTGGCTCATCAAAGACCTTACGAAATGTGTCCAGAAAAATCTGTATACTGGCAACTACCGGGTCATCCCGCTCCCATAAGGGGTTAACCCAGGACAGAGCTTCTCCCTCGAGATGGGACACAATAAAGGCCACCTTAGCACGATCAGAGGGATATTGCTGGGGTAGGAGCTCGAAGTGTAGACGGCACTGGTTCAAAAAACCCCGACACAATTTGGGATCGCCGCTGTATCGAGGGGGCTTTCCCAAACGAGGAGAAGGAAGGGGTACAGGATCTCGATGAGAGGCAGAAGCAGCGGCGGCAGACTGAAGAGAGTGAAGGCGGTCGTCGACCGATGCCATGTAAGTAAGAATATGGGACTGGGTATCTCGCTGCTGTGCGAGCTCCTGCTGGAGTCCCACCAGCAGAGGGGCGTTACCAGGATCCGAAGTCTGTAGGGCGGTTAAACGAGAGTCCATAGACTTCATAACAGACATAATACGGGTCTGATTCTCCCGTAAGAACAACAACTCCTTCTGGGTTGCTGCGGAGGCACCAGCGGAGTCCATGGCCTGATTGTACTGTGAGAATCTGACTGCACTCTGATGTAATCTGAGCGCAGTCCTATAGTGACCGTGAGGACGGAAGACTGAGACAATCTGACTGCACTCTGAAGAAATCTGAGCGCAGTCCTATAGTGACCGTGAGGACGGAAGAACCGGACAGAGAGTGGACCCTCCGGGTCACGGTACTGATACACCCAGGGGCGAGCGAACCCGAGATGACAACCCCTATACATGGATAGTTGGGGAGCAGGCCCGAGGGGAACAATACCGCAACAGCTGGCACCAAGAGGGACGGCTCTGGAAAGGACAGAAGGGAAGGACGGAAGTGGAGGAGAAATCCTGGGAATGAAAGTAAAAGGGAGAGGGGAGGAAGGGACGAACCAAGGGAGACAGGCTGGGAAAACGGAGGGAAGACAGGAGGAGAATGAGCCTGAGAAAACGGACCAGACCGGAGCAGAAAAGGATCTGAACCAGACAGGGCCAAACGAAGGTACAAACTGCACACAACAATCAGGCACCTCCATTATGGAGGCGAGGCCTGATATAGCCCAAAGAAGTACCTGATTGGAGGAGACAGGAGCAGGGAGGGTCCGAAATGGTTAACTGGAGGAAGAAGTGCACGCCCGCGTCCTAAGGCGCATGTGTGGAGCAGGTACAGGACAGGAGGGAAGAGGAGCGCGCACCCCACGCCGAAATCCCCGAGCAGCAGGAAGAGGACGCGGGGAACCGGCGCGACACTGAGAGTGGCGAGGAGAAATGGAGAGAGCGGGACTGATAGGAAAAGCGGCCGCAGCGTCAGAGGAGGCCGGTATGACAATTACCATCTCAGAAAATAAAGAACCTCATCCACAACTGCCACAAAAGACTTCAAGCTGTCATTGATGTTAGAGGGGGCAATACACGGTATTAAGAAATGGGGTATGTGAACTTTTGATCAGGGACATTTGGATGTTTTGGGTTGTCATTATGATTTAAAAAGAGAATACACAGTAGTTTGACAGTAAATGGCCTCACTCAACCACTAACCATGAGTGGAGAAAAAGTGTTGGTGTTATCATTCATATTGTCTGAAAAAAGGCCAAGAAAGCAAAAATTATGCACGATGAACGATGGTTCATTTGTTAGTCATGGCCATCAGTTTTAGGCTCAAGGATATGATGTATCCAACTCTTCATGTGTGAATATCATACCCTGGAGGACCTCATAAGCCCGTGTTCTCACAATGTGGTATCTGAGACTGTTAATTTCTGTGAACCGAGGGACTTCAGACCTATTTCCAAACCTCGGGAGTAACAACTACTGGTGAATCCAGCTGGACTCATAAGAGCACTTCACGATGACCTGATTTTCCAGCGTGTCCGACGTCCATGTATGGTGTGTGCTGTTCCATTTATATTCCTCAGTTTCCATGTATGTTGTTATATTTTACTCTGCTGCCACCCAATGGCCTTTTTCTGTATGGCAGCTTGTTTTTCATGTATTTCTTGTGGGCATGTCTTACATCCGGTTCAGGGGTCAAATCTTCTCTTCCTCTGGCAGCCATTTCCAGTTTACTTTCTGTTGTGAGAGGACGTGCTTTTGAACTGGGCTTAGGAAGGCATCAGTCTTTCGACCACTCTCTCATGCTGCTCACATTTGCAGACACATTTGGTGCTACATCTTACTGTACCCTGTCTACCCTGCATTTCTGGAGAAGTTCTGTATTACCAGTTATACGCTGTATGTCCAGATCTACAAAATAAACAAGTCTGGATTACACAATCCCTGGAGTGCATCATCTCTTCAGATGCTGAGCAGCATTGGTCCTGTCTGCCTCACATCGAAGAAATACGGAGGTACGTTTCTCTCTCACAACACTTATTAACCCTGCTGTTCTGTTGGTCAAAAATGACCGACTTTGAACTTCAATATTCTTTAAAATATTCAAGATGCGGCTCTGAAACCCGTGGCCGACCGACCCATCCTCATTTAAGTCAATCAACCACAAGTTTCAGAACCGCATCTTGAACACCCCAAAAAATACCAAAGTTCAAAATAGGTCTCCCCAGACTGAACAGAACAGCAGGGTTAATCAACCACACCTCCATTCGCCTCATGTGGGGACAGAACAGTCGAAAGACTGCCTTGAAGCCCGGCCAGAATCACCCTTATATCACTATTCATGTGCCCGCTCTCTGCCCGCTCACATACTGCAGCCCTGCTCTGCTAAGAAATCTCCTGCAGCATCACCTCAGACTGCATTGTACATAAAGACTCTCTGTGTATTATACCACACTGCTGCAGATCGTCGGACCGCAGAACCCCACAATTCTCCAACAACACCTTGGGAATCTTATCAGGGGGTCGCAACTAAGCTGCACCGCAATTTCCAGCCCCCAATTCAAAGGTTCAGTTTCTTAAAGGGACAGCGCACCTTAAATCAAAATGGCCGAAAAGGACCTTACGCAGTTCCCCAATGCTGAAACAGAGCAAATACAACCTGATACTGTCCATTATGAAGATCAGGACGCAGAGCCTGCTTCTGCAGCAGACCCAGATGCACGACCAGTACGTTCCATCAAGCCAACATTAAAGGTCCTCGAGAATTACCATTCCACAAGGGATGAGTTCAATGACAACTTGGACGACCTATGGGAACGAGTCGCCTCCCTTATGTCAAGCGTCCAACGCCACAAAAATGATGCAGCGGGTTTACAGGACACTATAAGACAGCTAGACGTGGCCCACGGCAGATACAAGAGACTGTCCGCGAAGTATGCTGCCTTCCTAAAAGAATCTAAAATCGACGAAGCCCTATCAGAGTTAAGCAAGGCAGATTCCACAGACAGAGAAAGGGACGCCGCCGTGCAAGACGCCAAAGATAAAGCGGAGCTTCGTATCACCCATCTGCAAGAAACTAGATTGCACAGGTCAGCCTCGTCTAAACACTCTGCTCGGTCATACAAATCATCCTGCTCAAGAACTTCAGCCCTCAGCGACAGAATCCTAGAGGCCCGTTTAAATGCAGAGCGGTCCAAACTAAGACGTTCATACACCGAAAAGAAAGCAGAAGCAGAGGCTCGAGCAAAGATTCTTCAAACAGAAGCAGAAGCGAAGAGAGCAGAAGCAGAGGCTCGAGCAAAGATTCTTCAAACAGAAGCAGAGGCTCAAGCAAGGATTCTTCAAACAGAAGCAGAGGCTAGAGCAAAGATTCTTCAAACAGAAATGGAGGAAGAAATTGCATTAGCCGAAGTAAAAATACTCGAGCAAGCATTGAAGCAAAACCTCGACCCAATTTGCCTGCCACCACAGGAAGAAGACGACCCAGCTGTTCGTACCAGAGACTACGTGCAGAAACAGATACCTGCAGCGCACACCTTCTCCAGTGACGTTCAACCCAACATTGCGGAAACGTCCAAGTCAGCCCAACCTATGGTGCCAGTATCGCCCACAGCCCCTACAGAGACCCAAGACCAACGCCGTGATGTACCCCCTCAGGAGCAATCATCATCGCAAGACGACCACAAGGCACACTCCAGCCCGCCTCCACAGTTCAAGCAGCAGTCATCGGAATCTCTAGAGGTTAAACCACAGCTCAACCCTGCAGCGACATCATTCTACCCGGGAACAATTCACCCTTCCACGCCACACGGCTTATACGCCCGAGGGGCACCACAAGCTAATATGGTAACAAGGAGTGAAGGATCAGACATGTCCGAGTTTGCCAGGTTCATGGTGAGCAGGGAGCTAATCAGCACTAGCCTCTCAAAATTCGATGACTGCAGAGAACTACAGAGCCTGGAAAGCAACCTTCAAGGCCGCCATTGCTGATCTCAACCTATCCGTGGAGCAGGAGCTCGACCTCATGGTAAAATGGTTGGGTCCTGAATCCACAAACCGTATCAAGAGTCTTAGGACCGTCTATGTGGGGCAAGCTGAAGCAGGTCTCGCTGCTGCCTGGCAGAGACTCGAAAGAACCTACGGCAGCGCTGAAGCCATAGAAAAGTCCCTATTCAAGAGACTGCAGAACGTTCCAAGGATCAACCTTAAGGAAGCCCACAAGCTTCTGGACTTAAGTGATCTGCTTATGGAGCTGGAACTTGCTAAAAGAGACCCTCGTCTGTCAGGACTGTGCTACCTGGACACTGCCCATGGGGTGAACCCAATCGTCTCAAAGCTGCCACATAGTCTGCAAGAGAAGTGGGCAGTGTGTGTCTCCAGGTATAAAAGGTCACATGACGTCACCTTTCCTCCGTTCATTCAGTTCTGCAAGTTCATTGACGAACAAGCCCAAATGAGGAACGACCCTAGCCTCAACTTCCTGGAGTCTAACACTGCAGCTCCAGCAACACCTTCATCAAGGTATGAAAGCGTCGCACATAGACGCAAGGACTCAAGGAACAGTGTAAGCGTCAGAAAGACGTACCTGCCATCGCCTGCAGTACCTGCCGACAAGCAGTACACTATTCCGTCGAGGGATAAGTCTTTCAATCGTGAGTGTCCCATTCACAAAAGACCACACTCACTGAACAAATGTAGAGGCTTCAGGTCCAAAACCATGCAGGAGCGCAAGAAAATCCTCAGCGAACTTGGGATATGTTTCAAATGCTGCACTTCATCAGAACACATGGCCAAGGACTGTAAATCTGCCATTAAGTGTGAAGAGTGTCATAGCGACAGACACCCATCAGCCTTGCACCCAGGCTCAGTCACCGGCGAAACAGCAGTTGCAGTTACCTCTAGTCCCGCTACAAACCATGGCGGGGAGCCACAGAATCACGCCAAGTCCACCACAGCTGTGTCCTGCTCATGCTCAGAGGTATGTGGGGAGAATCAATCAGAGTCTATCCAGAAGGGCAACCAGAGAAGGCTGTAAAAATGTATGCCATCATTGACGATCAGAGCAATCGATCCCTAGCTGGACCTAAGTTCTTTGAAGCCTTTAGAATCAAGGGACCAGCAACGCCCTACACTCAATACTTGCTCGGGGCGCATAGAGACTAGCGGCAGAAGAGCACAAGGTTTCATCGCTTCTCCTGTCAATGAAGACGTAGAAATACCCCTACCTACGCTAATCGAATGCGATCAAATACCAGACCAAAGGGATGAGATCCCTACCCCGGAAGCTGCTTTCCACCAACCACACTTAAGTCACCTAGCCAGCGTTATCCCACCTTTGGACACAGATGCTGAAATCCTACTTCTGCTCGGCAGAGACAATTTGAGGATACATAAGGTCCGCCAACAGTGTAATGGTCCTGACTACGCCCCCTACGCCCAGAGACTTGACTTGGGGTGGGTAGTCATAGGAAATGTATGCTTGGACCAAACAGGAGTCCACTCCTTTAAGACGTACGTACGCCGAGACGGGCGCACTACCTTCTGCAAACCATGTCCTCATCACTATGAGGTGAAGGAAAAGCTTCCAGATTCCGTAGAGCTGCCTGATGTTATCCCTTCTCCCTATGCAGACGACTTGGGAAAATTGGTGTTTCATACCACTAAGGATGACAACAAAGTAGCCCCATCTATGGAAGACAAGGAATTTGTCAGGATAATGGACAATGAGTTCCTTAAGGACGAAACCAATCACTGGGTTTTCCCCTTACCCTTCCGAGCTACCAGGGTAAGGCTCCCGAACAATCGTGAACAAGCCTTGTCCAGATTTAACTCTCTCCAGCGCACGCTAAGCAATAAACCGGAGATGAAAGAACACATTGTCACCTTTATGGGCAAAATATTCCATAACAACCATGCGGAGCCAGTGTCTCCCTTAAAGGAAAACGAGGAGTGCTGGTACCTACCCTCATTTGGAGTATATCACCCGAAGAAACCTAAACAAATTAGAGTTGTCTTTGATTCAAGCGCCAAACATCAAGGCGTATCTCTCAATGATGTCCTCCTCACAGGTCCTAATCTGACAAACAACCTAGTAGGAGTGTTGATGAGGTTCAGGAAAGAGCCCATTGCCATCACCGCCGACATTGAACAGATGTTCCACTGTTTCATAGTCCGAGAGGACCACAGGAATTTCCTCAGGTTCCTGTGGTACAAGGACAATGACCCCAGCAAAGAGATGGTGGAGTATCGCATGCGGGTGCACGTATTCGGGAACAGCCCTTCACCCGCTGTGGCAACATATGGCCTGCGGAGAACCGCACAAGAAGGAGAGTCCGAGTATGGAACAGACGCCAGAGACTTTGTAGAGAAAGACTTCTACGTAAATGATGGACTAAAATCTCTACCCACAGAAGAAGCGGCAATTGACCTACTTAAAAGGACCCAACATATGCTGTACCGAGATAAGCTTAGACTGCACAAAATTGCTTCAAACAGCCCGGCTGTCATGAGAGCCTTTGAGTCAAGCGACCACGCACCTGGATTCAAGGACATAGACCTGGGACCAGACTGTCCGCCTGTGCAGAGAAGCTTAGGCCTGAGGTGGAACCTGTCAGCCGACACCTTCGGATTCCAAATCAACTGTGCAGACAAACCATTCACTAAACGTGGTGTCCTGTCAGTGGTAAATAGCCTGTATGACCCACTGGGATTCGTAGCACCAATTACCATACAAGGTAAATCCCTTCTGAGACAGCTGTCCGAAACTGTCAAGGACTGGGATACCCCTCTACCTCCTGATAAGCAACCAAAATGGGAAACCTGGAAGCAGTCTTTGTGTGCCTTGGATAAAATCCATATAACGAGATGCTACGCTGGAATCTCACTTGCTGCTAGCACTAGGACGGAACTCCATGTGTTCTCGGATGCATCCACGGAGGCCATTGCAGCTGTTGTCTACCTGAAGGTAACGGGATCTGACAATCAAGATCATGTTGGGTTCGTTTTCGGCAAAGCTAAGTTGGCTCCCAAGCCTGACCACACTATTCCCAGGCTGGAACTCTGTGGGACTGTGCTTGCAGTAGAACTCGCAGACTTTATTCAGCATGAGCTGGACACTCACATAGATGACGTACAATACTACAGTGACAGTAAAGTTGTCTTAGGTTACATCTACAACCAAACAAGGCGCTTCTACGTGTACGTCAGTAACCGCACTGAGAGAATAAGAAGGTCTTCCAAACCTGAACAGTGGCACTATATCCCATCTGAACTTAATCCAGCCGAGCATGCCACTAGACCTATGTCTATAAATTCCTTTGCTAACTCTTCTTGGCTTTCAGGTCCAAAGTTTCTGCTGGAACAGAAGGGAAGTGAATGTGTTCAGGAAGTCTTCAGCATCCAGGATCCGGACGATGATCCAGAAGTCCGCTCCGAGGTCAGTGCTCTGGCCACGAACGCTAAACGAACCTCCTCCCTCGGTTGCCAGTGCTTCAAACGCTTCTCCAATTGGATGAAACTCATTAAGACTATTGCAAGGTTAGTCCACATTGCGAGATCTTATCACAAGCCACATGGAGACAAAGACTGTCATGGTTGGCACGTCTGCCAAAAAATACTCACTATCGAGGACATTCCGGTAGGATAAACTACCAACAGAACACTGCACTAGTACTTTACCCATTGGATTACAGTGGGTCAGAGATAGTTTGGCCTAGTGCGGCTTCTCTGATCCGAAGATGGGTTTTCCTTTGGATTATCTCAGGAACTGACTTAATGTCTTGTTTAAAGTTATTATTGCATTACATGCATGTTTGGTTTCATTTTCTAGGTTGTTGGACTTTTTAAGGACATTAATATAGTGAAATCCCTTACGGAATTTCAGACGGGGAGTGTGCTGTTCCATGTATATTCCTCAGTTTCCATGTATGTTGTTATATTTTACTCTGCTGCCACCCAATGGCCTTTTTCTGTATGGCAGCTTGTTTTTCATGTATTTCTTGTGGGCATGTCTTACATCCGGTTCAGGGGTCAAATCTTCTCTTCCTCTGGCAGCCATTTCCAGTTTACTTTCTGTTGTGAGAGGACGTGCTTTTGAACTGGGCTTAGGAAGGCATCAGTCTTTCGACCACTCTCTCATGCTGCTCACACTTGCAGTCATACTTGGTGCTACATCTTACTGTACCCTGTCTACCCTGCATTTCTGGAGAAGTTCTGTATTACCAGTTATACGCTGTATGTCCAGATCTACAAAATAAACAAGTCTGGATTACACAATCCCTGGAGTGCATCATCTCTTCAGATGCTGAGCAGCATTGGTCCTGTCTGCCTCACATCGAAGAAATACGGAGGTACGTTTCTCTCTCACAACACTTATTAATCAACCACACCTCCATTCGCCTCATGTGGGGACAGAACATGGTGAATCTAGAGAACAAGGACGGAGGGAAGAGGGTGAGGCGACAAATTAACCTCTTCTCTGCAGGACGGGTCATCAGATGGAGAGAATACATATTTCTGTAGTGTGTGATCTATGCCACCCACCAGGAAAACTTACACCCAAAGAGATAAGTGCCTCCTGATCGACCCCAGAATCAGATCCAAGGAGAAAGCATCCTGTATGAAGCCAGAGAATATTGGATCAATGAACATTGGAAAGAGGCAATATCCGTCCGTTGAGGATATTAACAATGTTGTTACCGCGGAAACGAATCGATTGGATCATTAACTTAAAGAAACGTTAAAGTCGCGGTTGAACGTTTATGTCCGTAGCGTATCTCAGTCCATGTATCACACATTAATAATTCAGATGCCTGCTCCACCTTATTATCACACTGACTCTAAAGGGAATATTTCCTAGTTACGTCTTCAAGTAAGGTCTCCATCTGTGTACAGGGGTATCGCTGCTGAGTTGTGCATCTAAGCCTGTCTCATGTGATACTGAATGCTGAGCTGTGTATCTCATCCTATCATGTGTGATACTGTTGGTTAAGCTGTGTATCTAATCCTGATTATGGCCAGTTGGATGGTAAGCTCTGCTGGCTCAGCAGAGGAGGAGGCAGCTTGCAGCGGGACAGTGATTTTCGCAACTGACCTGCATTTGGAGAATCTGTCAGCCTGGGAAGCTTTATAATAATAGTTCGATCCCTCCGCAGCAGACACGAGGAGCTGACGTCCTGACATTGGCAGCTGCATGTACTCAGCACCAGCTGCTCTGCCCATTTGCTTACATGAGCTGTGATTTTAGGGTCACATCTCTGGATGCGCCGCCATTATCTGACAGGAAAGAAAGCAACACAAGAAGCTTATTGAGAGTAGTAAACAATGCTATGTTCTGCAGGACAGGAAAGGACGGTCCTCTCTGCAAATCCTAATGGGCTTTTAGTGGTCTTCAGAAGAAAGGGCACCTGATGATGTCAACGTGATATGAGAGGGGTAGGAGTAAATTATGCCATTCCATTCCCCATGGTATAGGATATTAGCCTTGGTGGGTTTGGAGACCTCTCCACACCAGGTGCTAGAACACTGAGCTACCAAGGACACCAAGTACTCGAACACTGAGCTACCAAGAACACCAGGTGATCGAGCATTGAGCTACCAAGAACACCAGGTGCTCGAACACTGAGCTACCAAGGACACCAAGTGCTCGAACACTGAGTTACCAAGAACACCAGGTGCTTGAACACTGAACTACCAAGGACACCAGGTGCTCGAACACTGAGCTACCAAGGACCCCAGGTGCTCGAACACTGAGCTACTAAGGACACCAGGTGCTCGAACACTGAGCTACTAAGGACACCAGGTGCTTGAACACTGAGCTACCAAGGATCCCAGGTGCTCAAACACTGAGCTACTAAGGACACCAGGTGCTTGAACACTGAGCTACCAAGGACACCAGGTCCTCGAACACTGAGCTACCAAGGATCCCAGGTGCTCGAACACTGAGCTACTAAGGACACCAGGTGCTTGAACACTGAGCTACCAAGGTCACCAGGTGCTCGAACACTGAGCTACCAAGGACACCAGGTGCTTGAACACCGAGCTACCAAGGACACCAGGTGCTGCTCTTCGCTATCTCTATCAGTTCCATACACTATGAATGGAGCAGCAGTCACCATTGCTTCACTCAAAATCATTCTTTGGGCCTATGTTCTAATGGAATAGAGATTGGGACCCCAGATAACATGCACCTCTCTTCTGTGGGAGGTGATAAGCCACAAGACAGCAGGGAGTCACTAAAGCAGAAAACACTAGGAACTGAGTAACCAACCACAAGACACCAAGGACTGGGTCAATAAACTGCAAGACAGCAGGGACTGGGTAACCAAATCACGACACACTAGGGATTGTGTCACTAAACTAAAGGACACAAGGGACTTAGTCACTGAATCAGAAGACACTAGGGACTAAGTAACCAAATACAAGACACCAGGAGCCAAATCACTAAACCACAAGATACCAGAACTCATGAAACTCAAAGACATGAGGTACTAGATGACTAAACCACAAGAAAACAGGACTGGGTGACTAAACAACAAGACAGCAGTGACTGAATAACTTAACCAAAAATCAGTAGGAACTGGCTCACTGGTAGAGTTCCCCTCTAATTAATATTAACAATGAGACGACCTTGGCTTCCTATTTACTGTAGATAACTAAGTTCCGATTTTCTAGGTACGAGTCGGGAATTCAGAGAAATAACCTTCCTCTGCACGGGTAGAAGTGTGAAGTTTTTATTAATAGTTGCGCGCTCGACAGATGTTCTAGACTGAGAATAACAAGCCGGTGTGCGGCATCGAAATCATCCATAGCAAACACACTTTATAATTAGACAGTAACTGAGAGGAAGCCGCAGTGTGCCCACAAGCAGAGATAACGCCAGTCCGGCCCCAGGAAAAGACCGATTGTACGGTCAAAATGCAGAATGGCAGCAGTGGTAGATCTCTACTAGTCTGAGCACTAATGATGGGGATCACAAAAGTCTATGGAGGCAGAAACACAAGGATCGCAGGGATTAGGGACTATATCCATGTACTTGTATTTTACTGCATTTTCCCATATGTAACATGCACTCCTAAAATTGTGGAGATGGAGGTCACCGGGTCAGCGACTCCCCCCATAACCTCTATAAATACATGACTGAGGCTGCACTGATACCGGAGTAACCTCATTATTCTTGGTAATTACTAGAGTGACAAAAGATCAGATACATGCGGTCTTCCCATCACTAACAATTATTAACTGGAAGCCCTCTTTTTACATTTGGTCCTCAGGCTTTATAAATATATCAAAAAACATAAAGCCTAGAGAATTTCAATATTGAACTATTATAAAACTAATACTGCCCTCTATATACAGGAATATAACTACTATAATACTTCTCCTATGTACAAGAAAATATCTACTATAATACCGCTCCCTTGTACAAGAATATAACTACTATTATGCTGCCGCCTATGTACAAGAATATAACTACTATAATACTGACCCTATGTACAAGAATATAACTGCTATAATACTGCCCGTATGCACAGTGTGAGGCTGTGGCCTCTGATACAGCTAGGGGGCGCTGTTTGTTCTCCCCAGAATGTGCATGCAGACGGATGAAGTCCATAGGTGTGCATGAGAGTCACGGATCTCTGGTCCGGGTTTTCCATGTGGCTGGAGGCCACAGGTTTGTGTGTGTTTAAAAACCCTGCAGTAAGGGGTATGGGTGTGTCAGGCCGTGCAGGCCATGTCAGGTGTCTGGCCAGGAGAGGCCAGTTGCACTTCAGTGTCAGTCTGGTGTGTGCAGGTCTGCAGAGTGCATGGAGGCCAGCAGAGCCAGCACCCAGGGCAGCTGAATAGCCTGGCACCCGCAGTGTACACAGAGATGCAAGTCGTCCATGATACTGGTCTCGGATGTGGACAGTCCTGTGTCCGGAGGTGGATATCCTGTGCCCGTAGGAGTCGGATGTGGATAGTTCGGTGCCCGGAGGTGGATGTCCTGTACCCGAAAGAGGACTAGCATGTGCAACGATTGCAAACAGGTGGATATGGTGCCCGGCTGCTATCCGGAGGATATCCTGAACTGTGTACGACTGTGTGAGTAAAGAGTCTGTAAAAGACTGTGATACAGCGATGCAGGACACCCACGAGAACTAGTCAGAGGAGGGCTGACGTGTGTAGTGTCTGCAACATATGAGGCTGTGTGTATGGAGAGGTATAGAGACTGTGAGATGGCGTGCGGTCGCTCAGGGAAACTGGACAAGGGAAGTCTGGCCTGTTTAGGGACCGCAAATCTAAAGCCATGTGATATGCATTACTTTGAACTGGTATAAATTGATCACTGAAGTTATATGCATTTATGTGAAGTGGACTTTAATGCTGTGAAGAAACGCATTAAAAGAGACTTTTCTGTTTGAATTTGTGGGTCACTGCTTCTTCACTGCGTACGATGCTGCTGCAGCTTTACAACAGGAATATAACTACAATAATACTGCTCCTATGTACAAGAATATAACTACTATAATACTGTCCCTATGTACAAGAATATAATTACTATAATAATGCCCCCTATGTACAAGAATATAACTGCTATAATACTGCTCCTATGTACAAGAATATAACTACTATAAATACTGCCCCTATGTACAAGAATATACAGTTATATGAAAAAGTTTGGGCACCCCTACTAATCTTAAGCTTAATGTTTTATAAAAATTGTTTTTTTTTGCAACAGCTATTTCAGTTTCATATATCTAATAACTGTTGGACACAGTAATGTTTCTGCCTTGAAATGAGGTTTATTGTACTAACAGAAAATGTACAATCTGCATTCAAACAAAATTTGACAGGTGCATAAGTATGGGCACCCCACCAGTCAAACGTGTCTAGTTGACTAGAATGGAAGCCTATGGTCTCTCTCTATCTCTATCTCTATCTCTATCTCTCTCTATCTCTCTCTCTTTTTTTTTTTTTTTTTTTTTTCCAAATGAGCTTTATTGGCAGGACTAAGTACATGTTAGCATTGCCAAAGCATATGGTAAAAATACGGGGGTGGGGGAGGGGGGGATATAGAGGTCCAAGGAATATCAAATTCCTTTTAGAGGATAGGGGATGCTTCCAGGGTGGGGTATAGGAGTCCATGACATATCAGGCTCCTCTTAGTCTGTGGCAGGCACTGACATATTCCGCTGCTACGGCCACTGCACTTTCCTATTCCCCCAGTATTATCTGTAGTTTCTCTTCCTCCTCCTTGGAGGTGAAGTCTGGGAGATCAGACAGTCTCTTGAAGTGAGTGTCCCTCACTGCGGAGTATTTGGGGCACCTCAGCAGGAAGTGGGCCTCATCCTCCACGGCCTCCTTGGGGCACTGCTGGCAGAGTCTGTTCTCTCGAGGCTTGTAGTTCTGTCGGTGCCGCCCGGATTCGATGAGTAGGCTGTGGGCGCTCAGTCTGTACCGGCTCAGGATCTGTCGATCTTTGGGGTTTTCTAGTTTCTCTAGATATGGGGCCAGTTTGTACTCCCTCTGTAGATTCCGGTATATTGTCAGTTTCTGGGATTTGTTTATGTCGTTCCTCCAGATGCTGAGATATTCCTCTTTGACTTTGTGTACCATTTTCTGGATTTCACCTTTTGTCAGGCCATGGAGGTTGATGGCTTGGTCAGACTGGCTTTGGGTACTTTTTCTTGGGAGGCTTCCTGAGGCTTCCTGGTGTAGGAAGGCTTTGTGATGGTAGGAGCTGGGACTGCTACTTTGTAGATGAGCCTTGAATGACAGCGCCTTCTTCTTTATTGCGATGTGTAGTGGGTATCTGCCCAGCTCTGCTCGGCAGGCGCTATTTGATGTGCTCCGATGGACTTGGAGAAGATGCTTGCAGAACTCTAGGTGGAATATTTCTGTCGGCCCAGCGTCCCACTTTGACCAGTTTGGGTATGAGACTGGGCCCCAGACCTCACTACCGTATAGAAGAATTGGGGCAATGATGGAGTCAAAAATTTTTAGCCAGATGGTTACTGGTGCCTTGAGGTGGTACAGACGCCTTCTGATGGCATAGAAGGCTTTGGATGCCTTGTCTCTCTCTCTCTCTTCTTTGTAGACCCGTCAAGATACGTCATTTTTTGAGAAAACAGGATCCTCATAGACTTGTATTAGCGACAGATGGCCACACGTTTCGTCCGTTGTGCACTGGATCCTGTGGAATTTGACAGACCCTATATACAAGAATATAACTACTATAATACTGCTCCTCTGTGCAAGAATATAACTGCTATAATACTGCCCCATATGTACCAGAATATAACTACTATAATACTGCCCCCTATGTACAAGAATATAACTACTATATTACTGCTACTATGTACAAGAATATAACTACTATAATACTGCTCCCTATGTACAAGAATATAACTACTATAATACTGTTCCTATGTACAAGAATATACTATAACTAGATGGCAGCCCGATTCTAAAGAATCGGGAGTCTAGAATCCATATATACTTTATTTATTCAAATGTAAGAATAATACAATTAATAAATAATAGTAAGAAAGAACAAAAATAATAGGCAGTATATGGAGAAAACACCAAACAAAAGTTCAAAATTGGTGTGAAAATGTCACTGAACCACTTCACAGCTAAATATATATAGTTTTGGTAAATGGTATTATCATTTTTTTGACGAAATTCGGCAGGAGCTTGAAGAGCAACGTCACTGGGCCCGCCTCCACGCAGTAGAAACTTGCTGTGAGGTAAAAATTCAAAAATCACACCAAAATGGCGGGCGGAGTGTGTCACAGTACGGCACGTTTCTGATTGGTCGCTCGCAGCAGGCGGCAACCAATCAGACACTGGACACTGTTGACGTCACTTAGCTCCGGACATTAGCTCCGGACAAAGCCACGGAAGTTGGCACAAATTGCAGGAACTAGTATTCTAGGCAATTATATATTAGATACTGCTATACTACTGATTCTATGTATGGGATTGGTTTGGCTGCCAGCCTAGAGGAATACTTTTGTATAGTGAGTGGTGGTTTTATATCTGCAATCACACTTGGATATTCTGCTCATGTCTCAGGACAGTTTAATCACAATAATGGAGGTGATTATCCGCTGTCCCCGGAGGAGATTGCACATGTCTCTGCCCACCATGCGGTCTGATTGATAGGCCTTGTATCCCGGTAGGTAATGTGGTAACGATCTGTGTCATGTAGCATGCAGGCTGCTGGAGTGTGTCAGATGTGCAGCAGGACACAGCAGATGGGGAAATGGAATAAATGTGTAGTGGAAGTACATAGAGACAGAGCCATCTTATAGAGCTGGATTACGGACATCACATATTGAACCACCAGCTACTGTGCCTCCATCACAGGGGCAACCACAGTGCCCACTAATAACAGCAGCATCCATAATATATTACACTTATCTCCCTAAGAATATGTTCTGGAGTTGAGGGTCCCTGCTTCCTGTGGTCATCCCTCCCTCTTCTCATTACCATTACTATCCAGGCACTGAATTCTTGATCATTGCTATCCTAGAGATCAATACCAATATCCCTGGTGGCTTAGAGCAGTAAAAACATCAATAGCATATCATACCTGGTTGCCTAAGGTAGTTAAGATGGCAATAATAATATACCTTGTGGTCTAGAGTAGTAAAAATTATCAATACTCACATCCCTAGTGGTCTAGAGTACTGAAGAGCTCAGCAACATCATCAATGGTGGTTTAGAGCAGGGGTCCCCAACTCCAGTCCTCAAGGCCCACCAACATGTCATGTTTTCAGGATTTCCTTAGTCTTGCCCAGGTAATAATTGCATCACCTGTGCAATGCAAAGGAAATCCTGAAAACATGACCTGTTGGTGGGCCTTGAGGACTGGAGTTGGGGACCCCTGGTTTAGAGCAATAAAGAGGTAAACACCAACATCCATAGTGGCTTAGAGTAGTTCAGATGGCAATAACAAGATCCCTGCTGGTGTAGAGCCGTATGTTATGACCTGGTGGTTAGGACAATAATGGACCTGGTGGTTAAGAGCACACGGAATGACCTGATAGTTACTAATAATACCGGACAAGCTCTGAGACGTGGGAACTCTGCTGACCGCAATCCCTAATCCTATTACACACACTAGAAATAGCCGTGGATTGCTCCTAACGCTCCCTATGCAACTCGTCACAGCCTAAGGAACGAGCTAGCCCTAAAGACAGAAAAATAAAGCCTACCTTGCCTCAGAGAAATTCCCCAAAGGAAAAGGCAGCCCCCCACATATAATGACTGTGAGTTAAGAAGAAAATTACAAACACAGAGATGAAATAGATTTAGCAAAGTGAGGCCCGACTTAGTGAACAGACAGAGGATAGGAAAGGTAACTTTGCGGTCAGCACAAACTACAAAAAGACCACGCAGAGGGCGCAAAAAGACCCTCCGCACCGACTCACGGTGCGGAGGCGCTCCCTCTGCGTCCCAGAGCTTCCAGCAAGCAAGACAAAAATCAAAATAGCAAGCTGGACAGAAAAATAGCAAACAAGAGAAAAACAAGCAGGAACTTAGCTTCTGCTGGGAAGACAGGTCACGAGAACGATCCAGGAGCGAACTAGACCAATACTGGAACATTGACAGGTGGCATGGAGCAAAGATCAAGTGGAGTTAAATAGAGCAGCCAGCTAACGAATTAACCTCGTCACCTGTGGAAGGAAACTCAGAAGCCGCAGCCCCACTCACAACCACCAGAGGAAGCCCATGGAGAGAACCAGCCAAAGTACCATTCACGACCACAGGAGGGAGCTCGACAACAGAATTCACAACAGCCGTAAAAAGATCAATACCAAAATCCCTGGTGGTCTAGAGCAGGTAAGAGGTCAATACTGATGTGCATGGTGGCCTCCTAGAGCAGTACATAGTTCAGTACCAACATCCCTGGTGGCCTAGATTATGGAAAAGGTCAACAGTAACATCCCTGGTGGCCTAAAGCAGTAAAGCGATGTAGATTAGAGCAATAAATAGGTCAATATCGACCTTGCTTGATTCCTAGAGCAGTACAGAGGTCAACACCAACATCCCTGTTGTCCTAGAGTAGTGAAGAGGTCTTGACTAGAGAAATAAAGAGGTAAATACAGATATCCCTGGTGGTCGAGAGCAGTATAAAAGTCAATACCAACATTCCTTGTGGTTTAGAGTATTGAAGAGGTCAATAACAACATCCCTGATGATCTATAGCAGGAAATATGTTCAAAATATCCCTGGTGGCTTAGGGTAGTTAGGATGGAAATAATAATAATATCCCTGATGGGCTAGAGCAGTAAAAAAAAATCAATACAAACATCCCTGGTGGTCTAGAGTATGAAAGAGGTCAATACTGACATGCATTGTGGCCGAGAGCAGTACATAGCTCAATACCAACATCCCCGGTGACCTAGAGTATTGAAGATTTCAACAGTAACATTCTGTCATGGTTTACTGTGCTCTCGGGTCAGGTAGTTGCAGGGTTAACTCTTATGGCCTCTTTCTGGGTCCAGGGAGGCTTTTTATAGCCTCACTCTGAGGTCAGTCCTTGTCGTTTATACTCTGACCATTGGCTGAGTGTGTCTGACCCTGGTGTGCCTCTGCTTTGTGTAAGTACTAGTCTGTCTGCTTGGTTTCTGTTCTGGTCCTGTCCCTGTTGTGATTTCTGCCTGCTGTTTTTGTACTGTCTATTGCCCGTTCTGGTTTTTCTGATCTATTGCTACGTCCTGACTATTCTTCTGATTGCCCCTGTGTACTGCGCCGCCCTCTCTGTGTATGACCCCCGCCTGTCCGACCTGAGTTCCCCTCTCCTTTACTTCAGTTTCCCTGTAAAGACTTACACTCATCTACAGCAGCAGGACGCTAAGCCCCACCTCCTGTAGTCACATGATCGCAGGTCCTCCTGTTCTCTACCATACTCAGCACGCTGTGCAGGTCCCGTCTGTTTGAGTTTTCCTTGTGGTATCTGACCCCGGGTCCTCCTGTAGTGTGGGTGAGTCACCCTGTTCAGCCGTGACAGTGCTTCGGTGCTGACAGGATCTTGACACATTCCTGGTGGCCTAAAGCAGTAAAGTGATGTAGATTAGAGCAATAAATAGGTCAATACCGACCTTTCTTGTGGCCTTGAGCAGTACAGAGGTCCCTGGTGTGGTATAGTAGTGAAGAGGTCTTGACTAGAGAAATAAAGAAGATATCCTGGTGGTGAAGAGCAGTATTGAAGTCAATACCAACATTCCTGCATATCTAGAGCAGTAAAGAGGTTAACACCAACATCCCAAGAGCAATACTAACGTCCTGGGTAGTCTACAGCAGTTAAGAGGTCAATACCAACATCTCTTGTGGTCTAGAGTGTTGAAGAGGTTTATAACAACACCCCTGATGATCTAGACCAGTAAAGATGTAAACACCAACATACTTTTAAATAAGACAGCAATAGCAAGATCCTTGGTGCTCTAGAGTAGTAAAAAAAACTATGCTAACTTCCCTGGTGGTCTAGAGCAGTTAAGAGACCAATACTGATATGCATGGTAGCCTAGAGCAGTACATAAGCTCAATACCACATTCCTGGTGGCCTAGAGGATTGAAAAGGTCAACAGCAACATCCCTGGTGTCCTAGAGTAGTGAAGAGTTCTTGACTAGAGAAATAAAGAGGTAAATATGGATATCTCTGGTGGCCTAGAGCAGTACAGAAGTCAACACCGACTAGGAATTATTAAAGGGATTATTTCAACATTAAGGAAAGTATTATTTCCTCTGGGGGCAATTCAGATGTTTTCTGTTGGTCCCCTTCCCTGACGTCCCAGAAGCGTGTCGATAGGTTTGTCCTGCAGGTTGCTTTTGGGTATGGTGTTCCCTTTTAAGGTACAATGGTTTTTCTATGGCGCCGTGAGCTGAGACCCGGTCCATCCTCCCCCACTCATTTTCTGAGCGCTCCATGGTGACAGGCAGTGACCAGAGAATATGTCGGCCTGGTCGTGGCCGCCTGTAGCCCTCAGGGAGCTGATCCTATTAGCCTGTCAGTCTCCGGCGCGGAGCTTTTCCCTTGTAATGTGGGCGGCGTAAAATGAGCTGAGCTACTGCAAGTGGGTAATTAGCGAGCACGCTGCCCAAGGTATTACCACGGTCAGACCCGGGCTGGCTCATTACTAGCCCACAGAGGCTGAGGACAGGGCTAATCGCTCACCGCCACCCTCTTCCCCTGCCCCTTACCCCATAATACTGGCTGCCAGCCCTAATTACCTACGGCCATCCTATGCTATACCAGGGGCGCCCTTCCCCCAGCCATTGCCCCCCGTATACATATCAGTGAGATGGCAGTGTCCATGGCCGCGGCTCGTGACACCGGCGGCGGACCAGCCGTACCCGATGCTCCCTGTCTGTCTCGCTCCTCTCTATGAATATTTGATGCTCTTCAGATTTAACGGCGCCCCCGGGGTCAGCCGCGCTTTTAATTATGCATGGTGTAACGAGACAACAAATGCGTCCAGAGATGGAAATATATTTGTTCATTGCTGCAGTTGAATGTGTCCCATCTGTCACTCGGCAGATGAACCTGCTGCCTCTCTTAACCCGTTACGCTCGTGTAGGTCTACGAGACATCGGTTCTCAGGTAGATCCACAGTTGGCTGCTTCTGCCATTTCATAATAAGGTGCTGATGGAGGCAAGATGGTAGCAGGGTCGGACTGGGGTGTCTGGGGCCCACCAGGGGAATGGACTCTAGGGGCCCACCCTACAGCTATATGCAAATATCTGTCATTATAGCGGAGCATCAGCTGTAAAACACAGGCGGCTGCTGCTACTGTGAGCCCCCATAACTGGGATGTATAATTACGGTAGTTTACATTAATGGGGTTCTTGGGTAAAACAATTTATCACTGATCCATGGGCTCCACAGGATAGGTGATCGCTTGGGTCCGACCATTAGAAACTACACCGATCGGAAGAATGGGGAAGTTTTATCCCTGACAGGACACTTTTATCCCTATTTTAAAATGCAGCGGCAGGTGGGATTTCTGACCGCAGCTCCATTCATTCTCTTTGGGGCTTAAAGAAAAAACAAGTGCAGCCACTGAGGGAATGAATGGATCAGTGATCTAGTCGGACATGCCACTCCAGTCTAATGGGGATAAAAAGTTCCACATTTTGCTGAATGGGTCCAAGCAGTCAGACCCCCACCAATCAGTACGTTATCACTTATCCTGTGGAGAGGTGATTACTTTTTTCCACAGGAAACCCCCTTTAAGTGCATCTCCGCCACTGTGTACAAAGCATTAAAACTCTAATGGAAATAAAGAATCTTCTAATTAATATCAGAGAGAACAAATGACTGCCATACACAACACAATCCACTATACCAAGACGATAATACCACATACAGGGAAGAAATACCACCACACCAGACCACATAGTGACCGAATAATACTACATACAAGGGACAAATACCGCCACACCATGACCAGATCACATATTACCACCACATAGTGACCAAATAATATGACATATTAGGGCAGCACGGTTCAGAGGTTAGCACTGCAGCCTTGCAGCGCTTGGGTCCTGAGTTCAAATCCCACCAAGGACAACATCTGTAATGTATGTTCTCCCCGTGTTTGCATGGGTTTCCTCCAGGTACTCTGGTTTCCTCCCACATTTACAAAGACATACTGCTAGGGAATCTAGATTGTGAGCCCCATCGGGGACAGTGGCAATAATGTCTGTAAAGCGCTGTGAAATTAATAGCGCTATATAAATGAGTAAAAATATTACCAGCATATTGGGACCAAATGATACCACATACAAGGAGAAATACTGCCACGCCGTAACCAGACCACCAAGTACCAACACATAGTGCCTGAATACTATAATATTGATTATGAATACAAACCACAATACTAACAACATTGCTATTACCACCAGTGACAATATACACAGTACCTCTGTATATAGTGTCAGTGTACAGGTAATACACTGATCACCGGTGACATTATACACAGGAACTCTGTATATAGTTAGTGTATAGTGTACAGGTAATACAGTGATCACCAGTGACATTATACACAGGAGCTCTGTATATAGTGGACATGTAATACAGTGATCACCATAATTATACACAGGAGCTCTGTATATAGTGTCAGTGTACAGGTAATACAGTGATCACCAGTGACATTACACACAGGAGCTCTGTATATGGTGTATAGTGTACAGGTAATACAGGGATCACCGGTGACATTATACACAGGAGCTCTGTATATAATGTTAGTGTACACATAATACACTGATCACTGGTGACATTATACACACGAATTCTGTATATAGTGTCAGTGTACACATAATACAGTGATCACCAGTGACATTATACAAAGGAGCTCTGTACACAGTATACAGTATATAGTGTAAGTGTACAAGAAACACACTGACTCACAGGTGACATCTGTAGTTGAAGTCTTTTTTCTTCATCCAGTGCAAACCGCCATTACTTCTTCCAGCAAAGACTCGTCTCTGCAGAAAATAACACAGTTAGCTATAGCTGATCGCTTCCAGAGCACATTCCCCACTATTTTCCTGGACTTCTATACTATGTCAGATGAAAAAAAGACATAGTGCCACCCTGCACAGTAGCAGGACCCCCTTTTGTTCTCCCCATGGAAGACAGTAAGCTCAAAAGTAAGTTATAGCAGTAATAATGTCCCCTGATTGACCCCTACAGTAATTATGTCCCCATTTGCCACCATAAACCAATAATGTATGTTCTGTTGTGAATTCTGTGGCAGAGCTCCCTCCTGTGGTCACAAGTGGTACTTCGGCTGATTCTCTCTGTGAGCTTCCGTTGGTGGAGGAAAGTGGTACTGCGGCTTCTGAGTTTCCTTCCTCAGGTGATGTGGTGAAGTCATTAGGTGCTGCTCTAT
The DNA here is from genome assembly GCF_032444005.1 of Ranitomeya imitator. Lineage (NCBI taxonomy): Eukaryota > Metazoa > Chordata > Amphibia > Anura > Dendrobatidae > Ranitomeya > Ranitomeya imitator. Next base: position 654,778,016 of record NC_091282.1, on the reverse strand, counting down.
TTAACTCCACCTAGTGCTTTGATCCTGGCCTCCAGTCAATGTTCTAGTATTGGACCTGTTTCCTCCTGGATCGTTCCTGTGGCCTGCTGCTCTGCATAGCTAAGTTCCGCTTTGCTATTTTGTTTGCTGTTTTTTCTGTCCAGCTTGTATATTTGTTTTTTCCTGCTTGCTGGAAGCTCTGGGACGCAGAGGGTGTACCTCCGTGCCGTTAGTTCGGTACGGAGGGTCTTTTTGCCCCCTTTGCGTGGTTTTTGTAGGGTTTTGTGTTGACCGCAAAGTTACCTTTCCTATCCTCGCTCTGTTCAGAAAGTCGGGCCTCACTTTGCTAAATCTATTTCATCTCTACGTTTGTCTTTTCATCTTTACTCACAGTCATTATATGTGGGGGCTGCCTTTTCCTTTGGGGTATTTCTCTGAGGCAAGGTAGGCTTATTTTCTATCTTCAGGCTAGCTAGTTTCTCAGGCTGTGCCGAGTTGCATAGGTAGCGTTAGGCGCAATCCACGGCTGCCTCTAGTGTGGTTGGAGAGGATTAGGGATTGCGGTCAGCAGAGTTCCCACGTCTCAGAGCTCGTTCTATGTTTTTGGGTTATTGTCAGGTCACTGTATGTGCTCTGACCTCTATGTCCATTGTGGTACTGAATTATCTTATCATAACAATGTTCCTCATCCTGACCTCAATACAGTAATTATGTCACCCCTTTATTTAATAAGGTGCCAGATCCTTGGCCCCTTTAATGTCTCCATCTTGGACCCCAATGTCCACCTTAATAAGGTCCCTATCCTGGGCCCCTTCCAGTAATAATGTCCTCATCCCGGGTCCTTTTATTTAATGTGCCCTCCCTGGGCCCCTATGTCCATCCCTATGGCCACTACCTTGCCCAACTACAGAGGGAGGGGATTCTCACCTTCTTGCGCTGCCCGACATCCTCCTGTGGCATCATATTCGGCATGGTCCTTACAATGGCTGCCGACTGCAGCTGTGACAGGGCGCTCTGATCTGTGACAGGCCGCGTGCTGACGTCACATAGCAGTAACATTGAAAGGCTGCCGGCCTATCAAAGGCTGCAGGAGTCATTTAACAAAACTGCTATGTAACTTCAACACATGGCCTGTCACAGAGCAGAGTGCCCTGTCACAGCTGCAGCCAGCATTTATCTTGATGTGCATTGTCGCCACGGTTGGCTCCAGGTTTTCATGGGCCTCGGGCGAAAGATTATCAGTGGGCCCCTTTAACACATGCCACGATTCCTGATGCACAGATAAAAAAACAGATATAGTACAATATATAGGCACCACACAATGCACCATACAGTATTATGGTCAACACATAGTCCGCCATACAGTATTACAGGCACCTCATAGTGCGCCATACAGTATTATGGTCAACACATAGTCCGCCATACAGTATTACAGGCACCTCATAGTGCGCCATACAGTATTATGGTCAACACATAGTGCTCCATACAGTATTACAGGCACCTCATAGTGCGCCATACAGTATTATGGTCAACACATAGTGCTCCATATAGTATTACGGGCACCTCATAGTCCTCCATACAGTATTATGGGCAACCACATAGTGCTCCATACAGTATTACGGGCACCTCATAGTCATCATACAGTATTATGGGCAACCACATAGTCCTCCATACAGTATTATTGGCCCCATATAATGCTCCTCCATACAGTATTATGGGCACCTCATAGTCCTCCATACAGTATTATGGCCAACCACATAGTCCACCATACAGTATTTTTGCCCCATGTAATGCTCCTCCATACAGTGTTATTGGCACCATATAATGCTCCTTCATACAGAATTATGGGCACCTCATAGTCCTCCATACAGTATTATGGCCAACCATATAGTCCTCCATACAGTATTATTGGCCCCATATAATGCTCCTCCATACAGTATTATGGGAACCTGATAGTCCTCCATACAGTATTATGGCCAACCACATAGTCTGCCATACAGTATTATTGGCCCCATATAATGCTCCTCCATATAGTATTATTGGCCCCATATAATGCTCCTCCATACAGCATTATGGGCACCTCATAGTCCTCCATACAGTATTATGGCCAACCACATAGTCCGCCAAGAATCTGCAAAAACCCTAGTCCATGCCCTCATCATCTCCCGCCTCGACTACTGTAACATCCTGCACTGTGGCCTCCCCTCGAACACTCTAGCACCCCTCCAATCTATTCTAAACACAACTGCCCGACTAATCCACCTGTCCCCCCGCTATTCCCTGGCCTCTCCCCTCTGTCAATCCCTTCACTGGCTCCCCATTACCCAGAGACTCCAGTACAAAAGCCTAACCATGACATACAAAGCCATCCACAACCTGTCTCCTCCATACATCTGTGACCACGTCTCCCGATACTTTCCTGCACGCAACCTCCGATCCTCGCAATATCTCCTTCTCTACTCCTCTCTTATCTCCTCTTCCCACAATCGCATACAAGATTTCTCTCGTGCATCCCCCCTACTCTGGAACTCTCTACCACAACATATCAGACTCTCGCCTACCATCGAAACCTTCAAAAAGAACCTGAAGACCCACCTCTTCCGACAAGCCTACAACCTGCAGTAACCACCGATCGACCAAACCGCTGCATGACCAGCTCTATCCTCACCTACTGTATCCTCACCCATCCCTTGTAGATTGTGAGCCCTCGCGGGCAGTGTCCCCTCTCCACCTGTACCAGTTGTGACTTGTAGTGTTCAAGATTATTGTACCTGTTTTTATTATGTATACCTCTCCTCACATGTAAAGCGCCATGGAATAAATGGCGCAATAATAATAATACAGTATTATTGCCCCACCTCATAGTCCATCATATAGTATTATTGCCCAATATAATGCTCCTCCATACAGTATTATTGGCCCCATGTAATGCTCCTCCATACAGTATTATGGGCACCTCATAGTCCTCCATACAGTATTATGGCCAAACACATAGTCCACCATACAGTATAATTGGCCCCATATAATGCTCCTCCATACAGTATAATTGGCCCCATATAATGCTCCTTCATACAGTATTATGGGACCCCGTTCCTGCACACAGTATTATGCCCCCCGCTCCTCCATACAGTATTATGGAACCCTGCTCCTCCATACAGTATTATGCATCCCCCGCTCCTCCATACAGTATTATTGGAGAAAAAAATCCAGCTTCCAAAAACTTACAAATTTATTCAGGATAAAAGGCAAAGTCCAGTCCAATCCAATAAATTACATAGTGAAGAGTAGCAAGCTACGCGTTTCGAACAATGGTATGTTCTTTCTCAAAGCTTTGAGAAAGAACATACCATTGTTCGAAACGCGTAGCTTGCTACTCTTCACTATGTAATTTATTGGATTGGACTGGACTTTGCCTTTTATCCTGAATAAATTTGTAAGTTTTTGGAAGCTGGATTTTTTTCTCTTTTTTTGGATTGCTTGCTCACGTGATGACTACACGTTATCCGTGCTTCCCCACAACACATGCCGACAGGTGAGCTGGTATATATTTTTTTTCTCTTTTTTCTGCAGTATTATTGGACCCCGTTCCTCCACACAGTGTTATGCCCCCCGCTCCTCCACACAGTATTATGGGTCCCCCGCTCCTCCACACAGTATTATGGGCCCCCCAGCTCCTCCACACAGTATAATGCCCCCCCGCACAGTAATATGCCCCCCGCACAGTATTATGCCCCCCCGCACCGTATTATGCCCCCCGCTCCTCCATACAGTATTATGGGTCCCCCGCTCCTCCACACAGTATTATGGGCCCCCCAGCTCCTCCACACAGTATAATGCCCCCCTGCACAGTAATATGCCCCCCGCACAGTATTATGCCCCTCGCACAGTATTATGCTCCCTGCTCCTCCATACAGTATTATGGATCCCCCGCTCCTCCACACAGTATTACGCCCCCCCAGCTGCTCCACACAGTATTATGCCCCCCAGCTCCTCCATACAGTATTATGAGCTCCCCGCTCGTCTACAAAGTATTATGTCCCCCAGCTTCCCCACACAGTATTATGCCGCCCCCGCTCCTCCATAAAGGCATAAAGAAAAAAAAAAGTTAAATCCTCACCTCTCTTGTTCCCACCGCAGGTCCCGTACACTCAGCGTCTCTCCGACTCTGCAACGCTCAGGACAGAGAGGCTGAGAGCACAGTGATGATGTTATCACACTCCCTGCCCTTAGACGTCGCAGAGTCAGAGGGCGCTGAAGACACTGCAGCTGCCGCCGGAACGAGGAGAGGTGAGTATTAGAAGGGGGGACAGATGCCAGCGCTGGCACCGGGGGGGCCCCTGGTCGTGGCGGCGGTCGGCACCACCTGAAGATTTAAAGGGCCCATGTCCCTTTTCTTTTCCTTTCTCCTCCTCCTTCTCTCTGGGGCGGGGCCCACCGGACATCCCGGTGGGCCAGTCCGACCCTGGATGGTAGCACACAGTAATGTCACACTGCAGGGGTAATATACACAGTGATGTCACATTACAGGGGTAATATACACAGTGATGTCACAGTACAGGGATAATACACACAGTGATGTCACAGTACAGGGATAATGAACACAGTGATGTCACAGTACAGGGGTAATGCACACAGTGATGTCACAGAACAGGGGTAATGCACACAGTGATGTCACAGTACAGGGATAATGAACACAGTGATGTCACAGTACAGGGGTAATGCACACAGTGATGTCACAGAATAGGGGTAATGCACACAGTGATGTCACAGTACAGGGGTAATACACACAGTGATGTCACAGCACAGGGATAATGAACACAGTGAAGTCACAGTACAGGGGTAATGCACACAGTGATAGTACAGGGGTAATGCACACAGTGATGTCACAGAACAGGGGTAATGCACACAGTGATAGTACAGGGGTAATGCACACAGTGATGTCACAGAACAGGGGTAATGCACACAGTGATGTCACAGAACAGGGGTAATGCACACACTGATGTCACAGTACAGGGGTAATGCACACAGTGATGTCACAGTAGAGAGGTAATGTACACAGTGATGTCACAGTTCAGGGGTAATGCACACCGTGATGTCACAGTACAGGGGTAATGAACACAGTGATGTCACAGTACAGGGGTAATGCACACAGTGATGTCACAGTACAGGGGTAATGCACACAGTGATGTCACAGTACAGGGGTAATGCACACAGTGATGTCACAGTACAGGGGTAATGCACACAGTGATGTCACAGTGCAGGGGTAATGCACACAGTGATGTCACAGTACAGGGGTAATGCACACAGTGATGTCACAGTACAGGGGTAATGCACACAGTGATGTCACAGTACAGGGGTAATGCACACAGTGATGTCACAGAACAGGGGTAATGCACACAGTGATGTCACAGTACAGGGATAATGAACACAGTGATGTCACAGTACAGGGGTAATGCACACAGTGATGTCACAGAATAGGGGTAATGCACACAGTGATGTCACAGTACAGGGGTAATACACACAGTGATGTCACAGCACAGGGATAATGAACACAGTGAAGTCACAGTACAGGGGTAATGCACACAGTGATAGTACAGGGGTAATGCACACAGTGATGTCACAGAACAGGGGTAATGCACACAGTGATAGTACAGGGGTAATGCACACAGTGATGTCACAGAACAGGGGTAATGCACACAGTGATGTCACAGAACAGGGGTAATGCACACACTGATGTCACAGTACAGGGGTAATGCACACAGTGATGTCACAGTAGAGAGGTAATGTACACAGTGATGTCACAGTTCAGGGGTAATGCACACCGTGATGTCACAGTACAGGGGTAATGAACACAGTGATGTCACAGTACAGGGGTAATGCACACAGTGATGTCACAGTACAGGGGTAATGCACACAGTGATGTCACAGTACAGGGGTAATGCACACAGTGATGTCACAGTACAGGGGTAATGCACACAGTGATGTCACAGTGCAGGGGTAAAGCACACAGTGATGTCACAGTACAAGGGTAATATACACAGTGATGTCACAGTACAGGGGTAATACACACAGTGATGTCACAGTGCAGGGGTAATACACACAGTAGTGTCACAGTACCAGGATAATGAACACAGTGATGTCACAGTACAGGGGTAATGCACACAGTGATGTCACAGAATAGGGGTAATGCACACACTGATGTCACAGTACAGGGGTAATACACACAGTGATGTCACAGCACAGGGATAATGAACACAGTGAAGTCACAGTACAGGGGTAATGCACACAGTGATAGTACAGGGGTAATGCACACAGTGATGTCACAGAACAGGGGTAATGCACACAGTGATGTCACAGAACAGGGGTAATGCACACACTGATGTCACAGTACAGGGGTAATGCACACAGTGATGTCACAGTACAGGGATAATACACACAGTGATGTCACAGTACAGGGGTAATACACACAGTGATGTCACAGTACAGGGATAATCCACACAGTGACATCATAGTACAGGGAGAATGTACACAGTGATGTCACAGTACAGGGGTAATACACATAGTGATGTCACAGTACAGGGATAATACACACAGTGATATAGTACAGGGAGAATGTACACAGTGATGTCACAGTACAGGGATAATACACACAGTGATATGATAGTACAGGGAGAATGTACCCAGTAATGTCACAGTACAGGGATAATACACACAGTGATGTCACAGTACAGGGGTAATACACACAGTGATATCATAGTACAGGGAGAATGTACACAGTGATGTCACAGTACAGGGGTAATACACACAGTGATGTCACAGTACAGGGATAATACACACAGTGATGTCACAGTACAGGGGTAATACACACAGTGATGTCACAGTACAGGGATAATACACACAGTGATATCATAGTACAGGGAGAATGTGTGTATTATCCCTGTACTGTGACATTACTGTGTACAGTGATGTCACAGTACAGGGATAATACACACAGTGATGTCACAGTACAGTGATAATACACACAGTGATGTCACAGTACAGGGGTAATGAACACAGTGGTGGCACAGTACAATGATAGTGTACAGAGGGATACCGCAGCACAGGAATAATAGAGGCGGTTAAGTCATAGTACTGAGGTAATGCACAGAGTAATGTCGCACAACCAAAAGATGCAGGCATTGACCCCACAGAATTAGCATCAGGGGTCAGACCCTCAATAGCAGAAGATAGATGAGGACCCGACATTTGGAATGGCCCTTTAATCTTGTCTGAGACATTAAAGAAGCTTCTCAGGAGGAAGCAGCAATGAATTAGTGATGTGGCGGGGAGCAGAGACCCCGCATTTCATAGAACATAAGGGAGATAATTTCTGAAAGGTCCCCAAACCGGGGAGCAGCTGTCACTCAGCATCGGAAAGCAGCAGCAGATAATTCCTCCAGGAGCTGCCGCGTCCAATGCTTTATTTATCACAAATGTCTTAGAATCAGTAAGAAGGAAAATCAGAAGACTCCGGTCCCACGGCCCGGACCAGGCGCTCTGTGTGCCCAGCCGGGGTCAGCTCACCGTGACACCACTGTGTGCAGATTATAGTAATTCCGCGGCGGGAGATTAGAGGAGAGGGATTGGCACAAGGTCATATGGAGGAGACCCTCCACACACAGGGCTCTGGAGGTCCAGAATGTCATATGTATCCAATCCTGTGTGATGCTGTCTGCTGAGCCGCGTATCTAATCCTATTCTGTGTCACGGTACTCTCTGCTGAGTGACCATATCCAGGTTCTCTTACTACAGCCCCCATCAGGCTTGGATCTCTGTGGTGGGCTCTGACCGTCCTCATCTCAGTATTTTGTTCCGCCGCCCCTATGTCAGGACATGTGCTGATGACAATGGTTCAGCTCCATTAGCTGATGTCCCTGCAGCGTCCCACACACTATCACCCTGTACATTAGGGCTGTGCTGCCCCCTCCTGACACCAGACTCTCAATTTAACCCTGCAAAGGCAAGGTAATCTCACAACATGTATGTATGGTAATGTGCAAGCAGGGAAAACAATGGAGCAAGTAATGTGGCCGGCACCACTATGGGGGAACTAGGTATGTCACTGAGGTGTGAGGCAGTGACAGGTATTATATGTGAGGGTCGCTATGTGTCCCCCAGGATGCGCACAGAAGAGTATTAAACCCGCAGGAGTGGATTGAAGTCACAGATACACAAATATGGGCCAAAATACCTGTCGAGAGGAGCAAACTCTCATTGACAGTTACAGGAATCGTTTGATTGCAGTATGTGTGGTAATCTGGTGGGGGGGCGGGATTATGTGTGGTGGGGGGTGGGATTATGTGTGGTGATGTGGTGGAGGGTGGGATTATATGTGGTGATGTGTTGGGGGCGGGATTATGTGTGGTAATGTGGTGGGGGGCGGGATTATGTGTGGTAATGGAGTGGGGGGCGGGATTATGTGTGGTGATGTGTTGGGGGGCGGGATTATGTGTGGTGATGTGGAGGGGGGGTGGGATTATGTGTGGTAATGGGTTGGGGGTGGGATTATGTGTGGTGATGTGTTGGGGGGTGGGATTATGTGTGGTGATGTGTTGGGGGCGGGATTATGTGTGGTAATGTGGTGGGGGGGCGGGATTATGTGTGGTAATGTGGTGGGGGGGCGGGATTATGTGTGGTAATGTGGTGGGGGGCGGGATTATGTGTGGTGATGTGGTGGGGGGCAGGACTATGTGTGGTAATGTGGTGGGGGGTGGGATTATCTGTGGTAATGTGGTGGGGGGGCGAGATTATGTGTGGTGGTGGAGGGCAGGATTATGTGTGGTGGTGGGAGCCGGGATTATGTGTGGTAATGTGGTGGGGGGGCGGGATTATATGTGGTGGGGGGACGGGATTATGTGTGGTAATGAAGGGGGGCGGGATTATGTGTGGTGATGTGGTGGGGGGCTGGATTATGTGTGGTAATGTGAGGGGCTGGATTATGTGTGGTGATGTGGTGGGGGCGGGATTATGTGTGGTAATGTGGTGGGGGGGTGGGATTATCTGTGGTTCATTATTATTATGCTGTAGATAAGCCCCTGATGCTGGTGGGCTTACCTCACCCTCAATTTTGGGGGTGACAGGTTCCCTTTAAGAGACTAATCTCCAAGGTTGCAGGATTTTTTAGGGTCCCTGAACCCCTACAGTGTGGTGATGGGGGGGCAGGTCCAGCAGGCACCATCCCCCCTGGCACATTTCTTCTCGGTCGCACCTGAGCATTAATATCAGTTGATTTAAATAATTGAATAATCCCACATGTTATCCAACGACACGTTCCAAAGCCTTCAGTCTCCGAGCCTTCACCACATGATGGAAAGTTCCCATGGCAAAATGTCAGCTGCCGCCGCAGAGGCGCAGCGCCAGGTGAGCATAGACCTGGGATCCATCACTTTTATTTATGGTGTTTATCACGACGGCTGCATATTTTACAGCAGATGAAGGTTCAGAAAAGAGCAGCTCAATGCTGAGAAAAACCACAGACCTCATTCACACGGGGATGCCGTGAATCCGGGCACCACCGAAGAGGAGAACACTAAGGAGATCACACAGGACCCCCAATCACATCATCCCCAGCCGTAAAGGCATCCACCACATGGTAGACCGATAAATGTGAGCTGTGGTATCTGCAAAGACTACGTACACTAATTATACACTGCAATGTAGTCTACAGTGGAATGGAAATGTTTGTGCACCCCTGGTCAAAATTACTGTTATTGTGAACAGTTAAAGCGAACCTGTCGGAAGGCAATAGTTGCGCATGCATCGCCGTCACCATTTTGATAACGTTAATTTTTTTTTTTACCCTACAATAATATATGAATGATGTGATACACATGCCATACATGCTATTGCGTACATGCCGCCGGCACTATTTTGCTTAATGTCAATTTTTTTTCTAACCACCCAATATTATATGCATAATATTATACAGTTAGGTCCATATATATTTGGACAGACAACATTTTTCTAATTTTGATTATAGACATTACCACAATGAATTTTAAACAAAACAATTAAGATGCTGTTGAAGATCAGACTTTCAGCTTTCATGTGAGGGTATCCACATTAAAATTGGATGAAGGGTTTAGGAGTTTCAGCTCCTTAACATGTGCCACCCTGTTTTTAAAGGGACCAAAAGTAATTGGACAGATTCAATAATTTTAAATAAAATGTTCATTTTTAGTACTTGGCTGAAAACCCTTTCTTGGCAATGACTGCCTGAAGTCTTGAACTCATGAACATCACCAGACGCTGTGTTTCCTCCTTTTTGATGCTCTGCCAGGCCTTTACTGCGGTGGTTTTCAGTTTCTGTTTGTTTGTGGGCCTTTCTGTCTGAAGTTTAGTCTTTAACAAGTGAAATGCTGCTCAATAGGGTTGAGATCATGTGACTGACTTGGCCATTCAAGAATATTCCACTTCTTTGCTTTAATAAACTCCTGGGTTGCTTTGGCTTTATGTTTTGGGTCATTGTCAATCTGTAGTATGAAACGACGACCAATCAGTTTGGCTGCATTTGGCTGGATCTGAGCACACAGTATATCTCTGAATACCTCAGAATTCATTCGGCTGCTTCTGTCCTGTGTCACATCATCAATAAACAATGTTTTTTTGTAAAGTCCAGTCTAGCCTTTTTATTCTTGATGCTTATGAGTGGCTTGCACCGTGCAGTGAACCCTCTGTATTTACTTTCATGCAGTCTTCTCTTTATGGTAGATTTGGATATTGATAGGCCTACCTCCTGGAGAGTGTTGTTCACTTGGTTGGCTGTTGTGAAGGGGTTTCTCTTCACCATGGAGATTATTCTGCGATCATCCACCACTGTTGTCTTCCGTGGGCGCCCAGGTCTTTTTGCATTGATGAGTTCACCAGTGCTTTCTTTCTTTCTCAGGATGAACCAAACTGTAGATTTTGCCACTCCTAATATTGTAGCAATTTCTCGGATGGGTTTTTTCTGTTTTCGCAGCTTTAGGATGGCTTGTTTCACCTGCATGGAGAGCTCCTTTGACCGCATGTTTACTTCACAGCAAAACCTTCCAAATGCAAGCACCACACCTCAAATCAACTCCAGGCCTTTTATCTGCTTAATTGAAAATGACATAATGAAGGGATTGCCCACACCTGTCCCTGAAATAGCCTTGGAGTCAATTGTCCAATTACTTTTGGTCCCTTTAAAAACAGGGTGGCACATGTTAAGGAGCTGAAACTCCTAAACCCTTCATCCAATTTTAATGTGGATACCCTCAAATGAAAGCTGAAAGTCTGAACTTCAACTGCATCTGAATTGTTTTGTTTAAAATTCATTGTGGTAATGTCTATAACCAAAATTAGAAAAATGTTGTCTCTCTCCAAATATATATGGACCTAACTGTATGCATACTGTAAAATAAGAGGAGGGCCACTGAACGATCACTGACCTGTCATAAGCCCATAAGGATGCATACGTAAGCAGAGCACCATATAAAGACCCACCACAGCCCCACCCACAGGCCTTGCACATCCTGCCCACATAAGCTCCACAGGCTGCCCTGGAGCACCAAAATCTCATTAACTGAAAACTGAGGACAAATATTAAACAACAGCCACAAGACGGATTTACGATACGATACGATACGATACACTTTATTGATCCCGTGGGAAATCATGGTATCACAGCAGCACAACTTAAATCATAAAAATCATAAAGGAATTACATAGTTGACATGAGTTTGTTGACAGAAGAACATTATACATTAGAATAGGACATACACAACAAGTGAACTGAAATGTAGAGAAGTAGACATTCACCTTGGTGGTTTAACCCTAATGTTATTGTTGTACATTCCCATGGTAGTTGGCACAAACGATTTCCTATATTTTTCCTTCTTACACCTCAGAAGTATAAGCCGGTTACTGAAGGTGCTCTTCTGTCTTATGAATAGCTCATATAATGGATGAGCATTATTGTTCATAATTGCCATACACTTTTTCAGAGTTCTTTTCTCCACTACCTCCCCAAAAGAGTCCAGATTGCAGCCCACAGCAGAACTTGCCTTCTTAATAATCTTATTCAGCGTATTAGCATCAGAGGCCCGCACACTACTACCCCAGCACGTGATTGCAAAAAAGATGGCACTTGCCACTACAGATTGGTAGAACATTTCTAACATTTTGCTACACACATTAAAAGACCTCAGTTTCCTTAGGAAATACAATTTGCTCATCCCCTTCTTGTAGACCAACTCTGAGTGGCATCTCCAGTCCAGTTTGCTATCCAAATGGACCCCCAAATATTTGTAACTCTCCACCTGCTCTACCTCCTGACCAGCAATAGTGATCGGTAAGCATTCCATCTTTATCCTGCTATAGTTGGCCACCAACTCCTTGGTTTTCTTAACATTTAGTTGTAGATAGTTACCATTGCACCAATCCACGAAATTCGACACCACCCTTCTGTATTCCTCTTCCCCCTGATCTCCCCTGATGCATCCCACAACCACGGAGTCATCCGAAAATTTTTGAAGGTGGCAAAGTTCAGATTTATACTGAAAGTCTGAAGTATACAGTGTGAATAGAAAGGGCGCAAGCACCGTTCCCTGGGGGGCACCTACACTGCTCAATAATCTGCTTGACACCACTGCTCCCATCTGTACAAACTGTGGCCGATCTGATAGGTAGTCAGTTATCCAATTTCTCATCCCCTCCTCAACCTTCATATCAGTCATCTTTTTGTGTAGTAAAAGTGGCTGCAGGGAGTTAAATGCACTCGAGAAATCGAAGAACATCGCTCGCACCGTGGTTCCGTCAGTCTCCAGAAATGAATGTACCCTATGTAACAGAGAAAGGATAGCATCATCCACCCCCAATCTATGTCGGTAGGCAAACTGAAGGGGATCGATAAAAGCATTGACCCTTGGTCTTAAGTGAGCAAGCACTAATCTTTCCAAGGCCTTCATAGCGTGAGATGTTAAGGCTACAGGACGATAGTCATTTAGGGTTGCAGGAGAAGAAGTCTTGGGTACCGGCACCAGACAGGAAGTTTTCCATAACACAGGTACCCTCTGTGTTTGTAGACTTCCATTAAATAGGCGTGTAAAGACAGTACACAGCTGGTCTGCCCAAACTTTAAGGATACGTGAGCTGAGTCCATCAGTTCCTGCAGCTTTACCAATGTTAAGTGACTTAAACTGCCTCCTCACATCATTTTCGGATTTCATCACCAGGTGTCATTGTAATCAGTATAACTGGCCAATCTGACACTGTCTGTAGGTTACTGAGCACAATCCTGCTGACAGGTTCCCTTTAACCATGGGTTTTTCTAAGCAGCTGCCTAGCCCCCTGAAAATGTTGGAGAGCCACAAAGCAGGAGAAGGCTATAAGAAGATAGCAAAACATTTTCAAGATGCCCTTTCCTCAGTTCAAAATGTAATTAAGAAATGTCAGTTACCAGGAACAGTGGAGGTCAAGATAAGGTCTGGAAGACCAAGCAAAATTTCAACGAGCTGCTCGTAGGATTGCTAAAGAGGCAAATCAGAACCCCATCTTGACTACAAAAGACGTTCAGAAAAAGCAGACTGTGGAGTTGTGGTAGATTGTTCTACTGTTCAGAGTCACCTTCACAAATATGGCCTTCATGGAAGAGTCATCGGAAGAAAAGCTCTCCTGTGTGCTCACCATAAAATTAAGAAGTAAAAGTATGCAAAAGAACATGTACACAAGCCTTGTGCATTTTGTAAACAAGTCCTGTGGACCGATGAGGTTAAAATAGAACTCTGGCCGCAACAATCAAAGGTATGTGTGGAGAAATAAAAGCACAGAATTTCAGGAAAAGAACATCTCGCCAACCATTAAGCATGGGGGTAGATCAATCATGCTTTGAGGTTGTGTTGCAGCAATGGCACTGAGAACATTTCACTGGTAGAGGGAAGAATTTCACTGGTAGAGGGAAGAATGGATTCAAAGATATTACAACATATTCTTGATCCAAACATAACACCATCTGTAAAAAAGCTGAGAGTGAAAAAAGGATGGCTTCTACAAATGGATAATGATCCTAAACACGTCAAAATCCACAATAGGCGACCTCAAAAAGCGCAAACTGAACATTTTACAATGGCCCTCAGTCCCCTGATCTAAACAGCATTAAAAATCTGTGGCTAAATATCAAAATAACAGTGCATGGAAGACTACCCAGGAATCTCACAGAACTGGTGAAATTCTCCAAGTAAGAATGGATGAAAATCCCTCAAACTAGAATTGAAAGACTCATGTCTGGCTACAAAAAGTGTTTACAAGCTGTGATACTTACAAAAGAGGACGCTACTAGGTACTAACCATAACCAGACTTTTGCATATGCCAATTTTCCTTTTTGTAATTTTTAAAATGTGAAGTTGAATATTGTGGTGAAATATATGTGTGTGTGTGTGTGTGTATATATATATATATATATATATAACATATGTCTAGGGTTATATTTGTGACTAGTGATATTGTGACATTTGTCCTGAACGCAAGTCGCACCTAGGTGTTAATAGGTACTTCCTTGGGACTAGTAGAAATTCTGTCTCCATATCTCACCAGGGGGTCTAGCTAGGGCTGAGAAGAAAAGCAACATTTGGCACCTTCTAGGTCTTGGAGGGGAGACGCTAATTGCATCCTGAGGGAATCTATCCCTGAGAACCTTTCCACAAGAGAAAATAATATATTCATTTGGGGCGCGGCCGTGGCCCAATCAAACAGGCAGCAGTTATGATATTGGCCTGAGGGGCCAGTCTAGAAACCTGACCTCAGACCAAAGTTATAAATTTAGGCTGCAGACAGAGAATTGTGTTCACATGATGGGGGCAGCCTGAGAAGCTGATGTGATCCAATCTACATTCTTCCTTCCCTCAAGGAGCAGAAAGCAGCTACCAGTTAGATAATTTCTGTAAGTTTTCTCCTGTTTATTTTGACACTGTTTTGCATAAGTTGTATGTCTTTTTATTATCATATTTTTATACATTTTTCTTATTGTAAGCGTTGAACTTTTGTTTATTAAAGTATAAAACTTTAACAAGTTGAACCTTGAATGTTCTAAAAAAAATCCATAGCCTAAAGGTGTGTGAGCCTTATGAGTGATAGACATATTTTTATTACTATTATTATTAGTCCGGGACTCATTGCCCGTGTATTCGATGAGCGGGTGTGTGGCCTGGGTCGGTGTGTGATTTATGCTCCCATTACGGCATAGGACAGAGGTTGAATGCTGGACTGAGAGTGGGGAGATAGATTAACCCTTGCAGGCACAACCCCAAGTCACGTGTGAGAGCAGGCACGTGACGAATAAGTGAAACCACGGAGAAGGGATCCGTGACAATTGGTGGCAGCGGTGGCACTGTCCTCCATCCAAACAAAGTGGTGGATGCTTTACTGACTGTGTTCTCTCATGTGGGTTTCCCCAGGGAAATTTTGACCGATCAGGGAACGCAGTTCATGTCTGATCTGATGGAAAGCCTCTGTGAAAGAATACAAGTACAGCATTTTGTGGCCAGCGCCTATCATCCCCAAACCAACGGACTCTGCGAGCGTTTTAATGGAACACTAAAGCAAATGCTCAAAATGTTGGTGGAGACTGAAGGGAGAGACTGGGAGCGGTACCTCCCCCATCTGCTGTTTGCCTACAGAGAGGTACCCCAGGTGTCTACTGGATTCTCCCCCTTTGAACTGGTTTATGGGAGGGGGGTCAGGGGGCCACTTGATTTGATTAAGGACTGTTGGGAGGACGACCCCAGAACTACTGGAGTCTCAGTGATCGAATACATACTGCGGCTCAGAGAGAGAATGCAAAAACTGAGCAACCTGGCCCATGAGAATGTGACCCAGGCCTAAATCAACCAGAAGGTCTGGTACGACCGTAATGCCAGACTGAGGGCCTACAAGGAAGGGCAGAAGGTTTGGGTGTTGGTCCCTATATAGAATAAATTGCAGGCTGCATGGGAGGGACCATATACTGTATATAAGCGGCTGAATGATGTTAATTATGTGGTGACACTAGATGAGCATGCAAAGCGTCAGAAAGTGTTTCATGTAAATATGTTGAAGGCACATCATGCCAGGGAGGCCTGTGTCTTGCCTGTCTGTAGCCTGCCTGAAGAGGGGGAGGCTGATCTGTTACTGGATGTGGGGGCCGGGACTCAGTATGTGGAGTCCCTGGAGTCAGCAGAGTTTAACCCTGAGCTATCCCACAGTCAGAGGTCTGAGCTGATGGGGGCACTCGGCGAGTTCACTGAAGTCTTCACAGGGGAGCCTGGGAGGACACACTTAGCAGTTCACCATGTGGACACTGGTACTAATCCCCCAGTATGGCAGTCTGCATACCGTGTGTCAGCAGAGGTGAAGGCACACATGAGGGAACAGGTAGAGGAGATGTTGAAACTCAAGGTAATACAAAAATCCCAGAGTGCCTGGGCCTCGCCTGTGGTTCTTGTCCCAAAAAAGGACCGTACTACCCGGTTCTGTGTAGACTACAGGAAATTAAATGTACTGACTATATATGAGGTCTACCCCATGCCGAGGATAGATGAGCTGTTAGAGCAGCTAGCTAAAGCATCGTACCTTACCATCATGGACCTGAGTAGGGGATACTGGCAGATACCCCTGACCAGAGAAGCTCAGGAGAGGTCTGCCTTTATAATGCCATTTGGGCTGTTTGAGTTTCTGGTGATGCCCTTTGGTATGAAGAATGCCCCTGCGACCTTCCAGAGGTTGGTCAATCACTTATTGGAAGGATGTGATGGTTTTGCCGTTGCTTATCTTGATGATATAGCCATCTTTAGTGATTCTTGGGAGGAACACCTCATACATCTCTCTCAGGTGTTGCAAAAGCTTTAAACTGCAGGTCTTACTGTTAAGCCAGGGAAGTGTCAGGTAGCCATGCGGGAAGTACAATACTTAGGACACCGGGTGGGGGGAGGACTGCTAAAACCTGAGCCAGGGAAGGTAGAAGCCATTACAGCCTGGGCCACCCCACGAACCAAGAAGCAGGTACTGTCCTTCCTGGGTACGGCTGGCTACTATAGGAGGTTTGTACCAAACTACAGTGCTCTGGCCAAACCGTTAACTGATCTGACCAGGAAGAGACTTCCTAAAATTGTCTCCTGGAGTCCTCAGTGTGAGGAATCATTTTCTGCCCTAAAAGTCGGCATTGGTTAGTTCACCCATCCTGCAGGCCCCAGATTTCACTCGCCGATTTGTAGTGCAGACAGATGCCAGCACCTATGGGCTAGGTGCGGTTCTCAGCCAGGTGAACCAACAAGGAGAGGAACACCCAATTCTGTACCTAAGCAGGAAACTCCTGCCCAGAGAAGTGGCTTATACCACTATTGAAAAAGAATGTTTGGCAATTGTGTGGGCTCTGCAGAAGCTGCAACCATACCTCTATGTGTGCAACTTCACCGTGATCACAGATCAAAACCCATTGAGTTGGCTCAACAGAGTAGTTGGGGACAATGGGAAATTGCTTAGATGGAGTTTGATACTTCAGTAATATGATTTCACAATTCAGCACAAGAAGGGAGTTGATCATGGCAACGCCGATGGCCTGTCTCGCCAAGATGGGGGCAGAACCAGATACGTGCTCGGGAGCTGACCTGTAAGTCAACCCCCATGCACGTTCATAAGAAGGGAGGTGTGGTGAAATATGTGTATATATATTGTAAAGCTGCAGTAGCATCATACGCAGTGAAGAAGCAGTGACCCACAAATTCAAACACAAAAAGTCTCTTTTAATGTGTTTCTTCACAGCATTAAAGTCCAATTCACATAAATGCATAAAACTTCAGTGGATATTATCAGTGACCAGTTTACACCAGTTCAAAGCAATACATATCACATGGCTTTAGATTTGCGGTCCCTGTTGTGAATTCTGCTTTTGGGTTCCCTCCAGTGGTTGTAGGTGGGAATGCAGTTGTCCCTGAGTTGCAGTCCTGCAAGTTGTATCTGCTGATTGCAGTTCTGACTGGGATATTTAGGTGTGCAGGATTCATTAGTCCTTGCCAGTTGTCCATGGTTCTGGGAGGTTTTGGATCTTTGTCTGTTTCCTCCTGCCTTGCTGCCAATTCAGCAAAGATAAGTGTCTGGTTTTTGTTTCTGTGGCACACATGCTGTGTGCTTAATAATTCTGTGCTATTCATTTGTTTTCTCTTGTCCAGCTTAGATTGTGTCAGTGTTTTCTCAGTCTTGTTGGATTCTCTGGAGTTGCAGATATACGCTCCACATCTTTAGTTAGATGGTGGAGTTTTTTGTATTTTCTGCTGTGGATATTTTTGGAAGGGTTTTAATACTGACCGCTTAGTATTCTGTCCTATCCTTTCCTATTTTAGCTAGAGTGGCCTCTTTTGCTAAATCCTATTTCCTGCCTGTGTGTGTCTTTTCCTCTTCTACTCACAGTCAATATTTGTGGGGGGCTGCCTATCCTTTGGGGTTCTGCTCTGAGGCAAGGTAGATTTCCTATTTCCATCTATAGGGGTATTTAGTCCTCCGGCTGTGTCGAGGTGTCTAGGATTTGTTAGGCACACCCCACGGCTACTTCTAGTTGAGGTGTTAATTTCAGGATTTGTGGTCAGTATAGTTTCCACCAACTCAGAGAAAGTTCCATGCGGCTCCAAGGTCACTGGATCATAACAGTACAACTGGCCAATAATGAGTTAAATGCATCTCAGAAGAAGGGAAGAAAGGTGTTGAGCCATTTTTTTTTTGCACTCTGCTTTCTCTTCTCTTCCCTCTTTTTCTCTGGGTGGCTGAGGAGTCTTGTGCTAGCATGGATATTCAGGAATTAGCTTCTCGTGTGGACCAGCTTGCTGCTAGGGTACAGGGTATTTCTGATTATATTGTTCAGACTCCTGCTTTAGAACCGAAGATTCCTACTCCTGATTTGTTTTTTTGGTGACAGGTCCAAATTTTTTAGTTTTAAAAACAACTGTAAACTGTTTTTTGCTCTGAGACCTCGATCCTCTGGTGATTCCATTCAGCAGGTTAAAATCATCATCTCCCTGCTGCGTGGCGATCCACAGGATTGGGCATTTTCCCTGGAATCTGGGAATCCGGCTTTGCTTAATGTAGACTCCTTTTTTCAGGCTTTTGGATTATTATATGATGAACCTAATTCTCTGGATCAAGCGGAGAAGACCTTGTTGGCCCTGTCTCAGGGTCAAGAGGCGGCAGAATTGTATTGTCAGAAATTTAGAAAATGGTCTGTGTTGACTAAATGGAATGATGATGCTTTGGCGGCAATTTTCAGAAAGGGTCTTTCTGAATCCGTTAAAGATGTTATGGTGGGGTTTCCCACGCCTTTCGGTCTGAGTGATTCTATGCCTCTGGCCATTCAGATTGACCGGCGCTTGCGGGAGCGCAGAACTTTGCGCGCTGTGGCGTTGTCCTCAGAGCAAATTCCTGAGCCAATGCAGTGTGATAGGATTCTGTCTAGAACGGAACGACAAGGTTTCAGACGTCAGAATAGGTTGTGTTATTATTGTGGTGATGCTTCTCATGTCATTTCTGTCTGCCCTAAGCGGACAAAGAGGATCGCCAGTTCATTTACCATCAGTACTGTACAACCTAAATTTCTGTTATCTGTGTCCTTGATCTGCTCATTGTCATCATTTTCTGTCATGGCGTTTGTGGATTCAGGCGCCGCCTTGAACTTAATGGACTTTGAATTTGCCAGGCGTTGTGGTTTTTCCTTGCAGCCTTTGCAGAACCCTATTCCTTTAAGGGGCATTGATGCTACACCTTTGGCTAAAATTAAGCCCCAGTTTTGGACACAGGTGACCATGCGCATGGCGCCAGCCCATCAGGAAGATTGTCGATTTCTGGTGTTGCATAATTTGCATGATGCTATCGTGCTGGGTTTTCCGTGGTTGCAGGTACATAATCCTGTGTTGGACTGGAAGTCCATGTCTGTGACTAGTTGGGGTTGTTAGGGGGTTGATAATGATGTTCCTTTGATGTCAATCTCCTCTTCTGCCTCTTCTGAAATTCCTAAGTTTTTGTCTGATTTTCAGGATGAATTCGATGAGCCCAAGTCCAGTTCCCTTGCACCGCACAGGGACTGTGATTGTGCTATTGACTTGATTCCAGGCTGTAAGTTTCCTAAAGGCTGACTTTTCAACCTGTCTGTGCCTGAACATACCGCCATGCGGAATTATATTAAGGAGTCTTTGGCGAAAGGGCATATTCGGCCATCTTCTTCACCGTTGGGA
Source organism: Ranitomeya imitator (assembly GCF_032444005.1). Classification (NCBI taxonomy): domain Eukaryota; kingdom Metazoa; phylum Chordata; class Amphibia; order Anura; family Dendrobatidae; genus Ranitomeya; species Ranitomeya imitator. The sequence continues at coordinate 654,757,787 of NC_091282.1, read as the reverse complement.
GCGGGATTTTTTTTTTGTTGCTAAGAAGGATGGCTCCTTGAGACCCTGTATTGATTATCGCCTCTTGAATAAGATCACGGTCAAGTTTCAATACCCTTTACCTTTGCTTTCTGATTTGTTTGCTAGGATTAAGGGGGCTAGTTAGTTTACTAAGACTGACCTTCGGGGGGCATATAATCTTGTTCGTATTAAGCAGGGTGATGAATGGAAAACTGCGTTTAATACGCACGAAGGTCATTTTGAATATCTTGTGATGCCATTCGGGCTCACTAATGCTCCATCTGTTTTTCAGTCCTTCATGCATGATATCTTCCGGACTTATCTTGATAAATTCTTGATTGTATATTTGGACGATATTTTGATTTTTTCCGATGATTGGGAGTCTCATGTGCAACAGGTCAGGATGGTGTTTCAGATCCTTTGTGACAATGCTTTGTTTGTGAAGGGGTCTAAGTGTCTCTTTGGGGTGCAGAAGGTTTCTTTTTTGGGCTTCATTTTTTCTCCCTCATCTATGGAGATGGATACGGCTAAGGTTCAGCCCATTCATGATTGGATTCAACCCACATCCGTGAAGAGCCTTCAGAAATTTTTGGGTTTTGCTAATTTTTATCGCCGTTTCATTGCTAATTTCTCTAGCGTGGTTAAACCCTTGACCGATTTGACGAAGAAAGGCGCTGATGTGGCGAATTGGTCCTCTGCGGCTGTCTCTGCCTTTCAGGAGCTTAAACGCCGATTTACTTCTGCTCTGGTGTTGCGCCAACGGGATGTTTCACTTCCGTTTCAGGTTGAGATTGACGCTTCTGAGATTGGGGCAAGCGCGGTTTTGTCTCAGAGGGATCCTGTTGGTTCCTTGATGAAACCGTGTGCCTTCTTTTCTCATAAGTTTTCGCCTGCTGAACGCAATTATGATGTTGGCAATCGGGAGTTGTTGGCTATGAAGTGGGCGTTTGAGGAGTGGCGACATTGGCTTGAGGGAGCTAAGCACCGTATTGTGGTCTTGACCGATCATAAGAATCTGATTTACCTCGAGTCTGCCAAATGGCTGAATCCTAGACAGGCTCGATGGTCCTTGTTTTTTTCCCATTTTGATTTCGTAGTTTCGTATCTTCTGGGTTCTAAGAATATTAAGGCTGATGCCCTCTCTAGGAGTTTGTTGCCTGATTCTCCTGAGGTCCTTGAACCGGTCGGCATTCTGAAAGAAGGGGTGGTCCATTTTCCCTGATTTACGACGGGTTCTTCAGGAATTTCAGGCTGACAGACCTGACCGCTGTGCAGTGGGGAAACTGTTTGTTCCTGACAGATGGATTAGTAGAGTGATTTCTGAGGTTCACTGTTCTGTGTTGGCTGGTCATCCTGGTATTTTTGGTACCAGAGATTTGTAGGTAGGTAGGTCCTTTTGGTGGCCTTCTTTGTCACGTGATGTGCGTTCTTTTGTGCAGTCCTGTGGGACTTGTGCGCGGGCCAAGCCTTGTTGTTCCCGTGCTAGTGGGTTGCTTTTGCCATTGCCAGTCCCTGAGAGGCCCTGGATGCATATTTCTATGGATTTTATTTCTGATCTTCCGGTTTCCCAGAAGATGTCTGTTATCTGGGTTGTTTGTGACCGGTTCTCTAAGATGGTTCATTTGGTGCCTTTGCCTAAATTGCCTTCCTCTTCAGATTTGGTTTCGTTGTTTTTTTTCAGCATGTGGTTCGTTTGCATGGTATTCCGGAGAATATTGTGTCCGACAGAGGTTCCCAGTTTGTTTCTAGGTTTTGGCAGGCCTTTTGTGCTAGGCTGGGCATTGATTTGTCTTTTTCTTCTGCATTTCATCCTCAGAAAAATGGCCAGACCGAGGGAACTAATCAGACTTTGGAGACTTATTTGCACACGGGCAAAATAATCCACATTGGTCACGGGCTCAAAAGGCATGCAAATATCACTATATACTCATGAGTCGCAATAAGATCTAACTGAAACCGTGCTGCCTAAATGAAGTCCATATAAAAAAAGTGAAAATGCATGAATTCCAATCAATGTGCACAGCCTATGACTACAATGAATCCCATGAGCCACATTATGCACTCCCCACTATTATAGTGGTATGCTCTAGGTAACATATCATATCCATACATCCATGCCACAACAGCTGTACAGGATACTTTGATTGTCTGCCCTTTAAGTACGAGCACTTTTAGCATTCACAAACATACTCGCCCCCATAAGGAAGAAGCCTGAAGTGGCGAAACGGCGCTGTCAGGGTCACAGCACAGACGCACGGCACCTCTTACAATTCCCCTCGTAAGTCCACCTCTAACGCTTTGTAGCATGGATGTATGGATATGATATGTTACCTAGAGCATACCACTATAATAGTGGGGAGTGCATAATGTGGCTCATGGGATTCATTGTAGTCATAGGCTGTGCACATTGATTGGAATTCATGCATTTTCACTTTTTTATATGGACTTCATTTAGGCAGCACGGTTTCAGTTAGATCTTATTGCGACTCATATGAGTATATAGTGATATTTGCATGCCTTTTGAGCCCGTGACCAATGTGGATTATTTTGCCCGTGTGCCCATTGGCAGTATAGAGTTAGTCATGTGCTTCTGGCAATAGGGTCTTTTGTACCTTTTATTAGCACATTAGACTATATATTTATACTATCATTGTCTAGATTAGATTAATATGCAATTTATGCATGCCAATTTTTATTTACATCTGGTACTGTGAGGTGCTTATTGTGCTACTTCTGTGTCTGTTGTGTTTTTATCATGTCGTTCCCTATTTGTATATTTTCTCATGGCATTTTATTGTTATGTGGAATTTAATAAAGTTTTTCAGTTTTTTAGCTCTAGTGTATATACCTTTATTTCCCCATGCATACAAGGGAAATCTTGGGATATTTAGATGTGCAGGATTCATTAGTCCTTGCCAGTTGTCCATGGTTCTGGGAGGTTTTGGATCTTTGTCTGTTTCCTCCTGCCTTGCTGCCAATTCAGCAAAGATAAGTGTCTGGTTTTTGTTTCTGTGGCACACATGCTGTGTGCTTAATAATTCTGTGCTATTCATTTGTTTTCTCTTGTCCAGCTTAGATTGTGTCAGTGTTTTCTCAGTCTTGTTGGATTCTCTGGAGTTGCAGATATACGCTCCACATCTTTAGTTAGATGGTGGAGTTTTTTGTATTTTCTGCTGTGGATATTTTTGGAAGGGTTTTAATACTGACCGCTTAGTATTCTGTCCTATCCTTTCCTATTTTAGCTAGAGTGGCCTCTTTTGCTAAATCCTGTTTCCTGCCTGCGTGTGTCTTTTCCTCTTCTACTCACAGTCAATATTTGTGGGGGGCTGCCTATCCTTTGGGGTTCTGCTCTGAGGCAAGGTAGATTTCCTATTTCCATCTATAGGGGTATTTAGTCCTCCGGCTGTGTCGAGGTGTCTAGGATTTGTTAGGCACACCCCACGGCTACTTCTAATTGAGGTGTTAAGTTCAGGATTTGTGGTCAGTATAGTTTCCACCAACTAAGAGAAAGTTCCATGCGGCTCCAAGGTCACCGGATCATAACAGGTCCCTAAACAGGCCAGACTTCCCTTGTCCAGCTTCCCTGGGTGACCGCACGCCATCTCAGTCTCTATACGTCTCCATACACACAGCCTCATATGTTGCAGACACTACACATGCCAGCCCTCCTCTGACTAGTTCTCGTGGGTGTCCTGCATCGCTGTATCACAGTCTCTTACAGACTCTTTACTCACACAGTCGTACACAGTTCAGGATATCCTCCGGATAGCAGCCGGGCACCATATCCACCTGTTTGCAATCGTTGCACATGCTAGTCCTCTTTTGGGTACAGAACATCCACCTCCGGGCACAGGACTGTCCACATCCGACTTATTCGGGCACAGGATATCCACCTTCGGGCACAGGACAGTCCACATCCGAAACCAGTACCATGGACGACTTGCATCTCTGTGTACACTGCGGGTGCCAGGCTATTCAGCTGCCCTGGGTGCTGGCTCTGCTGGCCTCCATGCACTCTGCAGACCAGCACACACCAGACTGACACTGATGTGCACCTCGCACACCTGGTCTGACCTGGCCAGACACCTGAAACCCCCATACCTCTTAATGCAGGGTTTTTAAACACACACACAAACCTGTGGCCTTCAGCCACCTGGAAAACCCGGACCGGAGATCCGTGACTCTCATGCATACCTATGGACTTCATCTGTCTGCATGCACATTCTGGGGAGAGCAAACAGCGCCCCCTAGCTGTATCAGAGGCCACAGCCTCACATATCCTCCCTCCCTGTTCATACCTGTGGGGTTGAACACTTGTTACCCCATATGGGCACGAGATAATAAGGCATCGGTATGACCCTGTGACATCCCCGCCCAAAACAACGTTTTCAGTTTCTCCTGCCAATACCTCTAGGGGAAGCCTATCGGGATTATACTCTGACCCTAATTTGGCGACCCCTATGGCAGGTATCTCAATATTTTCAGGTTCTACGCCCAAAACAGTACATAAACACATTCTCTGCTGCAACTGCAGTGCCTCTAGCTGCTGCTGCCAGAACTGCAGCTCCTGCTGCGCAGAATTCGTGGACCCGCTGATCCACAGCAAATCTTCATAACCCCACCGAGTTACAGCCAGAAGCCTTCAATCTTCATGGCCCTGCCGAGCCACAGCAAGCTGTCTTGAGAAGAAAAAAAAAATTTCCAGCCGACTTTGCACAATGCTATGCAGCACGCTTTGGGGTATGCCTCAGTTCACACTGCCCGCATTCTCCACCATATGTAAAGCTGCAGTAGCATCGTACGCAGTGAAGAAGCAGTGACCCACAAATTCAAACACAAAAAGTCTCTTTTAATGTGTTTCTTCACAGCAATAAAGTCCAATTCACATAAATGCATATAATAATGGATATTATCAATGACCAGTTTACACCAGTTCAAAGCAATATATATCACATGGCTTTAGATTTGCGGTCCCTAAACAGGCCAGACTTCCCTTGTCCAGTTTCCCTGGGCGACCGCACGCCATCTCACAGTCTCTATACGTCTCCATACACACAGCCTCATATGTTGCAGACACTACACCCGCCAGCCCTCCTCTGACTAGTTCTCGTGGGTGTCCTGCATTGCTGTATCACAGTCTCTTTACAGACTCTTTACTCACACACCTGACACCCCCATACCCCTTACTGCAGGGTTTTTAAACACACACAAACCTGTGGCTTTCAGCCACCTGGAAAACCCGGACTGGAGATCCGTGACTCTCATGCACACCTATGGACTTCATCTGTCTGCATGCACATTCTGGGGAGAACAAACAGCACCCCCTAGCTGTATCAGAGGCCGCAGCCTCATAATATATATCTATATGTGTGTAGGGACATATGTCTAGGGTTATATGTGTCACTAGTGATAATGTAACATCTGTCCTGAAGGCAAGTCGCACCTAGGTGTTAATAGGTACTTCCTTGGGACTAGTAGAAATTCTGTCTCCATATCTCACCAGGGGGTCTAGCTAGGGCCGAGAAGAAAAGCAACATTTGGCACTCCCTGAGAACCTTTCCACAAGAGAAAATAATATATTCATTTGGGGTGCGGGCGTGGCCCAATCAAACAGGCAGCAGTTATGATATTGGCCTGAGGGGCCAGTCTAGAAACCTGACCTCAGACCAAAGTTATAAATTTAGGCTGCAGACAGAGAATTCTGTTCACATGATGGGGGCAGCCTGAGAAGCTGATGTGATCCAATCTACATTCTTCCTTCCCTCAGGGAGCAGAAAGCAGCTACCAGTTAGATAATTTCTGTAAGTTTTCTCCTGTTTATTTTGACACTGTTTTGCATAAGTTGTATGTCTTTTTATTATCATATTTTATACCTTTTTCTTATTGTAAGCATTGAACTTTTATTTATTAAAGTATAAAACTTTAACAAGTTAAACCTTGAATGTTCTAAAAGAATCCATAGCCTAAAGGTGTGTGAGCCTTATGAGTGATAGACATATTTTTATTTCTATTATTATTAGTCCGGGACTCATCACCCGTGTATTCGATGAGTGGTGGCAGCGCGTATGGGCGGGTGTGTGGCCTGGGTTGGTGTGTGATTTATGCTCCCAATACGGCATAGGACAGAGGTTGAATGCTGTAGAAAAGCTGCGGCTTTTCTACATGCATTTGCATATTTCTCATAAGGGATGGGGGCAGTGTTCTTGATCACTGCGTTGAGAAACACGTGATGGTGTCTCCGCGGTGTTGGATGTTTTGATCTCCCCGAGGTCATTCATCCTTATATTTATAGAGGTTGAATGCTGGACTGAGAGTGGGGAGATAGATTAACCCTTGCAGGCACAAACCCAAGTCACGTGTGAGAGCAGGCACGTGACGAATAAGTGACACCATGGAGAAGGGATCCGTGACAAATAAATATATATATATATATATATATATATATATATATATATATATATATATATATTTTTTTTTTTTGGCCTAAAATACAAAACAAATGCGGCATCTGTAACTTTAGACCTTTTAGAGATCATTTAATCTTCAACTTGCCTAACTGTTATAACAGTAATTTTTACCAGAGGTGCCCAAACTTTTAAATATTACGGTGTATATTGGTAGTGCTGTGTTTATAAAAGTATAGTCTATATGGCAGTAATGCTGTGACTGCAGAGACCCGTGTGTCGTAAACAGTGCCTTCCCCGTCCCACCATTCCGTAATAAAAGATACCGACAAGCCTGGATGGGTTGAACAGGTCGGTCAGTTTATTTTTTGCAAAGTAGAGAAGGGCAATTACACTTCGCGACGGACTCATTGCTGAAGGCCCCGCCGACGACCGTTGGGCGAGCAAGCCGATGAGAGGTTACAAACCTTTGCCACCCTCTACCTACTGCTGTGACGTATATAAAAAAGAATGTCAAAAAATTTTATTTTTTTTTTTTTAAATAATTTAAAACATTTTAACAATAATAGCACAGCAAGTTCACAAGTTTATAAGGGAGGGAGAGAGGGACAACAGCTTCCAAGGGTCAGACGGTGAGAAAGAGGAAGGCACTGGTCCCAACTCTAGAATTTAACCCCTGAGGGTGCGGCCAGACTCCCTTCTCTTCCTCGGTTGGTCCACTGGGCGTCCCAATTATGACATCACCTGGGGGAGTAGTGGGAGGAGGGAATTGGGCACTGCACAGTTTTTTCCCTCTAGCTATCCCTTAAGGGCTCTGCAGTCAGAGGCACGCACCTTATACAGTACCGTGCCTACCAATATATAAGTATAGTATATGCCAGTAATGCAGTATATAAGTACAGTCTATATGGCAGTAATGTAGTATATAAGTACAGTCTATATGGCAGTAATGCGGTATATAAGTACAGTCTATATGGCAGTAATGCGGTATATAAGTACAGTCTATATGGCAGTAATGCGGTATATAAGTACAGTCTATATGGCAGTAATGCAGTATATAAGTATATTCTATATGGCAGTAATGCGGTATATAAGTACAGTGTATATGGCAGTAATGCGGTATATAAGTATATTCTATATGGCAGTAATGCGGTATATAAGTACAGTCTATATGGCAGTAATGCGGTATATAAGTACAGTCTATATGGCAGTAATGCGGTATATAAGTACAGTGTATATGGCAGTAATGCAGTATATAAGTATAGTCTATATGGCAGTAATGCGGTATATAAGTACAGTGTATATGGCAGTAATGCAGTATATAAGTACAGTCTATATGGCAGTAATGCGGTATATAAGTACAGTCTATATGGCAGTAATGCGGTATATAAGTACAGTCTATATGGCAGTAATGCGGTATATAAGTACAGTGTATATGGCAGTAATGCGGTATATAAGTACAGTGTATATGGCAGTAATGCAGTATATAAGTATAGTCTATATGGCAGTAATGCGGTATATAAGTACAGTGTATATGGCAGTAATGCGGTATATAAGTATATTCTATATGGCAGTAATGCGGTATATAAGTACAGTCTATATGGCAGTAATGCGGTATATAAGTACAGTGTATATGGCAGTAATGCGGTATATAAGTACAGTGTATATGGCAGTAATGCAGTATATAAGTATAGTCTATATGGCAGTAATGCAATATATAAGTACAGTCTATATGGCAGTAATGCGGTATATAAGTATAGTCTATATGGCAGTAATGCAAATAATTTTTCATATAGTTATCACCTAAGTGTATACAGTTGCTGCTGCCCGTGTACATAGCCATATTCAGAAATTACACAGACAGCAGTGCTCTGCGTCCTCACACCTGCCGCTATGCACACACTGAGCAGACTGTCCTTTGTCAGTAGAGGATCTGATCCCTGCACCCCACCAGTCCCGGGGAGCTGGCACATTATAGGGAGGGCACAGGTGTGGTCACGTCTCACTGCCTGGCTACTGCTTTATCCTTGGTAGAATTTTCTGCTCGGGATGCAGCAGAGTTGTTGATGCTCAGCCAGAGAAATTACTGATCCAACAAAGAAAGCAATGGGGACCGAGCCGCAATAATATAGAAACCGCCACAGACAACAGGACCAAAGCAAAACTTAGATCATAGGAAGTCATAGAGGCTTCAGGGGTGCAGAATTTGCAGTCTAACTGTATATCAATGTTGTGGGGGGACTTGTGTATGTCACTGTTATTATGGGGGCACTGTGGATATCACTGTTATTATGGGGCACTGTGGATATCACTGTTATTATGGGGGCACTGTGGATATCACTGTTATTATGGGGGCACTGTGGATATCACTGTTATTATGGGGCACTGTGGATATCACTGTTATTATGGGGGCACTGTGGATATCACTGTTATTATGGGGACACTGTGGATATCACTGTTATTATGGGGGCACTGTGGATATCACTGTTATTATGGAGCACTGTGGATATCACTGTTATTATTGGGACACTGTGGATATCACTGTTATTATGGGGCACTGTGGATATCACTGTTATTATGGGGGCACTGTGGATATCACTGTTATTATGGGAGCACTGTGGATATCACTGTTATTATTGGGACACTGTGGATATCACTGTTATTATGGAGCACTGTGGATATCACTGTTATTATGGGGGCACTGTGGATATCACTGTTATTATTGGGACACTGTGGATATCACTGTTATTATGGAGCACTGTGGATATCACTGTTATTATGGGGCACTGTGGATATCACTGTTATTATGGGGCACTGTGGGTATCACTGTTATTATGGGGCACTGTGGATATCACTGTTATTATGGGGACACTGTGGGTATCACTGTTATTATGGGGCACTGTGGATATCACTGTTATTATGGGGCACTGTGGATATCACTGTTATTATGGGGACACTGTGGATATCACTGTTATTATGGGGACACTGTGGATATCACTGTTATTATGGGGCACTGTGGATATCACTGTTATTATGGGGACACTGTGGGTATCACTGTTATTATGGGGCACTGTGGATATCACTGTTATTATGGGGCACTGTGGATATCACTGTTATTATGGGGACACTGTGGATATCACTGTTATTATGGGGACACTGTGGATATCACTGTTATTATGGGGGCACTGTGGATATCACTGTTATTATGGGGCACTGTGGATATCACTGTTATTATGGGGACACTGTGGATATCACTGTTATTATGGGGCACTGTGGATATCACTGTTATTATGGGGGCACTGTGGATATCACTGTTATTATGGGGACACTGTGGATATCACTGTTATTATGGGGGCACTGTGGATATCACTGTTATTATGGGGGCACTGTGGATATCACTGTTATTATGGGGGCACTGTGGGTATCACTGTTATTATGGGACACTGTGGATATCACTGTTATTATGGGGGCACTGTGGATATCACTGATACGATACGATACACTTTATTGATTCCGTGGGAAATTATGGTATCACAGCAGCACGACTTAAATCATAAAAATCATAAAGGAATTACATAGTTGACATGAGTTTGTTGACAGAAGAACATTATACATTAGAATAGGACATACACAATAAGTGAACTGAAATGTAGAGAAATAAGTAGACATTCACCTTGGTGGTTTAACCCTAATGTTATTGTTGTACATTCCCATGGCAGTTGGCACAAACGATTTCCTATATTTTTCCTTCTTACACCTCAGAAGTATTAGCCGGTTGCTGAAGGTGCTCTTCTGTCTCATGAATAGCTCATATAGTGGATGTGCATTATTGTTCATAATTGCCATACACTTTTTCAGAGTTCTTCTCTCCACTACCTCCCCAAAAGAGTCCAGCTTGCAGCCGACAGCAGAACTTGCCTTCTTAATAATCTTATTCAGTTTATTAGCATCAGAGGCCCGCACACTACTACCCCAGCACATGATTGCAAAAAAGATGGCACTTGCCACCACAGATTGGTAGAACATTTCTAACATTTTGCTACACACATTAAAAGACCTCAGTTTCCTTAGGAAATACAGTCTGCTCATCCCCTTCTTGTAGACCAACTCTGAGTGGCATCTCCAGTCCAGTTTGCTATCCAAATGGACCCCCAAATATTTGTAACTCTCCACCTGCTCTACCTCCTGACCAGCAATAGTGATCGGTAAGCATTCCATCTTTATCCTGCTATAGTTGGCCACCAACTCCTTGGTTTTCTTAACATTTAGTTGTAGATAGTTACCATTGCACCAATCCACGAAATTCGACACCACCCTTCTGTATTCCTCTTCCCCCTGATCTCCCCTGATGCATCCCACAACCACGGAGTCATCCGAAAATTTTTGAAGGTGGCAAAGTTCAGATTTATACTGAAAGTCTGAAGTATACAGTGTGAATAGAAAGGGCGCAAGCACCGTTCCCTGGGGGGCACCTACACTGCTCAGTAATCTGCTTGACACCACTGCTCCCATCTGTACAAACTGAGGCCGAACTGATAGGTAGTCAGTTATCCAATTTCTCATCCCCTCCTCCACCTTCATATCGGTCATCTTTTTGTGTAGTAAAAGTGGCTGCAGGGAGTTAAATGCACTCGAGAAATCGAAGAACATCGCTCGCACCGTGGTTCCGTCAGTCTCCAGAAATGAATGTACCCTATGTAACAGAGAAAGGATAGCATCATCCACCCCCAATCTATGTCGGTAGGCAAACTGAAGGGGATCGATAAAAGCATTGACCCTTGGTCTTAAGTGAGCAAGCACTAATCTTTCCAAGGCCTTCATAGCGTGAGATGTTAAGGCTACAGGACGATAGTCATTTAGGGTTGCAGGAGAAGAAGTCTTGGGTACCGGCACCAGACAGGAAGTTTTCCATAACACTGGTACCCTCTGTGTTTGTAGACTTCCATTAAATAGGCGCGTAAAGACAGTACACAGCTGGTCTGCACAAACTTTAAGGATACGTGAGCTGAGTCCATCGGGTCCTGCAGCTTTACCAATGTTAAGTGACTTAAACTGCCTCCTCACATCATTTTCGGATACTCTAAAATAGGTCTGCTCATCCTCCAATATCGATGTTGCAGAATTTGCACCCAGTTCCCATCCACTATCAGTTGGCATTACACATGTACTGCTAAACCTATTGAAATACTCGTTCATCTCATTAGCCTTGTCCATTGTTCCTGGATCATTTTCAGGCCTCAGCTTAAGCCCAGTCAGTAATTTCATTCCTGCCCAAACCTCTCTGGTATTATTGTGGGACAGTTTCTTTTCAAGTTTAATTCTGAAGGCTTCCTGGGCCTCCTTTATTTTATGCTTCAATTCATGCTGTATCATTTTAATTTCCTCTTTGTCACCCAGTTTAAATGCCTTTTTTTTCCTGTTGAGCAAATGTTTCAATTCCTTTGTTATCCATGGCTTGTTGTTTTCAAAACACCTGATCTTTTTTGTTGGCACCAACATATCAGTGCAGAAGTTAATGTAGTCAGTCACTCTACCAACCACTTCATTAACATTTGTATACTCGTCCATTGTCCCAAGCAACACATCCCAGTCTGTAAGATGAAAGCAATCCTGCAAAGCCTGTTCATTTGTTGGACTCCACATTCGAACTGATTTAATCTTAGCAGGCTGTGTACTAACAACAGGTTGGTAGACTGGTGACAATAGTATAAGATTGTGATCAGACTTCCCCAAGGGCGGCAGGGTAGACCATGAATAAGCATTCTTGACTTTCGCATAGAGTAAGTCTAAAGTAATATTGTCACGTGTTGTACATTTAACAAATTGATCGAATTTAGGTAAGGCAGTAGAAATTTTAGCTCGGTTAAAATCCCCAGAGATTACAGTAAGCGAGTTGGGGTGTTTCAGCTGGAGCCGAGCAATGACTCCTGACAGCACTTCACCTGCAGCCTCATGGTTTGCAGTTGGTGGTATGTACAACACTATTGCAGTAACAAGTGAGAATTCTCTAGGAATATAGTAAGGTCTGAGGCCAACAACTAGCAATTCAATGTTCGGACAACAATGGCGCTCCCTTACAGTCACATGCCCCTGATTGCACCAACCATTGTTTATGTAGAGTATAACTCCACCGCCCTTTTTTTGCCGCTCTTCATAGTGTCTCTATCCGCCCGGACCATGTGAAATCCTGGTACTGAAACACTTGAGTCCGGGATCTCGCCACGTAACCATGTTTCAGTAAAACATATCAAACTGCATTCTTTGTATTCCCTATGGGTCTGTATTAATGCCAGCAGTTCATCCGACTTATTACCCAGTGATTGAACATTCCCCATGATGATGGACGGAACTACAGGTTTAAACCGTCTTCGCCTTGCCTTAAGTTTTTTGCCCGCTCTGCAGCCTCTGTAGGGTCGCCTTACCTCACACAGGACACGTGGCCTACCCACCGCAGGAGAAGGCATTAGCCTGCGCAGCTCCAGAAGTCGGCCCCTTGAGTAAGCAACGCGTTTATGAACAGACTTGGGGACATCAATCAAAACCTTGCCCATGTTAGTCGCACTAAGCCTGTCCGTGTAGGGAGGCATACAGTGCACTCCTCCAGACATAGCTGTACCAATTCCCAGACAGGTAGTGGCCGCCTGGCAGTAGGTGCGTATAATACCAGTCCTAGGTTGCAAGGTTGCAAACATCCAAGGGAAACCTTCTAGGGGAGCCAAGGATCAGAAGCATACATCCAGAAAGCTGTGGGTAGCAGTATGCATCCAGGGGAAACAAATCAGAGGATCCCAGGTTCAGAAGCAACCAGCCAAGGTGAAATCCAAGGGTTCAGCATAAATCCAAGGGAAGCATTCCAGCGGATCCAAGTTCAGAAGGAGAAGGTACTGGGGAAAAGAAAATTCCTTAGGAGTACCAAAAAAGCTGAGGTTCAGAAAGAAAAAGGTTCACACATAACAAAAATAATTCCAAAATAAAATTAAGTAAAGTAAAACAAAAAAAAATAAAACAAAACAAAACTAAAACAAAACAAAACTATTGCTGCTGCAACGGGCTGCCACTAGCACGGCGCCTTATTGTCCTCATCCAGCAGAGAGCAGACAGACACGACAATGTTATTATGGGGGCACTGTGGGTATCACTGTTATTATGGGGGCACTGTGGGTATCACTGTTATTATGGGGGCACTGTGGGTATCACTGTTATTATGGGGGCACTGTGGATATCACTGTTATTATGGGGGCACTGTGGATATCACTGTTATTATGGGGCACTGTGGATATCACTGTTATTATGGGGGCACTGTGGGTATCACTGTTATTATGGAGCACTGTGGATATCACTGTTATTATGGGGCACTGTGGATATCACTGTTATTATGGGGGCACTGTGGATATTGTTATTATGGGGTACTGTGGATATCACTGTTATGGGGCACTGTGGATATCACTGTTATTATGGGGCACTGTGGGTATCACTGTTATTATGGGGCACTGTGGATATCACTGTTATTATGGGGCACTGTGGATATCACTGTTGTTATTATGGGGGTATTGTGGATATCACTGTTATTATGGGGGCACTGTGGATATCACTGTTATTATGGGGGCACTGTGGCTATCACTGTTATTATGGGGGCACTGTGGATATCACTGTTATTATGGGGGCACTGTGGATATCTAAGTGGTGAAAAAAAATTCCAAACTTTGCTAAAAAAAAAAAAATTGCGCCATTTTCCGATACCCGTAGCGTCTCCATTTTTCGTGATCTGGGGTCGGTTGAGGGCTTATTTTTTGCATGCCGAGATGACGTTTTTAATGATAGCATTTTGGTGCAGATACGTTCTTTTGATCGCCTGTTATTGCATTTTAATGCAATGTCACGGCGACCAAAAAAACGTAATTCTGGCGTTTTGAATTTATTTTTTTCCCGCTACGCTGTTTAGCGATCAGGTTAATGCTTTTTTTTAGTTGATAGATCGGGCGATTCTGAGCGCGACGATACCAAATATGCGTACATTTTATATTTTTTTATTGATTTATTTTGATTGGGGCGAAAGGGGGGTGATTTAAACTTTTATATTTTTTTTATTTTTTTTAACATTTTTTTCAACTTTTTTTTTTTTACTTTTGCCATACTTCAATAGCCTCCATGGGAGGCTAGAAGCAGGCACAGCACGATCGCCTCTGCTACATAGCAGCGATCTGCTGATCGCTGCTATGTAGCAGAAATGGAGGTGTGCTGTGAGCGCCAACCACAGGGTGGCGCTCACAGCCACCGGCAATCAGTAACCATAGAGGTCTCAAGGACCTCTATGGTTACAATGGAGACGCATCGCCGACCCCCGATCATGTGACGGGGGTCGGCGATGACGTCATTTCCAGCCGCCCAGCCGGAAGCGGTAGTTAAATGCCGCTGTCTGGGTTTGACAGCGGCATTTAACTAGTTAATAGGTGCGGGCTGATCGCGATTCTGCCCGCGCCTATTACGGGCACATGTCAGCTGTTCAAAACAGCTGACATGTCCCGGCTTTGATGCGGGCTCACCGCGGAGCCCTGCATCAAACAGGGGATCTGACCTCGCATGTACTATCCCGTCCGAGGTCAGATAGGGGTTAAGTTAACCTTTGATAGGTTTTATGATTGTAATATACTAATTAGTCTGTTACAACATTTCTTATTTTGTTTTTTTATATAATTGATATGAATGGATGAGTATCCTCAGGGCCGGCGTCAGCACCCGGCGCACCTGGGCAAATACCGGGGCCCTAGAGAGAGGGGGGCCCACTCACGCTGTCATACATACAGTTGGGAGAGCAGAGCAGGAGAACATGCTCTCTCCGCCCACAAAGTCACTGCTGGCTGCGTTCTCTTAACCCCTATGTGCCAGCTCTGACACAAGCATCTTCTCAGTCAGTGCAGCCAGGCAGGCACACATAGGGGTTAAGAGAAGGCAGCCAGTGTGACATTGTTTGTGGGCGGAAAGAGCACGTTCTCCTGCTCTGATCTCCACCCCTGGCTGGCTGCATTGCTGCTGAACTTATGAGGCAGATTCCCGAGGAGCTCCTACCAGTGCCTGAGTGAGTGGTGCTGCTATATACTACATGGGCAGCTGGGCTGCTATATACTACATGGGCTGCTATATACTACATGGGCTGCGCTGCTATATACTACGTGGGCTTGGCTGCTATATACTACATGGGCTGCTATATACTACGTGGGCTGCTATATACTACACGGGCTGCTATATACTACACGGGCAGCTGGGCTGCTATATACTACGTGGGCTGGGCTGCTATATACTATGTGGGCTGGGCTGCTATATACTACGTGGGCTGCTATATACTTCGTTGGCAGTGTTATATACTATGTGGGCTGCTATATACTACGTGGGCAGTGCTGTATACTACTATGTGGGCAGTGCTGTATACTACTGTGTGGCTGTGCTATATACTACTATGTGGGCAGTGCTGTATACTACTATGTGGGCTGTGCTATATACTACTGTGTGGGCTGTGCTGTATACTACTGTGTGGGCAGTGCTGTATACTACTATGTGGGCTGTGCTGTACACTACATGGCTGTTCCATAAACTACGTGGGCCATGTTATATACTATGTGGCTGTGCTATCTGTGCTATATACTATATGGGCTGTTATATGATACGTGGGCTGTGCTATATACTACGTGGCTGTGTTATATGCTATGTGGGCTGTTATATACTACATGGCTGTGTTATATACTACGTGGGCTGTGTTATATACTACATGGCTGTGTTTATATGCGATCATGAATCGTGGTATGTGTTAAAGAGGGGGCCCACAGACTCTTTCGCCCGGGGCCCTCAAAAACCTGGAGCCGGCCCTGAGTATCCTCTTTGGCATCTGTCCTTTATATTGGTTATATATGGCTGAATATGGATTTTAGTCCACATGATGTTCTGTTTCTCTCTATAATACCAAAACCGGACGAACAGCTTGTTCTTGCGTTTGCGCAATATATAGGGTAATGGATTTATTAAATTTTAATTTTCTTATTGTATATAATTGCTAGCAATGATGTGATTTATATTTAATGGGGCATCAAATGCCGAATTACGTGCAATATCTGTAGTACAAGTATAGTTATGTTGAGGAAGGATCTGAAGTGACCCTTCGCGGTTGACCTAGTGATTTCCAAATTGATCCACAGGGCGTTGCCGGCAACTGAAAATCACCAGACGGAGATGTGTCTCTGTTTAGGGGGATCAAAAGCAGATCTCTGAGCCCCCGTTTATTGTGTCACACTTTTTATAATTTTGGAAGTTATACTTCAACCAATCAACATAAGAACACGCTCACAGTTGTTAACCTATAAGAATGCAGTAAACCCGGAAACTAGAAATAGGTCCATGCCTACGTAGCATAAAGAGAAGCATGCCAGCATGTACGTCAAGGTCTCGTAGAACAATACACCCTCCGTGTCATATCTTGTTTAGGCTGGAATAATCAAGGTGTCATAACAACTATGAACTTTTACCTAGTAACAAAAATTTATCTCAAAACAACAAGAACACAAAATGAAGCCTGCTTTAATTTTTCTTAGTTTAACCCTTCACATTCCCCCCTAGATAAATTTTGTGAACTAATATGCAGCATCAGAGGTACTATCCCGAGCTATAAGCTCAAGGGTACGGTCTTCACATGACTGGTGCCATGTTACCAGCCATGGCTGTTGTGGCGCACCCGTCCTCCCTGTATGCTACAATTTACGGATAACTATTTTTGATGACGGTGGAGGAGGTCTTTTAAAGGTAGCCATGAGCTTGGCTTCAACATCTTCATCAGGTAGCTTTGTGAAATCGGTGTAGAGAAGAGCAGGGGTGGCAATGATTTTGGTATCATCATTAGTTGTCCTAGTGCAGAATTTCCTAATACATACAGAAATACACCAAAGAACAAGTTTTAGTATTACATACATGACAAGGATAAAGGCAGCAATGTGTAACAAACTTTGCAAGATTCCAGCTATCTAGCCCCAAGTTCCTTAAACCATTTGGCTGGGTTAAGAAAGGAAAGAAAGGAGAAGGTGTCTGCCCACCAACTGTCCTTATTACGATCATTGTCTTTTTAATATTGATCTCTGAGTCTTTGAATGTCCTCTAACTTTAACTTTAACTTCATAGTGCTGTTGGGATCTATATAATGACAGCAAGCGGGTCCAATAACCTGACACATACCACCCTGTGCTGCTGTTAAGTAATCCAGTACATCCCAAATTTGATCATCTAAATAGTCTGTGGCCCTAACCAATTTATCAAAAGCTTGTATAATCATAGGGTAAATGAAAATAGAACTAATTATATTGGCTATACCCATCTGTATTACATGTGGTCTCCCCAAAGAGAAAAACAAAACATTATATCCCCTTATTTGCGATGCGTGGATCCACGTCGGCCTTCCTTCCAGCTTTACTGACGTAAAAGTGATAAGGAGGACTTGGTAGGGACCGTCATACAAGGGTTCTAGTCCGTGTTTTCTGACATGCCTTTTCACGACCACAAAATCACCAAACTTCAAGTTGTGACAAGTGTCGGTTTCTGATGAATCTGGGAGGGAAGAAGAAACTAAAGCATGGGTGTTAGCAAGATTTCTAGTAAGCTGAATAACATATTGAACAGCACGGTCAGTCTCTTCTGACAACTGCTGAGGCTGGAAATTTGCAACTGGGGGCCTAGCACCAAACAATATCTCATATGGGGACAGGCCATGTTTTGCAATAGGGGTAGTACGAATGTGGTACAGTACAATGGGTAGGAGCTCTTGCCATGGAGCCGTAGTCTCCTGCATCATTTTGGTCAATTGTCCCTTCAGTGTGCCGTTCAGCCTCTCAACTTTCCCACTAGATTGTGGATGGTACGGAGTATGGAGGGCTACAGTGGATCCATGCATTGTCAGAACCTTCTGATACACATGAGGAGAAAAGGCCGGGCCTTGGTCACTTTCAACGACTTCTGGAACACCATATCTGCATATGACTTCCATCACCAGTTTCTTCGCTGTAGTTTTTGCAGTCATGTTGGTAACGGGGAATGCTTCCGGCCAACTGGAGAACATGTCGACAACCACCAGACAATATTCATACCTTCCTGACGTAGGCAACGTGATGTGGTCCACCTGGAACCTTTGGAAAGGATAGTCGGGCTTAGCAAGGTGCTTCGGGGGTACACATTGAAGTTAACCGGGATTGCAGGTCTGACAGATGTTTCATGCACGATTGAGTGCTCTCAGGACTGTACAAATACCTGGAGCCCAGTAGAATTTTTGTACCAGGGCTAGGGCCTGTTTTTTTCCTCGATGTGTGGACCCATGTGCCCACATGGCAATAGCAGGGTACATCCACTTAGGGAGGCACACAAGTTGGTCCTTTTTCCAGAGACCATTGTCCATACGTGCTCCATCAGCCTTCCACTGCTTCACTTCTTCCTTTGGGGACATTCTCTGCATCGCGGTCTCGCGGGGTCCGACAGAAAACCTCTGTCTGTCGTAGATCATCAGGTTCCTGTAGAGTCAGTGTTTCTTGTAGCCGTTTACGCTGAGAGTGTGTGGTCACCATAGTTTGTATGGTTGGTTCAATGGGTAGGAAAGCAGCAGCTTTTGCTTGCATATCCGCAAAGGCGTTACCAACAGTTTCTGGACTGTTCCTAGGACCGTGCGCCTTAACTTTGATAATGGCCACCTGAGTAGGTAATTTGATTGAGTCCATGAGGGTTTTAACAGCTTCAGCATTCTTCACTGGAGTCCCGGCGGTAGTAATAAACCCTCGATTGGCCCATAGGGCTCCGAAATCATGAGCAATACCAAATGCATACCGTGAGTCCGTGTATACATTAGCCCGCCTGTCTTTGGCCAGAACCCATGCAGTAGACAGTACCTGAAGTTCTGCTTCTTGTGCTGACTGTGAGGGAGGGAGTGCAGCTGCGTGCACTACAGTGTCTTCAATAGTTATAGCATATCCGGTGTTAAATCTGCCAAACTCATCAGCATATCTTGAACCATCCGTGTATAACACCAGATCAGGATTTGGAAGTGGATTTTCACTGACATTTGATGGAGTAGCTATCTCTTCAGTCAGGAGTTGGGAACAGTCATGTTGGAGGTAATCCTCTTCACTGCCATCTCTCTTGGGGACCGGCAGTAAAGTAGCGGGGTTGATAGTAGTACAGCGATGCAACTTCACGTAATCAGGAAAAAGGAGTGAACACTGCAGCCGCAAGTGTCGTTGTACAGTCAAATGTCTTGGCTGTTGGAGTGTCAGTATTGCCGCAATATCATGCGGGGCAAAAAATGTGCATCTCATGTCCAAGAATTATGTCTGCAGTCTTGTCAAGCAGCGAGTGAGTGGCGTGAACTGCCCTCATGCAACTTGGTGATGCTCGGGCCACAGGGTCGAGGCGGGCCGAATAATAGCCCACTGGCCGTTGTCTATTGCCGTGCGAATGTGTGAGTACCCCTTCATTCTCAGACACATACAAATGGAACGGTCGAGTATAGTCCGGGGTGCCCAAGCGAGGGGCGGAAGCAATAAGCCGCTTTAATTCAGAGAAGGCACGATAAAGGCTTTCCATACAAACCGGTGATCTATCCTTATAGTTCCTTATACCGTCTTTTAGTGCATTGTAAAGAGGTTGCATAATGGGGGATGCGTCCGGTATCCACTGACGACAATAGGTACATAGTCCAAGGAAACGCTGGAGTTCAGTTTCATCTTTCGGAAAAGGAAGGGAGCTTGCGGCTATCTTTCTTTCTTCTATGAACTGTCTGACACCCTGAAGGAGACAGTGACCCAAAAATATCACTTGACCAAGGCAGAACTGAAGTTTCGAGGCTGAAACCTGACAGTTCAGATCAGCCAGATACTTGAGGCTAACAGTGACAGCAATGGCTCCCTGCTCTTTTTGTGCACACAACAAAAGATCATCCACATACCGTATATACTCGAGTATAAGCTGAGATTTTCAGCTAATTTTTTGGGGCTGAAAGTCCCCCTCTCGGCTTATACTCGAGTCATACCCAGGGGTCAGCAGGGAAGGGGGAGCGGGGGCTGTCTAATTATACTCACCTGCTCCTGGCGCGGTCCATGTAACTCTTTTCCCCCGGAGCCGGCAGCTTCTTCCTGTAATGAGCGGTCACATGGTACCACTCATTACAGTAATGAATATGCGGCTCCACCTACCATAAGGGTGGAGCCGCATATTCATTACTGTAATGAGCGGTAACGGTGACCGCTCAGCAGAGGAAGAAGCTGCAGCGCCGGGAAGCAGGGACTGCACCGCGCCAGGAGCAGGTGAGTATAACGGGGAGGGGAGCACAGCACTGCGTGATATTCACCTGCTCCTCATTCCAGCTGCCGCCGCTCTGTCTTCAGCAGTGAAGCTCAGGTCAGAGGACGCAGTGACGTAGTTAGTGCGCGCCCTCTGCCTGAACGTCAGTGATGAAGATGGAGTGGCGCCGGAACGAAGTCAGGTGAATATTGAAAGTGCCAGGGGCCTGAGCGACGGAGAGGTATGTGATTTTTTTTTTTTTTATCGCAGCAACAGCAAATGGGCTAAGTGTCTGTATAGAGCATCTTATGGGGCCATAACGTTTGTGCAGCACTATAATGGGGCAAGTGTCTGTATGGAGCATCTTATGGGACCATAACGTTTGTGCAGCACTATAATGGGGCAAGTGTCTATATAGAGCATCTTATGGGGCCATAATGTTTGTGCAGCACTATATGGGGCAAGTGTCTTTATAGGGCCATAATCAACGTTTGTTCAGTACTATATGGGGCAAGTGTCTTTATAGGGCCATAATCAAGGTTTGTGCAGCACTATATGGGGCAAATATCTTTATGGAACATCTTACGGGGCCATAATCTTTTGTTTAGCATTATATTGGGCAAAAGTGTCTATGGAGCATCTTATGGGGCCATTATTAACCTTTATGCAGGATTATATGGGGCATATTTTAATATGGAGCATCTTATGGGGCCCATCATAAACTTTATGGATCATTATATGGGGCTCCTGATTCAATATGGATATTCAAAAACACTTAACCTACTGATGTCTCAATTAATTTTACTTTTATTGGTATCTATTTTTACTTTTGACATTTACCGGTAGCTGCTGCATTTCCCACCATAGGCTTATACTCGAGTTATTAAGTTTTCCCAGTTTTTTGTGGCAAAATTAGGGGGGTCGGCTTATACTCGAGTATATACGGTACTGAAGCAGCGTGACACAGGGGTGATCTAACTGCCAGGGTAAAAGACACTCGCCCATATTTTTTGCAAACTGATTGGGACTGTTTTGGGCCCCTTGTGGCATAACTGTCCACGTCAATTGTTGTCCCTGATAAGTGAATGCAAACAGAAACTGGCAATCTGGGTGTAATGGAATGCTGAAGAAGGCATTGGCAAGGTCGATGACTGTGAACCAAGCAGTATTTTGAGGTATCTGGGACAAAAGAGTATGTGTATTAGGCACCACTGGAGTTTCCAGAACAGTAGCTGCATTAACTGCTCGTAGATCTTGTACCAGTCGGTACACAGGGGGTTTGCCAGGTGGGGTCTTTTTCTTAACTGGAAACAAGGGCGTGTTACATGGGGAAACACCGGGTACCAGGGCAACATTATCGAGTAACGTTTGCATTTGCCCCTTGAGGCCCCGCTCCTGATCATGTTTCAAAGGGTATTGATGGACTTTGGGAAAAGGGGCACCAGGTTTGAGAAACACTTTTTTACTGGTTCTACAGGCATTTTCCCTATATCATCCAACCCTTTTGACCAAAGTTTGGGTGGTAGCTCTGAGAGATATGGGGTGAGTCACTGGTCCTCAGGCATTATTGGGGGTGGATCTGGGCCTATCAGGGCCATCACAACTGTGGGAAGGGCATGTAGGATACAGATATCCTCATTGTGGTCATCTGCATAGGGGTTATATAACGTAAGAACCATCTGACCATCATCTTGGAATTGTATTCTGGAGCAAAACTGTGATAATAAATCTGCCCCCAGTAAATTTACCGGATATGCGGGTGAGATTACGAACTGAGCAGTGACCTCAGGGAAAGGTCCCACAGGCATGGGTTTTGTAAGAGTATGTTTACTGGGTCTGCCATCTACTCCAATTAAAACAAGCTCTTGGTCTGAGAATTGACATGGCGGGGCTGGGGAGTGAGATTCCCAGATCTTTAAATACTACCATAAGACGCCAATAGAACTTTTCGGCAGTTCAGGATATATTGGTGCCTTGGGATTGATGGGCACCGAGCTTACAGTCAGGAGAAGAGGCTTGATTTCCTGGGGAGGGACCATATCATCTAACAGGGATCCCCTTGTCCCAGATCATTATTTTTAATTGTTCATTTTTTTTTAGCACATTACTCTCAATCACTTCCTCAATTCCTTCTTGCACCACAAAACATCCAGTCTTTGTCATAGTAGTAGACAGCTTTCCTTTTTCAACGTAACAACAACGTAACAATAACAGAAACAATCAGAACTCACTTCCTCTGTTGATCCTCAATTTGCTGTAGATATCAATCACTCAACTTGAAGCAGGTGAATCTTTTACCAATCTTTCAATCACACTGATAACCAAACAATCACTTACTTGTAAAATTAGTCACCATATTTCACTTTCAACTTCAACTTACAATATTTCTTTCTACTTCAGTACAGTTTTGTTGCTATAAACAAAACACAGATCTCCCAGCGCGTACTACACGAAGGACAGAATATACAGAGAATCTTGAGCACAGCTACATGCCTTCTCCCACCCGAGACTTCAGCGGAGATAAGAAATCACACCATCTCTCCACACAGAAAGGAGAAAGCAATTACGCAGCTGCTTAGACTGCTCTTCCCAACAGATTTTTAGAAATTTCACACAGAAACAGAATGCAGCAGTTCCCAGACTTAATTAATTTCTACAAAACCCTTCATCACACAAATTCAAACTGTTCTTTTTAAACATGATTCTCCTTTAGAGCTACTGTAAATATCCTAACTTCAGTTGTGCACAGTACTAGAGCGGCCGTATAGTTTGTTCCACCGTGTCCACCTGTCCCCCACTGGGACAACCCAAAAAACGCGGTACTCAGTGAAAGGAGGAGTGCGTCTATTCCCTCCGGATACCCCTGGACAGATATATACATACAGTGCCTACAAGTAGTATTCAACCCCCTGCAGATTTAGCAGGTTTAATAAGATGCAAATAAGTTAGAGCCTTCAAACTTCAAACAAGAGCAGGATTTATTAACAGATGCATAAATCTTACAAACCAAAAAGTTTTGTTGCTCAGTTAAATTTTTATAAATTTTAAACATAAAAGTGTGGGTCAATTATTATTCAACCCCTAGGTTTAATATTTTGTGGAATAACCTTTGTTTGCAATTGCAGCTAATAATCGTCTTTTATAAGACCTGATCAGGCCGGCACAGGTCTCTGGAGTTATCGTGGCCCACTCCTCCATGCAGATCTTCTCCAAGTTATCTAGGTTCTTTGGGTGTCTCATGGGGACTTTAATCTTGAGCTCCTTCCACAAGTTTTCAATTGGGTTAAGGTCAGGAGACTGACTAGGCCACTGCAACACCTTGATTTTTTGCCTCTTGAACCAGGCCTTGGTTTTCTTGGCTGTGTGCTTTGGGTCGTTGTCTTGTTGGAAGATGAAATGACGACCCATCTTAAGATCCTTGATGGAGGAGAGGAGGTTCTTGGCCAAAATCTCCAGGTAGGCCGTGCTATCCATCTTCCCATGGATGCGGACCAGATGGCCAGGCCCCTTGGCTGAGAAACAGCCCCACAGCATGATGCTGCCACCACCATGCTTGACTGTAGGGATGGTATTCTTGGGGTCGTATGCAGTGCCATCCAGTCTCCAAACGTCACGTGTGTGGTTGGCACCAAAGATCTCGATCTTGGTCTCATCAGACCAGAGAACCTTGAACCAGTCAGTGTCAGAGTCCTCCAAGTGATCATGAGCAAACTGTAGACGAGCCTTGACATGACGCTTTGAAAGTAAAGGTACCTTACGGGCTCGTCTGGAACGGAGACCATTGCGGTGGAGTATGTTACTTATGGTATTGACTGAAACCAATGTCCCCACTGCCATGAGATCTTCCAGGAGCTCCTTCCTTGTTGTCCTTGGGTTAGCCTTGACTCTTCGGACAAGCCTGGCCTCGGCATGGGAGGAAACTTTCAAAGGCTGTCCAGGCCGTGGAAGGCTAACAGTAGTTCCATAAGCCTTCCACTTCCGGATGATGCTCCCAACAGTGGAGACAGGTAGGCCCAACTCCTTGGAAAGGGTTTTGTACCCCTTGCCAGCCTTGTGACCCTCAACGATCTTGTCTCTGATGGCCTTGGAATGCTCCTTTGTCTTTCCCATGTTGACCATGTATGAGTGCTGTTCACAAGTTTGGGGAGGGTCTTAAATAGTCAGAAAAGGCTGGAAAAAGAGATAATTAATCCAAACATGTGAAGCTCATTGTTCTTTGTGCCTGAACTACTTCTTAATACTTTAGGGGAACCAAACAGAATTCTGGTGGGTTGAGGGGTTGAATAATAAATGACCCTCTGAAAAGACTTTTCACAATTTAAAAAAAAAAATAAACAAAGAAATAACATTCTTTTTTGCTGCAGTGCATTTCACACTTCCAGGCTGATCTACAGTCCAAATGTCACAATGCCAAGTTAATTCCAAATGTGTAAACCTGCTAAATCTGCAGGGGGTTGAATACTACTTGTAGGCACTGAATATATCTATATATTCCTGAGTTACGTATCCTACCCAAGCTTCAATCACCTCACCACGCATTATTCTAACAGTGATCAGGATTTCAGGATATTTTGACTATAAAGAGAATTACAATCTCTAAGTGTCTATCACTTCTGAGGTACGGTTCAAGCAACGGAACTACACCTCTATATGATTCCACCCAAAAATCACCCCACC
This sequence comes from Ranitomeya imitator, assembly GCF_032444005.1. NCBI lineage: Eukaryota > Metazoa > Chordata > Amphibia > Anura > Dendrobatidae > Ranitomeya > Ranitomeya imitator. Next base: position 654,732,408 of record NC_091282.1, on the reverse strand, counting down.
ATCGGGGACAACCTCAGATCCTCTTTGCAGCAACAAACAGGAAAACCACACCAAATGGTCAGTCTGAACAGTATAACTGCCAACTTACCGTGGTTGCTGTGGGGGATGATCAGTCCCAATTTTCCAGTGCCTGTGTCCAGTCCAAAGGTCCTTTGTCTTTTTGTCCTCTGGGGGGGGCAGAGGCGTTCCTGTTTGGGGCCCCACGTTGGGCGCCAAGCTGTTGAGGGAGTATCTGAAGTGACCCTTCGCGGTTGACCTAGTGATTTCCAAATTGATCCACAGGGCGTTGCTGGCAACTGAAAATAACCAGACAGAGATGTGTCTCTGGGGGATCAAAAGCAGAACATTGAGCCCCCTATTATTGTGTCACACTTTTCATAATCTTAGAAGTTATACCTCAACCAATCAACATAAGAACACGCTCACAGTTCTTAACATATAAGAATGCAGGAAACCCGGAAACTACAATTAAGTCCTTGTCTATGTAGCATAAAGAGAAGCATACAAGCATGTACGTCAAGGCCTCGTAGAACAATACACCCTCAGTGTCATATCTTGTTCAGGCTGGAATAATCAAGGTGTCATAATAACTATGAACTTTTACCTAGTAACAAAACAGCAAGATGGAGTTGAAAAGCACAAAATGAAGCATGCATTAATTTTTCTTAGTTTAACCCTTCACAGTTAGATGTCCTTACCAAAGATGTCCATAATCCTGCTTTCCCAAACTTAAGATGGTGCATGCGGTTCTTTCGCCGCCTTGTAGAAGGTCTCTTCACCTGGGGCAACCTGGGTAATGACGTCAGAGGGCTTTCCCTCCCTTGCAGCTTCAGTTGAGGCCAGATATGACATGGACGTGGACCGCAGGGCGACACTTATGAGCCGACATAAATGTGACTAATAAGGATCCCAATATAAAACAGGGCATTACACTATTCAGTATAGCTCCTGGAAGAAGCTCACGCGAAATGCGCATTGGAGCTGCGCACACTTATGTGTAATTTTTATTTTGGATTCTTGTGCTCTCTTTATTCTTTGGTTGTGGTCTTGCTTGTGAGAGTTTCCTCTGCTACCATAGCTTCCTCTACCAATGGGATTGAGGTATTATGGACTAAGAAAATGTATTCTGGTCTGAAGTTTGTCTAATTGCAAAGATGTTCTTGTTGGCCAACTTTTTTGGCTGCTGTGATGAGTCCTATCCCGGCTGTCGCGTTCACACAAAAACCATGGGTACTTTGTGCATCCTTTTGCTGCCCAAGGAGCAAAGAGAGACCTTTCAGATCACCACATATTGACTGTCCCTGATTTTCAAAGTTAAGTTTCTTGAGAATGAAGTATTAATTCTCATATACAGTGGGGCAAAAAAGTATTTAGTCAGTCAGCAATAGTGCAAGTTCCACCACTTAAAAGGATGAGAGGCGTCTGTAATTTACATCATAGGTAGACCTCAACTATGGGAGACAAACTGAGAAAAAAAAATCCAGAAAATCACATTGTCTGTTTTTTTAACATTTTATTTGCATATTATGGTGGAAAATAAGTATTTGGTCAGAAACAAACAATCAAGATTTCTGGCTCTCTCAGACCTGTAACTTCTTCTTTAAGAGTCTCCTCTTTCCTCCACTCATTACCTGTAGTAATGGCACCTGTTTAAACTTATCAGTATAAAAAGACACCCGTGCACACCCTCAAACAGTCTGACTCCAAACTCCACTATGGTGAAGACCAAAGAGCTGTCAAAGGACACCAGAAACAAAATTGTAGCCCTGCACCAGGCTGGGAAGACTGAATCTGCAATAGCCAACCAGCTTGAAGTGAAGAAATCAACAGTGGGAGCAATAATTAGAAAATGGAAGACATACAAGACCACAGATAATCTCCCTCGATCTGGGGCTCCACGCAAAATCCCACCCCGTGGGGTCAGAATGATCACAAGAACGGTGAGCAAAAATCCCAGAACCACGCGGGGGGACCTAGTGAACGAACTGCAGAGAGCTGGGACCAATGTAACAAGGCCTACCATAAGTAACACACTACGCCACCATGGACTCAGATTCTGCAGTGCCAGACGTGTCTCACTGCTTAAGCCAGTACATGTCCGGGCCCGTCTGAAGTTTGCTAGAGAGCATTTGGATGATACAGAGGAGTTTTGGGAGAATGTCCTATGGTCTGATGAAACCAAACTGGAACTGTTTGGTAGAAACACAACTTGTCGTGTTTGGAGGAAAAAGAATACTGAGTTGCATCCATCAAACACCATACCTACTGTAAAGCATGGTGGTGGAAACATCATGCTTTGGGGCTGTTTCTCTGCAAAGGGGCCAGGACGACTGATCCGGGTACATGAAAGAATGAATGGGGCCATGTATCGTGAGATTTTGAGTGCAAACCTCCTTCCATCAGCAAGGGCATTGAAGATGAAACGTGGCTGGGTCTTTCAACATGACAATGATCCAAAGCACACCGCCAGGGCAACGAAGGAGTGGCTTCGTGAGAAGCATTTCAAGGTCCTGGAGTGGCCTAGCCAGTCTCCAGATCTCAACCCTATAGAAAACCTTTGGAGGGAGTTGAAAGTCCGTGTTGCCAAGCGAAAAGCCAAAAACATCACTGCTCTAGAGGAGATCTGCATGGAGGAATGGGCAAACATGCCAATAACAGTGTGTGGCAACCATGTGAAGACTTACAGAAAACGTTTGACCTCTGTCATTGCCAACAAAGGATATATTACAAAGTATTGAGATGAAATTTTGTTTCTGACCAAATACTTATTTTCCACCATAATATGCAAATAAAATGTTAAAAAAACAGACAATGTGATTTTCTGGATTTTTTTTTTCTCAGTTTGTCTCCCATAGTTGAGGTCTACCTATGATGTTAATTACAGACGCCTCTCATCTTTTTAAGTGGTGGAACTTGCACTATTGCTGACTGACTAAATACTTTTTTGCCCCACTGTATTTCCTTCCAGTGCACAGAATTCCCTACAGGCACTGAAGCATACTTGCTGCCTTGTGCAAATGTAACCACGTGGCACGGGGTGGTGGTCGTGGGCGAGTCTATTAAGCAACAGTCAGTGAACACCCCGGCACCTTGCGCATGGAGAGATGGGTACTCACTGTCTGCTGGAATTCTAGTCCCATGAAGCACCTCGGAGTCACAGTTCTTTTCCAACAGTTGAACTTTACTAAACAGCAAGGCATCCATCACATCAGCAGCACAGTTCACACAGGGCAACGTTTCCTGTACTTTCCCTTCCTTGCAGGTAGACTCTATTGTGTCTGCGCTTTCCTTTCCTCTACCATCCAGGCAGTCCCTTTGGACAATTCGTGTTCCATCTGTACCTTCAGCATCACCAGCTCCCTGTTAGCCTCTTGTCGTTACTGGGGATGATCCTGTTGAGCTGGTGCCCGACTGTACTATTCTGCAGCCAGGATCCCTTACTGCCATCCGTGGCTTTACTCCCATGGCCTGTAACTGTCTCCTGAACTGCATGCACACTGCCCTTATGCAGGCTGCCCCCAGAGTCTGCTTCCAAACAAGAAGTCCCCTTCCTATATCTCCCTGCTCTGTGCTGCTCTGCTCCAACTCCTACTTTCTGAATAACCCCTTGCTGCCTGTGTTTAAACTAATACTATTATCTATACTAGCCTCTATCTGTAATGTGCTCCCTTCTGTTCTAATCCCGCTATTACTCTATGCTACTTCTATCCCTAATCCTAAACATATACACAGTGCATGGCAAATACATGACCTCACAGTACATAAATATTACATTTCACAATAAAGAACAATGAGGTGCTGCATGTGACACAGGTGAACAGCGTTCAGGAGAGAGAAAGTACATGAGGGACCCCACCACCTCCTTACATTCCTCCCTCCTAAAATTTGGTGATCCCGACCATGACAGCACCAGTCAAAGTAAAACTGCTAGAAAACACATATTTATAATATAAATCAGTCTCTATCTGATGACATTTTTGGGTCAACCGTGACCTCTGCACCACTTGGTTGAAGCCCTGGAACAAAGATTTCAAGTTCCTTTAATATGGGTCCGTCTGACCCTAGTCCCCTTGCTCCTGGGACCTATACATAACAACAACAGTTTAGGCCCATGGGCCAGTCCTTTCCTGCTCCGGGTATCCGAACACAGGAAACTGATGAAAGCAAACACACTGGCCCAGTGGCCAATTCTGTAACAGTTCATATAGTCCTGACCCGGTTCGCTCCTCAGGTCCTCCTGCACATATTCTTCCTCCTCCCTCCTTTTAGTAGAATACGGGCTCATTAAAACAGAAGTGGGCTGCTTTTAACGGGACAGTTCAGGGTTGAAATAGGTGAAGTTCAAGGTTAAAACAGTTCAATTTTTAAAGCAGCCACACACACAGTCCGTAGTGATTAACCCTTTTAGTGTTCCAGTCCCGTAATCCAGCAGGGGATGCGAAAACGTGCGCAAATGAAACTTGGATAAGGAAGGGTGAACACAAAAACAGCAGTCCTTTATTTGTGACCAATCGGGTCACCCACGACACTCAGTCCTGATGCCATCTCAGAGACGCGGAACAGTCTCTTCCATTTATGAGGTGCAACCGGCACAACTCTTTTCTTAATATCAATCCACATCATTTAATGCAAGGCAACTGAGCAGCATAATGAGCTGCATTCTGGCCCTACACCACAATATACGTGTGGCCTGAAGCTGCACTGGAGGATGACTCATCGCTGTTCCTCCTACTTCTTTCCTTCAGCAATAGCCAACTTGGCAAAGTTGGAGACTCTCGCTCCCGTGACCCGACTGTGTTCATCTTTTCCTTTAAGGGCGCCTCTGCCACTCCTGTAAAGGACCGTCAAAATCAATAGACCCAGCATTCACATACACTCTGTCCCCAGTCACGAGCTCATAGATAAATCCATATCCTCCGATGGGATCAAAGTATTTGATGATGCCGCGGGTCATCCTGCCAGACCTACAGTACTTCCTCCCCCGGGGCGTTGCAGCTCCTTTAAGACTCGGCGCTCCTGCTGCTTCTTCTCCTCAATCACTCCCCTCACCCACCAGGTCTCTTCTGCTGTAGGAACCCGGGGCTCATCTAGATAGACATTGTGGGAGGATACAGGGGTCAGGGAAGGTGATGGGGCAAAAGTCGGTGTGGGATCTGAGGTGGGTGCAGGCTGCTCACTCACCAGATCTGCAGTCGGCTCCGGCAGTCCTCCATTGCGGCGGCGTGAACTTGGAATCATGGCCACGATGGTCCCTCTCCACGGCTTCTCTCATTCCTTCCAGCGCAGGCTCCTCCGCATCCGTGGTGTCTCTGCTCTAAGCGATTTTCTTCTCCGTCCGTCCGAAGCGGAGCCACTTCTCCAATTCTGCTATCGTCCACCAGTCCCCGGAACATGGGTCCGTCTCTGCCTGGGCCACAGACCACACACAGTGATGGCATCCGATGCTGTCTCGGAAGGACATGCTTTGCCTCTGCATGTTGTCATGCAATGGCGTCTCCTCTCTCATCCTTCTGGGCTCCTCCTGTTTGTGAGCAGAGTCCCTTCTGGCTGCTCCACCCATTTCCTCACATTCTGCTGCAAAGGCTGATGCTTCTTCTCTCGCACCCATTTTGGGCGGGCATTAAACACAGTGGGATGTGGCCTCCTTCCTTTTTCGCCAATTTCTTTCTAGGACGCCCATGAAAGACCCCTCCCATCATTTTCGCGCCAATGATCACTGTCTCCTTGTCAGCGTTCGGCGCCATCTTAAGTCACTATTAGCCGCCATCTTTAACTCTTTCACGGCTGTCACCTTCAAAGTTCCAGGAATCTTCTCCACTAGTTCTGTAGCTGCAGGGCTTCTGGATTCGATCCCGACAACTAAGCCAAATGTAACAAGGTGGCATGGGGTGGTAGTCGTGGGTGAGTCTATTAAGCAACAGTCAGTGAACACCACGGCACCTTGCACGTGGAGAGATGGGTACTCACTGTGTCTGCTGGAATTCTAGTACCATAAAGCACCACAGAGTCAGTTCTTTTCCAACAGTTGAACTTTACTAAACAGCAAAGCACCCATCACATCAGCAGCACAGTTCACACAGGGCAACGTTTCCTGTACTTTCCCTTCCTTGCAGGTAGACTCTATTGTGTCTGCTCTTTCCTTTCCTCAGCTATCCATGCAGTCCCTTTGGACAGTTCGTGTCCCATCTGTACCTCCAGCATCACCAGCTCCCTTCTGTTCTAATCCCACAATTTCTCTATGCTACTTCTATCCCTAATCCTAAACATATGCACAGTATATGGCAAATACATGACATCACAGTACATAAACATTACATTTCACATTAAAGAATAATGAGGTGCCGCATGTGACACAGGTGAACAGCGTTCAGGAGAGAGAACATAAATGAGGGTCCCCGCCACCTCCTAACACAGTAGCAAGGTTTTTGACTTGTTTTTTAGTGAATCAATAGTTTCCACTCGCTCACATTGTAATCACTGCAATACACTAAAGTGCTGTCTTGAGAAAAGTATTGAAGGAATTTTTTTTCTCTGCTTCTCTACCATGAAAAACAGGTACCAGAAGCTAGAAGTTTCTTTTTCATTTAGAGCCTAAAAGTTTGGCAGAATGTTTAGGAAGCTCAAAGTCTCTGACTAAGGCCAGGTCACACTTGCGAGAAACTCGCATCAATTCCTGGCACTGCTGCCAGCACTCGGGACCGGAGCGTGCGGCTGCATGTATTTCTATGCAGCTAAACGCTCCATTCCCGAGTGCCCGAGGCAGTGCCAGGAATTGATGTGAGAGACTCGAGCGAGTTTCTCGCATTGCTCTCGCAAGTGTGACCCCGGCCTAAATCATTTAATTCAAGCTGTCAAAAAAAGTTGTGGCTCATTGGGACTAGCGTGAAAGTCTTCATCAGAATTCTGCTCTTCAAGTTGTGAATCTTCTGAATCAGGTGTTTCCTCAAGTTTCTCTAGAGGTGAAGGGACAGGTATTCCTGGACCGTGAGGCTCAGGACAAACCAATAATGGGAGGTCCGGGTATATAATTTCCTTCTTATTTATAAGGTTGAATCTCTCCATGTTGCACATACAAAAGTAGCAGTCATCACTATGATTTTGTGGTTCCCTCAGGATCATAAGCACGTCAAAACAAAAACTCTCTTTCTTCCCTGTAGACCACTGTCGTAGTTCTTCTACACAAACAGATCAGGACAAGTTGTGTGCTCCACATATAGTGTGATCACCTACTTTTACACCAATGTACACATAATACACTCTTCTACTGAAGTCTGTAATGTACATTCGTTGTTTCTTCACTACAAAACGTAAATATAGCAAAAGTTGTCGGGTGGATTATGACACCCCTTTGTAGCTATTTCTATCACCTTGTTAGAAAAAGAAATGTAATCCACCACAGCCATGAAATACTGAAAGGACTCGTGTTCAGCGCACCGCCACACTCTTATGATCTCTGTCTAAAAGAAAATCTGCCTTTGCTCCCCGTAGTAACGAATCACAGTGCAGATTTCAGTTCTTATACTGCTGAGGTAAAATGAAAGCTGTGCTCTGGTTGGTTGCTATAGACACTGCAAGGTTCGGCCAGGACCATAGTCATGGCAAAGGACACCGGGGTCTCTGTATCCTGGCCTCCCCTTACAGAAAAATAACATTATTCAGTCAGCATACCTGTGTCTTCTCTCTCCACACCGTCAGGGACTCCTCTGCGGTGCTGGGAACTTTCTGTAGTCATCTTTACAAGAACTGAGACACAATCCAGTTCAAATGCAAAACAAAGAACTTTACTCAATACACTTTGCAGCACATTTTTGTCAGAATCAGCATAAACATTAGGCTCCATACAGTATACATCTTGCATCTTCCCTGTACTCAGTCCCATGTCCTTCAGTACATTACGGGGTAATAACGTCTTAGGCGGTACCGCAGCGTTCTTGTCCAGATTCACTACTTCTGGGTTCTTCAACATACGTTTCGCCCCGGATTTGAGAGTATCTGCCCATGCAATGATCTGCCACATCTTGAACCATCTGTGCCCTGTACTTTCCCGGACCGCTTCCTTTCTTCCACTCCAAACTGCAGTAGCTCTGCTGCTGTATACTGTCCTTCTGTCCCTATAGGACTCTGAATGACTGTATTCTCCACTTGCATTGTTATGTGGCTGCTGCGGTGTCCTGGTCTTAGAGCCTGTGTGGATGCTTCTGGCGCCTAGGCCCTTCTGACTCTAACTAAGGGAAATGTTCCTAGCTTACCACACAGCAGCCCCTCCTACTAACTATTTACTTACACTAAGTTCCCATATATACTATAAATACTATAGTGCACCTCATCTAGTGGCCATAATTGGACACTATGCTTTCCCTACTCTATACATGGCAACAATACAACAGTATAACATATATATATATATATATATATATATATATATATATATATATATATATATACCGTATATACTCGAGTATAAGCCGAGATTTTCAGCCCAAATTTTTGGGCTGAAAGTGCCCCTCTCGGCTTATACTCGAGTCACGGTGGGTGGCAGGGTCGGCGGGTGAGGGGGAGAGGGCGCTGAGGCATACTTACCTAGTCCCGGCGATCCTGGCGCTCCCCCTGCCGTCCCACGGTCTTTGGGTGCTGCAGCTCTTCCCCTCTTCAGCGGTCACGTGGGACCGCTCATAAGAAAAATTAATGTGGACTCCACTCCCATAGGGGTCGAGACGCATATTCATTTCTCTAATCAGCGGTAACGGTGACCGCTGATAGAGGAAGAGGCTGTGGCACCGAAGACAGTGTGACAGGCAGTGGCAGCGTCAGGAGCGCCGGGACTAGGTAAGTATCTCATATTTACCTGTTCACGATCCACACGCCGGGCGTCGCTCCATCTTCCCGGCGTCTCTGCGCTCTGACTGTTCAGGTCAGAGGGAACGATGACGCATATAGTGTGCGCGGCGCCCTCTGCCTGATCAGTCAGTGCAGAGAGACGCCGGGACGAGACGCCGGGAGCTGCAAGCAAGAAAGGTGAGTATGGCTTTTTTTTTTATTGCAGCAGCAGCAGCAGCAGCAATGGCACAGCTTTCTATGGTACATCAATGGGGCAATAATGAACGGTGCAGAGCACTATATGGCACAGCTATGGGGCAATAATGAACGGTGCAGAGCACTATATGGCACAGCTATGGGTGTTATGATCTGGTGGCCTAGGAGCAGCATGAGACGGACTCTGGAGAAGGTGGTCCCTGTACTGACCGCAAACCCTGAACCTAGCAGCGCAACTAGAAGTAGCCGTGGGGGGTACCTAACACTACCTAGACCCCTCGGCACAGCCTAAGATCTAACTACCCCTAAAGACAGAAACAGGAAACCTATCTTGCCTCAGAGAAAATCCCCAAAGGATAGATAGCCCCCCACAAATATTGACTGTGAGAGGAGAGGGAAATAACATACGCAGATATGAAATCAGATTTTAGCATAGGAGGCCATACTAGCTAAAAAGAAAGAATAGAACAGAGTACTATGCGGTCAGTATAAAAACACTAGAAAATATCCACCGCAGAAAATACGAATCACCACATCTGACTAAAGACATTGGGGGTATATCTGCATCTCCAGAGAAATAGCTAGGCTGCAAAAAAATCCTTCACAGACTAAGCTGGACAAGACAAAAACATTAAAAAGCACAGAACTTTAAGGTCCACAGCAGGTGGACAGCAAAAACAAAGCCAGGACTTATCTTTGTAGAAAAGCACAGCAAACTGGAGAGACCAGCAGGGAAATGAATCCTTCCAGAACAATGGACAACTGGCACTGACTAAAGGATCCTGCAAAGATATATACCCCAGTCAGTTTTGCATTTAGTAGATACACCTGTCCACTCCTGCATTACCCTCTACAACCACCGGAGGGAGCCCAAAAGCTGAATTCACAACATATGGGGCAATAATGAATGGTGCAGAGCACTATATGGCACAGTTATGGGGCAACAATGAATGGTGCAGAGCACTATATCGCACAGCTATGGGGCAATAATGAACGGTGCAGAGCACTATATGGCTGTAACAACTCTGCTGGCATCACGGCATGGCCTCTCATCTCTCACACACTCTTACCCACTGCTCCAGGCCATGATGTGCTTTCTCTTTAATGCCAGCTCCATGTTCTGTGACTCTGCTCTCTGCATGCCTCATGGCTATGTGTATAGGGGGCCGGCGCCTGAACTCTCTGGTTCTTATAGGAATCAGGTGCACCTGTCCAATCAGTTCCTGACCAATTACCAAGAGGCCTCCTGTATATAGTGCAGCTCCACCCTGTGGTCTGGGCCTGTGCAATGTGTTAGCTCAGTTAGTGTTTAGCTGCTGAGTTTGCCTGGCCTTGCTCTGAGTTACTCCCTCGCTGGAGGCTTTTCTCTGTGCTTTTGCCTTGTTCTTGTAGTCCGCCCTCCAGGAGGCAGAATATCCTGGTCCCTGTGTCTTTGTCCCTGTGTCTTGTTCTATTGCCTTGTCTGTACTTTGTCTTTTCTCGGTCTCCTTGTCTGTGGCTTCCTTCCCTGCTTTCTTTCCTTGTGTTTTCTGTTTGCTTACACTCCGCACTCTTGCGGCTCTGCACTCAGACTTTGCTTCGCACTCTCTGGCTTTGCTCTGTGGCTCCACTCTTTGTGGTTCTATCTGGCTCCGCTCTTTGCGGTACTATCTGGCTCCGCCTCCTGTGTTTCTGCACTTGGCTCCGCCTCTGCTCTTGGCTCCGCCTCCAGCGTCTCCGCTCTTGGCTCCACCTCCAGCATCTCCGCTCTTGGCTCCGCCTCCAGCGTCTCCGCTCTTGGCTCCGCCTCCAGCGTCTCCGCCCTTGGCTCTGCCTTCTCCTTCTCTTTTCTTAGTTCCACCTTCTACTTGTTACTTGGTCCTCCTGTGTGAACAGGTCCCTACCTGTTTCTTCATACCTCATTCCTTTCTCCTTGTTTCCTTTCCTGCACCTCCTGTGTGAACAGGTCCCTACCTGTTCTTTCATTCTCCTTTCCTTCTGGCTTGTTTCCGTACCTGCATCTTCTGTGTGTACAGGTCCCTACCTGTTCCTTCATCACTCTCTCAATAGGACTGCACTCGGGTGTCATCTGAGTGCAGCCTGATTCATACACTACATCAACCAGTCCTGTGTATCCTGTGTTCCTGCCAGTCCTGCCGTTCCTGCCCTGCCTTCCAGTCCTGTGTTCTCTGCAGTGCCTCCCAATCCTGTGTTCCTGCCAGTCCTGTCGTTCCTGCCCTGCCTTCCAGTCCTGTGTTCTTGCTGTCCTAGCCAGTCCTGTTTCCTGCCGTGTCTCTGCCAGCCCTGAGTTCTCTGCCATGTCTCTGCCAGCCCTGTCTCAGCCGTGCCAGCCTACTCGTCTGTGTTCCAGCCGTGCTCTTCTGCCAGTCCTGCCTAATTCCCGCACCAATCCTGGTGTTCCTGTCTCCCAAGTGGGATCAGCAGCCACAGCCAGACACCACCCTGGAGTAGCACCTGGCAGCTGCCTGCTGCACAAGCCTGTCCTCACCATCAGAGGCTCCAGTGAAAACCCAGGCAGCTGTCATAGTCACGCCCCTTCCAGGGTAGTCTGGTTTGTGGCTCAGTGGGGCCACAAACCCCCCGAGCTCACGCCCACCAGTCAGGGCGTGAGCGTGACAATGGCACAGCTATGGGGCAATAATGAACGGTGCAGAGCACTATATGGCACAGTTATGGGGCAATAATGAACGGTGCAGAACACTATATGGCACAGCTATGGGACAATAATAAACGGTGCAGAGCACTATATGGCACAGTTATGGGGCAACAATGAACGGTGCAGAGCACTATATAGCACAGCTATGGGACAATAATAAACGGTGCAGAGCACTATATGGCACAGCTATGGGGCAATAATGAACGGTGCAGAGCACTATATGGCACAGCTATGGGACAATAATAAACGGTGCAGAGCACTATATGGCACAGTTATGGGGCAACAATGAACGGTGCAGAGCACTATATGGCACAGTTATGGGGCAACAATGAACGGTGCAGAGCACTATATGGCACAGCTATGGGGCAATAATGAACGGTGCAGAGCATTGTATATGGGGCACAGCTTTATATGGAGCATCTATGGGGCAATAATGAACTGTATGGAGCATTATATGGAGCTCCTGATTCAATATGGATATTCAAAAACACTTAACCTACTGATGTCTCAATTAATTTTACTTTTATTGGTATCTATTTTTATTTTTGATATTTACCGGTAGCTGCTCCATTTTCCACCCTAGGCTTATACAAGAGTCAATAAGTTTTCCCAGTTTTTTGTGGCAAAATTAGGGGGTTCAGCTTATACTCGGGTCGGCTTATACTCGAGTATATACGGTATATATACAGTATATATATATATATATATATGACGCAGTAATACACCTAACAGTGTAGCGGTACCATTGTATAAGAGTGGTAATACACTAAATCGTGTAGCAGTGCCAACATATGTTAACAAGTAGACCAACACTGATAATATACAGCACGGAGATTAGAGAGAAGGGCAAAGGTACAGTATAACCATAATATGTCATACCCCCTACAACACCACCACCTCCTACTTGTCAAACAATTTTACCCTTGCAGACCTGTGTAATCTAACAGTGACTTTAGTGGTCTGTTATTGTGTTTGATGAATTGTTGGGTCCGGTTTGAGGTCTGATGATTATTGGGGTCTGGTCTGGATTAGGCTATGTTCACATTAGCGTTGTGCGGTGCAGCGTCGGCGACGCAACGCACAACGCAAATGTGAACGCATGCACAACGCAGCATTTTGTGACGCATGCGTTCATTATTTCATGGGTTTTGGCGCAGAAAAAACTGCATCATGCAGCGTCCTCTGCGCCCTGACAGTTGCGCCATAGTGACGCATGCGTCACAAAACGCAAGAGCAACGCATGTCCATGCGCCCCCCCATGTTAAATATAGGGGCGCATGACGCATGCATCGCCGCGGCTGCCCTCGACGCAACGCTAATGTGAACGTAGCCTTACAGGGGTCCAGAGTTCACACACAATAAATAGCACCCGAGAATGCTGTGGCGGACAGCCCCATCCTCCATACTGTCGTCACTCTGGGGTCCTTATAGTGACAACAATATACAAGGAACTTCAGCACAAAAATGTATAAACTCCGCTCAATGACAGGCCACACCCCAACAAATTGCCAGACACACCCTATTAACCCCCACCCCCCCTGTTAAAGCTGAAGTGTCCCAAAAAAATTGTTAAAATGATACCGGTGGATGGTGAATCTGGGAAAGCTGTGAGCCATATTAATACATCAGTTTCTCGCAGCATAATGGCGTACGTGCGATAGAAATGTGCCAAAAAAATGTTCCCTGACTGCGGCGTGCAAGATCAGATGACAAATTGCGCCTCTTTCTGGGGCGATCATGTGCGGCAGCAATTGTCACACATATCACGTAGACATAATGCAAAGCATATATAAAAGCCGCCGCACACAGACATCAGTAATCCCCCTGACAGTTCATGGCATAAAGGGCAAACACATGGAAATCAATCCCATCATCCTGCACTCTTCCCATCAGCATATATTAATGGGACCAGTAAATACAGCAAATTAATTACACAACCAGGAAAAAAACACAGGCAAAACCTTAAAGGGACGTCCATCCGCAACTCAGGCAATAAAACGCTTAACGGGATATTTCAGTTTTTCCATATAATTGACAATTTATCCAATATAATATCCCTTTAATTGCTTGACAAATGAAGACAAACCAAGGACAGTATATTCTAAGGATTAATAGGGCATTGGCTCTTTAGCTTTATGATAAAATGGAATATAAATCTATAATGTTCAGCACCTCCGCTGTATGCCCCCATATGGCCATTACTACTATTTCTTCATTGATATATCCACCCCATATAATCTGCACACTGCTCTACTGAAATAATATGTGCTGCTGTGGAATCTTGCCCTTTTTATGGGCTCTTTGGCTGAGAATTCCAACTAGATATATATGATATGTACGACATCAAAGAAGAGGAGGCTGTAATAGGAAAATGTCCTTTCATTTAGTATCCCTTTAGGATTTAAGATGCTTATTAGGTTACTGTTTCTTTAAGAAGTAAGATTTAGTTACGCTTACTGACCCTTTAAGAACTAAGATTTTGTTAAAGTTTAGTGTTCCTTTAAGCACCCAGATGTTTCTTGAATTTTCTGTATATTTAAGATGCAAGATTTCTTTTAATTTTGTGTTGCTTTAATAAGATACTCCAGGAATCTGGTGCGTATAAGAAAAGGTGTACTGTCCCTTTTAAGAATTGAAATGTTTCTAATTAAAAGCCATTTGGCAAGTAAATGTCCATCATTTTACTGCCCATTTAAGAAGTAAGCCATCCCTTAGTGCAGGGGTGTCAAACTGCATTCCTCGAGGGCCGCAAACCATGCGTGTTTTCAAGATTTCCTTAGCATTGCACAAGGTGCTGGAATCATGATTTAGGTGATTAAATTATCACCTGTGCAATGCAAGGAAATCCTGAAAACATGAGCTGTTTACAGCCCTTGAGGAATGCAGTTTGACACCCCTGCCTTAGTGTATGGTCCCTGTAAGATATAATTTTTTCCTTTTAAGATAATGTCCCTTTAAAAAGACTCATAGTTGACTGCCCATTTAAGAAGTCAAGTATCTTCTAATTGAATGTCCCTTTAAGAAGTAAGAAAACTCATACTTGACTGTCCCTTTAACAAGTCTGGCTAGTTGAATGTACCTTTAAGAAGTGAGAAGACTCATACCTGACTGTCCCTTTAAGAAGTCAGGCTAGTTGGGTGATGAGACCCTTGAAGTTCTTCCCGCAGACATGAGACGCTTTGATGGGCCGCAGTGTGCCGGTGGCGGTGACCTCCCGGGTCGACAACCATTTCCATATTCTAATTTGTAGGCAGGAGATGATAGCAGCTGCCATCAGACGCTCGCGTGGAGAGCCATCCCAAGAGCGCCACAGCACCATCCTCCAGTCTGTGATGTCTAATGAGAAGTCCCCGATCCGTCTGTTCTGACACCGCCGACACTTCAAGGAATCTACGGGACCCTGGATAACGGAATGACATCTAATATGGCGGCCACTACAGCGCCACCTACACCCCATAACATTAAAGACGTCCCGTTAGACTCATTCGGGCATCTGGGAAAGATGGCACCCGGCTCCAGGTATTAGTCGTCCTCTCTTCGCTTTCGTCTTTTCCTTCTCTCTTCCCAGGTGTCGTAACTTTTTTATTTTTAGGTGGGGGCTTGTTTTTTGCAGTACGATCTGTAGATTTTATTGATACCAGTTTAGTCTCTGTGCGACTTTCTGATCTCTTTTTATTCCATTTTAAATGAGATGAAAAAGCCATAAAATTCCCCCACTTCCAACCGCTTAAATGCCACCGACACAAATGACTGCAGCATCTAAGGGGGTTAGAAAGCAGAGAGCAGAGCAGCTCCTCAGTGCGTACCTGTACGGCAGACACTACACATCGAAACCTAGCAGACTGGACCCTGACACTCTAGTCTTACTGCTATTGTATATCAACTACCCAGCTTTCCCCTATTGCGGTATTATTACATGGGCACTATATTGTATAGTGAGGGGTGGTATTATTTTTGTCACTGTTACATGTATTGTGTTATATGTTTATTGTATTGTGGTTTTCCTCGGCACTCAGTCGTCCAGTGTATGACAGTATTATTTGGCTAGTATATACAGTAGCTCTGTTACGTAATGTAATTTAATCATTGCACAGTATGGCGGTACTACATGGGTACTGTAGAGTACAGTACATTGTAGTAATATCTGAGTATTATATAATGTGTTCACTATATGGCAGTATTTTAGGGACTCCGTGACATAAGCATAGAACGTTATTATTTTGGCAATATATAGGTGTTATTTAAGTGATATGTGTTCACACTGTGGTTGTATTATATAGGTATTGTGCAGTGTAGGATAGATTATTTGGCTACTATATACACTAGCTCTGTTATTTGAGTGATGTCATGTGTTACAATGTATGACAGTACTAAATAGGCACTGTATAGTGTAGGGTGTATTAAATAACTTTTATTTTATTATATGCAAATTGCCTCTTCTGAGAAAAAGAGGACTTAAACTCTATAGCGCCACCTGTTGGAAGTAGCGATTCTACAAAATCAAACGATTGTGACTTGTAGGATCGCTACTTCCAACAGGTGGCGCTATAGAGTTTAAGTCCTCTTTTTCTCAGAAGAGACAATTTGCATATTATATTTCCCAGAGGAGCATTGCACGGCGAATAAGCCTCCTTACCTTGACAAGCCAGAGATGGTATGTCACTCTCCATAAGGAGAAACGTTACGCCTTTTATTTTATGTTTATTGTATGGCAGTATTACATGAGATCCCCACAATATGGGGGTATTATATAGCTCTTATTTATATAATGCTGTGTGTTTACTATGGTATATGACGATATAGTATAGTGTAGGGGGTATTATATAACTGTTATTTAGATGATATGTGTTTATTAGATGGCAATTTTACATAGGTAATGTATAGTACAGCGTAGTGGGTATTATGTAACTTTGTTACTTAGGTGATATTATGTGTTTATTAGATGGCGGTATTACATAGGCACTATATAATATAGTGTACGTTGGTATTATGCGAGTACTATATACGGTAGCCATTGGTAGCATCTTCTGCGTGGGGCACATGGTGGGCACCAGGGCTGTGGCCCACTCCCCAGCTGGATTTTTTCTCTTATAGTGGGGAAGGTTAATATGACGGTGCTTCCTCACTGTGCACACAAAACTACTATCCAGCATCATGACAGATGAAGACGGATTAAGCTGTTATTGGAGCGACTGATGTAAGGATTAATAATTTATCACCATCCTGTGTATGAATGATGGCTTATTACACAAGGTTTCAGAATAAATATTTTAATGGTTTGGTGGATTAAACCCTGGCGCTGGCTGCATAAATAAGAGTTTCCACGAATATTGCTGACAGATCCAAATGTGATCGCTCAAACTGTTTACATGAAGGCATAAGGCAGATGTATAGCAGGGGCAAAAGGGGCACCTCACAGAATATGTCCACTGAGTGTGGCCTGCCATATACTGCTCCCCTGGAAGCCAATCACTAGATCAGAACACTGTGCCCCTATGGAGTTATTTTACTACTTCATGATGGTACTAGATGGTGGCCCGATTCTAAGGCATCGGGTATTCTAGAATATGTATAGTAGTATATAGCACAGCCCACATAGTATATAACACAGCCACGTAGTATATAACACAGCCACGTAGTATATAGCATAGCCCACGCAGTACATTGCACAGCCACGTAGTATATTGCATAGCCACGTAGTATATTGCTGTGAATTCTGTGGTCAAGCTCCCTCCTGTGGTCATGAGTGGTACTTCGGCTGGTTCTGTCTATGAGCTTCCTCTGGTGGATGTGAGTGGGGCTGCGGCTTCTGAGTTTCCTTCCTCAGGTGACGAGGTTAAGTCGTTAGGTGCTGCTCTATTTAACTCCACCTAGTTCTTTGTTCCTGGCCTCCAGTCAATGTTCCAGTATTGGTCTTGCTTTCTCCTGGATCGTTCTTGTGGCCTGTCTGCCCTGCATAAGCTAAGTTTTGCTTGTGTTACTTTTGTTTGCTATATTTTCTGTCCAGCTTGCTATATTGGTTTTTCTTGCTTGCTGGAAGCTCTGAGACGCAGAGGGAGCACCTCCGTACCGTTAGTCGGTGCGGAGGGTCTTTTTGCCCCTCTGCGTGGTTGTTTGTAGGTTTTTGTGCTGACCGCAAAGCTATCTTTCCTATCCTCGGTCTATTCAGTAAGTCGGGCCTCACTTTGCTAAAATCTATTTCATCTCTGTGTTTGTATTTTCATCTTAACTCACAGTCATTATATGTGGGGGGCTGCCTTTTCCTTTGGGGAATTTCTCTGAGGCAAGGTAGGCTTATTTTTCTATCTTCAGGGATAGTTAGTTTCTCAGGCTGTGCCGAGTTGCATAGGGAGCGTTAGGCGCAATCCACGGCTACCTCTAGTGTGGTATGATAGGATTAGGGATTGCGGTCAGCAGAATTCCCACGTCTCAGAGCTCGTCCTATGTTAGTAACTATCAGGTCACTTTGTGTGCTCTTAACCACTAGGTCCATTGTGGTTCTGAATCACCTGTTCATAACAGTATATAGCACAGCCATGTAGTATATAGCACAGCGACGTAGTATATAACACAGTCACGCAGTATATAGCACAGCCACGTAGTATATAACACAGGCCACGTAGTATATAGCACAGCCCACGTAGTATATAACACAGGCCACGCAGTATGTAGCACAGTTCATGCAGTATATAACACAGCCCACTTAGTATATAACACAGCCCACGTAGTATATAGCAATGTGGGCACCATATCCCTGTTAAAAAAAAGAATTAAAATAAAAAATAGTTATATACTCACCTTCCGGCAGCCCCCGGATCCAGCCCAGGCGTTTCGCGATGCTCCTCGCGACACTCCGGTCCCAAGAATGCATTGCGACAATAACACATGATGATGTAGCGGTCTCGCGAGACCGCTACATCATCTACGGTCATTGCCGCAATGCAGTCTTGGGACCGGAGCATCGCGAGGAGCGGGAAAGGCACCGGAAGGTGAGAATATAATGATTTTTTTTACTATTGATGCTGCATAGGCAGCATCAATAGTAAAAAGTTGGTCACACAGGGTTAATAGCAGCGTTAACAGACTGCGTTACACCGCGTTATGCCGTGGTGTAACGTAGTCCGTTTAATGGACTGCTATGGGGGCACTGACTGGGGAGTTGGGAGGGGGCACTGACTGGAGGGCAGTAGGGAAGGGCGACCAATCAGAGACGCGGGATTTCCGTTACAGACAGACAAACAGACGGAAGTACCCCTTAAGGTACCTTAACACATAACGATATCGTTAACGATATCGTTGCTTTTTGTGACGTAGCAACGATATCGTTAAGGAAATCGTTATGTGTGACAGCGACCAACGATCAGGCCCATGCTGGGAGATCGTTGTCGCTGAGGAAAGTCACCGCTCTGCTTTCCGGCCGCTGTGCTCACAGCCAGTGCAGGAGGAGTGCAGAGAAGCAGAGCGCCGGGGACAGACAGCGGTAGGTAAGTATGTAGTGTTTGTTTTTTTTACTTTTACGCTGGTAACCAGGGTAAACATCGGGTTACTAAGCGCGGCCCTGCGCTTAGTAACCCGATGTTTACCCTGGTTACCCGGGGACTTCCGGATCGTTGGTCGCTGGAGAGCTGTCTGTGTGACAGCTCTCCAGCGACCAAACAGCGACGCTGCAGCGATCGACATCGTAGTCGGTATCGCTGCAGCGTCGCTGAGTGTGAAGGTACCTTTAGACAATTATATAGATAATCTGGGTACTATATACAAGGCTGCCAGTAGGAATTTCAGGGCCCCATACTGGCAAAATTTGGGGGGCCCCCTTAAGACTCCGCCCAGGCTCTACTCCAGCCCTGCCCCATCCCTCGAACTGTCCACAGACCCACCACTCTCTCTTGGAAAAACTCCACTTCTCACCAATTATACATTAACAGTTCACATCACCAGATCACATACATAGCCAGCAGCTTTTGTTTTGGCCAAAAGATTTTTTTTTCTGCCACCACGACAAGGTAGACTCTTTTGGCCGGGCCCTACTCTACTATATTAAACCTATTTAACCTATTAAATATTTGTTAATATATCCAATACAATTTTAGGTATATTTATGTGTATTTATTTTATCTTTTTATCTTTATTATCTTTAAAAGGACCAAAAATATCACATACAAGGGTCAAATACCACCACACCAAGACCGAATCACATATTACCACCACATAGTGACCTATAATACCACATACAAGGAACAAATACAGCCACACAATGGCCAGACCACATATTACCATCACATAGTGTCCAAATACTACAATGCTGATCATTAATAAAAAAAACCAATACTAATATCACCACCATAAGTGCCATTATACACAGGAGATCTGTACTTAGTATGCAGTGTCTGTGTACAGGTAATATACAGTGATCACCAGTGACATTATACACTGGAGCTCTGTATATAGTGGCAGTGTACAGGTAATATACAGTGATCACCAGTGACATTATACACTGGAGCTCTGTATATAGTGGCAGTGTACAGGTAATACAGTGATCACCAGTGACATTATACACAGGAGCTCTGTATATAGTGTCAGTGTACAGGTAATATACAGTGATCACCAGTGACATTATACACTGGAGCTCTGTATATAGTGTCAGTGTACAGGTAATACAGTGATCGCCAGTGACATTATACACTGGAGCTCTGTATACAATATCAGTGTACAGGTAATACAGTGATCAACAGTGATATTATACTCATGAGCGCTGTATATATTGTACAGGTTATACAGTGATCAATGGTGTTATACACAGGACCTCTGTATACAGTGTCAGTGTACAGGTAATACAGTGATCTCTGGTGACATTGTACACAGGAACTCTGTATATAGTATAGAGTGCATAGTGTCAGTGTACAGGTAACACACTGATGCGGCGCGCCCCCACGTAAGGGCAATGGGGTACTTGGTACCAGGTCCTTCAGTTCCCTCAGCTGGGATGTCACGGTGGCCCAACCCGGACCGTGGCCCTATGAGGGGCGCCCAAATTAAATAGAGTTCAAATAGTTTGTAGATGATGGTAGTGTTCATGACGCCACCTGTGGTGTTCGGTCAGGGTGACCGACGCTGCTTAGGGGTCCGCTGGGGTGATGGAATGGCAGCTAGATGGTATACCTTCCCACAGGTGAAGTATATCCCCAGGGCTTCCCAAAAATGTAGATGTTGATGGCATATGGTGCAAGGCACGGTGAATAACGAGGACACAATGGGTGCAGCCTCTTTACCTTTACTGAAGGCTTCAGCATCCACAGTCCAGGGTGCCAGATAACAGGGTAGGCAGAGTCCGGCCGGTCTGAAGGCAATTCCAGAGTCCCCTTATCCAGGTAGAAATCAATAGCCCTTCCCCTTGCGCACAGTAACGTAGTAGGTCCCTACGTGCATTAGCTCCCATAGGGTCCTCACTCTTGTTACTCTTCTCTCTGTCCCCCAGATGGATAGGACAAACCCGTATGACGGTGGTGGCCTGAGGCTATTTTATAGGGACCCTAGCGTCGCCCCTCCTCTGCGTTGCCACCTTGTCTGCTTAGGTTCTTAGGTCGGGCAGCCAACTTGGAATCGACTGTCCTGCCGGTCTCTGAAGTAAAGCGTAGAGTCTATTACTCCCTCGGTGTTCTGGCCACCGGTACTGCGCTCAGTGGGAGGCAGCCTGCTTCTAGCTGGTTTCCCCCAGTGGTGTTTTACTCCTGTTGCTACGACTTCTGTGCTCACTCACTATGGCACACTTCCTTTCTTGTCCTTTCTTAGGAGTCTGCCACATGGGTTGCAGGCGCAGCTCCGTGTCCTTCTTCTTTCCTGGGCTGAGCCCAGTCTTCTCCTCCTGGCTCCAACTCTCACTGACTATCTCCTTCTCCCTCCAGTCAGCTTCTCCCTCGGTCTGCCTAACTTCCTAACCAAACCCCCAGTTTTACCCAAGTGTGAGGAGTGGCCTAATAGATAGAACCTTTTGCTCCCCCTGGTGGCCAGCGTGTGAAGTGTGTGTGGCTGTGATACCTGGCAGGGTGAACTCCTTTGGTGCCATCAGACGTAACATCGCTCCCCCTGGTGGAAGAATGACATTACTGCAATGACCAGGACTCTGGGGTGCTGCACTGACTCACCAGTGACGTCTCTAGGTGAAGGTCTTCATCTTCGCTTTTCAACTTCATCCAGCACAGACCTCCATCACTTCTTCCAGCCAGGACTCATCTCTGCAGCAAATAACAGTTATCTAGAGCACAGCTTGCAGAGCAAATTACTTATTTTTTTTCCAACTTCTTCACTACACAAGATGAAGAAGAAAAGGTGATAGTGTCGCTCTACACAGTAACAGGACCGCCCCACTATCTGTCTCCATCCTGCCCCATGTTCCTGCCCCATCTTTCTCTATCCTGCCCCATGTGTTTCCATCCTGCCTCATGTGTTTCCATCCTGCCTCATGTGTTTCCATCCTGCCCCATGTTTCCATCCTACCCCACGTGTTTCCATCCTGGCCCATGTGTTTCCATCCTGCCCCTTGTCTCCATTTTGCACCATGTGTTTCCATCCTGCACCATGTGTTTCCATCCTGCCCCATGTCTCCATCCTGCTCCATGATTCTGAACCGTGTCTACATCCTGCCCCATGTCACTCTCTAGGGCACTATTACATAGGCACGTGGTATTGTTGTTTGCTGGTGTATGGCGGTATTATTTGAGTACTATACAGTATAGCTATAATATTTGGTTAATGGTATGTGTTTGCTCTACAGCACTATTATATTGTATAGTAAATCTGTATTTGTTGATGTATGTGTTCACTGTGTTCACACTACAGCACTATTATATTGGGATTATTATTTGTCAGCGTATGGCAGTATTTAGGTAGTATATAGTATAGCTCCTTTTTTCAGCGATGTTCTGTGATTACTTTTTAGCACTTTTATAAGTGTGTTATTATTTGGTAATGTATGGTAGTATTATTTATGTACTACATAGCTCTGATATTTGCAGACTAATATACATTAATTGAGTGGCACTATTATTTGGCAGTGTATGGTGGTTTTATTTGGGTGCTACATGCACGTGATTCTCACGACAAAATTAGAATATCATCAAAAAAGTTAATTTATTTCAGTTCTTCAATACAAAAAGTGAAACTCATATATTATATAGAGTCAATACAAACAAAGTGATCTATTTCAAGTGTTTATTTCAGTTAGTATTGGCTTACAGCCAAGGAAAACCCAAAAGTCATTATCTCAGTAAATTAGAATACAACACCAGCTTGAAAAATGATTTTAAAATCCAAAATGTTGGCCTACTGAAATGTATGTTCAGCAAAAGCACAATCTGGCGAGTTTTGAAAAAAAACGGATCCGGCAAAAGTTGCCTCCGGATCCATTTTTTTCTCTTAGACTTGTATTAGCGCTGGATCCGTTTTTTTTTTTTAAAGTTTGACAGATTCTGCCTGACGGCTAAAAACTGATGTGTGAAAGGGGCCTTAGTTGGGGCTCCTTTTGCATCAATTACTGCATCAATGCGGCATGGGTTGGAGGCGATCAGCCTGCGACACTGCTGAGGTGTTATGGAAGCTCAGGTTGCTTTGCTAGCAGCCTTCAGCTCGTCTGCATTGTTGGGTCTGGTGTCTCTCATCTTCCTCTTGACAATACCCCATAGATTCTCTATGGGGTTAAGGTCAGGCGAGTTTGCCGGCCAATCAAGCACAGTGATACTGTTGTTTGTAAACCAGGTATTGGTACTTTTGGCAGTGTGGACAGGTGTGAAGTCCTGCTGGAGAATGAAATTTCCATCTCCAAAAAGCTTGTCGTCAGAGGGAAGCATGAAGTGCTCTAAAATTTCCTGGTAGACAGTTGCACTGACTTTGGTCTTGATAAAACACAGTGGACCTGCACCAGCAGATGACATGGCTCCCCAAACCATCACTGATTGTGGAAACTTCACACTAGACCTCAAGCAGCTTGGATTGTGGCCTCTCCAGTCTTCCTCCAGACTCTGGGACCTTGATTTCCAAATGAAATGCAAAATTTACTTTCATCTGAAAACAACACCTTGGACCACTGAGCAACAGTCCAGTCATTTTTCTCCTAGGCACAGGTAAGATGCTTCTGTCCTTGTCTATTGGTCGTGAGTGGCTTGACACAAGGAATGTGACACTTGTAGCCCATGTCCTGGATATGTCTGTGTGTGGTGGCTCTTGAAGCAATGACTTCAGCAGCAATCCACTCCTTGTGAATCTCCCTCAAATTTTTGAATGGCCTTTTCTTAAAGGGAACCTGTCACCCCCGTTTTTTCAAGATGATATAAAAATAGCGCTAAATAGGGGCAGAGCTGTGCTTTAAATTAGTGTATTTTCGCATCTCGGCTTCAGGAAAATGGCCGCCGCGATCTCCATCTGTGCACGCGCGGCATCCCGCGGCCATTTTCCTGAAGCCCTGGGAAGCCGAGAAGTACCATCTGCGCACGCGCGGCCTCACAAAGATGGCCGCGCCCACCAATAAACCGCAGAATAGTGCAGATCGCGCTCTTTTCCTTCACCTGCGCACTGGATTCGCCTGTTGGGCATGCGCACACCACTACGCCACCAACGGAGATCTGGGGGAGAAACAGTGCTGTCACCACGCCCATATGACCAGACCAGCGTGAGTGACAGCCCAAAACGGCAACTTTACAAAGGTATTTCGGCAGCATAGGTGGGGAATAAAGGCTCCAAAAATACACTAATTTAAAGCACAGCTCTGCCCCTATTTAGCGCTATTTTTGTATCATCTTGAAAAAACGGGGTGACAGGTTCCCTTTAACAATCCTTTTCAAGGCTGCCGTTATCCCAGTTGCTTGTGCACCTTTTTCTACCATACTTTTTCCTTCCACTCAACGTTCCATTAATTTGCTTGGGTACAGCACTCTGTGAGCAGCCAGCTTCTTTAGCAATGACCTTTTGTGGCTTACCAACCTTGTGGAGTGTGTCAATGACTGCCTTCTGGACATCTGTCAAGTCAGCAGTCTTCCCCATGATTGTGAAGCCTACTGAAACAGACTAAAGGACCTTTTTAAATGCTTAGGAAGCCTTTGCAGGTGTTTTTTGTTAATTATTCTAATTTACTGAGATAATTACTTTTGTGTTTTCATTGGCTGTAAGCCATAATCATCAACATTAACCCCTTAGTGACAGAGCCAATTTTTACAATTCTGACCACTGTCACTTTATGAGATTATAGCTCTGGAACGGTTCAACGGATCCCGCTGATTCTGAGACTGTTAGGGGTAACATTTCTTTGATATGACTTGCGTCTATTTATGAAAAAAATGGAAATTAGGCAGCTGAAACAGGAGGAGGCACAATACGTCTGGGACTCAATACAGGTATGGGGTGCAATTTATAAAAGTCAATATTTCAGTGTTACTAGGGATCAGGAACATAAGAGCCACCTTCACAGAATGCAGCCTTAGTGTTGCTGAAGGTGGCTCTTTTACTTAAAAATGCCCTGGGGGGTGACAAGTTCCCTAGAACAGATATCGGGGTCTATTGGGTATTAAACTTCACTGCTGAAATATAATAAAAGCACATTTTTAGGACTCTATACTGATGGGGGCTGAAGAGATTTTGGCTAATTTTGAAATTTGGGAAGGATAAATAAGGAGTGGGACAATTGCACGTGTGGGACAGTGGGACAGTGGGACTGTGGGACAGTTAGGGAGGTCTTTAATAAAGGTGACCGCAGACAAATGGAGGAAGATCTACTAGTGAAAAAACTGCCTCACATATAGAGAGGGGCAGTTTAAACAGCCAAGACCAAGAAGCAGCCAAGCTCAGCTTGGATGAAGCCTCTAAACCTCACAATAAAAAAGGAGTGGTGCTGAAGTGCTTGATTAACCGACCTCATTGAGGACTCTTCCACCATTTTCACCTCTACAACATACTTGAACCATTCATCACTCTAAAGGGTACTCTGCCACCTATGGAAACTTTCCATACCACGAGTCACGGTAAACTACTTGACTACAAGAACTTTCTCCATTTCTGTCACACAGAAGAACAGATAAATTAAGTTTCTGAAAGAAAAAAAGCACTTTAAACAATCAATAAATATTCTCATTACAACGTGTCATCGCCGCTTACCAGTAATCAGGAGAAAATGCTAAATCAGAAAGAACAAACAAATCTGGCCAAAAGCCCGACCGGGAGCATCTGAGGACAAAGCACTAACGAAGGGGGCATGGAAGGGTTAATGCTCCATTGCTTTAAGAGTGGAGACTGCCCCCTTATATGTCTCCTATCTGCCTCATGTATTTCCAGGTCCTCCTCTGTTCCTCTATGTGTTCTCACTTCAAAGAGCGTCTGGCTCAGTACAAGGGACTCCACCCAATCCAAGTGTTTAGGTGAGAGAGATAGAGTAGAGAAATCATTTTAATTAGAGGCTGAAATGACAAAGGAGCTCTGTCTGGGACACCGCCATCTGCCCGGCAACAGCTGATAATTAATTGTATTTGATATTAAAAAAAATGCAGCAAATTGGGATTTAGTGCCCGAAACAGTAAACAACTTATTTGGAGAATTAGTTAGTAACTGTACGCGGTGATTTAAGGCAGGAGCCACCGCACTCTGCTCAAGGGCTCATTTATCTCCTGGCAAAGTTGTGCCGTAACTTTTCCAAAAATGCTGTCCAGCTTATGCAGCGCTGCAAAAATTAGGCACAGAGAGAACTCGTTAGTATGAAGAATATGTGACCATCTGTAGGATAGTAACTCGAGAGATTAGAAGAACTTGTGATCCAAACAGATCTAAGAATTATTCTCAAAACAAGCTCTGAGTTTTCTCATCAACCCCATGATCTTCAATAAGAATGGTCCAGTTGTCAACCACACAGGCTCACATTTTCAAAATAAACTCCAGTTTTCAACTGAAAGCTCAAGAAGACCTCATCCACATACTCCAGTACTCAAACCCCAACTTAGACCTCAACCACTCAATGAAAAACTTTATTTATCAACCAAATGTTTTGTTACTCACCAACCATGTTAGATACTCAACAGGATGTACAATAACAAATTATACTGTGGTACGTGTTAGCCAGAAAAATTGATGTGAATACTTTTCTGCCCAATGATGACAGAAGTATTCTGGGAGTGATACCTTTATTGGCTAAAATCTGGTTAGCCAAAAAAGGTATCACTCCCAGAATACTTCTGTCATCACTGGGCAGAAAAGTATTCACATAGATACTCAACAGAAAACTCCACTTAATTATAATTATCATCTGTAGTCTTAAACTGAAAGCTCAAGTCTTCATCCACCAGCTTCTGTCCTCAATAACATCTCTGAGCAAAAATTAAAAAAAACACTGTAGTTGACCAAAAGTTCCTGTTTTTAATCAATAGTGCCAAACCAAAAGTTCATGATCTTCATCTATACTCTCACGTCCTCAATAGAAAACTCCAGTCCTAGATCATTAACTTTTGTCTTCAACTGAAAGCTCAAGTCTTCATCCACCAGCACAAGTCCTCAATGACTTATTATCCTCCCCTGGAAAACCCTATATTCAACCAATAGTTCCAGTTCTTAATCACCAGTCTACAATGAAAAGCTCTAGTTCTCAAAC
Organism: Ranitomeya imitator; assembly: GCF_032444005.1. Taxonomy (NCBI): domain Eukaryota; kingdom Metazoa; phylum Chordata; class Amphibia; order Anura; family Dendrobatidae; genus Ranitomeya; species Ranitomeya imitator. The sequence goes on along the minus strand of NC_091282.1, from coordinate 654,705,100 downwards.
ATTATGATTCTCATCTATCAATTCAGGTCGCCAATAGAAAATTGTCATCTTCAATCAGCTGTTTTGATCATTAACTGAAAGCTGAATTCTTCACACTCAAGCTCTAGTCTTGAGCCACCAGCTCCAGTCCTCAGTTACTAAAATTCTCACCAGAAACCTTGTTTTCAACCAAATGCTACAGTCTTCAATCAGTAATCCTTAGTTATAAAAAAAATATAAAAAAGCCATAGTCCAATCTAGCATTAGCCCAACTGAAAAACTTTGGTCGTTAAACACCAGCTCCAGTCTTAGGACGGGATCACATACGAGAAACACGTCCGTGTCTCACATGTGAAACCAAAGCTCTGGCGCCGGCACTGTGGAGCGGAGCGTGCGGCCGCATAGGAACACATGGAGCCGCACGCTCCGCTCTGGAGTGCCGGCGCCAGAGCTTGGGTTTCACATGCGAGACACGGACGTGTTTCTCGCATGTGTGACTCCGGCCTCAAAGTTATCGTTCTGAAAAAACAGCTTCAGTCTTCAACAAAATGTTCTCATCCAATGTTCTCATCCTTATCCACCATCTCACATCTTCAGTAGCAAACTAATTCTGAACAATGAGTGCTAGTCTTAAAATCATTAGTCCTCAATCACCACCTCCAGTCCTAAACCATCAACTCTGGTCTAAAACAAAAATTGGTCTTCATCCACAAGGTCCCTGTTACAGAACCCCCAGCACCAAGAATATGTTATGCTATATATATATTATGTATAATAGGTTCCATGTGAAATGCATCAGTCCACAGGCTGCGTCCCTGGGCAGAGAGGACACGATATCCCCCTTCTGTCCTCCACCACCTTTGTCATTCCCACAGTAAATACCAGCAGGCTCCGGCCCCCTGCGGCTATTGTAATGTATGTCTGGCCTGTTTTTTCTATTGGCCTGCCCTGTGTATCTGTGTTATATATTCTGTGTTGTAAATAAAGTGAGTTCTTTTAGACTGGAAATACGTGGGGTAGCAGTCAGCTTTTATATGCTCCCATGTAATCAAGAAATCCTAGCCAGCGTCCTTCATTCAGAATCTACATTAAAAGCAGAGTGGACCTCCTGAAACATGGGGTGGTACTGAAAAAGGTACCCCAGCTTGGTAGTCCCCGTTACACTGGTGGCAGACAGCGGGATGTGATACCCCTTCTACAGGAGGAAAGGAATGAATGGAAGACAACTACCAGAAGTTAAAGAGGACTACACTAAAAGATCTGGTGGAAGCCCGAGGGTTAATCGCCAGCAACAAAACAAAAGCGTATTTGATAGCAGCCATCATGGAACACAACAGTGCAGCGCCCCCCAATGTGAACGTGGAGGAGACTGAATTCCAGAGGGAGGTAAAGAACAGACTGGCGTTCTATGGCCCAAACCCTGCAGTAGAGATCATACGAGAGGTGATGGCTGATGTGCGTACTGATCTGAAGGAAGAGATGGCCGAGCGGACCAGAATAGAGCTAACCAAGATGGAGATGGCAGAGCGGACCAAAGTGGAGCTGGCCAAGATGGAGATGGCAGAGCGGAGAGAGGAGAGTCAGCGAGCAGGGGGAGCTCCGGCCTCTGACCAGGTATCTTCAACAGTAAGCCACAAAAAGATCCAGTATAATGCCTTCCAACAGTTGGGGGAGGCAGAGGAAGACATTGATGGCTTTCTGAAGGACTTTGAGCGGCAGTGTGCCCTTCATCAAGTTAAGCCGGAGGAACGGGTTCAAATCCTGGCCAGCAAGCTGACAGGCCGGGCAGCGGATGCCTATCGCACAGTACCTGATGAGGACTGTATGGACTATGAGCGGATCAAAGAAGTGATCTTGGCCCGGTATGCGCTGACACCAGAGGCATACCGCCAAAAGTTCCGCAGACTTATAAAACGAGTAACCGATACCCACGCTGAATGGACCTGTAAATTACGGCGGTCACTGCTACAGTGGGTACAAGGGAGCCAAGCAACCACTAAGGAGGACGTCTTCCAGATCTTCTTGTTAGAACGATTCTTTAATGGACTAAACCCCGAGACACAGGAATGGCTTCAGGACAGGCAGCCAATGACTCTTGAGGAAGCCGCTCGTCTGGCCAATGAACATCATGACGCCAGGAGGCCTCAGTTGTCCGGATCAAAGATGGTCACTAGGGGTCCGCCCATGGACCTGGAGGGCCCCAAACCACCGAAGATTGTAGGGGGACCAGCTAGAAACCCGGCCTACCACAGTTTCCCTGGGGCACGATGCCACACCTGCCGTCAGCTGGGCCACCTGCAAAGACAATGTCCCAACCAGACTCAGCATACCCAGTGGCCAAAGGCGGGAACAGCTACCTTCCGCCGGGCCGCTGTACACTGCTACCAAGGCGAAGCTGACCCGGCATTGGGGGCTACAACTAACCAAGGGGTGGAAGACATGGAGGAAGTGCTGCATGAAGTAGACCCCGTGCAGGCAGCCTGGGCAGATAATCGACAACAGCATCGACAGGTCGAGTGGGTTAATGGGAAACGCATACAGGGACTAAGAGGTTCCGGAGCAACTTTGACCCTTGTGAAGCCTCATCTTGTCCGGGACCAAGAGAAGACGGACTGGACAGTGGCAGTCCGTGTAGCATGGGGAGCCATACATCGACTGCCCACTGCCAGGATTCCCCTGAACTGGGGAGTTGGGGATGGCCTTGTTGAGGTCGGCTTGATGGAGGATTTGCCTGCAGACGTTTTGCTGGGAAATGACTTGGGGCCCATGTTGTCTGCCTTCTCGGTTGCCCCTCTGGCTGAGACATATCCTGTGACCACCCGGAGACAAGCTCGAGCTGCGGAGGCGGAATCACATTCAGAGGAGGCCCAGGTAAGACATCCCAGCCCTACATGTATTCCCATAGCCAGACACATTTCTTGGGCCACCCCAGATGAATTTAAGAGGGAGTTACTTGAGGATCCTTCATTGGAGGGATATCGTGGGAAGGCACAGGAGGGGAGAGGGGTACTGGAAGGGGAACAGTTTATATGGAAGCAGGGACTCCTCTACCGGATCACAGAGCAGCACCACACAGGGACGAGCTCCACTATAAAACGACAGCTGGTAGTTCCAAAGAAGTATAGGCAGGAGTTACTGTGAATCTCTCATGACATACCCTTGGCCGGGCACTTCGGCGTCAGTCGCATCAGGCATCGTCTGACACAAAACTTCTTTTGGCCGGGGGTAACCTATGATGTCCGTCAATACTGAGAGACCTGTGACAGTTACCAGCGCATTGGCAAGAGGGGAGATCGATGCAAGGCCAAATTACGCCCCCTCCCCATTGTGGAGGAACCATTTAGCCGAGTAGCGGTCGATCTGATAGGGCCGTTAGCCAAACCCAGTCCGTCAGGGAAAAGGTATATATTGACAGTGGTAGATTATGCCACACGGTATCCAGAGGCAGTTGCGTTACCTAACATACTGGCAGAGATGGTGGCGGCTGCCCTGCTCCAGGTTTTCTCACGGGTTGGATTTCCCCGGGAGATTATCTCAGACCAGGGTACCCAGTTTACAGCAGAGGTGACCAACCAACTGTGGAAGTTGTGCGGCGTAAAGTCCATTAGAAGCGCCTCGTACCATCCGCAAACCAATGGGTTGTGTGAACGCTTTAACGGGACGTTAAAACAACTCATTGGGACTTTTACCAGGACCTACAGGGACTGGGAGAAATTCTTGCCTCACCTCCTGTTTGCCTATCGAGAGGTGCCCCAAGAATCCACGGGGTTCTCCCCATTCGAACTGGTATACGGGAGACGGGTAAGGGGACCCCTAGACTTAGTGCTAGAACACTGGGAAGGGGAGAGCATCATAGAAGGGGTTCCTATTGTACCCTATGTGCTAGAATTCCGGGACCGCCTACAGGAGCTGACCCAGGCTGTACGTGGGAACATGCAGGTGGCCCAGCAGCGCCAGCACATATGGTACGATCGGAGGGCCAGAGAGCGCACCTTGGAACTAGGGTAGAAGGTCCTGGTGTTAGAGCCCACTAGGCAGAACAAGTTCCAAGCTGCTTGGCAGGGGCCCTACTAGGTAGTGGGGAAAATAGCCGACACCACCTATAATGTCGCCGATTGTGACGACCCAAGGGTTATCCGCATGTTCCACGTGAATATGCTGAAGCCCTATCGGGAGCGCCCTATAGAGGTAGTGGCCATCTGTGCACCTGAAGCAGAGGATTTAGCCGGACTTCCCTTGCCTGATGTCTTAGGGGAGAGGACTCAGTCTAAAACATGGTACCAGGTACACTTGGGTGAAGACCTAAGCCCCCGAGAGAGACAGCAGGCGGAGGAGTTGTTGAGGCAGCGACAGAGGATGTTTTCGGGGAAACCCGGGTACACTCACCTAGCACAACACAAGGTTGAGACCCAGGATCAGACCCCCCTGCGACAACCCCCCTTCCGCGTCCCTGAGTCTGTACGAGAAGGGATGCAACAAGAGATACAAGAGATGTTGCATTTAGGGGTCATTGAAGAGTCAGATAGTCCCTGGGCATCCCCCGTAGTGTTAGTGCCCAAGAAGGATGGGACTACACGGTTTTGCGTAGACTATCATAAGCTCAATGAGAAAACAGTGATGGATGCGTATCCCATGCCGCGTGTAGATGAGTTGTTAGAAAGGCTGGCGGGGGCAAAGTATTTGACCACCATTGATCTATGCAAAGGCTACTGGTAGATTCCCCTTAGTCCTGATGCTATTCCCAAGTCGGCATTTGTCACCCCGTTTGGCTTATTCCAGTTTCGAGTTATGCCAAACAAGTGTCACATGGGCAAAGCAGAGGTTCAGTATTTAGGGCATTGGGTGGGAAGTGGGAAACAGCGACCAGAACCAGCCAAGATTGAGGCCATAGCCAAATGGCCCACCCCACGCACTAAAACCCAGGTTATGGCATTTCTAGGGACAGCGGGGTATTACAGGAAATTCGTTCCCAATTACAGCAGCGTGGCCAAGCCCCTCACTGATCTGACCCGTAAGAACCAACCCCGCCAGGTAACCTGGACCCCAGAGTGTGAGGAAGCCTTCCGCCAGCTAAAGGACGCCCTCACCAATACCCCTGTATTGGCCACACCCGATCCAACTAAACGTTTCCTGGTTCACACAGACGCTTCTATGTTTGGATTGGGGGCAGTACTAAGCCAAGTCGGGCCGGACGGCCAAGAACACCCGGTAGCTTACCTGAGTCGGAAACTACTGCCCCGTGAAGTAAGCTATGCAGCTATCGAGAAGGAGTGCCTGGCAATAGTATGGGCACTCAAAAAGTTACAACCATATTTGTATGGATGACAGTTTTCCCTCCTAACGAACCATAATCCCCTAGTCTGGCTTAATCGGGTCTCCGGAGACAACGCCAGATTACTGTGGTGGAGTTTAGCCCTACAACCTCTGGACTTCACCATCCACTACAGACCCGGCAAACAAAACGGTAACGCCAATGGACTAAGTCGACAAACGGAACTTGTACCAATCCCATAAACTTCAGTCATCCCCAAACCGATCCGTTAAGGATCAGACTGTGTATGCCGATCGCGTCGCTGAAAAGGGGAGCCGTGTTACAGAACCCCCAGCACCAAGAATATGTTATGCTATATATATATATATATTATGTATAATAGGTTCCATGTGAAATGCATCAGTCCACAGGCTGTGTTCCTGGGCAGAGAGGACACGATATCCCCCTTCTGTCCTCCCCCACCTTTGTAATTCCCACAGTAAATACCAGCAGGCTCCGGCCCCCTGCGGCTATTGTAATGTATGTCTGGCCTGTTTTTTCTATTGGCCTGCCCTGTGTTTCTGTGTTATATATTCTGTGTGTTGTAAATAAAGTGAGTTCTTTTTAGACTGGAAATACGTGGGGTAGCAGTCAGCTTTTATATGCTCCCATGTAATCAAGAAATCCTAGCCAGCGTCCTTCATTCAGAATCTACATTAAAAGCAGAGTGGACCTCCTGAAACACTGGGTGGTACTGAAAAAGGTACCCCAGCTTGGTAGTCCCCGTTACAGTCCCTATCCTTAAGAACGTTGTAAACTAACGTCCACATTTCACATCTATCAGCTTCAGTCATTAACAACAAGCTTAAGTCCTCAACCAAATATTCCGATCATAATTCATTACTGTTTCATGATATGGTAATCCCCAACCCATGAGCAATTATCCTCAACAAACACATCTCTTTTCTAACTTGTTATTGAGGATGTTACATTGTGCGTAAGTCCTGAAAAACATCTCCAATCATCAATGACCAACTCCTACCTTCTACCAATGTCTTTGGTCCTCTTCCACACAGATCCATTCTTATACAGAAAAAAGCTCCAGTCCTTATCCAACAGTTCCTATCCTCAAGAAATAGTCCTCAACTAATACTTCTAATCCTCAATAAACCACTTTGGTCCCCAATGACAAGCTCTTATCATCAGCCAAATGTTTTGATAATCCAATACCTAAGGAAACGCCAGCGCATTTGTCCGCAACAACCAGCTCAGGAGCCAAACAAAATGATGTCCTCGTTAATAATTTATAGTTTTGAATATTAGCTTTAGTTATGAATCACAGCAAATGACTTTGATCCTAAGCCACCAGCTCCAGTTTTCCAACATCTAATCGACAAAAAAATGCTCCAGTCCTCAACAAAAAGTCCTTGATTTATATTCCCATTTCCCACATATGCTGCACACTATTTATATCAGAGTTTTCCTTCCTCCCTTATGTCACCAGATTATGGAGGCGACTATGATTCTCTGAGCAAATTGTGTTAAGAAACTTAAAGGACTAACATTTTTCAGCAAAATGAATAAAGAACAAAGAGTTCTCAATATTTTGTTTTTGCTTTTATTTTAAGATAGAGCAGAACAACATCCATAGCATGAGCTTGGAGAGGCCAGCTTTAAGTCTGCATAACAATTAAGGCAGTTCTGAATTTAGAGGTGTATCTAGGTTTTCTGTCACCTGGGGCAAGAATTCCCCTTCCCTAAGCACATATGTGATTTGCACACTTAGTCATGTGCCAACGAGCTGCTCGCCCTAATACTCTCAATGTTCAGTGAAAAACTGTGAGAAGCAGAAGAGAAGCTCGTTGTCACGTGATCACAAGATTGAAAATCACATGAGTGATGCCGCCATGTGATGACTGCTGGATCCTGCAGAGCTGAACCCTGACAGGATATTACACTCTGTTAGGATTGCATACAGGGCTTTATTTTATAATTACAGGGCTTGTCCAGGTTTGAGATGAAAGTCTGCAGTGACTATGGCAGCAGGCTTCTGAATTCTCACAGTGCATGAGCTGCACACTGTTAGGATTTTCCCTTGCCGGTGGCAAGAGTGGTCGATCATGTGAGCACAAGTATGCGATTTGTATATATCTGGCCACATTCTGACTAGACGGGTCCAGTCTTGCTCAATTCATTTTCATTGAGTGAGGCCACGCATGTCTAATCAGCACGTGACCGCATGTATGCAAATCACCAGCAGCAGAGAATCCTGATAGCATGCAGTGAGCACTGTGAGAATGCAGAAGTCATAGAATGACTGCAGACTCATCACAAACTTGGACAACCTATAATGTAAAGCGCAGAATATGTTGGCGCTATATAAATAAAATTATTATTATTTGTTGCAGAGTGCGTCTTCTTGCAGTCACCGCTGTACTTAGGAGAGCTTCAATCAGCAAGATATCTTGAGTAAACAGTATTTACTTCATACTGGATAAACATGATATACAATTCAGTGTCACACAGTCCGTGCACTGAAGACAACACATTCATGAAGAAAAGCATAACCGAAAGTAAGAAAAACAACCAACCACTGAGAGCTTCCCTCCCCACATTACAGCAAGTATATTACTTTACACACTATCGCCATCTGCTGTCTGGTTAGTATAAAGTCCTCCTTTCACTTATAATAAGTCCTAATCTGTTGCATATGCCAACACCCTTTCTCAACAGTAAGGACTTATTCAATCAAACCCAACTTTTTTATTAGTCTCTGATGTTTATCAGCATTCAACGCCTTCGTGAAAATGTCTGCTGTCATTTCTTCAGTAGGACAGTACTCTAACTTCAAGACTCCGTGTTCCTGATGATCTCTCAAGAAATGATATTTCACATCAATATGCTTGGTTCTTGGATTGACTCTTTCCATCTGAGCAAGAACAAGACATCCTTGATTGTCCTCTTTTAGTTTTGTTGGTGCCAACTGTGGTTGTCCTAATTCTGTCAACAATTGTCTTAACCACAGTACTTCTTGACTCGCGTGTGATGCGGCAACATATTCTGCTTCTGTTGAAGATAGTGTCACAATTGACTGTTTCTTACTTGTCCAACTTATTGGTCCACCTGAGAGGAAAAAAATATGTCCACTGGTAGATCTTCTGTCAGTTGGATCTCCAGCCCAATCTGCATCAACATATCCTGTTAAAATGCAATCATCGCTTGTGGGTAATTTCAGCTTAACATTGCTAGTTCCTTTCAAATAACGTATTACTCTCTTCACGGCATTCCAATCAGCTTTATTTGGTTTTGATACCTTTCTACTCAGGATTCCTACTGCTGCTGCGATGTCTGGTCTTGTAACGGTTGCTAGATACAGTAGTTTTCCTATTGCTGTTCTGTATTCTTCATTATTTGGTAGCATATTTTGTTCACTGTTCATCTCTTTGAGATAATTAGTTTCCATTGGAGACTTTACTGTTTTTGCATCCTTTAATCCAAATTTTTCTGTTATGTCTTGAATCATATGATTTTGATTCAGTAGGAAACTTCCATCTTCTCTTTCTACTTGTATTCCTAGATATTGTTTTACATTTCCCGAGTCTTTGATTTCAAAATGTTGCTTCAGGATTTTTAGAATGTTTTCGTTATCCCTTTCTTGTTCAAAACAAATCAAAATATCGTCTACATATATGAGTATGTAAATCCATCTATTAATCAGCCTTTTTGTGTATAAGCATGGATCAGCTTTGCTTCTTTGAAATTTTTCATTTGTAAGTACTTCCGTGATTTTGTCATTCCACGCTTTAGCTGCTTGCTTTAAACCATATATGCTTTTCTGTAGTTTACAAACTTTGTTTGGATTTCTTTCATCTTTGAATCCTGGAGGTTGTTCCATATAAATGTCTTCTGTTAAATCTCCATTCAGAAAAGCTGTCTTTACATCCAGATGTCTCAGTTGCATCTGTTTCATTGCTGCAACTGTAAGTAAAGTTCTTATTGTAGTGTGTTTGACAACTGGAGCAAATGTTTCATCATAGTCTTCTCCATATTTTTGAGAATACCCTTTAGCTACGAGTCTTGCTCGGTATCTTTCAGCTGTGCCATCTGTTTGGTATTTAACTTTAAAAATCCATTTACATCCTATGGTTTTTCTTCCTTCTGGTAAATCTGTCAGTGTCCATGTATTTGAATCTTGCATGGATTTAATTTCTGTTTCTGTTGCTTCTATCCATTTATTAGCTTCTTCCACTGGAAGTTTAGATATTTCCTCCCAAGAAGTAGGCTCATAGAATTTTCTTGTGCTTGTCTTGTATGAGAGACGTTTTGGTGGTTTTCCTTTGTTCTCTCTCATTGAACGTCTTGGTTCTGTGTCTGTTTGTAGTTGTGATTCTTCACTTTCAGTATTTTGTTCTTCATTAACTTCTACTTCTTTCTCATCAGATATTTCTTCAGTTGTGTCATTATTGGTTTTCTCATTTTTTGTTTCAACTGAAATCATAATATCTTCATTCAAATCTTCAATGAATGTCACACTGTTACTCACCGTAACTCTGTCTGTTTTGGGATCTAGGATTCTGTATCCTTTGCAATTTTCACTATATCCAACAAATATTCCTTCCATGGATCTGTTTTGAAGTTTGGAACATTTTTCTGTTGGAATGAATATGAAAACTTTACATCCAAAAACTTTTAAATGATTGACACTTGGTTTCATACCTTGCCACAGTTCATATGGAGTTTTCGTCAGTTTTCTGGAAAAAAGTCTGTTCTGTAGATAAGTAGCTGTCATTGCTGCCTCACCCCAATATTTCTCTGGTAGTTTGGAATCCGTCAGCATACATCTTATCATCTCTGTTAGAGTTCTGTTTTTCCTTTCTGCTACTCCATTTTGTTCAGGTGTGTATGGAACCGTTTTCTGGTGTTCTATCCCATTTTGTCTTAAGTAGTCTTCTATTCTGTGACTTGTAAATTCACCTCCATTATCACTTCTGATGACAATTGGCTTCCTTTGAAATTTGTTACTTGATCTTGTTACATAGTCTACAAGTTTATCAAAAACTTCACTTTTGTTTTTAATTAAGTATGTGACTGTGTATCTTGAGTAATCGTCTATAAAAGTCAACATGTATCTATTGCCTCCTGATGTAGTCACTTTCATCGGTCCACATACGTCAGTATGCACCAAGTCAAGTGGTCTTTCGCTTTTCATCTCACTTTCTTTTGGAATAGATATCCTTGTGGCTTTGGATTTTATACAACAATCACATCTTATGGTAATTGAGCAATCTGATATCTTTAAATCTTTTGTCAATTCTTTTCTCCGTAGTTCCCTTATACTGTCAGGGTGTCTACGTCCTAGACGTCTATGCCACATGTGAATACAGTTTTTGTGATCATGTGTACATACCTTCATCTGTTCCTTTGGTGTGTCAAAATGATATAATTGTTCATCTGCCTTGACTTTGGTTATCACCTTGTTTCCTGCAATAATTGCACACTCATTGTCTTTGAATTTCACTGTAAGTCCTTTTGCTGTTAAACGTTTCACAGATAATAATCCGCCTTCCAATTTTGGAACATACAACACATCTTGTACAAGTATCTTTGAATCTTGTCCGAACTTGTTTGAACAATTTAGCATACCTTGTCCGATACCTTCTGCGGTTATTTTGCTTACATCTGCAAGATAAATGGCTTCTTTCTTATCTAAATCAAGATCAGTAAAGAAATTCTTGTCACTTGTCATGACTCGTTGCTCCTGAATCAATAAACCAACCAAGTGATGATTTCTTGTCTGTTACTTTAAATGTGCCATTCCAATTATTCTCACATGAATCGGAAATTGTGTTTTTTACTTTCTCTGTATGCTTTTTATGTTGTAATTTTTGTTGTTCTGCTTTCCATATGGTACAGTCTTTCTTTAAATGACCTTTTTTCTTACATCTGAAGCATTCTCTCGTCTCTTTATTATAGGGTTTTTGGAATTCTGTAGCTTTAAGAGCGTTTTCACTGTCCTTTTCAGTAGAAGAATCATTTCTTTGTTCTTTTCTTCTCTGATATTCATCTATTAGTCTTGTTTTCACAAAATCTAATGTAATGTCAGTTTCTGGTCTCGTCTCAAGGGCATTTATCAAGGCTGTATACGAATCTGGTAAACTGCACAACAATATAGCTGCTACATGACTTTCTTTAATATCTTCACCAATAGATCTTAGCTGTGATATCACTTCCATTATTGAGAATATGTGCTTCTGCATATCGTCATTTGCACTCAATCTCATACTGTACAGCTTTCTTAATAAAAATAACTTGTGATTCAAGCTAGGTCTTTCTTACAGTTTTCTTAATGCTTCCCACATTCCCTTAGCTGTTTCTTCATTTCTTATATGTATTAATTGAGCATCATCCACTAATAAGCTAATGGTGGCTCTCGCTTGTATATCCTTCTTATCCCATGTCTGATTATCTTGATCTAGTCTTGCTGTAACAATTACTTCCCATAGATCATCCTTAGATAACAACATCTCTACTTTGAATTTCCATAACTGATAATTTTCACTATTCAGTTTAGCTACTGTAAATTTCAGTTCTGTGTTACTCATCATCTTTATATAGTCTTACTTGTTTAGAGAGTTGTACTGAAGATATTCTCCTGTATGTCCTGTGAATTCTCTGCAATTATATCCAGCTCCTGGGATGCTGAATTCCTCTGTCACTCTGTATCTGGATTTAGTTCCTTCTGTTTACAGAGCTTATCTGTGTGCTCCGTTATCTGGGCTATAAACCAGGATCCTTCTGCCTGAACTTGTAGTGCAGACCTGTAGTGTCTGGGGTGCCTGGGTTGCCTGGAGTTATCTGGGGTGCCTGGGGTTATCTGGAGTGCCTGGGATGTCTGGGGTTATCTGGGCCCATAACCTGTTGCAGAGTGCGTCTTCTTGCAGTCACCGCTGTACTTAGGAGAGCTTCAATCAGCAAGATATCTTGAGTAAACAGTATTTACTTCATACTGGATAAACATGAGATACAATTCAGTGTCACACAGTCCGTGCACTGAAGACAACACATTCATGAAGAAAAGCAAAATCGAAAGTAAGAAAAACAACCAACCACTGAGAGCTTCCCTCCCCACATTACAGCAAGTATATTACTTTACACACTATCGCCATCTGCTGTCTGGTTAGTATAAAGTCCTCCTTTCACTTATAATAAGTCCTAATCTGTTGCATATGCCAACATTATTTACTGCTCCTAACAAATAAAAACATGAGAATTGGTCAGTATCACAAAAAAAAGCCATTCACATCCAAGTACCTGATAGATGACGTTGTCTCTGGAGCCATTCTCTTTTTTTTCTTCATCTTCACCCAGACTCAATGATGTAGATTGGAGCTTGCGGGCAGCAGGGCCCTCACTCTTTTTGATATCAGAGCTACATTTATTCTGTAACGTTTTTATTGTCTGTACAAGTCTCCTTCAAAATTGTAAAGTGCTGTGGAATATTTTGGGCACAGAAAAATAAGTTATAATAATAATAATTATTATTATTAATATTAATGATTACTTTTCGTATCCACAGCTCATTTCTGCAGAGTTCCTTCTTCTCTGGTCTTCTGCAGCACATCCCGATACGATGCCCTTAAAGATAGCAGTGTCATTATACTGCTAATGAATAAAAATATCTGCCCTACGCTGAATTCCTGAATAAATAAATATCCCTCACTATATTCCCTGCACAAAATATGAGCCCCACACTGTCCCTCTTATGGTATTTGCCCTCTACACTGCCCCCTCCTTTCCATACTGGGCCCTCTCTTCACACTGTCCTCTCACACTGTGTCCCCGCTATAGGGCCCAGTCTCTATACTGAGCCCCCTCATCACACTCCACCTCCTTGGCTTTCTGTCTCCTCCTGAATGTGCCCTTACACTGTCACCCCATGCTAACCCCCCCACACACACTACTCAATCTCTATTCTGTACCCACTCGCTCATTTTTTCACCCGTACTGTATCCTCACACAAATCCCCTCAATAGTCTCCTCACATGTTTTCCCCCTCACTCATACTGTCTCCACTTCACATCCCTAATAGCAATACTGTCTCCTCATATATTTACTACCTCTCCATACTGCCACCTCACATATCCCTCCCGACTCCCCATACTGTGTCTGCACACATCTTATCACCCTTGCTTCCCATACTGTGTATGCATACATATTCAATCATGCTACTCATACTGTGTCCACACGCATCCCCCCACTCACCTTACTGTGTCTGCAACCAATGCCCACTCGATCCCCATACAGTGTCTGCAGACATTGCCCCCTTAATCCCCATACTGAGTTTGCACCCACCCTCCCCATTCTGTTTGCACCAATCCCCTCACTCCGCATACTTTGTCTGTACCCATCCCCCATACATTCCCACCCTCACTCCTCACTGTCAACACCCACCCCCCTACTCACCATACTGTATCTGCACTCATCTCCCCCCACTCTCCATACTGTTTGCACCCATCTCCTTATACGGTTTCCTCATTCATGCCCACCATCTCCCCCTTTTGCTCCTCATGCTGTCCTCAAATTTCTGCCGCTCCCCAAATTGTGTCTGAGCCTGTCCCTACCTAGCTTACAAACTTGTGCCCTCAAATCTTCCCCACTTCGTTACACTAAATCTCTCCCACCTGTCCCCCCACACAGAGTAAATATCCCCCACACAGTAAATCTTCACAAACACAGAGTAAATGTCTCCCACACACACAGAGTAAATCTCTCCTCCCCTTACACTGAATCTTCGGTGTCTTCAGCTCCACTAGAGCACTTACTACCGATGTTCATGGCACGGCTGTGTGCCGGCCAGTAACGTCATCAGCGTGATCACATGACCTGATCAGAACTTCAGTTGTACTCCTGTCTCAAAGATGCAAGTTTAGTTGTTTACTGGGAGCCGGCACACTGTACAGCCGACTCCCAGTCATGGAGAAACATCTTGAACTACCGGATTAAGTGGTCCCCATTGCTGTCTGCGCCTGGAACAGATGCCCCTCCTCCCACACTCCCCCCATACAGCTTTGTCTAGGGTATTATATAGGCTGGAACTCAGAACCAGTACAGGATAAGTAATGTAATGTATGTACACAGTGACTGCACCAGCAGAATAGTGAGTGCAGCTCTAGAGTATAATGCAGGATGCAGGGCTGCCCCCTTGAGACTCCGCCCAAGCTCCACCCCAGCCCCGCCTCCACACTCCACCCCTCGAACTGTCCAAAGTCCCATCGCTCTCTCTTGGAAAAACTCCACTTCTCACCTATCACACATAAACACTTCCCATCACGAGATCACACATACAGCCGGCAGCTTTTGTTTTGGCCAAAAGATTTTTTAAGCCGCCACCATAACAGGGTAGACACTTTTGGTCGGGCCCTACTCTGCTGTAACCAATTAAATATTTGGTAAAATATGCAATACAATTTAGGTACAGTGGAGCAAAAAAGTATTTAGTCAGTCAGCAATAGTGCAAGTTCCACCACTTAAAAAGATGAGAGGCGTCTGTAAATTACATCATAGGTAGACCTCAACTATGGGAGACAAACTGAGGAAAAAAAATCCAGAAAATCACATTGTCTGTTTTTTTATCATTTTATTTGCATATTATGGTGGAAAATAAGTATTTGGTCAGAAACAAAATTTCATCTCAATACTTTGTAATATATCCTTTGTTGGCAATGACAGAGGTCAAACGTTTTCTGTAAGTCTTCACAAGATTGCCACACACTGTTGTTGGTATGTTGGCCCATTCCTCCATGCAGATCTCCTCTAGAGCAGTGATGTTTTTGGCTTTTCGCTTGGCAACACGGACTTTCAACTCCCTCCAAAGGTTTTCTATAGGGTTGAGATCTGGAGACTGGCTAGGCCACTCCAGGACCTTGAAATGCTTCTTACGAAGCCACTCCTTCGTTGCCCTGGCGGTGTGCTTTGGATCATTGTCATGTTGTAAGACCCAGCCACGTTTCATCTTCAATGCCCTTGCTGATGGAAGGAGGTTTGCACTCAAAATCTCACGACACATGGCCCCATTCATTCTTTCATGTACCCGGATCAGTCGTCCTGGCCCCTTTGCAGAGAAACAGCCCCAAAGCATGATGTTTCCACCACCATGCTTTACAGTAGGTATGGTGTTTGATGGATGCAACTCAGTATTCTTTTTCCTCCAAACACGACAAGTTGTGTTTCTACCAAACAGTTCCAGTTTGGTTTCATCAGACCATAGGACATTCTCCCAAAACTCCTCTGGATCATCCAAATGCTCTCTAGCAAACTTCAGACGGGCCCGGACATGTACTGGCTTAAGCAGTGGGACACGTCTGGCACTGCAGGATCTGAGTCCATGGTGGCGTAGTGTGTTACTTATGGTAGGCCTTGTTACATTGGTCCCAGCTCTCTGCAGTTCATTCACTAGGTCCCCCCGCGTGGTTCTGGGATTTTTGCTCACCATTCTTGTGATCATTCTGACCCCACGGGGTGGGATTTTGCATGGAGCCCCAGATCGAGGGAGATTATCAGTGGTCTTGTATGTCTTCCATTTTCTAATTATTGCTCCCACTGTTGATTTCTTCACTCCAAGCTGGTTGGCTATTGCAGATTCAGTCTTCCCAGCCTGGTGCAGGGCTACAATTTTGTTTCTGGTGTCCTTTGACAGCTCTTTGGTCTTCACCATAGTGGAGTTTGGAGTCAGACTGTTTGAGGGTGTGCACAGGTGTCTTTTTATACTGATAACAAGTTTAAACAGGTGCCATTACTACAGGTAATGAGTGGAGGAAAGAGGAGACTCTTAAAGAAGAAGTTACAGGTCTGTGAGAGCCAGAAATATTGATTGTTTGTTTCTGACCAAATACTTATTTTCCACCATAATATGCAAATAAAATGATAAAAAAACAGACAATGTGATTTTCTGGATTTTTTTTTCTCAGTTTGTCTCCCATAGTTGAGGTCTACCTATGATGTAAATTACAGACGCCTCTCATCTTTTTAAGTGGTGGAACTTGCACTATTGCTGACTGACTAAATACTTTTTTACCCCACTGTATATATTTATTTTTCAATTTTTAAAATGACCAATAATATCCCATACAAGGAACAAATACTGCTACACCATGTCAAGACCACAAATTATCACCACTGTGATCAAATAAAATCACATACAAGGAACAAATACCACAACACCCTGACCAGACACCATATTATTACCACATAGTGACCAAATAGCACATACAAGGGACAAATACCACCGCACCATGACCAGACCACATATTACCACCAGTGACCGAATAATATCACATACAAGGAACAAATACCACCGCACCGTGACCAGACCACATATTACCACCACAAAGTGACTGAATACTACAATACTGATCAGTAATAAAAAAAAACAATACCATCACCATAGGTGCCATTATACACAGGAGATCTGTACTTAGTATGCAGTGTCTGTGTACAGGTAATACAGTGATCACTGGTGATATTATACACAGGAGCTCTGTATATAATGTATAGGTAATACAGTGATCACTGGTGACATTATACACAGGAGCTCTGTATATAGTATACAGTGTATAGTGTCAGTGTACAGGTAACACACTGACTCACCAGTGACTTCTCTAGGTGAAGTCCTTCATCTTTCAACTTTCATCCAGCACAGACCACCGTCACTTCTTCCAGCCAGGACTTGTCTCTGCAGGAAATAACACAGTTATCTCAAGCTCCGCTTGCAGAAGACATTACTTAATTTTTCCCAACTTCTACATTATACCACATGAAGAAAAAAATGCGACATTGTACCACTCTACACAGTAACAGGACCGCCCCCCCATTTAAAATAGTATACTCAAAAAATAATATAAATACGTCACTGCAGTAATAATATCCCTTAATTAGCCCCTATGGTAATAATATTCCTCATCCTGGCCACCCGTGTGTCTCATTCCTGGTGTCAGCCATATGTTCTCCCATCCTGCCCTCATGAGTATCCATTCTGCCCCATATGATCTCCCAATCCTGCCCCATATGATCTCCCCATCCTGCCCCATATGATCTCCCCATCCTGCCCCTTCTGTCTCCATCGTATCAATCCTGCCCCATGATCCTGCATGATGTCTCCAATCCAGCCCCAGTGTCTCCAATCATGCCCCCATGTCTTTCATTCTGCCCCGTGTCTCCAATCATGCCCGTACCTCCATTCTGCCCCCAGTGTCTCCAGCATTTCTGCCCCAGTGTCTCCAGCATCTCTGCCCCAGTGTGTCCAGCATCTCTGCCCCAGTGTGTCCAGCATCTCTGCCCCAGTGTGTCCAGCATTTCTACCCCAGTGTGTCCAGCATCTCTGCCCCAGTGTGTCCAGCATTTCTGCCCCAGTGTGTCCAGCATCTCTGCCCCCAATGTCCAGCATCTCTGCCCCCAGTGTGTCCAGCATCAATGCCCCCAGTGTGTCCAACATCTCTGCCCCCAATGTCCAGCATCTCTGCCCCAGTGTGTCTAGCATCTCTTCCTCAGTGTGTCCAGCATCTCTGCCCCAGTTCTCCCATCCTGCCCTCATGAGTATCCATCCTGCCCGATATGACCTCCCCATCCTGACCCATCAGTCTCCATCGTATCCATCCTGCCCCATGATCCTGCACGATCTGTCTCTTATCCTGCCCCATGTCTTTCATTCTGCCCCATGTCTCCAATCATGCCCCATATCTACATTCTGCCAATGTCTCCAATCCTGCCCCATCTGTCTCCAGTCCTGCCCCCAGTGTGTCCAGCATCTCTGTCCCCAGTGTCCAGCATGACTGCCCCCAGTGTCCAGCATTTCTGCCCCCAGTGTCCAACATCTCTGCCCCAAGTGTCCAGCATCTCTGCCCCCAGTGTCCAGCATCTCTGCCCTCAGTGTCCAGCACCTCTGCCCCCAGTGTGTCCAGCATCCTGCCCCCAGGGTGTCCAGCAATCTGCCCCCACTGTCTCCAGCATCTCTGCCCCAGTGTGTCCAGCATCTCTGCCCAAGTGTGTCCAGCATCTCTGCCCCAGTGTGTCCAGCATCTCTGCCCCAGTGTGTCCAGCATCTCTGCCCCAGTGTGTCCAGCATCTCTGCCCCAGCGTGTCCAGCATCTCTGCCCCAGTGTGTCCAGCATCTCTGCTCCAGTGTGTCCAGCATCTCTGCCCCAGCGTGTCCAGCATCTCTGCCCCAATGTGTCCAGCATTTCTGCCCCAGTGTGTCCAGCATCTCTGCCCCCAATGTCCAGCATCTCTGCCCCCAATGTCCAGCATCTCTGCCCCAGTATGTCCAGATTCTCTACCCCCAATGTCCAGCATCTCTGCCCCAGTATGTCCAGATTCACTGCCCCCAATGTCCAGCATTCTGCCCTGGGGCCCCCTGAAATCGCCGCTCTAAAAAAAAAAGCAATAAAAAGCATGAGTTCTTACCTGGCCACGCTCCTGCAGCGGGCGAAGCTCACTCCCTCCACGCTGGTGAAGCGCACACTCACCGGCGGCTGATGACATCAGACGCCGGCGAAGTGCGCGCTGCAGCTGTAGGCAGCTGCCAGCCTCTGATTGGCCGGCAGCTGTTAACTATTGACATGCGGGTGCAGTCCCGCATGTCTATGGTGTGCTGCAGCGCCTGTAGAGGGGGGCCCGGTGAGAAGATGAGATGGGGCCCGATGCGGGCCCCCTCTGCCCACCGAGCCCCATGCGCCAGTCAGGGCAGTAATGCCCTGATAGCGGCCCTGACAGGATGTACAGTGGGTACGGAAAGTATTCAGACCCCTATACATTTTTCACTCTTTATTTCATGGAAGCCATTTGGTAAATTCAAAAAAGTTCATTTTTTTCTCATTAATGTACACTCTGCACCCTATCTTGACTGAAAAAAACAGAAATGTAGACATTTTTGCATATTTATTAAAAAAGAAAAACTGAAATATCACACAGTCATAAGTATCCAGACTCTTTGATCAGTATTGAGTAGAAGCACCCTTTTGAATTATTACAGCCATAAGTCTTCTTGGGAATGATGCAAAGCGGTTTTCACACCTGGATTTGGGGATCCTCTGCCATTCTTCCTTGCAGATCCTCTCCAGTTCCGTCAGGTTGGATGGTGAACGTTGGTGGACAGCCATTTTCAGGTCTCTCAAGTCAAGAATGGTCACAGAGTTGTTGAAGTGATGGCCGGGAGACCACCACGGTGCAGGAAGACTACTGTACACAAGATGAGGTGCAAACAACAAAGGGTAGATTTATTGGAAGGCAAGGAATGAAGTGGATGAGGAAGATGCAAACAGAGGTATACAATGGCAACACATAATTTGCAAGAGTTCTATTCTTTAGCTTGTCCGTAAAATAGCACGGTGCTTCAACTGTTACAGACTCAACATATGTTACATAAGTAAATGCAAACAATAAACAAAGAATTATGCTACTCTATGTATAACCTCCCTGGCCTTTACTAAGCAGGCCACACGGCTGCAGTGTTCTGACTATTGAAGCCTACACTAGGCCCTGACATGTGCACAAAACAGGAACAAACTCACGGTGATGTTGGGGACTCAGATCCAGTCCCGGGGGCCCCCAGCAGTCTAGTATGGTGGTGCGCACGGCTCTCTGCCAGCTCCATGAGACGTGGTCTTCTTGCTTTGGGGTCCTGGAGGTGCTCTTGGAAACTGTAAATCCCTTTCTCGGTATCTTCGTGGCTCCCTGAACACAGGACAGCCACCCTCACTGCACCCGGAAAAGTCTGTCCAATCTCACAAATCCACTCTCTTATAGGCGGTGGGTCCTCTCTTGCAGCTATATCAGGACACAGTTCTTCTCTCTTGCAGCTATTAGCACAAAGTTCTCTCTGTAGCAGCCTCAGCTCACACACACAGTTCAGGCTCCACCCCTGCCATCTACACAGTCCAGTCCATTATACAGTCTATTGCAGGGGAGGAGAAGAACATTCCATCACACCAGACAAGGGGGTGCAGTCTCTTAAAGTAACAGTGTGTTCTTTACTGTTCATTACAGCACCAACCTCCTACATGCCTCCCTTCTTAATGATGGTCTTCCTCGGCCATCACAGCATCAAGGTCAAAGTGTAATGAAGGAACATGCAATGCGGAAACAGCACCTGTAAAGGAGGCAACAAAGTTGTAAAAACAGACAGAGCACACTGTTCTACATATCGGACTGGTGGAACCCCTGCATTAGACCTCTGGGATATCTGAAGCTCTTGGCTGTCAGGCAAGGTTGACTATCTTCCACAGGAACACTTGCTGCAGGAGTCATCGTGGGCTCTTGTCTGGTCTCGTCCTCATGTGGCGGTACTGGTACATCAATGGGATTACCGTCGCTGTGCGGCTGAGGATCCCCAACGGTATCAGGGATGGTCCACCACTCGTCATCGATTTCACCATCCGGCATGACAGATTCAGGAAGTGGAGTAGTGCCTTCAGGCGCCAATGGTGTAGAACATACCTCAGACCGGCAGGGCCGCAGCATATTTCTGTGAAGTACTCTAGGGGCGGACACCCCACTCTCAATCTGCACCTTGTAGACAGGGCCGTTAGCATACAATCGATCGATTACTCTGTAAGGCTGTACTTTCCATCTCTCACTTAGTTTTCCCTTAGGATGTTTCTCTCTGACTAATACTTGGTCTCCGGGTTGGAGCGGTAACTCTTGAGTCGGTTTGCAGCCCGTATGTTCTTTTTCGTGCAGCTGCTGACCCGCCAACCGCCATATCGTTTGTAATTGTTGTCGACGCTCTTTCACCCATGAGGTGACAGTTCGCTCCATCTGCTCCTCTGGCTGTTCCAAATTCAGCTCAATGATCTTTCGTCTAGCTCTTCCAAACAGCAGTAGATAGGGGATATAACCCGTGGTAGAGTGGACCCAGACCAACTCTGGCAGGTAGTCTGGCCAACACACCTTCTTATCCTCCTCCAACGTTCTCAGCATTTGAAGTAAGGTTCGGTTGAAGCATTCACATGCTCCGTTACCTTGAGGGTGGTAAGGGGTGGTCCGGGACCGCTCGATGCCGTACATACGATACAGTTCTTCCATCACCTTGCCTTGGAAACATGCGCCTTGGTCAGAGTGGATGTGCTTTGGGCACCCATACACCTGAATGAAGTCTCAACAGATGCCTCGCACTGCCGATTCCGCAGTCTGATCTCTAGTCGGGGTGACTACTGCGAACTTAGAGAAATGATCGGTCATCACCAGACAGTACTGTAGCCCCCGGACCCAGTTTCCCATGTGGAGATAGTTGATCATCAAGACTTCTAGCGGTTCCTTACTTTGTATTGTCTGGATGAGTGCCCTCTGTTCGGTACTCTTAATGAGGTCACATACTCAATATTGCCGGCAAACCTCTTCCACCACAGACTCCAATCGGCGGCAATACACATACCGCTGTAACCATTGGTAGGTCTTCGTGGGGCCGAAGTGAGCTCCAAATTCGTGGGCTTCTTCAGCTACTTCTTGAGCCATTCATCCTGGGATGACCACCTGCCACCTTACTTCCATATCTTTTGGCTGTTGTCTCTTATGATATAGCACTGACTCTCACACTTCCAGTCTATCCCACTGGTGTAACACACTCTTCATTTCAGAGTCCAGATCATCTCTCTCTTGTTTGCCAGGGTTCCGCTTCTGAGTTACCCACCATTTCATCTGTCTCAGCCCTTCGTCTTTATCCTGAGCATGTCCCCATTCCCATTGGTTCTCCACAGGGACTGGGGTAATGTGCAGGCCTCCCTTCCTGACTGGGCCACAACCACTGGGGGCTTAAACTTATGAAAGTCTAGGGTTTCCTCCTCTTCAGGTTGCTCATTGAGTTCCCCCATTGGAGTCTCCACAGTCACTCTTGACAGCCCATCAGCATTTGCGTTTTCGGTAGCAGAGCGATAACGGATGGTAAAGTCAAATTTGGCTAGGCGAGCCACCCACCGTTGTTCTAAGGCCTCCAATTTAGCATTATCAAGGTGGGCCAGGGGATTATTGTCTGTTCGAACTTGAATTTTGGTACCTGTCAGGAAGCCTGCAAACTTCTCTGTCATGGCCCACACCAGGGCCAGGAGCTCTAACCGGAAGAATCTAATTGTGAGGGTTTCTTTCGCTGTCTCGCAGGGACCTGCTGGCATACCCGATGACTCTCCCATGTCCATCCTGTATCTGAGAAAGTATTGCACCGAGTCCATGAAGACTACCATCTGTGTACAACAGGAACGGTTGATCGAAATCTGCGTAGGCCAAAATCGGGGCTGAGGTAAGGGCATTCTTTATAGCCTGGAAGGCCTCGTCTTGTCTCTGGGCCCAAGGGATGTACTGGGCCTTCGGCACTCCAGCGGTCCCCCTCAACAGCTCATTGAGAGGCGGTGGGTCCTCTCTTGCAGCTATATCAGGACACAGTTCTTCTCTTGCAGCTAGTAGCACAAAGTTCTCTCTGTAACAGCCTCAGCTCACACACGCTGTTCAGGCTCCACCCCTGCCATCTGCACAGTCCAGTTCATTCACACAGTATATCCCAGGGGAGAAGCAGAACAATCCATCCTGCCAGACAAGGGGGTGCAGTCTCTTAAAGTAACAGCGTGTTCCTTACTGTTCATTACAGCACAACCCTCCTACATTGTTCTGAAGCCACTCCTTTGTTATTTTAGCTGTGTGCTTAGGGTCATTATCTTGTTGGAAGGCGTTCTAACCTTCAGCCAAGTCTGAGGTTCAGAGCACTCTGGAAGAGGTTTTCATCCAGGATATCTCTATACTTGGTCGCATTCAGGTTTCCTTCAATGGCAACAGGTCGTCCTTTCCATGCAGCTGAAAAATAACCCCATAGCATGATGCTGCCACCACCATGTTTCCCTGCTGGGATTGTATTGGGCAGGTGATGAGCAGTGTCTGGGTTTCTCCACACATACCACTTAGAATTATCACCAAAAAGGTCTATCTTCGTCTCATCAGACCAGAGAATCTTATTTCTCATAGTCTGGGAGTCTTTCATGTGTATGCGGGCTTTCATATGTCTTGCACTGAGGAGTGGCTTCCATCAGGCCACTCTGTTATAAAGACACAAAAGAGCACAGTGAGGTCAAAAATACTCTGTTGTAAAAAAAAAATCACAGTAATAAGCAAGTGCTAGTCAAAAGTTGGAAAAAAACAGGGTATTTAGTTGATACTTTTTTTTGCAAAAAAATGTATACTAAGCTGCTCCACCAATCGTCAAGGTATACTCATATAGAGCAGTCCTAACTAATGTATATAATCCCTATCTGATGTATTTAAAAACCTGATCATCTGTATACTACCTGTATAAGCAGGGTTCAGAGAGGAAATATCCATGTGGACCTGCTAGATGGAACAGCTTTAGTGCAAATGACCCACAAAGGAGTGGTGGACTCCCAAGTCTTGTAGAAACAAGAGAACAATTATAGAACCAGAAACACATGGGCTACTTGCACATTGAACAAGTCTGTGGGAACATGTTCACACCACCAAGAAACTTGAAGACACAAAAGAGCACAGTAAGGTCAAAAATACTCTGTTGTAAAAAAAATATGGTTTTCTCCACACATACCACTTAGAATTATCACCAAAAAGGTCTATCTTCGTCTTATCAGACCAGAGAATCTTATTTCTCATAGTCTGGGAGTCTTTCATGTGTATGAGGGCTTTCATATGTCTTGCACTAAAGAGAGGCTTCCGTCAGGCCACTCTGCTATAAAGGCCCGACTGGTGGAGGGCTGCAGTGATAGTTGACTTTGTGGAACTTTCTCCCATCTCCCCACTGGATCTCTGGAGCTCAGCCACAGTGATATTAGACTTTTTCTTTACCTCTCTCACCAAGGCTCTTCTCTCACGATTGCTCAGTTTAGCAGGACGGCCAGGTCTAGGAAGACTTCTGGGGGTCGCAAACTTCTTCCATTTAAAGGGAACCTGTCCCCCCCAGGCGTTTGTAACTAAAAGAGCCACCTTATGCAGCACTAATGCTGCATTCTGACAAGGTGGCTCTTTTAGGCCGCTTTCACATTAGCGTTTCCCTGATCTGCAGCGGGCTGCGGACTTCCTCCATGAAGCCCCGCCCTCGGCCGAACCTCTGCCACTAGCTCCGCCTACTTCTGCATGCGGCCCGCATGCGGCCTGCGTACCTGTCTTTAACATTAGACCAAACAAAGAAGAACAAAGCAATCAATTAGGTCAAAAGATATATAAAAATGCAAAACTTTATTGTGTAGAAATATAGATGTCAGGTGTATCAGTGGGTATTCCCACTAACCATATGTGCAAAACAAACAGAAGAACAGGGACATGGGTGAACAGGCTAAAGTACATAAAATAGTACAACAAAATATATATCTATTGTCCAAAAAATGCGGATTAATAACATGTTGTTATAAATATTCCCAATTTAGTATAAATAAAACCGGCAGTACCAATAGGAGCATAATTGTAGAATCAATAACCTCTAGGTAGCGATAGTAATGCCGAACGTAAAAACCATAGAGGAACATGGAACGAGAGTCATATGCGAAATATCAGCATTTCTTACCCCAATGATAACGTGGGACCACCGGAGGAATCCAAGAGGGAAGTAGCCTGAAAAACCCACGTCGCCTCGACGCGCGTTTCGGCACAGCCTTCGTCAGGGGCCCCCTGAATTTACCAAATGGCTGCAATGAAACAATGAGTGAAAAATGGAAAAGGGTCTGTTAGGAGTAGAGTTCCCACCGCTGCACAAGGGGAATCTCGAACGATGTCTGCTGCGGTCTCCCATTCTGCATCAGCCGCGGTGGAGCCTGCTCAGCGGAGACGTTGGTCCCAGTGTCTCGCTCAGTCTGATATTGTACAAAGGGTTATTGCTGACTTTCCAGGCTCTGCTATTGTACCCTTTACTGGTATGTGGCAAGCAGGCTTTTCTGGGACTAAGTCCTGCTTTGCACACACTGAGCATGCCCACGGAAGGACCTCTCATTGGAGGTCCGGGGTCACACGCTCAGGCCCTGTAGCAGCTCCCATTGGTCCTCCAGGAAGGTCCTGTAGAGCTGCAACTATAAAACATATGCAGGTCCGCACGGCCATGCGCTAGTGTCAATTTATGTATGAGCTCAGCGCCAGTGTGGTCGTGTTTGTATGCAGTCAGGGACCCGGCTGAAATAAGCCCCTAGAATGCTGGCACCTCCGGTGAGGAGTTTCGTGTGTGTGTATTCAGGGACCCGGCTGAAATAAGCCCCTAGAATGCTTGCACCTCTGGCGAGGAGTTTCATGTGAGTGGATTCAGTGCTGGCGTATAGCCATTAGAATTCTGGCTCCACCGGAGAGGAGCTGCGTATTTGCATTTGACTGCATGACCACTATCTGCTCTACTAAGTAGCTGTGTTCTTCTGTGAGCTAAACAGGGCACAGCGTTCTCTTTGCTAAAAGACTTACTGGGTTAGTAACTGGCTTAGTGATAGAAAGCAGAGGGTGGTTATAAATGGTATAGTCTCTAACTGGGTCGCTGTGACCAGTGGGGTACCGCAGGGGTCAGTATTGGGACCTGTTCTCTTCAACATATTCATTAATGATCTGGTAGAAGGTTTACACAGTAAAATATCGATATTTGCAGATGATACAAAACTATGTAAAGCAGTTAATACAAGAGAAGATAGTATTCTGCTACAGATGGATCTGGATAAGTTGGAAACTTGGGCTGAAAGGTGGCAGATGAGGTTTAACAATGATAAATGTAAGGTTATACACATGGGAAGAGGGAATCAATATCACCATTACACACTGAACGGGAAACCACTGGGTAAATCTGACAGGGAGAAGGACTTGGGGATCCTAGTTAATGATAAACTTACCTGGAGCAGCCAGTGCCAGGCAGCAGCTGCCAAGGCAAACAGGATCATGGGGTGCATTAAAAGAGGTCTGGATACACATGATGAGAGCATTATACTGCCTCTGTACAAATCCCTAGTTAGACCGCACATGGAGTACTGTGTCCAGTTTTGGGCACCAGTGCTCAGGAAGGATATAATGGAACTAGAGAGAGTACAAAGGAGGGCAACAAAATTAATAAAGGGGATGGGAGAACTACAATACCCAGATAGATTAGCGAAATTAGGATTATTTAGTCTAGAAAAAAGACGACTGAGGGGCGATCTAATAACCATGTATAAGTATATAAGGGGACAATACAAATATCTCGCTGAGGATCTGTTTATACCAAGGAAGGTGACGGGCACAAGGGGGCATTCTTTGCGTCTGGAGGAGAGAAGGTTTTTCCACCAACATAGAAGAGGATTCTTTACTGTTAGGGCAGTGAGAATCTGGAATTGCTTGCCTGAGGAGGTGGTGATGGCGAACTCAGTCGAGGGGTTCAAGAGAGGCCTGGATGTCTTCCTGGAGCAGAACAATATTGTATCATACAATTATTAGGTTCTGTAGAAGGACGTAGATCTGGATATTTATTATGATGGAATATAGGCTGAACTGGATGGACAAATGTCTTTTTTCGGCCTTACTAACTATGTTACTATGTTACTATGTTACTCTGTGAAGTAGCAGAGTTTGTTTATACTGCTATATTGTACCGCCATATCTAACAGCAGGTTCTTTCCTGCACGGTGGATCCCGGGTTGCCAACGCACCTACTACTTCTAATAAATATATATTCGGTGCGTTCCGCCAACCCTAACAGGGTCTGAATACTTTCCGTACCCACTGTAACTCAGGAATAGTACAGGATCAGTAATGCAATGTATGAACACAATGACTGCACCAGCAGAATAGTGAGTGCAGCTCTGTGGTATAATACAGGATGTAACTCAGGATCAGTACAGGATCAGTAATGTAATGTATATACACAGTGACTGCAACCGCAGAATAGTGAGTGCAGCTCTGGGGTATATTACAGGATGTAACTCAGGATCAGTACAGGATCAGTAATGTAATGTATGTACACAGTGACTGCACCAGCAGAATAGTGAGTGCAGCTCTGGGGTATAATACAGGATCAGTACAGGATCAGTAATGTATGTACACAGTGACTGCACCCGCAGAACAGTGAGTGCAACATACAAGATGTAACTCGTGATTAGTAGAGAATAAGTAATGTATGTACACAGTTACTGCACCAGCAGAATAGTGAATGCAGCACTGGAGTATAATACAAGATGTAACTCAGGATCAGTACAAGATCAGTAATGTAATGTATGTACACAGTGCCTGCAGCCACAGAACACTGAGTGCAGCTTTGGAGTATAATACAGAATGTAACTCAGGATCAGTAATGTATGTACACAGTGACTCCACCAGCAGAATAGTGAGTATAGCTCTGGGGTATAGCACAGGTTGTAACTCAGGATCAGTAATGTAATGTATATACACAGTGTCAGTGACTGCACCAGCAGAATAGTGAGTGCAGCTCTGGAGTATAATACAGAATGCAACTCGGGGTCAGTACAGAATAAGTAATGTAATGCATGTACACAGTGACTCCACCAGCAGAATAGTGAGTGCAGCTCTGTTCAGCTGTTGCTCATTGTGGTAATTGTGAGTGTGGCCACCACTGATCCTGCTGTCTGCTCCTGAGCTCCAGAGAAACCACCACCTCTCCACCCAGGGACCTGCTCTCTCTCCTACCCGGGGAGGGAGTGGGTTTCCTAGGATGAGTGAAGGAGCCAAGTCCCAGGCTTCTGCTTCCCGGACTAGGTCGGCGGGGGGCAGAAGAAATCAGCAACTGGCCTGCACATCAGAGGACTCGGGTGTGAGATGCTCCACCAGGAGTCGCAGCAATGTGGCTTCTGCTGCCCCCAGGTCTGCAGAGACCCAGAGAAGCCGCAGAGAAGCTGCGTCTGTGTCCACCTATGGCTCCTGGGTCATGAGCCACCTCCCTGAGTATGAAGATGCAAGCAAGACCCTCAGGAGGCTCCGGGAAGAGCTGCACTGCACAAGCGCTAAAAGCTGCAGGTTCCTCCAAACCAAGGAAGACCAAACTCCAGGTGGAGGTAAAGAGGCTGAAGCTTGAAATTAATGAGCTTGAAGTGAGCAAATCTTTTATTAGAGAAAAAAGTGAACCATTTAACCCCTTAGTGACAGAGCCAATTTGGTACTTAATGACCAGGCCAATTTTTGCAATTCTGACCACTGTCACTTTATGAGGTTATAACTCTGGAACGCTTCAACGGATCCCGCTGATTCTGAGATTGTTTTTTCGTGACATATTGTACTTCATGTTAGTGGTAACATTTCTTCGATATTACTTGCGATTATTTATGAAAAAAACGGAAATATGGCGAAAATTTTTAAAATTTTGCAATTTTCAAACTTTGTATTTTTATGCCCTTAAATCAGAGAGATATGTCATGAAAAATAGTTAATAAATAACATTTCCCACATGTCTACTTTACATCAGTACAATTTTGGAAACAAAATTTTTTTTTGTTAGGGAGTTATAAGGGTTAAAAGTTGACCAGCAATTTCTCATTTTTACAACACCATTTTTTTTTAGGGACCACATCACATTTGAAGTTATTTTGAGGGGTCTATATGATAGAAAATAATGAAGTGTGACACCATTCTAAAAACTACACCCCTCAAGGTTCTCAAAACCACATTCAAGAAGTTTATTAACCCTTTACGTGCTTCACAGGAACTGAAACAATGTGGAAGGAAAAAATGAACATTTAACTTTTTTTTGCAAACATCTTAATTCAGAACCATTTTTTTTATTTTCACAAGTGTAAAAACAGAAATGTAACCATAAATTTTGTTATGCAATTTCTCCTGAATACGCCAATACCCCATATGTGGGGGTAAACCACTGTTAGGGCGCACCGCAGAACTTAGAAGTGAAGGAGCGCCGTTTGACTTTTTCAATGCAGAATTGGCTGGAATTGAGATCGGACACCATGTCACATTTAGAGAGCCCCTGATGTACCTAAACAGTGGAAACTCCCCACAAGTGACACCATTTTGGAAACTAGACCCCTTAAGGAACTTATCTAGATGTGTGGTGAGCACTTTGAACCCCCAAGTGCTTCACAGAAGTTTATAACGTAGAGCCGTGAAAATAAAAAATCGCTTTTGTTTACACAAAAATGATCTTTTCGCCCACAAATTCTTATTTTCACAAGGGTAACAGGAGAAATTAGACCACAAAAGTTGTTGAGCAATTTCTCCTGAGTACACTGATACCCAATATGTGGGGGTAAACAACTGTTAGGGCGCACCGCAGAGCTTGGAAGAGAAGGAGTGCCGTTTTACTTTTTCAATGTAGAATTGGCTGGAATTGAGATTGGACGCCATGTCGCGTTTGGAGAGCCCCTGATGTGCCTAAACAGTGGAAACCCCCCACAAGTGACACCATTTTGGAAACTAGACCCCTTAAGGAACTTATCTAGATGTGTGGCGAGCACTTTGAACCCCCATGTGCTTCACAGAAGTTTATAACGTAGAGCCGTGAAAAAAAAAAATTGCATTTTTTCTACAAAAATGATCTTTTTGCCCACAAATTTTTATTTTCACAAGGGTAACAGGAGAAATTAGACCACTAAAGTTGTTGTGCAATTTCTCCTGAGTACGTCGATACCCAATATGTGGGGGTAAACCACTGTTTGGGCGCACCGCAGAGCTTGGAAGAGAAAGAGTGCCGTTTTACTTTTTCAATATAGAATTGGCTGGAATTGAGATCGGACGCCATGTCGCGTTTGGAGAGCCCCTGATGTGCCTAAACAGTAGAAATCCCCCACAAGTGACCCCATTTTGGAAACTAGACCCCCCATGGAACTTATCTAGATGTGTGGTGAGAACCTTGAATGCCCAAGTGCTTCACAGAAGTTTATAATGCAGAGCCGTGAAAATAAAAAATATTTTTTTTTTCCACAAAAAAGATTTTTTAGCCACCAAATTTTTATTTTCACAAGGGTAACAAGAGAAATTGGACCCCAAAAGTTGTTGTCCAATTTGTCCTGAGTATGCTGGTACCCCATATGTGGGGGTAAACCACTGTTTGGGCGCACGGCAGAGCTCGGAAGGAAGGAGCGCCGTTTTGGAATGCAGACTTTGATAGAATGGTCTGCGGGCATTATGTTGCGATTGCAGAGCCCCTGATGTACCTAACCAGTAGAAACCCTCCACAAGTGACCCCATTTTGGAAACTAGACCCCCGAAGGAACTTATCTAGATGTGTGGTGAGAACTTTGAATGCCCAAGTGCTTCACAGAAGTTTAGAATGCAGAGTCGTGAAAATAAAAAATATTATTTTTTTCCACAAAAAAGATATTGTAGCCCCCAAGTTTTTATTTTCACAAGGGTAACAGGAGAAA
Organism: Ranitomeya imitator; assembly: GCF_032444005.1. NCBI lineage: Eukaryota > Metazoa > Chordata > Amphibia > Anura > Dendrobatidae > Ranitomeya > Ranitomeya imitator. The sequence goes on along the minus strand of NC_091282.1, from coordinate 654,674,548 downwards.
TTGGACTGCAATAGTTGTTGTCCAATTTATCCCGAGTACGCTGATGCGCCATATGTGGGGGTAAACCACTGTTTGGGCGCACGGCAGAGCTCGGAAGGGAAGGAGCGCCTTTTTGGAATGCAGACTTTGATAGAATGGTCTGTGGGCATTATGTTGCGATTGCAGAGCCCCTGATGTACCTAAACTGTAGTAACCCCCCACAAGTGACCCCATTTTGGAAACTAGACCCCCCAAGGAACTTATCTAGATGTGTGGTGAGAACTTTGAATGCCCAAGTGCTTCACAGAAGTTTAGAATGCAGAGTCGTGAAAATAAAAAATATTATTTTTTTCACAAAAAAGATTTTGTAGCCCCCAAGTTTTTATTTTCACAAGGGTAACAAGAGAAATTGGACCCCAGAAGTTGTTGTCCAATTTATCCCGAGTACGCTGATGCCCCATATGTGGGGGTAACCCACTGTTTGGGCGCACGGCAGAGCTCAGAAGGGAGGGAGCACCATTTGACTTTTTGAGCGCAAAATTGGCTGTCGTATTTGGAGACCCCCTGATGTACCTAAACAGTGGAAACCCCCCAATTCTAGCTCCAACCCTAACCCCAACACACCCCTAACCCTAATCCCAACCTCATCCATAATCCTAATCACTAACCCTAACCATAATCACAACCCTTACCCCAAAACAACCCTAATGTCAACCCTAACCATAACCCTAATCAAAACCCTAAATCCAACACACCCCTAATCCTAATCTCAACCCTAACCTCAAACCTAACCCTAATCCCAATACACCCCTAATCACAACCCTAACCTTAACCCTAATCCCAAACCTAACCCTCATCCCAAGCGTAACCCTAATGCCAACCCTAACCCTAATACGAACCCTAATCCAAACCCTAACCCTAATCCCAGCTCTAACCCTAACTTTAGCCCCAACCCTAGCCCTAACTTTAGCCCCAACCCTAACCCTAGCCCTAGGGCTACTTTCACACTTGCGTCGTTTGGCATTCCATCGCAATCCGTCGTTTTGGACAAGAAACGGATCCTGCAAATGTGCCCGCAGGATGCGTTTTTTGCCCATAGACTTGTATTGCCGACGGATCGTGACGGATGGCCACACGTCGCGTCCGTCGTGCACTGGATCAGTTGTGTTTTGGCGGAGCGTCGACACAAAAAAAGTTCAATGAAACGTTTTTTTGTACGTCGCATCCGCCATTTCTGACCGCGCATGCGTGGCCGTAACTCCGCCCCCTCCTCCCCAGGACATAGATTGGGCAGCGGATGTGGTGAAAAACTACAGCTGCTGCCCACGTTGTGCACAATTTTCACAACGTGCGTCGGTATGTCGGACCGACGCATTGCGACGGCCCCGTACCGACGTAAGTGTGAAAGAAGCCTAACCCTAAGTTTAGCCCCAACCCTAACCCTAAATTTAGCCCCAACCCTAACCCTAAATTTAGCCCCAACCCTAGCCCTAACCCTAGCCCTACCCCTAACCTAACCCTACCCCTAACCCTAACCTAACCCTACCCCTAACCTAACCCTACCCCTAACCCTAACCCTACCCCTAACCCTACCCCTAACCTAACCCTACCCCTAACCCTACCCCTAACCCTACCCCTAACCCTACCCCTACCCCTACCCCTACCCCTAACCCTACCCCTAACCCTACCCCTAACCTAACCCTACCCCTAACCCTAACCCTACCCCTAACCCTACCCCTAACCCTACCCCTAACCCTAATTTTAGCCCCAACTGCTGTTCTCCTGCCGGCCGGCAGATGGAGACAGATGGCGGGCGCACTGGGCATGCGTCCGCCATGTTCTGCTGCCGGCGGCCAGGAGGAGCAGCAAGAGGATCCAGGGACCTAGGTGAGTATGCTAGGGTCCCCGAATCCCCCTATTTCTCTGTCCTCTGATGTGCGATCACATCAGAGGACAGAGAATTACACTTTACTTTTTTTTTTTTTGCGGTCGCCGGTAAACAGTTAATTACCGGCGATCGCAAAACAGGGGTCGGTAATACCGACCCCGATCGTGCTCTTTGGGGTCTCGGCTACCCCCGGCAGCCGAGACCCCAAAGATTCTCCCGGTGCCGGCCAGCGGGCGCACTGCGCATGCGCCCGCCATTTTGAAGATGGCGGCGCCCACCGGGAGACACGAGGAGCATCGGGGGAGCTAGGTGAGTATTGGGGGGTCACCTGGGACCCCTTTTCTCTGTCCTCCGATGTGCGATCACATCGGAGGACAGAGAAATTAAAAAGAGATCGCTTTTTTTTTTTTTTTTTTTTTGCGATCGCCGGTAAACGGTTAATTACCGGCGATCGCAAATGCGGGGTGGGTTAAAAACCCCCCGAATCATGTTCTCTGGGGTCTCGGCTACCCTCGGCAGCCGAGACCCCGGAGAAAATCGGCCTCTGGGGGGCGCTATGGACTTTTTCCACAGCGCCGTTAATTAACGGCGCTGTGGTTTAAGTACCCTTAGCGGCCGCCGTTAAAAGGCGTATCGGCGGTCGCTAAGGGGTTAAATAAAAACTGCAGAATAAAGACAGATTCAGGGAAATGGCTGATAACAGAGAGCAAAGGCAGATGGGGCTGCAGCCTGAGAGCCAGGTAGATGACGATGATGATGAGGGTAATGACCAGCAAAAAGCTCTACCTGGCAGCCTTCAAAGTAACCCGCAGGCCACGTGCAGCGAGCTTCCTGCAGGACAAGGGACATAAACATCTGGGCGCATCTGCCGGCTCTGGAGAGGACAGTGACAGGGAGGGGTGCTAATTAGGGTTGAGCGACCTTTACTTTTATAGGATCGGGTCGGGTTTCACGAAACCCGACTTTTTCAAAAGTCGGGTCGAGTGAAATCGGCCGATCCTATAAAAAAGTCGGGGTCGGGGTCGGCCGAAACCTGAAACCCAATGCAGTGCATTGGGTTTCCATGGTTCCCAGGGTCTGAAGGAGCGGAAACTCTCCTTCAGGCCCTGCGATCCATATTTTAGTGTAAAATAAAGAATTAAAATAAAAAATATCGCAATACTTACCCTCTGACGCGCCCTGGTACTAACCGGGAACCTTCCTTCCTTAGAATCAGCCTTCCAGGACCTTGCGGTGACGTCGCGGTGACGTCGCGGCTTGTGATTGGCCGCGCGGCCGCCCATGTGACCGCTCGCGCGACCAATCACAAGCCGCGACGTCACCGCGACGTCACCGAAGGTCCTGGAAGGGCTGATTCATAGGAAGGAAGGCTGCCGGAAAAAAGCAGGGCGCGTCCGAGGGTGAGTATATTCCTATTAGGTAAATACTCACCCTCGGACGGGCCCTGCTTCTTTCCGGCAGCCTTCCGTCCTAAGAATCAGCCCTTCCAGGACCTTCGGTGACGTCGCGGTGACGTCGCGGCTTGTGATTGGTCGCGCGAGCGGTCACATGGGCAGCCGCTCACAAGCCGCGACGTCACCGCAAGGTCCTGGAAGGCTGATTCTAAGGAAGGAAGGTTCCCGGTTAGTACCAGGGCGCGTCAGAGGGTAAGTATTGCGATATTTTTTATTTTAATTCTTTATTTTACACTTAAATCTGAATTCCAATACCAATTCCCGATATAAACATATCGGGAATCGGTATCGGAATTCCGATTCTAGATTCAAAAGATCGCCGACTTCATGGCCGACCCCACACAGGGGTCGGGTTTCATGAAACCCGACCTTGCCAAAAGTCGGCGACTTTTGAAAATTTTCGACCCGTTTCGCTCAACCCTAGTGCTAATGGCAGAGATTAAACTCCTGGAGTCTCCAGTGTGCCTTAAGAACTTCCATCTTGTTGATGATTTACCAGAAGAGGCACCTGGGGGCCAGAAGAAAAAGACAAAGAAGAACACCAAACCAAAGCTGCAGGAATCGGTAAGGGGTTAAGCCCCCTCCCTGTACCCCCTGAATTGGTTGCAGGGTCAGCCCCATTGCACAGCCCAGCCCGGGTTCTGTTGTGGATCCGATGCAATGGCGTGGGGAAATTACAAAGCTCCGTCTCTGCTTGTAGTAGCGGGGACATAGCAGGAGGTGCATCAGACCAGTGAGGGCGACCCAGCAGCGGGTATGCGGTCAGGCCATGATATTGTGGTGTGCTCCTCAGTGGGAGGGTGGAGCGGCTCAGTGTCAGGAGCAGCTCTGGCAACCTCGGCGCCCCTGAAGTCTGTTGCCGCTGATCACTGAGTTGAGAAGCAGCGGCAGTGTGAGGGGGTTGCCGTGGCTGGGAGTTACGGGCCTCCCACCAAAGTCCTAATCTGCGTTTGCGCCGCTGGTCAACAAGATGCTGATCTAAAGGATCAGCGACGCATCACAGCGGCGAATGATCAGCGATGTTTGGTATCAACTGTGAAATAGCGGAAATTGCCAACTGATGCGGAGGGCACACGTAACACCAGGGGTGAGGTCGCCTCCAGTTCTGTGGAGGAGACTCAGCCCCTTGTTCCTGATGATGCGGAGGTCAAAATGTTACCCCCTGTTGTCACTATTCCAGCAGGAGTGAATGTGTTGCTGGGTATGGATGAGAAAAATTCTTTGTCTAGTGGTGTGGTTGCTGGTTTGGTGGAGGGTGAGGGGGTTACGGATGTGGGTAATAGTGAGAATGTTGGTGTGGCTGTGGTCACTGGTCCAGTTGCCCCCTCAGTGGTGGCAGCACCTGTCAGGAATTATGCCGCTGTCACCTCCGGGGGAAATAGGGCATCCTCCTTGTATCAAGGCTCTGTGGGCAGCATGTTGCAATAGCGTCTCCTGGAGGCTCTTAAGAAGAGTAATGGTAGAGGGTCGAGAGGTTGATCTGGATAGAGAGGCATGGCCTTGGGGCCTTCAGAGAACAAAGAGGGGGGATACAGTGTGGTCCCTCCCAACAACTGGGCCGGGTAGTGTGCATAGTAATGAGGTCCGTCTTCGATGGAGGGGCAGTGATGCGTGTTCTCCAAGGTCTAAGGTTGTGGAGCTTCTGCTGAGGATGGGTTTTTCAAGGTGATTGACATCTATGCCTTGATAGATCCCTATTCCACGCCTGAGTTTGATGTTAGCTTTGTTTGGCCAGAGGGTCTTGAGCGCTTCTGGTTGAGTTATGAGTTGGCAAAAAATTAGCCCGGCTGGCAAGACTTTGCCATTCAGGCAGTGTCTCGCCAAAACCAAGTCAAGAAAGTGACCGTGATGACTTGTAACTAGTCGCTTTCTTGTTATGACATTATGATGTGGCTTGGCCGATAAGGAGAGGTGGTGGAGATGCCAAAGAACAACCATGAAGAGTTTGGTATCTGGTCAGAGGCCTGGATGTTTATGGTAAAACTTAAGTGTTCAGGTGGTACGGTTGCCCACATTCCATCATCTGCCTTCCTGGGTAGGGATTGTATCCAGGTCTTCTACCAGGGGCAACCAAAGCTCTGTCACAGATGCGGTGACCCCACACACTTCAGTGCAAGCTGCACTGTGCAGAAATGTGTAGTGTGTGGGGATATCGTCCATCTTGCTGCATCTTATGTGGAGATTAGGTGCCACCTGTGTGATGACTTAGGTCACCCATTCAGCCGTTGTCCTCGCTCCTTTGCTAATCTAGTTGTGACCCCGGTGGGAGAAGGCTGTGAGACTGATTCTGCTGGGGAAGGGCCTAGCAGGGGTGAGGGAGCTGAGAGGCCAAGGAGGAAAAGCCATAAAAAGATGCCTGCCCAGCTGAGGCGTCTAGACAAGTGCAGATAGGGTAGGGAGCTGGACGAGCCCCGAGTTACTGGGGCGACCCCTTTCCTGGACGCCAATCTCGCTGCTGAGGTCCCGAGGGATGATGAGTTGGATGAGGAGGTCAGGAGGATCCACAGAGAGGAAAGTGCCACTGTCTCCAAATCCTCCCATTATGAAAGTATGGATGAGGATAATAGGCAGTGGCTAGAGGACAAGCGTAAGCTCGGGACTAGTGATGATGAGTGAATATACTCATTACTCGAGATTTCCCAAGCACGCTCGGGCGTCCTCCGAGTATTTTGTCAGAGATTTCGTTTTCATCGCCGCAGCTGAATGATTTACATCTGTTAGCCAGCTTGACTACATGTGGGGATTCCCCAGCAACCAGGCAACCCCCACATGTACTTATGCTGGCTAGTAGCTATAAATCATTCAGCTGCGGCGATGAAAAACTAAATCTCTGAGCACTTACAAATACTCGGAGGACACCTGATCGTGCTCGAAAAATCTCAAGTAAAGAGTATATTAGCTCATCACTACTCGGCACCAAAAAGAAGAGAAAGAAGGGAGATAAAACATCTTCTCCCACTCTGCTTTAGGTATCTAAGGAAGGAAAAACTGACTCCCCTCTGGTTGGTCTTTCTATCTGGTTCCAAGCCCTTGAGAACATCTCTTCCTCTAAGGAGGAAGCTGAGGGTGAGGTTCCGACTTTGGCGGGGCTTACAGGGAGGTGCTAAGTCTCCTTCTTCTGGGAATATAAGGTCCTTGGAGGAAGGGACTGGCCTGAGTCTGGAGACGAGGACGATTAAACGAAAAAACACGTTGGAATGGATACCTCTATGTCATTAAAGAGGGGGAAGGATTCCTCCTCTGAGGCAGAGGATAAGGGGAGTGGGCAGAAGAAAGTCATCTAACTCAATCAGCAATGATGGTGGTACCCACTCTGTTGATGCTGGTGTCCATTAATGTCGCCAGCATAAAGTCAAATACAGGTAGATTGGCGGCCTTTGATTTTCTCAGCTGGGTTGAAGCTGACATTTTCATTTTGCAAGAGACCAGGCTGCCAAACATGGCAGATGTGTTTAAAGCTAAGAGGGAGTGGAGACTCGGGTCCTCCTATTGGTCTCTTGTGGCCGAGCCGTATAGCGGAGCAACGGTCCTTTTCACTGCATTGGTGAAATGCCGACGGGTTATTGAGTTAGAAATGGGAAGGTGCCTGATCTTATGAAGGGACAAGAGCTCCAGCTCATTAAAGGGAACCTGTCACCCCGTTTTTGAAAGATGAGATATAAATAGTGTGAAATAGGGGCAGAGCTGGGCTTTACATTAGTGTCCTTTTGGTGCCTTTATTCCCCCGGGATGCTGCTGAAATACCTTTGTGAAGTGTCCGTTTTGTCCTGTCAGTCAAGTTGGTCAGGTCGAATGGGCGTTGTAAAATAGCGGTTCCTCCCCCACCTCATGCAATTCCCTGCGAAGTTTAGTTCCGCCGTTGGCGTTATGTTTAGCGCTTGCGCAGTGAATTTGCCTCCGGCAATCTGTGGGCAAAGCATAATTGACATCATTGCGCATGCGCGGGCCTTCACTTTAGCCGGGGTGCCCCGGAAGTTGTCATATCGGCAAAGTGTTATTCTGGATGCCGTATCTCATCCCACACTGCGAGCGTAAGTTTTGTGCCAAGATCGCTCGCCTGCCTTACGCTCGCAGTGTGGGATGAGATACGGCATCCAGAATAACACTTTGCCGATATGACAACTTCCGGGGCACCCCGGCTAAAGTGAAGGCCCGCGCATGCGCAATGATGTCAATTATGCTTTGCCCACAGATGGGCAAAACATAATGCGCAGGCGCCGGAGGCAAATTCACTGCGCAGGCGCTAAGAAAAAGCGCGATCTGTGCTATTCACAGATCGCGTTTACGAAAGACAAGCCGAGAATCAGGGGGAGGAACCGCTATTTTACAACGCCCATTCGACCTGACCAACTTGACTGACAGGACAAAACGGACACTTCACAAAGGTATTTCAGCAGCATCCCGGGGGAATAAAGGCACCAAAAGGACACTAATGTAAAGCCCAGCTCTGCCCCTATTTCACACTATTTATATCTCATCTTTCAAAAACGGGGTGACAGGTTCCCTTTAACATCTATGGTCCCCAATCTATGTGGAACCAGAAGTGTCTCTTTATGAGGATCAAGTCCTACCTTTTCACAAGTCGGCAGGTTGTCTTTGAAGGCGACTTCAATACTGTCACGAGGCCCCGAGATAGAGGTGGTTCCAGAGACAAGCTGACTTATGATAGCGTCCCCTTTAATAGTGAGGCTCGCCAAGTGGATGTCCACATTCGACGCACACCAGGCCACGAGGGATTCACCTATCATAGAGGTAACTGTAGGTCCAGGATAGATAGGTTTTACTTAAAGGAGGAAGCTGTCTCTTCAGCAGTCTGTTGTTGAGGTGGAGTTCTCCAACAACTGTTTATTTTTGTTTTCTCTGAATGTTACAGAGACCTTCCGAATGGGAAGAGGCTTTTGGAGGCTCAATTCGTCTCTCTTGGAAGAATTGGAGATAAGTCAGTCCTTTGCTTATGAGGTGTCAGTACGATAGACAGGCATCTTTGGTTTTTGAGAGGGATTACGTAAAGTACAGCTCGCCCGACCCTTAAAGAAACTGCAAGATGTCAGTGAATTGTAAAGTAGTTACAGGACTGGTCAACACTGCGGGGTCCCTGAGGCGATCCAGATGAGGGATATTGGAGGTTGTCAGATCCTCCTACTCGCACCTCTTGGGGAAGAGGGATCTTGATTGGGATGAGATGACAGCTTTCCTGGCTGAAGCTGTCCCTGAACCAGGGGTAGACCTCTCTCTTGACGTTTTGACAGGGAAGAGGAAGTTAAGTTGGCGATTGAAGGGCTTGTTCAAACAAAATCACTTGATCCAGATCACTTAACATCTGAATTCTATAAGACGTTTAAGGACGCTTTGGTTCCCCTCTTGACTGAGATATTCAATGACTGTCTTTCCTTGGACACTCTGCCAAAGTCAATGAGGAGGTTTGCCCTGATCATCTTGTCAAAGGGCATTGACCCATCTTGCACTGAGAATTGGCATCCCATAGCGATTCTCAATGCAGACAGGAATGTTCTGGCAATGGTGTTGTTTAATCGGCTGGTGAAATTTGCACCCCGACTCCTTTCGGAGGCCCAGCATTGCTCTGCTCCAGGCCGCAGCACATTTATTGCTGTGCTCTGTGTCCAAGAGGTGGTGGAGCAGGGTAGGGCTGGTCACTGGAAGGGGTACATGCTGTCACTGGACCAGGCAAAAGTGTTTGATCGGGTTAATCACGAGTATCTCTGGTTTGTCCTTCTGAGATATGGCCTGCCAGGGGGGGTGTGTTGATTGCCTTAAGAAAACAGTGGGGCAGAGAGTTTCCCGCTTGTGAACGGTTGGATTGGCTGCTCTTTTGAGGTTGGGTCTGGTGTTAGCCAGGGTTGTCCCTTGAGCCTGCTGCTGTACATGTTTGCGATTGACCCACTTCTTAGGAGGGTGGAGCGCGGACCGTTGGCCGGGATCGGGATGGAGCGGGCACCACTGGAATCCACTCTGAGGATGGTGGCATATGTGTTGTGTATTCCGCTCTTGGGCTCCTCCTATGGTTTTTAGTGGTATGGCTGCTTCTTGGATTTAGCTTCAGCAGCTGTTTTCACTGATCGTCTTTCTGGCTCGGCTATATTAGTCTGGCCTTATCCCTCATTCAATGCCAGTTGTCAATTGTTCCTATCTGGAGTCATTGCTCTTAGGACTTTCCTGACACTCTGACCAGTTCATCAAAAGCTAAGTCCTTGCTTGTCCTTTTGCGGTTCTCTTGTTGTGGACTTGTTGTTCAGCACTTTTCTTTGTTTTTGTTCATTTGTCCAGCTTTTCAGTATGGATCTATTCAGTTAAGCTGGAAGCTCTGGGCAGCAGAGTTTGCCCTCCACACCTTTAGTCAGGTGTGGAGATTTTTGCATTTCTCTGTGGTGGACTTTTTCTAGTTTTTTTTACTGACCGCACAGCGTTCTGTTCTGTACTATTTCTATTTAGCTAGAAGTGGCCTCCTATGCTAAATCTTGTTTCATACTACGTATGTCATTTCCTTCTCCTCTCACAGTCATTATTTGTGGGGGGCTAATCTATCCTTTGGGGATTTTCTCTGAGGCAAGATAGTTTTCCTGCTTCTATCTTTAGGGGTAGTTAGCTCTTAGGCTGTGACGAGATGCCTAGGCAGCGTTAGGAGCATTCCACGGCTACTTCTAGTGTTGTGTTGAGCTTAGGGACTGCGGTCAGTATAGTTGCCACCTGCTCAGAGCTAGACGCATGTCGCTCCTTATTCACCAGATCATAACACATATGTCACTGTTTTTGTTTCCTCTCACGAGGAGGCAGGGTGGCTGATATCAGAGGTAGATCGCTACTCGGAGGCATCCGGATCCAAGATCAACTGGGATAAGTGTGAGAGTCTCTGGCTGGGAGGAGGAGATCCTGGTTTTGATCTCCCGGACACCCTTCCAGGACCCAAAGTCTCTGCAAAAGTCCTTGCCATCGAATTTGGCCAGGGGAATTAACCCAAAACAAATTGGGACAGCATGGTAGAGATCACCACTCAGAAGGTGAACCAATGGAAGGGTTGATCTTTGACCCTAAGGGAAAGGGTAAACCTAATCAATACTTACCTGCTCCCTTTGGGCAGTGTGTGCATCTTGCCGGAGTCTCTTTGAACTCAAGTCTACAGTTTGTTCTTCCAACTGTTATAGGGGAATAGAATGAACCTGGTCAAGAGAGAGGTTACTTACCGTACGAGGAGACTAGGAGGGTTGGATATGGTCATCCCTGTGGTATTCCTTGTGGATACCTTCATTAAGATCAATATTGCAAACCTCTGGAAAGAGAGGACTCCTCCTTGGGTATGCTCCTGTAGGGGATGGTTTCAGCCTTTCTTCCAGGAATAGGAGACAGGAGGGCAAGTGAAGGATCTTTGCACACTGCATGGACATCTTCCGGCTTACGCTACCTTTGTTCTGAAGGTAATTCGTAGGTGGGGTCTAAGAATATGGGAGATCAGGACTCTGCCAAGGAAACTCCTTGACAATAGGGTTCTGTTGACACATTTCCATAGGTCTCTGGTGCTCAGGGCTTGACCAAGTCGAGATCTTGGGGTGGGTTTGCATCTATTGAATCTATCAGGATCCCCTGAAAGTTTTGGGACTTGGCTTGGCTCTGCTTCTATGGCGCCCCAGGGTTTTGGTCGTCACAGTAGCACTGCTTCCCTCACCTGGGAGGTGATGTTACGTTTGGAGGCAAGAAAGGATAACTGTCATCAGGTAAACACAAGCATGCAACATATTCTCACTCCAGGCCACAAGGGGGAGCATTTGATCCTATTTACTAGGTGACTCCTCTGTATATGTAAATAGATTGTGGTTTGGAGGGAAGGTCAGAGCAGTCTGAGGCAGAATAAGGTATACAGAGCTGTGTAGCCGCAGTGTTGCAGCTCCTGGGAAGAGATCATAAGAAATCCGAATATATCGCAGTGAATGTGTAGGAGAGAGAAGCACAGGAGAGTAAGACCAGTGGGAGACCAGCCACAAGCAGGCTGCCTCCTTCTGAGGCGCAGAACACCGCTAGCTGGAACAGCAAGGTTGTAAGGGACACCACGACTTACATCAGAAACCGGCAGGACAGCTGAAATGCAAGTTACCTATCCGCCTTAATACCCAGGAGGCACAATGACACCTATAAAGCCCGGGGCGTGCTAGAGTCCCTGTAAAAAGGCTCATGTCACCAGTCATACGGGTTATGTCCTATCGTATATGGGGGACAGAGAGAACATCTGTGAGGACCTTATATGAAGCCATAGGCAGTAAGGAACTACAACACCACCGCGCTAGAGGAAGGCTTTAATCTTCACCTGGATAAGGGGACTCCCAACTTGCCTCCATGCCGGCCGGACCCCGCCTGCTCAGTCATCTGGTGCCCTGGACTGTGGCTGCCTGAAGTCTTCAGTAAACAAGGTAAAGAGACTGCAAACCTGTGTCCTCGTTTTTACTGCGCCATTCACCATCTTCCATCTACACACCGGGAGCTCTGGGGATATACTTCACCTTTGGGAAGGTATACCATCTAGCTGCCATAACATCACCCCAGAGGACCCCATAGGTGGCGTCACGAACATAAACTCTATTCACCAAATCCCCTTAAAGACTTTCCCCTTTTACATGGGCACCAAGGGCCACGGACCGGGTCGCCACCATGACATCCCCCTGTGAACACAGGACCTGGTGCCGAGTACCCCAAGGCCCTGGCGGCGACTCACTTCCATGGGAAACTGTGTGTGAGGGACAATCTGAAGTGTAGGAGCTCTGAGGACAGGAACGGTCCTTGGGAGCATTGTGGTACCGTGCTGGAAAGCATGGACCACTTCCTGCTTCACTGTCCCTTCGACAAAGAGGTGTACAACAGGGTGGGTGCCTCCGTTGGCTGATCTCGGCTGGCCGGTCTCTCCTATGTGGAATGGGCCTATGGAGCATTCGGAGACCTTGATGGTCGGAACCACTGCACTTTATTTCTACTTAGCGCAGTGTTTAGGTATCACACGTGGAATGCACTGTGCTTAGTATCAACGCAACGGAAAATCCTCCCAGTGGACATGTTTAGGACCATACTTGGTGACATGGTGAAGGTGCGCTCTCTGGAGTATGAGAGACTGGGTACACGTAGGGATGCTCTCCTTTGGAGGGGCTTTTTTTTTAGTGTGCCCTACTCTGGTCATCTCCTTTCCTGATGGTGGGCTGCTGCTGACACTGTAGATTTTTGTTTGCTTGATCAGTATACAGTGATGTAGGGCTGCAGGTGCCGAACTTGGGCTTTGTGATTTGTGGTTATTGTAGTGTGTGCTGCTGTATATATTGTACATAGGGAGATTCAATGCCTTGCGAAAGTATTCGTCTCCCTGCAACTTTTCAACCTTTTTCCACATATCATACTTCAAACATAATGATACCAAATGTACATTTTTGGTGAAGAATCAACAACAAGTGGAACACAATTGTGAAGCTGAACGAAATTTATTGCGGATTTAAAATTTTTGTAGAAATTCAAAAACTGAAAAATGGGGCATGCAATATTATTCGGCCCCTTTACTTTCACTGCAGCAATCTCACTCCAGAAGTTCATTGTGGATCTCTGAATGATCCAATGTTGTCCTAAATGCCTAATGATGATAAATATAATCCACCTGTGTGTAATCAAGCCTCCGTATAAATGTACCTGCTCTGTGATAGTCTCAGGGTTCTGTTTGAAGCACAGAGAGCATCATGAAGACCAAGGAATACAACTGGCTGGTCCGTGATACTGTTGTGGAGAAGTTTAAAGCCGGATTTGGATACAAAATGATTTCCAAAACTTTAAACATCCCAAGGAGCACTGTGCAAGTGATCATATTGAAATGCAAGAAGTATCATACCACTGTAAATCTACCAAGACCCGGCCGTCCCTCTAAACTTTCATCTCAAACAAGGAGAAGACTGATCAGAGATGCAGCCAAGAGGCCCATGATCACTCTGGATGAACTGTAGAGATTTACAGCTGAGGTGGGACAGTCTGTTCATAGGACAACAATCAGTTGTACACTGCACAAATCTGGTCTTTATCGAAGAGTGGCAAGAAGAAAGCCATTTCTCAAAGATATCCACAAAAAGTGTCGATTAAAGTTTGCAACAAGCCACCTAGGAGACACAACAAACATGTGGAAGAAGGTGCTCTTCTCAAATGAAACCAAAATCAAACTTTTGGCAACAATGCCAAACGATGTTTGGCGTAAAGGCAACACAGCTCATCACCCTGAACACACCGTCCCCTGTTGTGAATTCTGTTATCGAACTCCCTCCTGTGGTCATGAATGGTACTTCGGCGAGTTCTGCCCATGGACTCCCTCTGGTGGCTGTGAGTGGAGCTGCTGGTTCTGAGGTTCCCTCCACAGGTGACCTAGTTTATTCTTAGGCTGCTGCTCTATTTAACTCCACTCAGATCGTTACTCCATGCCAGCTGTTAATGTTCTTGTACTGGTTCAGTTCGCTTTTGGATCTTTCTGGTGACCTGTCTACTCCAGCAGAAGCTAAGTCCCTGCTAGTTAATTTGTTGTTCATTGTTTTCTTGTCCAGCTTGCTATCATGATTTTGCCTTGCTAGCTGGAAGCTCTGGGATGCAGAGTGGCACCTCTGCACCGTGAGTCGGTGCGGGGGTCTTTTTGCACACTCTGCGTGGTCTTTTTGTAGTTTTTTGTGCTGACCGCAAAGATACCTTTTCTATCCTCAGTCTGTTTAGTAAGTCTGGCCTCCCTTTGCTGAAACTTGTTTCATTCCTGTGTTTGTGACTTTCATCTTAACTCACAGTCAATATTTGTGGGGGGCTGCCTTTTTCTTTGGGGAATTTCTCTGAGGCAAGGTAGGCTTTATTTTCTATCTCTAGGGCTAGTTAGCTCTTAGGCTGTTAAGAGGCGTCTAGGCAAAGTTAGGTACGCTCCACGGCTATTTCTAGTGTGTGTGATAGGATTAGGGGTTGCGGTCAGCAGAGCTCCCACTTCCCAGAGCTTGTCCTGTGTTAGTTTAACCATCAGGTCATTCCGGGTGCTCCTAACCACCAGGTCCATAACAGTACAGCTGGCCCAAAGTGTTAATGCATCTCAATAGGGGGATAAGAGAAGTTCTGAGACCATTTTTTTTTCTCTGCAGTGTGTTTTGTCTTTCTTTTCCCCTTAACCTCTGGGTGGTTCAGGACACAGGTGTAGATATGGACATTCAAGGTCTGTCCTCTTGTGTGGATCATCTCACTGCAAGGGTACAAAGCATTCAAGATTTTGTAGTTCAGAATCCGATGTTAGAGCCTAAAATTCCAATTCCTGATTTGTTTTCTGGGGATAGATCTAAGTTCCTGAATTTCAAAAATAATTGTAAACTGTTTCTTGCTTTGAAACCCCGCTCCTCTGGTGACCCAGTTCAGCAAATTAAAATTATTATTTCTTTCTTGCGTGGTGACCCTCAAGACTGGGCATTTTCCCTTGCGCCAGGAGATCCTGCATTGCGTGATGTAAATGCATTTTTTCTGGCGCTTGGATTGCTTTATGATGAACCAAATTCAGTGGATCAGGCAGAGAAAATCTTGCTGGCTTTGTGTCAGGGTCAGGATGAAGCGGAGGTATATTGTCAGAAGTTTAGAAAGTGGTCTGTGCTTACTCAGTGGAATGAGTGTGCCCTGGCGGCAATTTTCAGAAAGGGTCTTTCTGAAGCCCTTAAGGAAGTTTTGGTGGGATTTCCCATGCCTGCTGGTCTGAATGAGTCTATGTCCTTGGCCATTCAGATCGATCGGCGCTTGCGTGAGCGCAAAGCTGTGCACCATTTGGCGGTATTCTCTGAGCAGAGGCCTGAGCCTATGCAATGTGATAGGACTTTGACCAGAGCTGAACGGCAAGAACACAGATGTCAGAATGGACTGTGTTTTTACTGTGGTGACTCCACTCATGCTATCTCTGATTGTCCTAAGCGCACTAAGCGGTTCGCTAAGTCTGCCACCATTGGTACGGTACAGTCTAAATTTCTTTTGTCCGTTACTCTGATTTGCTCTTTGTCGTCCTATTCTGTTATGGCATTTGTGGATTCAGGCGCTGCCCTGAATTTGATGGACTTGGAGTTTGCCAGGCGCTGTGGTTTTTTCTTGGAGCCCTTGCAGTATCCTATTCCATTGAGAGGAATTGATGCTACGCCTTTGGCCAGGAATAAGCCTCAGTACTGGACTCAATTGACCATGTGCATGGCTCCTGCACATCAGGAGGATATTCGCTTTTTGGTGTTGCATAATCTGCATGATGTGGTCGTTTTGGGGTTGCCATGGCTACAGGTCCATAATCCAGTATTAGATTGGAAATCAATGTCTGTGTCCAGCTGGGGTTGTCAAGGGGTACATGGTGATGTTCCATTGCTGTCAATTTCGTCTTCCACTCCTTCTGAAGTCCCTGAGTTTTTGTCGGATTACCGGGATGTATTTGATGAGCCCAAATCCAGTGCCCTACCTCCTCATAGGGATTGCGATTGTGCTATTAATTTGATTCCTGGTAGTAAGTTTCCTAAGGGCCGACTGTTCAATTTATCTGTGCCAGAACACGCCGCTATGCGGAGTTGTATAAAGGAGTCCTCGGAGAAAGGGCATATTCGCCCGTCGTCATCACCGTTGGGAGCAGGGTTCTTTTTTGTGGCCAAGAAGGATGGTTCTTTGAGACCTTGTATTGATTACCGCCTTCTCAATAAGATCACGGTCAAATTTCAGTACCCTTTGCCGCTACTGTCTGATTTGTTTGCTCGGATGAAGGGGGCTAGTTGGTTCACCAGGATAGATCTTCGAGGGGCGTATAATCTTGTGCGTATTAAACAGGGCGATGAATGGAAAACAGCATTTAATACGCCCGAGGGCCATTTTGAGTACCTGGTGATGCCATTCGGGCTTTCTAATGCTCCATCTGTGTTTCAGTCCTTTATGCATGACATCTTCCGAAAGTACCTGGATAGGTTCATGATTGTATATTTGGATGATATTTTGGTCTTTTCGGATGATTGGGAGTCTCATGTGAAGCAGGTCAGAATGGTGTTCCAGGTCCTTCGTGCGAATTCCTTGTTTGTGAAGGGGTCTAAATGTCTCTTTGGAGTTCAGAAGGTTTCATTTTTGGGTTTCATTTTTTCCCCTTCTACTATCAAGATGGACCCTGTTAAAGTTCAGGCCATTTATGATTGGACTCAGCCTACATCTGTGAAGAACCTGCAGAAGTTCCTGGGCTTTGCTAATTTTTACCGTCGCTTCATCGCTAATTTTTCTAGTGTTGTTAAACCGTTGACTGATTTGACCAAGAAAGGTGCTGATGTGGTCAATTGGTCCTCTGCGGCCGTTGAAGCTTTTCAGGAGTTGAAGCGTCATTTTTCTTCTGCCCCTGTGTTGTGCCAGCCAGATGTTTCGCTCCCGTTTCAGGTCGAGGTTGATGCTTCTGAGATTGGAGCAGGGGCTGTTTTATCTCAAAGAAGTTCTGATGGCTCGGTGATGAAACCATGTGCTTTCTTTTCTAGAAAGTTCTCGCCTGCTGAGCGCAATTATGACGTTGGCAATCGAGAGTTGTTGGCTATGAAGTGGGCATTCGAGGAGTGGCGACATTGGCTTGAAGGAGCCAAGCATCGCGTGGTGGTCTTGACGGATCACAAGAATTTGACTTATCTCGAGTCTGCCAAACGGTTGAATCCTAGACAGGCTCGATGGTCGCTGTTTTTCTCCCGTTTCGATTTTGTGGTTTCATACCTTCCGGGTTCTAAGAATGTGAAGTCTGATGCCCTTTCAAGGAGTTTTGTGCCTGACTCTCCGGGTGTTCCTGAGCCGGCTGGTATTCTCAAAGAGGGGGTAATTTTGTCTGCCATCTCCGCTGATTTGTGGCGGGTGCTGCAGAAGTTTCAGGCTGATAGACCTGACCGTTGTCCAATGGAGAAACTGTTTGTCCCTGATAGATGGACTAGTAGAGTTATCTCTGAGGTTCAATGTTCGGTGTTAGCTGGTCATCCTGGAATCTTTGGTACCAGAGATTTGGTTGCGAGATCCTTTTGGTGGCCTTCCTTGTCACGGGATGTGCGTTCTTTTGTGCAGTCCTGTGGGACTTGTGCTCGGGCTAAGCCCTGCTGTTCTCGTGCCAGTGGGTTGCTTTTGCCCTTGCCGGTCCCGATGAGGTCCTGGACGCATATTTCCATGGATTTTATTTCAGATTTCCCTGTCTCTCAAAGGATGTTGGTCATCTGGGTGGTTTGTGATCGCTTCTCTAAGATGGTCCATTTGGTACCCTTGTCTACATTGCCTTCCTCCTCTGATTTGGTGCCATTATTTTTCCAGCATGTGGTTCGTTTGCATGGCATTCCGGAGAACATCGTCTCGGACAGAGGTTCCCAGTTTGTTTCGAGGTTTTGGCGGTCCTTTTGTGCTAAGATGGGCATTGATTTGTCTTTTTCTTTGGCTTTCCATCCTCAGACAAATGGCCAAACCAAACGAACCAATCAGACTTTGGAAACATATCTGAGATGCTTTGTTTCTGCTGATCAGGATGATTGGGTGTCCTTCTTGCCTTTGGCTGAGTTCGCCCTTAATAATCGGGCCAGCTCGGCTACTTTGGTTTCGCCTTTTTTTCTGTAATTCTGGTTTCCATCCTCGTTTTTTTTCAGGGCAGGTTGAGCCTTCGGACTGTCCTGGTGTAGATTCTGTGGTGGACAGGTTGCAGCAAATTTGGACTCACGTAGTGGACAATTTGACATTGTCCCAGGAGAAGGCTCAACGTTTCGCTAACCGCCGTCGCTGTGTTGGTCCCCGACTTCGTGTTGGGGATTTGGTTTGGTTGTCATCTCGTTATGTTCCTATGAAGGTTTCCTCTCCTAAGTTTAAGCCTTGTTTCATTGGTCCGTATAAGATTTCTGAAGTTCTCAATCCTGTGTCATTTCGTTTGGCCCTTCCAGCTTCTTTTGCCATCCATAATGTGTTCCATAGGTCGTTATTGCGGAGATACGTGGCGCCTATGGTTCCCTCCGTTGACCCTCCTGCCCCGGTGTTGGTCAAGGGGGAGTTGGAGTATGTGGTGGAGAAGATTTTAGATTCTCGTATTTCGAGACGGAAACTCCAGTACCTGGTCAAGTGGAAGGGTTATGGTCAGGAAGATAATTTCTGGGTTGTTGCCTCTGATGTTCATGCTGCCGATCTAGTTCGTGCCTTTCATTTGGCTCGTCCTGATCGGCCTGGGGGCTCTGGTGAGGGTTCGGTGACCCCTCCTCAAGGGGGGGTACTGTTGTGAATTCTGTTATCGAACTCCCTCCTGTGGTCATGAATGGTACTTCAGCGAGTTCTGTCCATGGACTCCCTCTGGTGGCTGTGAGTGGAGCTGCTGGTTCTGAGGTTCCTTCCACAGGTGACCTAGTTTACTCTTAGGCTGCTGCTCTATTTAACTCCACTCAGATCGTTACTCCATGCCAGCTGTCAATGTTCTTGTACTGGTTCAGTTCGCTTTTGGATCTTTCTGGTGACCTGTCTACTCCAGCAGAAGCTAAGTCCCTGCTAGTTAATTTGTTGTTCATTGCTTTCTTGTCCAGCTTGCTATCATGATTTTGCCTTGCTAGCTGGAAGCTCTGGGATGCAGAGTGGCACCTCCGCACCGTGAGTCGGTGCGGGGGTCTTTTTGCACACTCTGCGTGGTCTTTTTGTAGTTTTTTGTGCTGACCGCAAAGATACTTTTTCTATCCTCAGTCTGTTTAGTAAGTCTGGCCTCCCTTTGCTGAAACTTGTTTCATTCCTGTGTTTGTGACTTTCATCTTAACTCACAGTCAATATTTGTGGGGGGCTGCCTTTTTCTTTGGGGAATTTCTCTTAGGCAAGGTAGGCTTTATTTTCTATCTCTAGGGCTAGTTAGCTCTTAGGCTGTTAAGAGGCGTCTAGGCAGAGTTAGGTACGCTCCATGGCTATTTCTAGTGTGTGTGATAGGATTAGGGGTTGCGGTCAGCAGAGCTCCCACTTCCCAGAGCTTGTCCTGTGTTAGTTTAACCATCAGGTCATTCCGGGTGCTCCTAACCACCAGGTCCATAACAGTCCCCACTGTCAAACATGGTGGTGGCAGCATCATGGCTTGGGCCTGCTTTTCTTCAGCAGGGACAGGGAAGATGGTTAAAATTGATGGGAAGATGGATGGAGCCAAATACAGGACCATTCTTGAAGAAAACCTGTTGGAGTCTGCAAAAGACCTGAGACTGAGACAGAGATTTGTCTTCCAACAAGACCATGATCACAAACATAAAGCAAAGTCTACAATAGAATGGTTCACAAATAAATGTACCCAGGTGTTAGAATGGCCAAGTCAAAGTCCAGACCTCAATCCAATCGAGAATCTGTGGAAAGAGCTGAAAACTGCTGTTCACAAACGATCTCTGTTGTGAGTTCTGTTTTTGGGCTCCCTCTGGTGGTTACTGATGGTAATGGGTGACTTGTGTTCTCTGCGGTCTCTGGTGTCCACCTGTTCCATCAGGTTATGGGAGTTTCCTATTTAACCTGGCTTTTTTGTCATTTCCTCGCCGGCTATCAATGTAATCAGCGTGTCTTTTTACCTCTGCTCCCTGCGTCTGTTATCTTCAGGACAAGCTAAGTTTTGATTTTCCTGTTCCACGTTTTGCTTAATTTTTGTCTTAGTCCAGCTTGCAGATATGTGATTCCTTGCTGCTGGTTGCTCTAGTGGGCTGAAATTACTCCTCATGTTCCATGAGTTGGCACATGAGTTCAAGTAATTTCAGGATGGTTTTTTCAAGGGTTTTTCGCTGACCGCGCAGTTCACTTTTGTATCCTCTGCTATCTAGCTTTAGCGGGCCTCATTTTTGCTGATTCTATTTTCATAACTACGTATGTGCTTTCCTCTCATTTCACCGTTATTACATGTGGGGGGCTGCTATTTCTGTGGGGTGTTTCTCTGGAGGCAAGTGAGGTCTGTGTTTCTTCTTATAGGGGAAGTTAATCCTTCGGCTGGCGCGAGACGTCTAGGAATCATCGTAGGCACGTTCCCCGGCTACTGCTAGTTGTGTGTTTAGGTTCAGGATCGCGGTCAGCTCAGGTTCCATCACCCTAGAGCTTGTTTTGTTTTTGTGCTTGTCCTTTTGTGATCCCCTGCCATTGGGATCATGACAGATCTCCATCAAACCTCACTGAGTTCGAGCTGTTTGCCAAGGAAGAATGGGCAAGAATTTCAGTCTCTTGATGTACAAAACTGATAGAGACATACCCCAAGCGACTTGCAGCTGTAATCACAGCAAAAGGTGTCGCAACAAAGTATTAAGTGAAAGGGGCCGAATAATATTGCACGCCCCTCTTTTCAGTTTTTGAATTTCCACAAAAATTTTAAATAACCAATAAATTTAGTTCAACTGTACAATTGTGTTCCACTTGTTGATTCTTCACCAAAAATTTACATTTGATATCTTTATGTTTGAAGCATGATATGTGGGAAAAGGTTGAAAAGTTCCAGGGAGCCGAATACTTTCGCAAGGCACTATAGATTTGGGTGTAGGTGTTAGGTTGGGTGGTGGGAAGCGGCTAGAGGTGGGTTTGTCTTGTGAGACTATGGGACACGGGGGGTGTTTGGGGGCCTGATCTGGCCTATGGACGTTGGACATGGACTGAGGCATGAGATGCAGGACCAGCTCTCAGATCAGTGCTGGGGTTGGGAATGGTGGGCTTGATTGTGGGGCGGGGGATAGCTTAGTATTGTATATATTTAAGTTTTTAATTATTTTACTTAAAATTAAAAAAAAAAGAAAAAACTAAAAAAAAAATTAAAAAACTAAAAATATAAAGAATTAATTATTTTTTTTTATGTATATAGTTTTTGTTTGCTATTGTTCATTTTATTTGTTATTATTGTGTTTGGTGACAGAACCAGAAGGTGTAAGTAGTTATTATTAGTTAATATTCTGTATATATGTATAATATGTATGAGAGGAGAGACTGAGCGGCTGGACCAGCGTTCATTATACTGATTATTTTCTGGCTGATATTTCTGTTTTGTTTTGGTTATTATTATTATTATTGTTATGTTTTTCATGTTTATAATAAAATATCTACAGCATGTAACTCAGGATCAGTAATGTAATGTATGTACACAGTGATTGCACCAGCAGAATAGTGAGTGCAGCTCTGGAGTGTCATACAGGAAGAGGCGGAGCCTGCTTCCCGTGTGCTCTGTGTGCTGCCTAGAGAGAGCTCCTGGGAAGGGAGGTAAAGTTTTCCATCCAGGACTTTTTGTCTGCCCCCTTCCCAGGAAAGAAGGCTCATTTTGGGACTGGCCTCCGGGGCAGGGCCCCCGGCTCCCACCTCCCGGTCCAAGCCGGCAGGGGGTGGGAGGACTCCAACTCCAGCTCGGGTCACAAGATCTGGCCAAGGATCAGGCAAGGGATCCAGCATGAAGACCCGTAGGACCCCTGAGGCCGCGGCGGCTCCTTCCCCCTGAGGTAGGCCTAGTATGAGCAGGGGTGCAGCAGCGGTGCCTCTTGGTTGGGGCACCAAGGCGGCTAGAGAATCCGCCGTGGGCTATGGTTCTCGCATCCATGCGCACCTCTGCGAGTATGAGAACGCCTCAAGGAAGCTAAGTTCCCTCTGGGGGGAGTTGAGGGTAGCTAAGGAGAGGTCTGACAGGCAATAAGAAGGCCAAGCTATCCGCTGCGGTCAAGAAGATCAAAAAATCCATACAAGACCTGGAAAGCCGGAGATGTGAGATCCTGGATGGCAGCGGGCCCTTCCGTGAAAAGTTGGAAAATGATGACCGGTTCAGAGCCATGGCTGGTGGGGCTCTGGAGGGGTCACGGAGCTCCGGCCAGGTGGTGGAGGAGGATGATGAGGAAGAGGAATGCGAGGAGGAGGTCGTGCCCTACCCACTGCCTGGTGGCCTGGTAAGAGATCTCCAGGCATCGCATAGCGTGATAGCCCCCGAGCAGGTGGCTCTCCCGTCAGATTCTGGCCCTTCAGGGGACAGCGGGAGCGAGGGGGAGGATGAGGATGGTGGTAGTAGCAGTGAGGGGGGCTGCCTTGTTATGCAGCAGATCCAGCAGATCGAGTCCCCGGTCCGTTTTAACCAGCTGAGGTTCGGGGATGAGATCTGCGAGGATGAGGCAACCAGGAGGGGGATAAAGAGAAAGGCTAAGAAAAGGAATAAGCAGAAAACATCTACTGTGCAGAAATTTGTGTATGTCCCCCTCTCTGAGGCCCCCCGGTCCCGCTGTGCAGCACCCGCTACCCACCCCGGCTTGGCCTCTGTTGTGGGTCCGCAGCGAGGGAGCGGGGAGATTACAGGCCATGACACGCAGGGCGCTGCCTCTGTTTGTGGTAACGGAGGGGGTAGTGATGTGTCTGATATGGAGCATGATGTGGAGGGTGGCCCAGTGGTGGGCAGGAGAGTGACAGCCGGGACCGCATCTCCGGCGGTAAGCGCTGGGGTGTCCAGGTCCCCCACTTACGGATCCGTTAAAGCTTGATCGCTTCTGGGGACCCAGGCACCTAGTAAAGTAAAGGGGGAGGGGCCTGCGGCTCCAGCAGAGCAGGCTCATAAAAAGAAAATGGTGGAGGCTCCCATGGTGGGTTTTGTGGTGAAGTCGGGGTCTCCTGCATTGGGGGCACCACCGCTGGTGGATGCTGAGGGGGAGTGGCCTAGCCTGGGGTCGGCCGCTGGAGTTGCTGTGGCCAGGCTGTTTGTGGCCCAGGGTGTGTTGGTGGGGGGTGCTGTGCCTCAGGGGACTGGTACCGCTGGGGGGATTCCTGGGGGTGGATCCAGCTCTGGGTCGGCTCTGGGGGTCCCGCTGTGGCCGGTCTCAGGGGGCGTGGCCTCCTCGGCACCCGCTGCCCATGTAGGAGCAGCTTTGGATAGCTGTGCTGTGCGGCTGGAGGCTGGGGGCGTGGCTTCCCAAGATAAAGAAAAAAAATGATCTTAGCTGTGGTCAGCAATGGTGCAGGAACTGCAGCAGACAGCAGCAAGGGCGCCTGCCTGGCGGGGTCCTCTGAGTCGGGGGGCTTACCTGCAGTGGGGGCTCTGGCCACAAGGCAGGATGTGGCTGGAGGCGGGTCTGCACCTGGCTTCCTACCTGCACAGTGAAGCTCTGTGCCTGATGTGGTGGAAAGTCAGACAGTGCTGCTTAAACCCAATGGCAGCAGGATTCTTAAAGGGACAGCAGCACTGTGTGTGCCAAACCCCTCAGCAGGGAAGATGCCATTAATAGGTGGTGGTAACAGTGGGAAAACAAAACCTAGAAATACCCAAAAGGTGAGGCAAAATAATATTGACCCCAGTGTGCATGTGAGTGAGAGTAGGGTGACTGATGGAGTGGATGAGGAGGGTGCGGGTATGGAAGTGTCTATGGTTGAGGATGCGAGTGGCAGTGCGTTTAAGGTGGCAAGTGTGAATAGGGTGGCAAGTGTGAGTACGGTGTCTGATGGTAGTGGGAGAAGGGGGGAGGGGGCCGGTCCATCTGCCCCCCCAGCCACAGGTCCTCTAAGTTATTCGGGGGTGGTTGCTGGAGTCTCAGGGTCTAGTCAGGTGGTTTCCTCACCTCTGGACCTCAGGGATGGCGTCTTGCAGCGCTATTTCCTAGAGGCCCTCAAAAAGGGAGAACGGACGATCGAAGTAGAGGGAAGAGTGGTGGACTTGGCCTTTTGGCTGGATAGACACGGCCTGGCTGCCTTCCAAGATAAAAGGGAAGGGGAAACGGTTTGGTCCCTCCCGACAGCTGGGCAGGGGGTGGCCAGGCGGAATGTGGTCCGTCTTCGGTGGAGGGGCAGTGAAGCGTGCCCGCCAAGGGCGAGGGTTGTGGAGCTCCTTCTGAAGATGGACTTCAGGGCGACTGACATCTTTGCCCTGATTCATCCGTTTGGCACCTCCTTCTTCCATGTCAGTTCTGTTCGGCCAGAGGGCCTGGAGCTTTTCTGGTTGAATTTCGAACTGGCAAAGGGGGAGCCCGGCTGGCGAGACTTTGCCGTGCAGGTGGTGTCTCACGAAAAAAGTCTAAAGAGGGTGACCGTTCTGACAAGTAACGAGTCACTCTCTGGGGTCAACATAATGACGTGGCTTTCCCGTTATGGAGAAGTCACCGAGGTCCCTAAAAAAAAAATAGGGACGAATTTGGCATTTGCTCAGGGGACTGGACCTTCATGGTAAAGTTGAAGGCTTCAGGAGGTACAGTCACCCACATCCCCTCCTCAGCATTTCTGGGGAGGGACAGAATCCAGATCTTCTACCAGGGGCAACCGAAGGTCTGCCACAGGTGCGGTGATCCCCGCCACTTCAGTGCAGGCTGCAAGGTGCAGAAATGTGCCTTGTGTGGTGGGGTAGGCCATCTTGCCGCGGCCTGTGGTGACATTAGGTGTCACCTGTGTGGTGACCTAGGTCACCCGTATAGCCGCTGCCCCCGTTCCTTTTCCAGCACCATCTCTGGCCCAGCAGGGGGGAGCCAAGGGGGGGTCCCCAGAGGTGCAACTTCTGCTGGGGCTGAGGGTGGAGGCTTG
Source organism: Ranitomeya imitator (assembly GCF_032444005.1). Lineage (NCBI taxonomy): Eukaryota > Metazoa > Chordata > Amphibia > Anura > Dendrobatidae > Ranitomeya > Ranitomeya imitator. Next base: position 654,649,735 of record NC_091282.1, on the reverse strand, counting down.
AGGGGAGCTGAGGGGTCAGTGAGGAAAGGCGAGGCTGGTACATCTGCCCACCAGTGGCAACAGGTGAGGCACCGTAAGGGCAGGGGGCAGTATAAGCCTCAGGCAACTGGGGTGATGACTGCCCCCACCCTGGAGGCGGCAGCCGAAGCCTCTGAGGCCCTGGGGAAGAAGGCGGTGAGCGAGGAGATCCGGAGGATAGAGAGGGAGGAGTCGGCTGCTTCTGATAACTCTTCCCAGTATGAAAGTCTGGATGAAGAGGTGGTGGAGCAGCCTAAAAAAAGGGTGATAATTGTACCGGTAAGAGTCGGAAGAAGAGGAAGAACAAGGCTAAAAAAATCTAATTCCCCCCCCCTGGCCACTAGGGTGCCTACGGAAGGGCTCGCCGACTCCCCTCTGATCCCCCTCTCCAATCGGTTCCAAGCCCTCGATGACTCTGCTGTGTCGGGGGTGAGGGGCCGGACGCAACATCTGGGGTGCCGGACGCAACATCTGGGGTGCTTTCAGGGAGTGGTGAGGTCTGTCCTCCGGTGGATTCACACTCCTCTGGAGGGGGGACTACCTCGGGGTCCAGGGGCGAGGAATCTATTTCTGGGAAGTCCAGTGCTGTAAATGAGGATATGGACACCTCGGTGTCTTTAAAGAGGAGGGTTGAGTCGGGCTCCTCCTCAGAGGGGGAGAGGAAATCAGGGGGTACGGTTAAAAAACAGGCCATCTAACTCAATCACCCATGATGGCGGAACCTACCCCGTTGACTCTGGTGTCGATTAATGTCGCAAGCATAAAGTCAGATACAGCTAGTTTTACGGCCTTTGATTTTTTCACCCGGGTTGAGGCTGATATTTTATTTTTGCAGAAGACCTGGGGTCCATCTACAAAGCAAAGAGGGAATGGAGGAGTGGGCCCTCATACTGGTCTCTTGCGGCCGAGCCGTGTAGCGGGGTAGCGGTCCTTTTTAAGACCGCGGAGGTGGAATGCAGACGGGTGATTGAGGTAGAAATGGGGAGATGTTTGGTCCTTGACGTCTTCATGAGGGGACAGGAGCTTCGGCTCATCAATATCTATGGCCCGCAATCTAAGTGGGACCGTAAATGTCTCTTCCTGAGGATCAAGCCCTATCTTTTTACGAGCCGGCAGGTGGTCTTCAGTGGGGATTTTAATACTGTAACCAGACTCCGTGATAGGGGAGGCCCTGGAGATCGGCTGGCTTATGATAGCGTAGCCTTGAATAGCATAGTAAGCGAAGCTCGCCTGGTGGATGTCCACATCCGGCACACCCCAGGTCACGGGGGTTTCACCTTTTTTAGGGGAAGCAGTAGGTCTAGGATAGATAGGTTTTTTTTAAAGGAGGAAGCCGTCTCTTCTGCAGTGTCCGCTGCAATGCTGTCACGAGGCCCCGAGATAGAGGAGGTTCCAGAGACAAGCTGACTTATGATAGCGTCGCCCTTAATAGTATAGCGAGTGAGGCTCGCCTGGTGGATGTCCACATTCGGCACACCCCAGGCCACGAGGGGTTCACCTATCATAGAGGTAACTGTAGGTCCAGAATAGATAGGTTTTATTTAAAGGAGGAAGCTGTCTCTTCAGCAGTGTCTGTTGTTGAGGTGGAGTTCTCCGATCATTGTTTCATTTTCTTTACTTTGAATGTTACAGAGACCCCCCCAGATGGGGAGAGGCCTATGGAAGCTGAATTCGTCCCTTCTGGAAGAGGTGGAAGTAAGACAGTCCTTTGAGGAATTTCTTCAGAGCCAGGTACCTCTCTTGGGTCTTTGTAGCAGTAAGTCTGAGTGGTGGGAGATCTTCAAAAGAAGGGTCGCAAGGTTCTTCCGTCAGCTCTCGAGCCTCAGGAGCCTGAACAGGTACCGCCTGTATCGGGAGCTGAGGAGGAAACTCGAGCAGCTCGTCTCGACTGGAGGGGAAATCTCCAGGGTGAAGAGCTTGCTCAAGGGGTGCCAGTATGATAGGCACACATCCTTGGTTTTTGAGAGGGATTTCGGGAGGTATCGCTCGCCCGACCCTTACAGAAACTGCAGGTTGTCAGTGAATTGTAAGATGGTAAGAGGACTGATTGACAGTACGGGGTCCCTGAACAGATCCAAATCGGCGATCCTGGAGGTGGTCAGATCCTTCTACTTGCACCTCTTGGGGAGGAGGAATCCTGATTGGGATGAGATGACGGCTTTCCTGACTGAAACCATCCCTGAGCCAGGGGATGACTCCTCTCTTCATGTTTTGGCAGAAGCAATCAGGGAAGTGGAAGTGAGACGGGCGATTGATGGGCTCCGGCCCAAAAAGTCGCCCGGTCCGGATGGCTTAACATCCGAGTTCTACAAGACTTTTATGGACTCTTTGGTCCCCCTCTTGACTGAGGTGTTTAATGAGTGCCTCTCCTCGGACATTCTACCCAGTTCAATGAGGAAGTCAGCCCTGATTATCCTGTCAAAGGGTAAAGACTCGTCCCTTATTGAGAATTGGCGTCCCATAGCGCTTCTTAATACGGACCGAAAGGTTCTGGCAAAGGTGCTTTTTAATCGGTTGGTGCAGTTTGCGCCCCGGCTCCTTTCGGGGGCCCAGCACTGCTCTGTTCCAGGCCGCAGTACATTTAGTGCTGTGCTTGGTGTCCGGGAGGCAGTGGAGCAGGGCAGGGCAGGTCACTGGAAGGGGTACTTGCTGTCCTTAGACCAGGCGAAGGCCTTTGACAGGGTTAACCATGAGTACCTCTGGTCCGTCCTTCTAAGGTATGGTCTGCCTGGGAGGTTTGTTGATTGGTTGAGAGTTTTATATAATGGGGCAGAGACTTTTCCGCTCGTGAACGGTTGGGTCGGACACCCTTTTGAGGTGAGGTCTGGTGTCCGCCAGGGCTGTCCTCTGAGCCCACTGTTATACTGCTTGCGATCGACCCCCTTTTAAGGAGAGTGGAGTGCGGACCGTTGGTGGGAGTCGGGATGGACCAGGCGGAGCCAGAGGCCGCCTTGAGGGTAGTGGCGTACGCTGACGATGTTTCCCTTTTTGTATCCTCGAGAGAGGAGGCAGATTGGGTGATGCCTGAGGTTGAACGCTACTCGGTGGCATCCGGGTCCATGATCAACTGGGACAAGTGTGAGTGTCTCTGGCTGGGAGGGGAGATCCAAGTTTTGATCTCCCGGACACCCTTCCAGGGCCACAGGCCAAAGCAAAAATATTAGGCATCAGTTTTGGCCCGGGGGACTATCCCCAGCAAAACTGGGAGGGCAGACTTAAGATTGCCGCCCAGAAGGTGGATCAGTGGCAGGGTTGGTCTTTGACCCCAAGGGAAAGGGTTAGTCTTGCCAAAGGCTATTTGCTTCCTTTGCTAATATATTTGGGCAGCGTCTGCATCTTGCCAGAGCCTCTTTGGACACGGGTCTACAGCCTGTTTTTCCAATTATTATGAGGAAATAGGCTGAACCTAATCAAGAGAGAGGTCACGTACCGCACGAGGAGACTAGGAGGGTTGGGTATGGTCAACCCAGTGGTGTTTCTAGTAAACACCTTTCTTAAGGCAAACATCACCAACCTCTGGTTAGAGAGGGCTCCTCTGTGGGTATTCTCGTGTAGGGGGTGGTTTTGGCCTTTCTTCCAGGAATGGGAGACAGGAGGGCAGGTGAAGGACCTTCGTACACCTCATGGGCATCTTCTGGCTTATGCTACCCCGGTTCTGAAGGTGATCCGTCGGTGGGGTCTGGGAGTGTGGGAGATCAGGACCATGTCAAGAAGGTTTCTTGACAATAGGGTCCTGTTGACCCACTTTCAGAAGCCCCTGGCGCTCAGGGATTGCCCAAGCTGGGATCTGGAGGTGGGGCTCGGTTTATTGAACTCTAAACGGATCCCCTTGAAGTTTTGGGACTTGGCTTGGCGCTGCTTCCATGGGAAGCTGTATGTGAGGGACAACCTGAAGTGCAGATGCTCTGATGACCGGGATTGTCCCCACGAAGAGTGTGGCAGTATGCTTGAAAGCATGGAGCATTTCCTGCTTCAGTGTCCCTTTAATACAGAGGTCTACAGCAGGGTGGTTGCTTCCATTGGCTGGCACAGGCTGGCAGGCCTTTCCTATGCGGAGTGGGCCTATGGGGCATTCAGGTCCCTTGGTGGCCGAGAGCGGGGCACTGTTTTCTTAGTGAGTTTCGTAACTAGGTTCCACACGTGGAATGCACGGTGTCTAGTGTCTACTCAGCGGAAAGTCCTCCCCAGGGAAGAGGTGATTAGGAACATCCTGGGTGATCTGGCAAAAGTGCACTTGCTGGAGTTTGAGAGGCTGGGTGCAGGGAGGGCCTCTCTTCTATGGAGGGGTTTCTCCTTTAATGTGCCCTAGGGAGAGTTAGGTTCTGTGTGCCTGTGATAGGGTTGAGTTAGTCTTTTTTATCTTTATTTGGTAGGGTCAGATAGATGTGTAGGGAGAGGGAGGGACAGATAGGGACAGTCTTTAGGGACAGGTAGTATTAGGTTGGTAGTGAGGGTCAGTGAGGGACAAGTAGGGGCAGGTAGGGAGAGATTGGTAGGGCTACAGGGACAGGATTTTCTCTTTTGTGTTGTTAGGGAGGGTCAGGGTGATGTGCGGTAGATTAGGGTGAGAGCCTCTATGGTCTCCAGTTCCTGGTGGTGGGCTGTAACCCTCACTTACAGATTTTTGTTTTGTAATTGGTAACCTGGGTATAGGGCTTGCAAGCATTGAACTTGGGCCTGTTTTTTGGTCATGGTTAAGGTGTGTACTGGTCATTATTATGTTGTTATTGATATGTTATTATAAGGTTGTATATATATGTTACATGTGTACAAATTATGATGCGTGTAGGGGGGATTTAGTGTAGGTGGGGTGGGGGGTTTCTTGGGGGGTGGGGGGATGGGTTTTGGAGAATGGACATCCGGCGGGATGCCAAGAAGAGGAAAAAAAAGGCCATAAACTTTTATGGACCTTGCTATGTAGGAAAGGCCACAAACTTTCGTGGGACCTGGTGTGATAGGCCACAAACTCTCATGTGACCTGGTGTGATAGGCCACAAACTTTCGTGGGACCTTTGGGGGAATGGTGGTGGTTCAGTTTAGGAGGGGAAGAAAAAAAAAATTATATATATATATATATATATATATATATATATATATATATAAATCTAGAACAAATGAAGTCGCACAGCTGTTCCGAAATCAACCGCGGTGTATTCAATGCATGATCAGATCCCAGGAGTCCGACAGCCAGGTAGAGGTGCTCACATGAAGATAAGTGGAATACCAAAGGCGATATGTAGAAAAAAGCGGCAACACTCACCGGTCCAGTGTGGTCTGAGTCCTTTTATTAGAAAAATGCAAACAACGGCATCTTCACGGCTACGGGATAACACAGAAGGAAGGAGGTGAGCAGGATGTGACATGTATATATAGAATGAGGTTTCTTCCCTTGCTGGGGGGTATTAATGAAATGGAGGAACATTTTGTTTGCATAAATCTGCTGGACATTGGACTTTTGGGGATTGTGAATATTTTGTTTTGTTATTGTGTTTGTCTGTAAGCTTTGCCTGTAAGTTTTGTTTTGTACTTTTATAATAAAACTAGATGGCAGCCCGATTCTAAAGAATCGGGAGTCTAGAATCCATATATACTTTATTTATTCAAATGTAAGAATAATACAATTAATAAATAATAGTAAGAAAGAACAAAAATAATAGGCAGTATATGGAGAAAACACCAAACAAAAGTTCAAAATTGGTGTGAAAATGTCACTGAACCACTTCACAACTAAATATATATAGTTTTGGTAAATGGTATTATCATTTTTTTGACGAAATTCGGCAGGAGCTTGAAGAGCAACGTCACTGGGCCCGCCTCCACGCAGTAGAAACTTGCTGTGAGGTAAAAATTCAAAAATCACACCAAAATGGCGGGCGGAGTGTGTCACAGTACGGCACGTTTCTGATTGGTCGCTCGCAGCAGGCGGCAACCAATCAGACACTGGACACTGTTGACGTCACTTATCTCCGGACATTAGCTCCGGACATTAGCTCCGGACATTAGCTCCGGACATTAGCTCCGGACATTATCTCCGCACATTAGCTCCGGACATTAGCTCCGGACATTAGCTCCGGACAAAGCCACGGAAGTTGGCACAAATTGCAGGAAGTAGTATTCTAGGCAATTATATATTAGAAGAGATATAGGATGTAACTCAGGATCAGTACATGATAAGAAATGTAATGTATGTACACAGTGACTGCACCAGCAGGATAGTGGGTGCAGCTCTGCTCAGCTGCTGCTCATTGTGTTGATTGTGGGTGCGGTCGCTGCTGAACCTGCTGTGTGCTCCTGAGCTCCTGGGAACCACCACCTCTCCGCCCGGGGACCTGCTCTCTCTCTTACCCAGGGAGGGAGTGGGTTTCCTGGGATGAGTGAGTGAGCCAAGTCCCAGGCTTCTGCTTCCCGGACCAGGCTGGCGGGGGGCAGAAGGAACCAGCAACCAGCCTGCACATCAGAGGATTCGGGGGTGAGACGCTCCACCAGGAGTCGCAGCAATGTGGCTCCTACTCCCCCCAGGTCTGCAGAGACCCAGGGAAGCCGCAAGGCTTCCATGGAGGAGAAGCCTGCTAGCGTGCAAGATGGCGGCCCTTCCGGAGGAAAGCTGAGTGCTCACGGAGGTGAGGCCGACCTCACTGAGGAGGGTTGGGCGCTGCAGAGACCCCGGGAGTCTGTGTCCACCTATGCCTCCCGGGTCATGAGCCACCTTTGTGAGTATGAAGATGCTAGCAAGACCTTGAGAAGGCTCCGGGAGGAGCTGCGCTGCACAAGCGCTAAAGCTGCAGGCGCCTCCAGACCCAGGAAGACGCAATTCCAGGCGGAGGTAAAGATTCTGAAGCTTGAAATTAATGACCTGGAGGTAAGAAAAGCATTTATTCGAGAAAAAAGTGGACCATTTAAAGAAAAGCTTATAAATGAAGACCGATTCTGAGAAATGGCTGATAACAGAGAGCAAAGGCAGATGGGGCTGCAGCCTGAGAGCCAGGTGAATGATGATGATGATGAGGATGACCAGCAGAAAGCTCCACCTGGCAGCCTGCTTAGTCACTCACAGGCCACGTTCAGCGAGGTCCCTGCAGGACAGGCGACAATGACATCTCGTCGCAGTTCTGCTGGCTCTGGGGAGGACAGTGACATCGGCCAGGGAGGGGCGCTAATGGCAGAGATCAAGCTGCTGGAGTCCCCAGTGTGCCTTCAGAACTTCCATCTTGGTGATGATTTACCAGAGGAGGCACCAGGGGGCCAGAAGAAAAAGGCAAAGAAAACCACCAAGCCAAAGCTGCAGGAAGCGGTAAGCTATGTATATGCCCCCCTCCCTGTACCCCCTGAGTCGGCTGCAGGGTCAGCTCGCTGTATAAGCCCCGTTGCCCAGCCCAGCCCGGGTTCTGCTGTGGATCCGGTGCAAAGGCGCGGGGAGATTACAGAGCACGGTAATGAGGCGCAGAGCTCCGTCTCTGCTTGTAGTAGCGGGGAAGTAGCAGCAGGTGCATCAGCCGAAAGGCTGGACAGTGAGGGCGGACCGGCAGCGGGCATACGATCAGGCCACGATACTGTGGTCCGCTCCTCAGTGGGAGGGGGGAGCTGCCCGGTGTCGGGGGCAGCTCCGGTAGCCTCGGTGCCCCTGAATACTGTTGCAGCTGATCACTTAGTTGAGGGGCGGCGGCAGTGTGAGGGGGTTACCGGGGCTGGGAGTTCCGGTCTTCCCAAAGTCCTATTTTGTGTTGGTGCCGCTGGTCAACAAGATCCTGATGCTAAGGATCAGCGGTGCCCCACAGCAGCTAAAGATCAACGACGCCTGGTAGCAACCATGAAGCAGCGGAAAATATCAACTAATGATGTGGAGGGCACACAAAAAACCAGGGGTGAGGTCACCTCCAGTTCTGTGGAGGAGACTCAGCCCCTTGTGCCTGATGATGCGGAGGCCAAAGTGTCACCCCCTGTTGTCACTGGTCCAGCAAAAGTGAATGTGGTGGTGGGTATGGATGCAGAAAACTCTTTGTCTAGTGGTGTGGTTGCTGGTTTGGTAGAGGGTGAGGGGGTTATGGAGGTGGGTAATGGTGATGCTGATGGTGTGGATATGGTCACTGGTCCGGTTGCCCCCCCCCGGTGGTGGCAGCGCCTGTCAGGAGTTATGCCGCTGTCACCTCCGGGGGAAATAGGGCATCCTCCTTGTCTCCGGGCTCTGGGGACGGCATGTTGCAACGGCGTCTCCTGGAGGCTCTAAAGAGGGGGGAGAGATCACTAATAGTAGAGGGTCGAGAGGTTGATCTATCCTTCTGGACAGAGAGGCATGGCCTCGGGGCCTTCCGAGAGCAAGGAGGGGGGGATACAGTGTGGTCCCTCCCAACAGCCAGGTCGGGTAGTGTGCGTAGGAATGTGGTCCGTCTTCAGTGGAGGGGCAGTGATGCATGTCCTCCAAGGTCTAAAGTTATGGAGCTCCTGCTGAGGATGGGCTTCAGTGCGATTGACATCTACGCCTTGATACATCCCTATTCCACACCTAATTTTGATGTCAGCTTTGTTCGGCCGGAGGGGCTCGAGCTCTTCTGGTCGAACTATGAGTTGACAAAAAATGAGTCCGGCTGGCGAGACTTTGCCGTTCAGGTGGTGTCTCGCCAAAACCAAGTCAAGAAAGTGACCGTGATGACTTGTAACGAGTCACTTTCTTGTTATGACATCATGACGTGGCTTGGCCGGTATGGAGAGGTGGTAGAAATGCCAAAGAAAAACCGTGACGCGTTTGGTATCTGGTCAGGGGCCTGGACGTTTATGGAAAAACTTAAGCGTTCAGGTGGTACGGTTGCCCACATACCATAATCTGCCTTCCTGGGTAGGGATCGTATCCTGGTCTTCTACCAGGGGCAACCAAAGCTCTGTCACAAGTGCGGCGACCCCACACACTTCAGCGCAAACTGCACTGTGCAGAAGTGTGCATTGTGTGGGGATATCGGCCATCTTGCTGCATCTTGTGTGGAGATTAGGTGTCACCTGTGTGGTGAGTTAGGTCACCCATTCAGCCGTTGTCCTCGCTCCTTCGCTAACGCAGTCGTGACCCCGGTGGGAGAAAGCCGTGAGGCTGATTCTGCTGGGGAAGGGACTAGCAGGGGTGAGGGAGCTGAGGGGCCAAGGAAGAAAAGCAATAAAAAGACGCCTGCACAGCTAAGGCGTCTAGACAAGCGCAGACAGGATAGGGAGCTGGGCGAGCCTCGTGTTACTGGGGCGGCCCCTGTCCTGGACGCCAGTCTTGCTGCTGAGGCCCCAAGGGATGATGAGTTAGATGAGGAGGTCAGGAGGATCTACAGGGAGGAAATTGCCACTGCCTCAGAGTCCTCCCATTATGAAAGTATGGATGAGGATAATAGGCAGTGGCTAGAGGACAAGCGTAAGCTCGGCACCAAAAAGAAGAGAAAGAAGGGAGATAAAAAGATCTTCTCCCGCTCTGACCAAGGTACCTAAGGAAGGAAAAACCGACTCCCCTCTGGTTGGTCTTTCTAACCGGTTCCAAGCCCTTGAAAACATCTCTTCCTCTGAGGAGGAAGCTGAGGGTGAGGTTCTGGCTTCGGCGGGGCTCACAGGGGACGCCGAGTCTCCTTCTTCTGGGAATGTAAGATCCTTGGAGGGAGGGACTGGCCCAGAGTCCGGAGACGAGGACGAAAAAAATAAAAAACACGTGGGAATGGATACCTCATTGTCATTAAAGAGGGGGAAGGATTCCTCCTCTGAGGCAGAGGATAAGGGGAGTGGGAAAAAGAAAGCCATCTAACTCAATCACCAGTGATGGCGGTACCCACTCCGTTGATGCTGGCGTCCATTAATGTCGCCAGCATAAAGTCAAATACAGCTAGATTTGCGGCCTTTGATTTTCTCAGCCGGGTTGAAGCTGACATTTTCTTTTTGCAAGAGACCAGGCTGCCAAACATGGCAGATGTGTTTAAAGCTAAGAGGGAGTGGATACTCGGGCCCTCCTATTGGTCTCTTGCGGCCGAGCCGTATAGCGGAGTGGCGGTCCTTTTTACCGCACCGGTGGAATGCCGACAGGTTATTGAGTTAGAAATGGGGAGGTGCCTGATCTTAGATGTCCTCATGAAGGGACAAGAGCTCCGGCTCATCAACATTTATGGTTCCCAATCTAAGTGGGACCGGAAGTGTCTCTTTATGAGGATCAAGCCCTACCTTTTTACAAGTCGGCAGGTTGTCTTTGGAGGGGACTTCAATGCTGTCACGAGGCCCCGAGATAGAGGAGGTTCCAGAGACAAGCTGACTTATGATAGCGTCGCCCTTAATATTATAGCTAGTGAGGCTCGCCTGGTGGATGTCCACATTCGGCACACCCCAGGCCACGAGGGGTTCACCTATCATAGAGGTAACTGTAGGTCCAGAATAGATAGGTTTTATTTAAAGGAGGAAGCTGTCTCTTCAGCAGTGTCTGTTGTTGAGGTAGAGTTCTCCGACCACTGTTTAATTTTGTTTTCTCTGAATGTTACAGAGACCCTCCGGATGGGAAGAGGCTTTTGGAGGCTCAATTCGTCTCTCTTGGAAGAAGCGGAGATAAGACAGTCCTTTGAGGAATTTCTTCAGGGCCAGGTCCCATTAATGGATCTTTGTAGTAGTAAGTCAGAGTGGTGGGAGATGTTTAAGGAAAGGGTGGCAAGATTCTTCTGCCAGCTCTCGAGCCTCAGGAGTCTGAGCAGGTACCGTCTGTATCAGGGTCTGAGGAGGAAACTCGAGCATCTTGTCTCAACTGGAGGTAGCCGCGAGGAGATCTCCAGAGTGAAATCTTTGCTTATGAGGTGTCAGTACGATAGACACGCATCTTTGGTTTTTGAGAGGGATTACGGGAAGTACCGCTCGCCCAACCCTTACAGAAACTGCAGGATGTCAGTGAATAGTAAAGTGGTTACAGGACTGGTCGACACTACGGGGTCCCTGAGGCGATCCAGATCAGGGATCCTGGAGGTTGTCAGATCCTTCTACTCACACCTCTTGGGGAAGAGGGATCTTGATTGGGATGAGATGTCGGCTTTCCTGGCTGAAGCTGTCCCCGAACCAGGGGTAGACCCCTCTCTTGACGTTTTGACAGAAATGATCAGGGAAGAGGAAGTTCAGTTGGCGATTGAAGGGCTTGCCCCCAAAAAATCGCCTGGTCCAGATGGCTTAACATCTGAATTCTATAAGACCTTTAAGGACGTTTTGGTTCCCCTCTTGACTGAGGTATTCAATGAGAGTCTTTCCTCGGGCACTCTGCCGAAGTCAATGAGGAGGTCTGCTCTGATCATCTTGTCAAAGGGTAAGGACCCGTCTTGCATTGAGAACCGGCATCCCATAGCGCTTCTCAATGCAGACAGGAAGGTTCTGGCAAAGGTGCTGTTTAATCGGCTGGTGAAATTTGCACCCCGACTCCTTTCGGGGGCCCAGCATTGCTCTGTTCCAGGCCGCAGCACATTTAGTGCTGTGCTCAGTGTCCGAGAGGCAGTGGAGCAGGGTAGGGCTGGTCACTGGAAGGGGTACATGCTGTCACTGGACCAGGCAAAAGCGTTTGATCGGGTTGATCATGAGCACCTCTGGTCCGTCCTTCTGAGATATGGCCTGCCGGGGGGGGTTTGTTTATTGGCTTAAGACCTTGTACAGTGGGGCAGAGAGTTTCCCACTTGTGAATGGTTGGATTGGCAGCTCTTTTGAGGTTGGGTCCAGTGTTCGCCAGGGTTGTCCCTTGAGCCCGCTGCTGTACGTGTTTGCGATTGACCCTCTTCTTAGGAGGGTGGAGCGTGGACCGTTGGCCGGGATCGGGATGGACCGGGCAACACTGGAAGCCACTCTGAGGGTGGTGGCGTATGCCGATGAGGTCACTGTGTTTGTTTCCTCTCATGAGGAGGCAGGGTGGCTGATGTCAGAGGTAGATTGCTACTCGGAGGCATCCGGGTCCAAGATCAACCGGGATAAGTGTGAGAGTCTCTGGCTGGGAGGAGGAGATCCTGGTTTTGATCTCCCGGACACCCTTCCAGGACCCAAAGTCTCTGCAAAAGTCCTTGGCATCGAATTTGGCCAGGGGGATTACCCCAAACAAAATTGGGACAGCAGGCTAGAGATCGCCACTCAGAAGGTGAACCAATGGAAGGGTTGGTCTTTGACCCTAAGGGAAAGGGTAAACCTGATCAAAACTTACCTGCTCCCTTTACTGATTTATCTGGGCAGTGTATGCATCTTGCCGGAATCTCTCTGGACTCGGGTCTACAGTTTGTTCTTCCAACTGTTATGGGGGAATAGACTGAACCTTGTCAAGAGGAAGTTACTTACCGTACGAGGAGACTAGGAGGGTTGGGTATGGTCAACCCTGTGGTATTCCTTGTGGATACCTTCATTAAGATCAATATCGCAAACCTCTGGAAAGAGAGGGCTCCTCCGTGGGTATTCTCCTGTAGGGGATGGTTTCAGCCTTTCTTCCAGGAATGGGAGACAGGAGGGCAAGTGAAGGATCTTCGCACACCGCATGGACATCTTCCGGCTTACGCTACCTTGGTTCTGAAGGTAATTCGTCGGTGGGGTCTGGGAATGTGGGAGATCAGGACTCTGCCAAGGAAACTCCTTGACAATAGGGTTCTGTTGACCCATTTCCAGAGGCCTCTGGCGCTCAGGGACTGCCCAAGTCGGGATCTTGGGGTGGGTTTGCATTTTTGAATTCTATCAGGATCCCCTCGAAGTTTTGTGACTTTGCTTGGCGCTGCTTCCATGGGAAACTGTGTGTGAGGGACAATCTGAAGTGTAGGAGCTCTGAGGACAGGAATTGTCCTCGGGAGCATTGTGGTACCTTGCTTCATTGTCCCTTCAACACAGAGGTGTACAACAGGGTGGGCGCCTTCATTGGCTGGTCTCGGCTGGCCGGTCTCTCCTATGCGGAATGGGCCTATGGAGCATTCGGAGACCTTGGTGGTCGGGACCGCTGCACCTTATTTCTAGTTAGCGCAGTGGTTAGGTATCACACGTGGAACGCACGGTGCTTAGTATCGACGCAACGAAAAATCCTCCCAGTGGAAGATGTGTTTAGGACCATACTCGGTGACCTGGTGAAGGTGCGCTCTCTGGAGTATGGGAGACTGGGCGCACGGAGGGCCGCTTTCCTCTGGAGGGGCTTTTCTTTTAGTGTGCCCTAGTCTGGTCATCTCCTTTCCTGGTGGTGGGCTACTGCTGACACTGTAGATTTTTGTTTTGTTTGATCATTATACAGTGATGTAGGGCTGCAGGCGCCGAATTTGGGCTTCGTGATTTGTAATTATTGAGGTGTGTGCTGCTGTATATAATGTATATATTGTATATAGGGATATAGATTTGGGTGTAGGTGTTAGGTTGGGTGGTGGGAAAAGGGGGGAGGTGGGATTATCTTGTGGGTCTATGGGACACTGGGTTGTTTCGGGGAAAACTAGTACTGCCTGATCTGGCCTATGGACTTTGGACATGGACTGAGGCATGAGACGCAGGGCCAGCTCTCAGGTCAGTGCGGGGGGTTGGGAATGAAGGATAGCTTATTATTGTATAGATTTGTTTAATTTGTAGTTATTTTATTTAAAACTAAAAAAAACAAAAAAAAAATTATAAAAAAAAAAAGTTCATGTATATAGTTTTTGTTTGCCATTGTTTATTGTTTTGTTTAGTGACCAGACCAGAGTCAAAGTAGTTATTCTGTATATACTGTATAATATGTGTGAGAGTAGAGAATGAGCGGCTGGACCAGTGTTCAGTATACAGATTATTTTCTGGCTAATATTTTTGTTATGTTTTCTGCTATTATTGTTATGTTTTTCATTTTTATGATAAAAGATGTACAGGATGTAACTCAGGATCAGTAATGTAATGTATGTACACAGCGACTCCACCAGCAGAATAGTGAGTGCAGCTCTGGAGTATAATATAAGAGGTAAATTGAACTTGTAAAGTAGAATAATTCTGTCAGATGGAACTCAAACATGGGCAGTCTTTCTATGAGTTTCAGCTCCTTCATCCATTACTGTAGAATTAGCGTAGACTTTCTTCCACCAAAGCGAGCAGCAGAAAACATAAAACTTGAGCCGCTAGGGATGTAAGACGTCAATACAACAGCTCACAGCATCATCCATGTAGCATCTTTAATTAATAGGATTCTGTGATCCAGAGCCGCGGTATCACGCTTCTACATGGAGCCATAACCGGCCGCGTATACAACATGCTCTAAAATAGAAATGATGATGAAGGCAACAGACGTTTCAGAGATCACAGCGCTAATTTCTATTCCTAGGGAAACTGAGAAACATTAGAAAAATATTCCATCCCACAACGGGGCCCCTCTGTCAGGAGACAGGAGTCTCCATCGCTCGCTATTCTCTAGAGTCTTCATTTGTTTTATTTTCTTTTTTTTTCCGGATTTGTTCAATATCTTCTAAAACAGCATAAAACTCTGACAACAGGTTGGGGTGCAAAGCTGGAGTAATAAATCCATCCAATCTGGGCACCAGAAATAGGAAACGTATCCTGTGTACAACGCAGAGACACTGAGCCTCGGTGTACTGACACTGACACTCGGGGGACAGGATAACTACACAGACACTCGGGGTACAGGATAATGACACTGACAATTGGGGCACAGGATAATGAGACTGACACTTGGGTACAAGATGATGTCACTCGGGGTACAGGATAATGACACACACTTGAGGAACAAGATAATGACACTGACACTCAGGCATACCTCCCAACTTTTGAAGATGAGAAAGAGGGACCGCGGCAAATTTTAGGCCACGCCTCTGACCACACCCATTCATAATTAGTCACACCCATATCCACATCCCAACCACACCCATTTAGCACTGCTGATCACACTGTTTCATATACAATAATTATAAACAAAAAAATATGGCCACACATGATGCTGCATACTGTATAATGACCGCACATGATGCTGCATACTGTATAATGACCGCACATGATGCTCCATACTGTATAATGAACACACATGACGCTCCATACTGTATAATGACCTCACATAATGCTCCATACTGTATAATAAGAACAGGTACCACTGATACATAATTTAGAAAAGTAACGAGGAATCATCCCATATAAGTTGGACAATATACAAGTCACCAGGACACTCCAAACATATTAATCCTACAAGAGACAAGGAGTAAAAATCCCATACACAGGTATAAGAAAAACATATAACAATCTTTATTAGAAAAATATGTAACATACAGACTGATTAAACAAGGTCCAGAAACTAGTGCAAATACAGAAGACACAAGCACTGTGGTAACACATGGGGCAAAATAAACTAATGACCTCAGATGGAAGGTAATCAAACATATCTCAATACGGTACTACAAATCTCATATAATATGATATTATATATATCCTGAACCGTATCTGACTACCAAAATACACATATTGCCTGTCACATCTAGAGTTAAATCATGGCGAAAGTGGAGGATACACCGTTTATCTTACCCGCATTCATGTGCCAGTGCGTGTCGCCAGCAGCCCCGACGCGCGTTTCGCGTTGGGCTTCCTCGGGGGGCTGTGAGAGTATGTGTGTTTGGAGCGGTCATTTAAATGCAGGGAGCACCTGTCAGCAATGATCGGCGTAATTGGTGGCGCATGCGCGGCAATACACAGTTCCGGCTGTAACACATCATCCCCTGCTCTTCCTGTGGCGCGACGGGCAGAGGGAAATCCCTCATGACGTCTCTAGCCCGCCGCGTCACATCCTGAGGGCAGGAGAGGATGACTCACGATCCCTGCCATACCACGCATGCGCTCTCACCGCGACCACCATTTTGGAGAAGGGCAAAAACGCCCTCAGATAAGGCGCTATAATATTAGCATATAAAGGTCTAAATTGCATATAGCTGAATTACTATCATAGCGCCTAGGGGTCTATACCCATAATAAACATACTAGTGTATAAAATTAGCTCACCCTGTCATATCTCGAAAACAGGGGGAGGGAAGGGATAAGGGGGAAAGGGGCAAGGCCAACATGGGAGGGGAGGAGTTATTATAAGTGAGATACAAGCTACGTCCTGTCATACCACCTATGCACACGCGTCACCATCGCCACATTGAAGAAGGTAAGTAGTAATCCAAAGCTGACATAATACGAGAGAAATAAAAATACAATTTGTGCTAATATTTATCTAACGATAAGTTTACGGACACATAGGCCCTTTATGTAACAAATTACAATTAAAGTGATTATGTGCAAAGCTAATACTGTCCACTATAAGGGGCAAATATATATTAGTGATTCTGCCTAAAAGGGCTATATAATTTGGGTACATAAACATTATGTTACATATATTTAAAAATATATACAATAGTGACATAAACAACTGTCCCGTAAGAGATGGAACAGGAAAATACCTACAAATACAAAGTGACCAAAATACATCACAAAGAAAACATATAAATATTAAGGCATCAAAAACATGCCATAAATACACATGATGTGAAAAATAATAAACGTGAGCAAAGCCACGAAAGCCTGGATATCTTCAAATCTTGCATGAAGACAGGGGGATCCCGTATGACTTCCTGAAATCCATGACCACTCCAGAATTATGTAGACGACGAGATATAACGACACAATAACACCACTAAGAAAAATAAATAAAAAAATAAAAATAAGAAACACACACAATTAAAATCCAGAAAATTCAGAGAAACTCCAGTCTGACCCAGATACTTCTACAGAAATGGAGCAAAACTTAGTTGTTCATTGAGGCCCAATGGGGACATGGTGCCCAATGTTGTTATCCAGCGGCATTCCAATTGTGCTAATGTCCGCTTAAGATCTCCCCCTCTGATCCCACTTCTCACATGATCGATGCCGAAAATTTTAAGGTATTTTCCTGTTCCATCTCTTACGGGACAGTTGTTTATGTCACTATTGTATATATTTTTAAATATATGTAACATAATGTTTATGTACCCAAATTATATAGCCCTTTTAGGCAGAATCACTAATATATATTTGCCCCTTATAGTGGACAGTATTAGCTTTGCACATAATCACTTTAATTGTAATTTGTTACATAAAGGGCCTATGTGTCCGTAAACTTATCGTTAGATAAATATTAGCACAAATTGTATTTTTATTTCTCTCGTATTATGTCAGCTTTGGATTACTACTTACCTTCTTCAATGTGGCGATGGTGACGCGTGTGCATAGGCGGTATGACAGGACGTAGCTTGTATCTCACTTATAATAACTCCTCCCCTCCCATGTTGGCCTTGCCCCTTTCCCCCTTATCCCTTCCCTCCCCCTGTTTTCGAGATATGACAGGGTGAGCTAATTTTATACACTAGTATGTTTATTATGGGTATAGACCCCTAGGCGCTATGATAGTAATTCAGCTATATGCAATTTAGACCTTTATATGCTAATATTATAGCGCCTTATCTGAGGGCGTTTTTGCCCTTCTCCAAAATGGTGGTCGCGGTGAGAGCGCATGCGTGGTATGGCAGGGATCGTGAGTCATCCTCTCCTGCCCTCAGGATGTGACGCGGCGGGCTAGAGACGTCATGAGGGATTTCCCTCTGCCCGTCGCGCCACAGGAAGAGCAGGGGATGATGTGTTACAGCCGGAACTGTGTATTGCCGCGCATGCGCCGCCAATTACGCCGATCATTGCTGACAGGTGCTCCCTGCATTTAAATGACCGCTCCAAACACACATACTCTCACAGCCCCCCGAGGAAGCCCAACGCGAAACGCGCGTCGGGGCTGCTGGCGACACGCACTGGCACATGAATGCGGGTAAGATAAACGGTGTATCCTCCACTTTCGCCATGATTTAACTCTAGATGTGACAGGCAATATGTGTATTTTGGTAGTCAGATACGGTTCAGGATATATATAATATCATATTATATGAGATTTGTAGTACCGTATTGAGATACGTTTGATTACCTTCCATCTGAGGTCATTAGTTTATTTTGCCCCATGTGTTACCACAGTGCTTGTGTCTTCTGTATTTGCACTAGTTTCTGGACCTTGTTTAATCAGTCTGTATGTTACATATTTTTCTAATAAAGATTGTTATATGTTTTTCTTATACCTGTGTATGGGATTTTTACTCCTTGTCTCTTCCATACTGTATAATGCCTGCACATGATGCTCCATACTGTATAACGGCCGCACATGATGCTCCATACTGTACAACGGCCGCACATGATGCTCCATACTGTATAACGACCGCACATGACACTCCATACTGTATAATGAACATACATGATGCTGCATACTGTATATTGGCCGCACATGATGCTCCATACTGTATAATGAACACACATGACGCTCCATACTGTATAATGAACACACATGATGCTCCATACTGTATAATGGCTACACATGATGCTCCATACTGTATAACGGCCGCACATGATGCTCCATACTGTATAATGAACATACATGATGCTGCATACTGTATATTGGCCGCACATGATGCTCCATACTGTATAATGAACACACATGACGCTCCATACTGTATAATGAACACACATGATGCTCCATACTGTATAATGCCTGCACATGATGCTCCATACTGTATAACGGCCGCACATGATGCTCCATACTGTATAATGAACATACATGATGCTCCATACTGTATAATGACCACACATGATGCTTCATACTGTATAATGAACACACATGATGCTCCATACTGTATAATGACCACACATGATGCTCCATACTGTATAATGAACACACATGATGCTCCATACTGTATAATGGCCGCACATGATGCTCTATATTGTATAATGAACACACATGATGCTCCATACTGTATAATGACCACACATGATGCTTCATACTGTATAATGAACACACATGATGCTCCATACTGTATAATGACCACACATGATGCTCCATACTGTATAATGAACACACATGATGCTCCATACTGTATAACGGCTGCACATGACGATCCATACTGTATAACGACCTCACATGACGCTCCATACTGTATAATGAACACACATGACGCTCCATACTGTATAATGCCTGCACATGATGCTCCATACTGTATAACGGCCGCACATGATGCTCCATACTGTATAATGAACACACATGATGCTCCATACTGTATAATGACCTCACATGATGCTCCATACTGTATAATGACCTCACATGATGCTCCATACTGTATAATGGCCGCACATGATGCTCCATACTGTATAACGACCGCACATGACGCTCCATACTGTATAATGAACATACATGATGCTGCATACTGTATATTGGCCGCACATGATGCTCCACACTGTATAATGAACACACATGACGCTCCATACTGTATAATGAACACACATGATGCTCCATACTGTATAATGGCTACACATGATGCTCCATACTGTATAACGGCCGCACATGATGCTCCATACTGTATAATGAACATACATGATGCTGCATACTGTATATTGGCCGCACATGATGCTCCATACTGTATAATGAACACACATGACGCTCCATACTGTATAATGAACACACATGATGCTCCATACTGTATAACGGCCGCACATGATGCTCCATACTGTATAACGACCGCACATGACGCTCCATACTGTATAATGAACACACATGATGCTCCATACTGTATAATGAACACACATGATGCTCCATACTGTATAATGCCTGCACATGATGCTCCATACTGTATAACGGCCGCACATGATGCTCCATACTGTATAATGAACACACATGATGCTCCATACTGTATAATGACCACACATGATGCTTCATACTGTATAATGAACACACATGATGCTCCATACTGTATAATGACCACACATGATGCTCCATACTGTATAACGGCCGCACATGATGCTCCGTACTGTATAATGACCGCACATGACGCTCCATACTGTATAATGAACATACATGATGCTGCATACTGTATATTGGCCGCACATGATGCTCCATACTGTATAATGACCGCACACGATGCTCCATACTGTATATTGGCCGCACGATACTTCGTACCATATAATGGCCACTCCTACACACGCGGCTGCGCTCCGTACACTTTGCACACGGCTCCGCTCCGTACACACGCGCTCCGCTCCATACACCTCGCACACACACGTCTCCGCTCCATACACCTCGCACACACACGTGGCTCCGCTCCATACACCTCGCACACACACGTGGCTCCGCTCCATACACCTCGCACACACACGTGGCTCTGCTCCGTACACCTCGTACACACACGGCTCCGCTCCGTACACCTCGTAGACACACGGCTCCTCTCCGTACACCTCGTAGACACACGGCTCCTCTCCGTACACCTCGTACACACACGGCTCCTCTCCGTACACCTCTTACACACACGGCTCCGCTCCGTACACCTCGTACACACACGGCTCCGCTCCGTACACCTCGTACACACACGGCTCCTCTCCGTACACCTCGTACACACACGGCTCCGCTCGGTACACCTCGTACACACACGGCTCCTCTCTGTACACCTCGTACACACACGGCTCCTCTCCGTACACCTTGTACACACGGCTCCGCTCCGCACACCTCGTACACACACGGCTCTGCTCCGTACACCTCGTACACACACGGCTCTGCTCCGTACACCTCGTACACACACGGCTCTGCTCCGTACACCTTGCACACACACGGCTCCGCTCCATACACCTCATACACACATGGCTCTGCTACATGCACACTGTAAACACCTCCTGACCCCACACAAGGCATTACACGCCTTGTCAGCTCTACAGCACTGTATCTGTGAGACTCGTCGGTGGTCCTGGCACAGGAGGGGTAACATCATCCTGTCCTCTGCCTTTGCCTATAGGGACCCTGCACATGTCACTGGCTGCAGTAATGTCGCAGCGATTGTTTCTCTCTAGTTGTGAATATCACCATTGATTTCGGTCTCTCTGTCCATTCCTGAGAGTTCAGGGCACACAGCCTGTCCATCCATCCACCACCTGCTCTGCTGCTCTGTGTTACCAGCACATAGGAATTACAGCTATGGAAAATGTCTCTGAACTTCACCTATTTGTTGCTGTGTACGGACAGTGCTTTCTAGATTATTCAGCAATAATAAAGTGATTGTGTTGATCGGCAGCACATTACCTCCTGCAGGACCATGTGGCAAGGTGGCAGCAACCCTAACCAGCACAGCCGAGCCTGCCTTTTGCGAGTATGCACAGGACCTGTGATGAGGTCACAGGAGGGGAGGAGTCAGGGGTCACATGATCGGCAGATCGGGACCTCCGTGGATTGCAGGACTGAGGCAGCCATACGGAAGGGTAACTTGGCCTGGGGCATGGCTTAACTACACAAAGGGGCGTGTCGGTCCTGCTGTCTGCGGGATCAGAGCGTCCCGTGCGGGAGTGCGGGGAAAAGGCTGAAAACCGGGACAATCCCGCACAATGAGGGACGGTTGGGAGCTATGCTCAGGGTACAGGATAACTACACAGACACTCGGGGTACAGGATAACTACACTGACACTGGGGGTACAGGATAACTACACTGACACTGGGGGTACAGGATAACTACACTGACACTCGGGGTACAGGATCATCACTTCCACTCGGGATACAGGATAATGTCACTAATACTCAGGGTACAGGATAATGTCACTAATCCTCAGGGTACAGGATAATGACACCGACACTTGAGGAACAGGATAATGACGCTGACACTCGGGGTACAGGATAACTACACTGACACTCGGGGTACAGGAATATGACACTTACTCATGGGGTACAGGATCATGACACTGACACACGGGGTTCAGGATAATAACACTGACACTCGGGGTACAGGATAATGACGCTGACACTCGGGGTACAGGATAACTACACAGACACTCGGGGTACAGGATAATGACACTGACACTTGGGGGTGCAGGATATTGACACTGACACTTGAGGAACAGGATCATGACACTGACACATGGGGTACAGGATCATGACACTGACACTCGGGGTACAGGATAACTACACTGACACTCGGGGTACAGGATAATGACACTGACACTTGGGGGTACAGGATATTGACACTGACTCTTGAGGAACAGGATCATGACACTGACACACGGGGTACAGGATCATGACACTGACACTCGGGGTACAGGATAATGATGCTGACACTTGGGGTACAGGATAATGACACTGACACTCGGGGTACAGGATAATGTCACTAATACTCAGGGTGCAGGATAATGACACAAGGGGTACAGGATAATGACACAAGGGGTACAGGATAATGACACTGACACATGGGGTACAGGATAATGACACTGACTCTTGAGGAACAGGATAATGACACTGACACTTGGGGTACAAGATAACTACACTGACACTTGGGGTACAGGATCATGACACTGACACATGGGGTAGAGGATCATGACACCGGCACATGGGGTACAGGATAATAACACTGACACTCGGGGTACAGGATAATGACCCTGACACTTGGGGGACAGGATAATGATGCTGACACTCGGGGTATAGGATAATGATGCTGACACTAGGGGTACAGGATAATGACGCTGACACTTGGGAGACAGGATGCTGACACTTGGGGACAGGATATTGACATTGACACTTGGGGGCAGGATAATGACGCTGACACTTGGGGTACAGGATAATTACACTGACACTTAGGGTATAGGATTAAGTACACTCACACTCCGAGTAGAAGGTAATGACACTGACACTTCGAGTACAGTATAGCAATACTGACACTAGGGGTACAAAATAACAACACTGACAGTTGGGGTACAAGATATCGTCGAATAATGACACTGACACTCGGGGTACAGGATAATGACACTGACACATAGAGAACAGGATAATTACACGCTGACATTTGTGGGACAGGAGAGGATAATGAAACTGACACTTGGGGGACAGGATAATGACACTGACACTCGGAGTACAGGATAACTACACTGACACTCGGGGTACAGGATAATGACACTGACACACAGGGTACAGGATAATGACACTAGTGGTATAGAATAATTGTCACGATTCACAGCGTGACTGTCAAGCCTACGTCACGGATCGGGGGGACTTTAGGCCAACAGACGGCTATCACATGTGCAGGGGGGCTTATCTTAGTTATCCCTCCACTGCTACACTGTGAGGAAAACACACAAGGCTATTAACCTCTTAGTTTACCGCAGGGGCTTATTTTAGTTATCCCACTGCTCTACAATATAACACAAACTGCAGGGATTTATGTATATCCCGCTGCACAGTTTCGCTTGAGAACTTGCAGCTCTCTGGCTCCCCCCTTACCCTCAGGTAAGATTAGGTACTGCACCTAGGGTAATTAGTCGCCAGAAAGGCTGCCTGCTATGTACTGGCTGTTGGGCACGCTGCAGCGAGGAGATATAACTACTCCCACTCAGGCAGGAACAATAATTATCAATGCCGCCGTCGCTACAACGACTCCCAAAGGCACAGAACAATGTATGCTGCCACCGGCTTCGATTAACGGGTCCGAAGCTAACCTAAAACAGTAGCATAATTCCCTTCAGAAGACTTAGGGTACTTTTAGAGCAGGAAGAATGAAACTAGTAATTTAGATATTTTACTCCGAAAGATATGGCAGTGTATATAAAATTATTACAAGGATGTTACAAAAGAGACAATTGAAAAGATGTACAAAGGTAATTATAAAATAACAGGGGTTAAATGAGAAGTTAACACTTACATGTGTTCAGGTCATTGCTGGCAAAACCAGGCTAGTGGGCGGAGTTCCCAAATATCCCAATGCATCAGGGCTGGCAGTAGGAGCTCCTCAGGTAAGACTAAAGGCTGGGTTAAGTGTAGAGACTTATAAACTGTGACATCACTAAAGGGGTTGAGTTAACATTGCCCTCCTGTCTCCTCAGCTGTACAGTTTTCTCCAACAATTCTTATAATTCTTGTATTTTCGTTCCCGAACATGTCAGAATCATAACACACCCAGCATTCAGCTTATTTTAAAATTGGCTTTCTAATGAGACTAAATTTGGGCTAGTTGGGACACCCAGTTCCGGAGAAATCCGTACTCTGTCCCTGTTGGAATTAGAGGCTCATGCTTACAGTGGCTCACAGATTTGCAACATGGACTTATTATTTCCCTAGCCCAAATCGATGACCCAATATTTTACTATAATGGAACAAAGAACTGCATGTCTTCAGAGAGATATCAGACCAGTTTTAGCTGGTACAATTGTCTATTGCAACTACAGCGGTCGTATAAATTCTTTAGGTGGGAGGGAATAAGTAAGTTGCTCCGAACCTGGAATTTGCAGCTAGAAGCAATAAAACCTCGTCTACACACACAGGTACAGGATAATGACACACTTGGGGTACATGATAACGACACTGACACTCGGAGGACAGGATAATAACACTGACATTCGGGGGACAGGATAAGGACACTGACACTTGGGGTATAGAATAATGACACTGACTCTTGGGGGACAGGATAATAATGCTGAAACTCGGGGTACAGGATAATGACACCAACAGTTGGGGCACAGGATAATAAACACAGACATTTGGCATACAGGATAATGACACTGACACTTGGGGTACAAGATAATGACACTGATGCTCGGGTGACAGGATAATGATACTGACACTCGGGGTACGGGATAATGACACTGATACTCGAAGTAAAAGATGATGACGCTGACATTTGGGGTACAAGATAATGACATGGACACTCGGGGTACAGGATAATGACAGTGACACTCGAGGTACAGGATAATGATGCCTACACATGGGGTACAGGATAATGACACAGACACTTGGGGTACAGGATATTGACACTCAATGTGCAGGATAATGACACTGATACTTGGGGTACAGGATAATGACGCTGACACTCGAGGGACAGGATAGTGACACTGAAACTCTGGGACAGGATAATGAGGCTGACACTTAGGCTACAGCATAATGACACTGACACTTGGGGTACAGGATAATGATACTCAAGGTACAGGATAATTGGGGTATAGGTAATGACACTGACACTTGGGGTACAGGATAATGACACTGACACACGGGGTACAACATAATGACACTGACACTTGGGGTACAGGATATTGACACTGATACTTGGGGTACAAGTTAATGACACTGACACTTTGGGAACAGGATAATGACACTGACACTCAGGGTACAGGATAATGACACCGACACTTGGGGTACAGGATAATGACACAGACACTTGGGGTACAGGATATTGACACTCAATGTGCAGAATAATGACACTGATACTTGGGGTACAGGATAATGACGCTGACACTCGAGGGACAGGATAGTGACACTGAAACTCTGGGACAGGATAATGAGGCTGACACTTAGGCTACAGCATAATGACACTGACACTTGGGGTACAGGATAATGATACTCAAGGTACAGGATAATTGGGGTATAGGTAATGACACTGACACTTGGGGTACAGGATAATGACACTGACACACGGGGTACAACATAATGACACTGACACTTGGGGTACAGGATATTGACACTGATACTTGGGGTACAAGTTAATGACACTGACACTTTGGGAACAGGATAATGACACTGACACTCAGGGTACAGGATAATGACACCGACACTTGGGGTACAGGATAATGACACTTGGGGTACAGAATAATGACACTGATACTTGGGGAACAGGATAATGATGACTAATGAAATATTTGGTTGGGTGATCCTGGCATCTTGGAAGATCAGGATCTTTTTCTTCAGCCAGGAAAGAGTTAAGCCCTGCTGCCATTATTGGCGCCTGATGCCCCACTGCGCGTCTTCTCTCAGCAACAGATGTTCATGGAGTCTCATCTAATACCTGTTCAGCTCTTAATGAGGCAGGGCTGCTGTCACAATTACACATGCAGATAATTTCACCGCTTGTACGACAAGCTCCGGTTCTGGCCTTGGATATAAATACTCTCCTGAAATGATCCTCTTGAAACCACCAGGACCAATGACTATGAGGCTTCTAAGCATCAGTACACAGAGAAAGATCCTCACAACCTGGTCTAAAGCCTTATTGGTCCATAGAAAAAAGCCACCCCATATCAGACTTATAAAACCGCTCTTGCCAAAACATGGGTCCCATTCCAGGTCATGTCCCTCTTCCATCAGTTGGGAGTGTGGAGGTGGGTGTTTCTCCATGGTCTGGGTACACATGGTTGAAGCTTGGCTACTATGGGATATTTGATGATCTTGAGTTGGACGTGATATGCAGTCTCCTTTTTAAGTTATTTACCACAAATTCAGCCAATGGTAAATAGGTAACCCAGTCCTCCTGATTCTCTGACCCAAAACATCTGAGGTACGTCTCTAAATTCTGGTTAACCCCTTCAGTCTGCCCGTTAGACTGTGAGTGAAAAGCAGAAGAAAAAGACAAATGGATCAAAACTTGGAGGCAAACTGCACCCCTCGATCAGAAACAATATCAGTAGGAATCCCATGCAGTCTAATTATTTCCCTGACAAAAATTTGCGCCAAGTATTTTGTGTTAGGCAAAGCTGGTAAAGTAATAAAATGAAACATTTTACTGAATCTGTCCACCACCTCCAGATTACAGTGCTCCCTGCTGATACGGGTAGAGCCATAAATTTAACCGACAAATGAGTCCAATGTCTGCTGGGAATGTCTGTTGGGAATCTCCAATGGCCGGAGAGCCCCTGACGGACGAGTATGAGAGGTCTTAGAATGCGCACAGACACTGCAGGCGGCTACATACTCCCGGACATCCTTATGAGAACCCGGCCACCAAAAATGGCGAGTAAGCAAATCCGCGGTGGTCTTATTTCCAGGATGTCCAGCCAACACAGTATCATGATGTTCACTGAGGACTCTAAGATGGAGATTAACTGGCACGAACAGTTTACCAAGTGGACAGGCAGCAGGGGTGTCCCCCTGGGCATCAAGAACCTCTCTTTCCAAACTGGAGCATATAGATGCCATAAGCACCCCTTTTTGAAGAATAGGTTCACTCTTCTCTCTTCCCCCAGGAAAGCAGCGGGATAAGGCATCCACCTTAACGTTTTTGTTCCCCTGCCAATAAGTAACAAAAAAGTTGGACGTGATATGCAGTCTCCTTTTTAAGTTATTTACCACAAATTCAGCCAATGGTAAATAGGTAACCCAGTCCTCCTGATTCTCTGACCCAAAACATCTGAGGTACGTCTCTAAATTCTGGTTAACCCCTTCAGTCTGCCCGTTAGACTGTGAGTGAAAAGCAGAAGAAAAAGACAAATGGATCAAAACTTGGAGGCAAACTGCACCTCTCGTTCAGAAACAATATCAGTAGGAATCCCATGCAGTCTAATTATTTCCCTGACAAAAATTTGCGCCAAGGATTTTGTGTTAGGCAAAGCTGGTAAAGTAATAAAATGAAACATTTTACTGAATCTGTCCACCACCTCCAGATTACAGTGCTCCCTGCTGATACGGGTAGAGCCATAAATTTAACCGACAAATGAGTCCAATGTCTGCTGGGAATGTCTGTTGGGAATCTCCAATGGCCGGAGAGCCCCTGACGGACGAGTATGAGAGGTCTTAGAATGCGCACAGACACTGCAGGCGGCTACATACTCCCGGACATCCTTATGAGAACCCGGCCACCAAAAATGGCGAGTAAGCAAATCCGCGGTGGTCTTATTTCCAGGATGTCCAGCCAACACAGTATCATGATGTTCACTGAGGACTCTAAGATGGAGATTAACTGGCACGAACAGTTTACCAAGTGGACAGGCAGCAGGGGTGTCCCCCTGGGCATCAAGAACCTCTCTTTCCAAACTGGAGCATATAGATGCCATAAGCACCCCTTTTTGAAGAATAGGTTCACTCTTCTCTCTTCCCCCAGGAAAGCAGCGGGATAAGGCATCCACCTTAACGTTTTTGTTCCCCTGCCAATAAGTAACAAAAAAGTTAAACCTGGTAAAGAATAATGCCCATCTAGCCTGTCGTGGTGTTTCGCCAATTCCAGATATACCAGATTTTTATGATCAGTGATAACCATTACTTGGTGTACCACTCCCTCCAAAAAATGACGCCACTCCTCAAAAGCTCATTTGATGGCTAAGAATTCCCTGTTACCAATATCATAATTTCTCTCAGGTGGTGATAATACAGCCCCCACTCCCACCTCAAACCCATCGACCTCCACAATGAAAGGCTCAGAGACGTCCGGCTGAATAAAGGTAACTTCACACATAACGATATCGTTAACGATATCGTTGCTTTTTGTGACGTAGCAACGATATCGTTAAGGAAATCGTTCTGTGTGACAGCCACCAACGATCAGGCCCCTGCTGGGAGATCGTTGGTCGCTGAGGAAAATCCAGAACTTTATTTCGTCGCTGGACTCCCTGCAGACATCGCTGGATCGGCGTGTGTGACACCGATCCAGCGATGTCTTCACTGGTAACCAGGGTAAACATCGGGTTACTAAGCGCAGGGCCGCGCTTAGTAACCCGATGTTTACCCTGGTTACCAGCATAAAAGTAAAAAAACAAACACTACATATTTACCTTCAGCTGTCTGTCCCCGGCGCTCAGCTTCTCTGCACTCCTCCTGCACTGGCTGTGAGCGTCGGTCAGCCGGAAAGCAGAGCGGTGACGTCACCGCTCTGCTTTCCGGCCGCTGTGCTCACAGTCAGTGCAGGAGGAGTGCAGAGAAGCACAGCGCCGGGGACAGACAGCGGTAGGTAAGTATGTAGTGTTTGTTTTTTTTACTTTTACGCTGGTAACCAGGGTAAACATCGGGTTACTAAGCGCGGCCCTGCGCTTAGTAACCCGATGTTTACCCTGGTTACCCGGGGACCTCGGGATCGTTGGTCGCTGGAGAGCTGTCTGTGTGACAGCTCTCCAGCGACCAAACAGTGACGCTGCAGCGATCGACATCGTTGTCAGTATCGCTGCAGCGTCGCTGAGTGTGAAGGTACCTTAAGAATCGGCGCAGAAGCAAAACACCCTTTTAACATGTCAAATGCCTCCCTGGCAGGGCTGGTCCAAGTGGAGAAGTCCATCTCCTTCTTGGTCCTATCTGTAAGAGGTTTGGCTACTACTGAAAAGTTCTTTCTGAATTTATAGTAGTAGTTGGTGAAACCTAAAAACCTTTGTAACGCCTTCATATCAAAAAGGGCAGGAGATGCTTACCTGCCTGGGCATCCAAACAAATGCACTATTAGGATGCAGTGGATCCATGTGGTTAAGATGACGGCAACACAGGTGCAGAAATACCGATGAGGCAGCCACTCTCAACCTACCAAATTAATGGAGGGGGTGGCTGCTTGTGGCGCTGTTCACACAATGGGAATGCACAGCATCCAGGTTAACAGCCTATTAGTGACGCCCTTCTATTAGCTCAGGCAGGCTGCCCAGTGCTAATGCGCAGTGCGCTGCAACTCAAGAGATAGCAAGGGCTGCTGATATGAGCGACTTGGAGTTAGCGAATATTTATCGGGTTCTTTTTTAGGAATTATGCCTAATGGTGGGATTTTTGATATTTTTGAACAGCAATGATTAAAAAGGGGGACAACCTTCTACCTATTTCAAACTATTGTCTTATCTTTTGATGTAATATTTCGGGGAATTCGCATGCAGATTTTAGGTTACTGGATATCCATTAATAATCTCGTTTTTCCTGTCCTCTGAGCTCTTCCCCAGTGACCCTTAATCCACTGTTCGTTGAGTCCGCTTCGGGAACCCATACTCCACCATCTCCTGAGTTCACCTTAGAGACCCATGTTCCACCATCCGCTGAGCCCACCTCAGGGAGTTCTTTAGCTAGAAAACACTCACCGCTATCTGATTCTGGCCGAATGACTCCGGTTGATGGAGGACTGGCTGGTAGCCCAGGGTGAAGATTCACTCCAGCTGTCAGTCAGTGATGGAACACGTGATCTCTGTCGTGTGCTTGAGTGGCTCTCGTTGACTGGGGAACGCTGGGCGAGTCAACTGGTGAACTAGCGCCCTGATAGTAGATGCTAATTCACTCTCTCCTACATTGTGTATGGTGAAGTGCTCGCTGAGTTCAAAACGCTCACCATTGTCAGACGCCGGCCGAGTGTCTCCCAGGGGGTGGAGGTACTCCTGCTGTAGAGATGACTTGCTGATATCAAAACCCTCGCCGCTGTCAGACGCAGGCCGAGTGTCTCCCTATTGGTGGAGGGACTCCGGCTCCCACCGTAGCGATGACTTGATGTTGGCAGAAAGCCCAGGGAGGTGGAGATGGGGTTCCCTGGCCCGTAAGGCTACGTTCATATTTGCGGTGCGTCGGGCGCAACCGCGGCGACGCATGCGCCATGCGCCCCTATATTTAACATGGGGGGCGCATGGACATGCGTTTTGTGACGCATGCGTTTTTTGGGCGCAAGCGTCAGGGCGCAGAGGACGCTGCTTGTTGCATTTTTTTGCGCTATAAAAATGAACGCATGCGTCACAAAACGTAGCGTTTTGCTGCGTTTTGCATGCGTTGTGCTTTGCGTCGCCGACGCAGCACACAACAACGCAAATGTGAACGTAGCCTAACCAGTGACGCAGCACGTGGTTGTTGGAGACAGCCGTGTGCCTGATCTCGGTTCTTGCTGTAGCCGTGCTTTGGTGTTAGCAGGAAGCCCGGGGAGATAGTGACCCTGGGAGATAGGGGTGGGTCTCCCTGACCGGCAGCCAGTGATGGGTGTCATCCGAGGAGAGGGATGTCCTGCGGCGTCTAAGCCTGGGACTGCTGTTGCTAAAGGGGGTGTCGCAATGAGGGGTTCATAAGCTGCATTTGGGGTCGATGCAGGTAGCGGTGTGCTGCCTAATATGGGACATGCAGCTTCATTACTATAGACTATATTATGCGTGGTGTGTGTTGGAGGGCAGGGGTTCATGTACAGTCTTTATTGGTTACTGTTTGGGCAGTTATGGGGTGTATCAGTGTTTGGTGCGATTACGTTCCGTTTTATTGCTGGCTTGCTTCCGCTGCGGTGCACATCGATTGGTCAGAATGGACCGATCGACTCGCTCTGCAGCGTCACTGAGGGACCTCGATCCTCTCTCTGCCTTCCCCCATGCAGGCAGGGCTGCTGTGCCTGCAGGAGGGAAGGAGTGGACCGGCCATGGATGATCCTGAAGTCTTCTTGCCGGACGTCCAGTGTGGAGGTGGGCGGGGCCAGAGGATGACTAGACGGGAAGTGGGCGGTGACTGCGTGGGGGGGTTGAGGGGTCGGGCCGCAGTGCCCCCTGAGCCCTGGAGCTAAAAGGACACCGCGAGACCAGAACAGCGGCTCGGAGACCAGAGCGTCCCCGCCGCCATGGAGCCACCCACAGCGCCAGGGGCTGGGCGAAGCTGCAGAGCATGCCCATCGGACGGTTGACACCGATTGGCGCACTCTGCAGCCGTGTACAGTAACTCATGCCCCATCTCCACGTCCCCCTTCGCAGGCAGCACGGCAGTGCCTGGCCTGCAGGAGGAGAGGTGGCGGCCGGGCACCGGAAGTGACGGGGGATCGGAGTGAAGCAGAGAGGAGGAGCTAGTGGGAGCTGAGGCCCGACGTTTAGAGATGTGCCGCCGGAAGCTGTGCGATGGCGGCGCTGCATTGCCGTCTGACCCGGAGGCTGACTAGGGAGAGGGGAAACCGCACGGACTGTCTGCACCGTAGAGTGCTGCTGCCGCCACAGAGGGGGAGAGGCAACACCATCCCGATGGCAGGGGACGCTGCACCGATCCAGAAGTGGGCGGCGCTTTACAGGCTCACACAGCACTCTGGTTGACAGTGCGGGCCTGCAATGAAGGAGTGGGCGGGCCTTCCCCTGCACACGCTTAGCCCCGGTCTGCAAACCAGGGACTGGTGCCTGCGCGCATGCAGAGAAGGTAGCCCGATGCGGACGGGTCCGATGACCAGGGCACCTTGCGGATGGCAGCTGCACCCCCCGGAGCCGTGCATGGAGCAGCAGAGGGAGCACGGCGACTTGGAAGAGCCAGCTCCACGCTGACACATAGGCGCTCGGGAGGGCAGGAGGTACGTCTACCCGGCGGCACCGCTGCCCTGCCGGCGATAGGAGCACCGATGGCTGGGGACGGGGCCCCGGCTGAGCAGGGGAGGATGAATTAACCACCGAATCGGCGCTGGACAGAGGTGAGTCCGTGGGCAACGGAGGGGGAACTGGTAGTCCGGGAGAGGGGGCAGTGGGAGATCTGGATGTGTGACCCTGGGAGGGGATAGGAGAGGATGAAGCCCCGGGGGACGATGGGAAGGCTAGGGAGACATGAGAGGGCACAGGAAGGTGAGCACCTAGGCCAGAAATAAGGGATTGGAACCATTGCTCACCTTCCTGTGCTGCTCCCTACCGCAGAGCCTCAATCATGGCTTCAGACCTGGTTGTAAGGAGATCCAGGACAACAGTTTCCAGGGGTCAGCCGGGGAGAAAGAAAGTTGCTGACCCGGGTTCCTGCATTTAACCCCTTCATGACCGGGGGATTTTTCGTTTTTCCGTGTTCGTTTTTCGCTCCCCTCCTTCCCAGAGCCATAACTTTTTTATTTTTCCGTCAATTTGGCCATGTGAGGGCTTATTTTTTGCGGGACGAGTTGTACTTTTGAACGACATCATTGGTTTTAGCATGTCGTGTACTAGAAAACGGGAAAAAAATTCCAAGTGCGGTGAAATTGCAAAAAAAGTGCAATCCCACATTGGTTTTTTGTTTGGCTTTTTTGCTAGGTTCACTAAATGCTAAAAATGACCTGCCATTATGATTCTCCAGGTCATTACGAGTTCATAGACACCAAACATGACTAGGTTATTTTTTATCTAAGTGGTGAAAAAAAATTCCAAACTTTGCTAAAAAAAAAAAAAAAAAATTGCGCCATTTTCCGATACTCGTAGCGTCTCCATTTTTCGTGATCTGGGGTCGGTTGAGGGCTTATTTTTTGCGTGCCGAGATGACGTTTTTAATGATAGCATTTCGGTGCAGATACGTTCTTTTGATCGCCCGTTATTGCATTTTAATGCAATGTCGCGGCGACCAAAAAAACATAATTCTGGCGTTTCGAGTTTTTTTCCCGCTACGCTGTTTAGCGATCAGGTTAATACTTTTTTTTATTTGATAGATCGGGCAATTCTGAGCGCGGCGATACCAAATATGCGTAGATTTGATATTTTTTTTATTGATTTATTTTGATTGGGGCGAAAGGGGGGTGATTTAAACTTTTATGTTTTTTTTATTTTTTTCACATTTTTTTAAACTTTTTTTTTTAACTTTTGCCATGCTTCAATAGCCTCCATGGGAGGCTAGAAGCAGGCACAGCACGATCGGCTCTGCTACATAGCAGCGATCTGCTGATCGCTGCTATGTAGCAGAATTGCACGTGTGCTGTGAGCGCCGACCACAGGGTGGCGCTCACAGCGACGGGCAATCAATAACCATACAGGTCTCAAGGACCTCTATGGCTACAATGGAGACGCATCGCCGACCCCCGGACATGTGACGGGGGTCGGCGATGACGTCATTTCCGGCCGCCCGGCCGGAAGCGGTAGTTAAATGCCGCTGTCTGCGTTTGACAGCGGCATTTAACTAGTTAATAGGTGCGGGCAGATCGCGATTCTGCCCGCGCCTATTACGGGCACATGTCAGCTATTCAAAACAGCTGACATGTCCCGGCTTTGGTGCGGGCTCACCGCGGAGCCCTGCATCAAAGCAGGGGAGCCGGCATCGGACGGTATAGTACGTCCGATGCCGGTAAGGGGTTAACTCATGTAGATGTGGCCGAACCTCCCCTCCCCTCTATTCCGACTGGTCAGTCGGGGTCCCAGTTAGTGCATCACCTGAGGGAGCAGGGGGAGGGGGAAATTGGGCACTGACAGTGTTTCCTTCTAGCTTTAACCCTATGTGCTCCGCAGTCAGAGGCACATTCCTTAATCAGTACTGTGCCTGCCATTTGATTAAAGAGTCCCGGATGAGGGGAAGTGGATACGGATCACAGACAGTATTGAGTATTGAGTATCGTATTGAATTCCTGGAAATCCAGGCAAGGATGTAAGCCCCATCTTTTTTCTTAAAAAAAAAAAAGAACCCCGCAGCAATGCTAGACAAAGACGGTCTGATATGGCCCTTATCCAGACATTCCATGATATAATCCTTCATGGCCTGCCTTTCTGTCATAAAGTCTGCTCTTGTGCAGCTTGACACCAGGAACAAGATTAATGGTACAATCATAAGTGCAATCGGGGAGAAGTTCTTGGCTCCCCTGCTCAGAAAATGTGGCACCCCAGGAGTTCGGGTACCACAGTGGTGCTGCCTTCCTCTTGGGTAGGGTAATGCCATGCCTGGAGACAGGAAGGATCCCTTTGGCAGGTAATCTTACATTCAACACATTCTGATTCCAGGCCAGAAGGGGGAGCTCTAAATCCGGTTTAAGGGGAACTTCCCTATATATATTGTCTCGCCTGTGATAGACTTCTTTCTACCCACTCCTGTACTTGGCGGTACTTTTGTTGTATCTCAGTATCCCAATCTGTATCTGGTGAGGTATTTTCTGGGGTTAGGACTCCCATGTCTAGATCAACTGGTAGTTTACTAGATCTTCCTCTCATCAGGTATGCTGGAGTGCAGTTGGTGGAATTCAC
Organism: Ranitomeya imitator; assembly: GCF_032444005.1. Classification (NCBI taxonomy): domain Eukaryota; kingdom Metazoa; phylum Chordata; class Amphibia; order Anura; family Dendrobatidae; genus Ranitomeya; species Ranitomeya imitator. The sequence goes on along the minus strand of NC_091282.1, from coordinate 654,615,100 downwards.
TGGAATGTGATTATACAAGTCTACCAAGTCTGGCAACATCTCTGGCCATAAGTTTCTTTCATGTAAAGGCAAGGTCTTCAGTAACTCAATCACTAATTGGTTCATCTTTTCACACATTCCGTTGGTTTGCGGGTGATATGGAGTTGTTCTGATCTTTTTGCATCCATACAAGTTGCAGAATTCTTGAAACACTTCCGCTTCAAAGGCTGTCCTTGGTCAGTAAGTACTTTTTCAGGATATCCATGTGCACAGAAGTGCTGTTTGAAGGCTCTGGATGCTGTTTTTGCTGTCTGATCCTTGACAACTGCCAGGAATCTGAAGTAGTGATCCACAATAGTCAGGGCATAGACATAACCTAACCAGCTTGGAGTTAGCTTAACGTGGTCTAAGGCAACCAGTTCAAGTGGCTGTTTGGTGACTATGGGCTGTATAGGAGCCCTCTGGCTGTCACTGTCCTTTCTGCGCAGGTTACATGGGCCACACTCTTGACAGCACTTTTCGATGGCTTTCCTCATGGCAATCCAGTAAAATCTTCCACGTAACAGGATCTCCAACTTCTTCCATCCGAAGTGTCCTGCTTCATCGTGGTATGCTTCCAGGACCATTGGCGCATCTTGTCTTAGGACCATTATTTGCCAGACTAACTCATGAGTGCGTGGATCGATGTTTCTTCGGCACAGCTTACCATCGTAGATGAAAAGTTTGCCTTTCTGATTCCACAGTTGTTGCATCTCTTGTGGATCATCTGGACCCGGGTGTGAATCTGCCTGCGTCAGCAGCTCTTTCACCAGATGGACCACGGGGTCACTGTCCTGGGTCTCTGCCCATCCATGGTGGGGCAATGGGTTCAGTGTGGCTTCCTGTTTGTTCTTGTGCCTGTTCCTTATATAATGAGAGTACTGGTAGGTTGGGCATTCTGGATAACGCATCGGCGTTGGCATTCTGGTGCCCTGCATGGTACTTGATAGTGAAGTCATAATTAGACAACCGGGCCATCCATCGCTGCTCCAAAGCACCTAGTTTTTCCATCTCCAGGTGAGTCAGCGGATTGTTGTATGTGTAGACTGTGTATTTTGCTGAGGCCAGGTAGTGCTTGAACCTCCGTGTTACTGCCCAGACGATGGCGAGGAACTCCAGCTTAAAGGAACTATATTTTTCAGGGTTCCTTTCTGTGGGGCGATTATCCTTTCCTTGCCTTTTTATACCTGGGACAGTACTGCTCCCAATCCCACATTGCTGGCATCCGTGTACAGCACAAACGGTTGATCGTATTCTGGGTAGGACAGTACCTCATCACCTGTGAGAGCCAATTTCAACCAAGTGAAGGATCCTTCCAGCCTGTCGTTCCAGTCAAACAGGGTATTCTTACCCTTGGTTTTCTTAGATTGGCCCACTAACAGCTCTTGCAGTGGTGCGGCTATCTTGGTGAAGTCTTTGATAAATCTTCTGTAATAGCCTACCAACCCTAGGAACTGTTGGACTTCATGGAGGGTACTGGGTTTCGGCTAGTTCTTGATCACAGTGACCTTGTCTGGGTCTGGGGCCACTCCTTCAGAGCTCACCACCTGGCCCACGTACTGTACTTTGGATTTCAACAGGTGACATTTAGATAGTTTTACCTTCAAGCCAAAGTTGGACAGGGCTTCAAACACCTCGGCAAGGTGCTTCAGGTGATCTTCATACGTCCTGGAGAAGATAATGACGTCGTCCAGGTACAACAAAACAGTTTCGAAGATCTTGTGCCCGAGACAGCACTCCATCATTCTCTGAAATGTCCCTGGGGCGTTGCACAGTCCAAACGGCATGTAATTAAATTCAGCTAGACCCATTGGTGTTGTGAACGCAATTTTCTCCTTGTCCGCCTCTGCTATGGGAACCTGCCAGTACCCACTGGTGAGATCCAAGGTAGAAAAGTAGCAGATGTTAAGGCAGCTAATGACTTCTATTCTAGGCAACAGGTATGCATCCTTGAGTGTAATGCAGTTTATCTGCCTATAATATACACACATTCTCATGGTGCCGTCCTTTTTCCTGACGAGGACTAATGGAGCTGCCCAGGGGCTACAACTATCTCTGATTACCCCAGCCTCCATCTCTCGCAACATACTTTTGGCACACTGGTAATGAGCTGGAGGTACAGGCCGGTACCTCTCCTTGATGGGTGGATGACTTTGTTCACTGGAACCAGCAGTTTCTGCCACCTGTTGTAACAAGACAATAACCTCGGCAAGACAATTTTCAATAACATTAGTACCAATGGTCATAGGGTTACATTCACGTCGGTCAATATCAACAATTAACATCCCTTGGGCTTTTAATTCTACCCGCCCCACTTTAATGGTGACCTCCTTGTATCCCACCTGTGTCAAAGGCTGACCATTACTGGCTACTATCATTAAGTCACTACCTGGACCACGGGTAATGTCTGTGTCAGCCCAATAATGCTTATAAAGGATGTAAGGCATAGTTGTAACCTGTGAACCGGTGTCCAACAAAGCGTTTATCGGGATGCTGTCGATCACAATGGGGAGAACTGGATGTCCTTCGACGTATTTGGCTCGCCAGTTGTGTGGGCCTGGTCGTCATACTCCTGGGGGTTGGCCCTCTGCCCCAGGGGTCGCTCATTTAAATGACAGTACCTTGCAATGTGTCCTGCCTGGTTGCAGCGGCGGCAGATGGGTCATCCATCCTGGTGATAGTGATCGTTGTCTCTCTCTCTGGCCGGCGGGATCCTCTTCTGTCATAGCCAGGGGATGTCCTCTGGTCTGGAAGCCAACCTGATCTTCTCCTTAGGGAATTCCTGTAGAGACCGTACGGTCCGGGCAACACTTTTGGTCAGCTCTTGCACCTGGAGGCATAGTCCAATGGAAGAATCCTCATCTAGGACCTGTGCATCAGCTTCAACGGGGACCTGAAGATATGATGCCACCTCCTGGTGGTGCGTGAGGGGCACTGCACGGCTGGGTGGAGGTTTGTGTAACATCCGGATGGCTCTGTCCTTAAATTGCGCAAAGTCCAGGTCAGGTGTTGTGAATTCTGTGGCAGAGCTCCCTCCTGTGGTCACAAGTGGTACTTCGGCTGATTCTCTCTGGGAGCTTCCGTTTGTGGAGGAAAGTGGTACTGCGGCTTCTGAGTTTCCTCCCTCAGGTGATCTTGTGAGGTCGTTAGGTGCTTCTCTACTTAACTCCACCTAATGCTTTGATCCTGGCTTCCTGTCAATGTTCCAGTGTTGGACTTGTTTTTCTCTGGATCATTCCTGTGGCCTGCTGCTCTGCATAGCTAAGTGCTTCTTTGCTATTTGTTTGCTATTTTTTCTGTCCAGCTTGTCTATTTGTTTTGCTGGAAGCTCTGGGACGCAAAGGGTGTACCTCCGTGCCGTTAGTTCGGTACGGAGGGTCTTTTTGCCCCCTTTGCGTGGTTTTCTTTAGGGTTTTGTGTAGACCGCAAAGTTATCTTTCCTATCCTCGCTCTGTTAAGAAAGTCGGGCCTCACTTTGCTGAATCTATTTCATCCCTACGTTTGTCTTTTCATCTTACTCACAGTCATTATATGTGGGGGGCTGCCTTTTCCTTTGGGGTATTTCTCTGAGGCAAGGTAGGCTTATTTTCTATCTTCAGGCTAGTTAGTTTCTCAGGCCGTGCCGAGTTGCATAGGCAGAGTTAGGCGCAATCCACGGCTGCCTCTAGTTGTGTTTGGAGAGGATTAGGGATTGCGGTCTGCAGAGTTCCCACGTCTCAGAGCTCATTCTATGATTTTGGGTTATTGTCAGATCACTGTATGTGCTCTGACCGTTATGTCCATTGTAGTACTGAATTGCCTTTCATAACAGTCAGGGTTTTGCAAGGCCAGGATGCGTAACTGAGTCCTTTGGGTGTTTGACAGAAGCCCCTCACTGAAATTGCTCTTTCAAAAGTTCATCTCCATCCTGTACGCTGTTAGGATCTACTTGGTTAACAGCCCGGAGTGCCTCCTGCAAATTAAGGGCATAGTCCCGTATACTGTCCTGTGCTTTTTGCTTACACCCGAAGAACTTCATTTTTATCTCTGCAGCACTGCAGGTGTCAAAGGTGACTTTGAGTTTAGCAAAGATCTGCTGCACAGTCCTTTTGTCTACATCCGGCCAGGATTTTTCCTCTCTTAGGGCCGCACCAGTCAGTTGGCCAGTTAAGATATTAATTTTCTGATGCTCTGTCAAAGAATAAACTTCAATCAGGCTGCAGAGCCTTTCTGGATTGTTGGAGCTGCGGGGCCTGCGTCTGCGTCCACCGCGGGGCCTGGGGGCATCACTGGGCCTGTGAGTGCGTCCGCTGTGGTGCCTGGGGGTGCTATCGGGCCTGCGGCTGTGACCGCAGCCAATTCCTCTCCCGGGTCAGACATGGCTCTTCCCCCTTGCTAACCAGGTAGAGGCTGGGTCTCCTCTCCAGTGTCTGCAGCGGTTCCTCGGCACTTTGCACTGTCCTCACTTCTGGCTTCGCAGTACGGCGTCTTCACTTCCGGCGTTCCAGGCAGCACGGCACCCGTTTCTCTCTTCACGCTCTTTCCGGCAGGCTCCGCCCACGAAGGTATGTCTCCTCCTCGTGCTCCACGCAGTGCGGCAATGGCGGCTTTTGGCGGCAAACTGTCACAATCAATGGCACACAGTACCTGGCGATGCCAGGGCATGAAATCCTGTTCGTGACACCAAAGTTGACGCACCACAGGGCAGTGGGGTACTTGGTACCGGGTCCGGTCGCAAGGGGGATGTCACGGTGGCTGCGACCCGGTCCGTGGCCCTGGGCATCAACGATAAAGGGGGTTAAATGTTCAAAGTTAGTCGTGACATCACCTGTGGAGTTTGGTCAATAGGGGGACCGACGCTGCATTAGAGGGGTCCCCTGGGGGATGTTGCGGCAGCCCAGATGTTACACTTCCACCAGGTGAAGCGGAGTCCCCAGGGGTCCTATGGTGTGTGGCGTAGATGGTAAGGCTGGTGAATAAATGGAGGAGACAGGTTGTAAGTCTTTACCTGGTTTACTTGAGGGTGACAGGCCACAGTCCAGGGCACCGGCAACAGGTGAATTAGAAGTCCGGGTAGTCCAGAGACAAGTGGAATCCCATTGGCATGTCAGGTAGGAGCCTTCCACTAGGCGCTTACTGCCTCTGAGGTTCCTGCTGCCACTATGTGTCCTAAGCAAAGTCCTTATTCGTTCTCCTGTCCAGGTACACGTACCTGTATGGCAGGCAGCTTGAGCCGTGCCTATTGGGGTCCTTTCACGGTGACTCCAGGCTCCAAGGTGCTGCTGTGCCACAGGTAAATATGGGCAAAGTCCATGTAATTCAATGTCCTCCGGTTCTGCTCTGTGTCTTATAGTCCACAAAAGCCTCGGGCTCCCGGTACCCGGATTTTGCGCGATGACTCCGTGGAGGCCTTCCTAGTCCTCTCCTGGAGTCCTATATCTCCAAATGTGCTCCGTCCCGGTCTGTCCTCGCACACAGAATTTCTGTACTAACTGAACTCACTCCGCCTCCAAACCAGGATCTTTATTCAGGGAAGCTGCCCCAAAACAGGGTTTTGAGCTCCCCCTCGTGGCCTGGATTTGGAAGGTGTTTTGTGTGTGATAACCCACCAAAGGGAATCTCACTTGTCTCCATGCATAGCACTACCCTCCCCGAGAGGAAGGCAGCACCACTTTGGTACCCAAACTCCTGGGGTGCCACATAAGTCTATGGGAAACCTGAGAATTTTTACCGCGATCCCCCGGGGGTCCTTTTAAGGTCTCAAAATGTCTGGAAATGATGGAAACAGTGCTCAAATGACACAGGAACATCATGGGGATCGCCCCTGGAAGCATTTCTGACTCCAAGGTCACAGCTGTAAGCAGGGCCGTATTTGGCCTTCATGCTGCCCTAGGCACTTTTCGTGGTTGCGCCCCTTACTGACGTCACACTGAGTCTGTGCACATGACATCTATTTAAGGCAGATGCACTCTGTAAAACGCTCTAAAAAGCGCTAAACAAACACTAAAAGAGTGAATGTCTGCTCTTGCTGTACACAGGTTCAGTCTTTTGAGCGGTTTTTTAACACCCTCAGCTTTTCAAAGTCATCTATAGGAATATGACCCCCAATCCCTATTCTAAAGTGTCAGCCACCCCCAAATCGCCAGCCTGCATAGCACCAGTCTGAGCCTCCCCTGTTCCCCAGTATAAAACAGCTCCAGCCTCCCCAGTATACAGCAGCTCCAGCCTCCCCTGTTCCCCAGTATACAGCTAAGTAAATAAGGCAGCACACTGCAGCGCTAGAACATACAAACTTGAAAAATGAAATTTGAACTGCATTACTGCACTAGAAATATGAAAAATGAGAGCTTTTAGCGCCTAAAAATGGCCAATTTTATGTGTACCTGGTAGCCCTTTTACGGCATCTCTCTTATACCAGGTCCTACACTTGCCTTACCTCGCTGAGAATAAACGTCTCCATCTGAATGGGTACATGTGAAACCTCTTCCTAGACCAAAATTCTCTCTCTCTGTGGAGGGGTATCGGACCTGCTGTAATTAAAACACCTGTGGCTAGGAGGCGGAGTGCACGATCAGAAGGCTAAAGAATACATTTCAAAAACCTGACCAGCACATCCAAACATAGACTAAGTGTGAACAGGTGCTGAACCTAGAGTCGCCAACTCGTATATAGTTAAGTAAATAAGGCAGCACACTGCAGCGCTAGAACATACAAACTTGGAAAACGAAATTTGAACTGCATTACTGCACTAGAAATATGAAAAATGAGAGCTTTTAGCGCATAAAAATGGCCAATTTTATGTGTACCTGGTAGCCCCTTTACGGCATCGTAGCCTCTTTACGGCTGGATGTGCTGGTCAGGTTTTTTAAATGTATTCTCTAGCCTTCTGATCGTGCACTCCGCCTCCTAGCCACAGGTGTTTTAATTACAGCAGGTCCGATACCCCTCCACAGAGAGAGAGAATTTTGGTCTAGGAAGAGGTTTCACATGTACCCATTCAGATGGAGACGTTTATTCTCAGCGAGGTAAGGCAAGTGTAGGACCTGGTATAAGAGAGATGCCGTAAAGGGGCTACCAGGTTCACATAAAATTGGCCATTTTTATGCGCTAAAAGCTCTCATTTTTCATATTTCTAGTGCAGTAATGCAGTTCAAATTTCGTTTTTCAAGTTTGTATGTTCTAGCGCTGCAGTGTGCTGCCTTATTTACTTAACTATATACGAGTTGGCGACTCTAGGTTCAGCACCTGTTCACACTGAGTCTATGTTTGGATGTGCCGGTCAGGTTTTTGAAATGTATTCTCTAGCCTTCTGATCGTGCACTCCGCCTCCTAGCCACAGGTGTTTTAATTACAGCAGGTCCGATACCCCTCCACAGAGAGAGAGAATTTTGGTCTAGGAAGAGGTTTCACATGTACCCATTCAGATGGAGACGTTTATTCTCAGCGGGGTAAGGCAAGTGTAGGACCTGGTATAAGAGAGATGCCGTAAAGGGGCTACCAGGTACACATAAAATTGGCCATTTTTATGCGCTAAAAGCTCTCATTTTTCATATTTCTAGTGCAGTAATGCAGTTCAAATTTCGTTTTTCAAGTTTGTATGTTCTAGCGCTGCAGTGTGCTGCCTTATTTACTTAACTATATACGAGTTGGCGACTCTAGGTTCAGCACCTGTTCACACTGAGTCTATGTTTGGATGTGCCGGTCAGGTTTTTGAAATGTATTCCCCAGTATACAGCAGCTCCAGCTCCCTCCTGTCACCAGTATATAGCTGCTCCAGCTCCCACCTGTCACCAGTATATAGCTGCTCCAGACACCCTCCTGTCACCAGTATATAGCTGCTGCAGACTCCCCCGTCATCGGTATATAGCTGCTCCAGACTCCCCCCGTCACCAGTATATAGCTGCTCCAGACTCCCCCGTCACCAGTATATAGCTGCTCCAGACTCCCCCCGTCACCAGTATATAGCTGCTCCAGACTCCCCCCTGTCACCAGTATATAGCTGCTCCAGACTCCCCCGTCACCAGTATATAGCTGCTCCAGACTCCCCCCTGTCACCAGTATATAGCTGCTCCAGACTCCCCCCTGTCACCAGTATATAGCTGCTCCAGACTCCCCCCTGTCACCAATATATAGCTGCTCCAGACTCCCCCGTCACCAAACTTCGCCCCCCCCCCCCCCATCTTCAGCTCTATGAGCAGTGAAGTTTATCAATGTAGTTTGGCACTTTTGAACTGAAGACTCAACTTTGGGCTGTCTTAGTAATGTGATCCTTCCTTATTTAGCATTGGTGATGCAGCAGATAAATAGAAGCAAGGTAGTAAATTAGGTTACTATACCTTTAAACCGCTTCAAGTTTGTGCACACAATGCCGTGGATAGCTGTAATCCGAGAAGGGGGGGAGCGATGAAGCAGCACGGATCCAGGAAGGATAAGGTGAAAGCACCGCGTGTACAGAGCCAGGGACGCTCTGGCTGGTAGCGTCCCTGGAAACCAGGGAAATCCAAGATGGATGGCGGCTACTGGAATAAGTATGACCTCACAAGGTACGGAGGCCTGGAAATACCAAAAATTCAACCCATTTCATGGGTTGTCTGACGAAGGGAGGGAGGGAAGGGGAGGTTTAAAAAAAAAAAAAAAAAGTTCTTCTCTGTCTTGGTGCCGCCCCCTGCAGCCTCCCGCCCCTAGGCACGTGCCCTCGAGTGCCTAGTGGCAAATACGGCCCTGGCTGTAAGCAATATTGTCCGAGTTTCATGCCATTTTTACAGGTGCATCAAAAGACATACAAAAACGAAACCAAAATGTATTTTGCTGGGAAATATGTTAAGGTATATCCTTTCCAGGGTAATGACTTGTATATATAGCAAAATAATTAACCACAGACCAAAATGTTTCTCCACCACTTGGGCTGTGTTCACACGCAGCGTTTTTGATCTGTTTTTCAACTTTTACATTGCTTTCAACCAATACAAATGCATTCACTGGGAAATGTCATTGTAACATTTAACAACCCTAGCAGGCTATGTGGTGTGTGACGCATAAGGAGACACATCTTGTTTCCTTTATGAAAGAGGGACTCAGTCTTAAAGTCTCAAAGCTTATTTTTAGAGGGGCATCAGGCGGCATTAATATTCTTAAAGGGCCATTATTAAACAGTGGGTCCCCTATGCTGTTATTGCCTATGAAGTGAGTGGTTGGGCTGCCAACAATTACAACGCACCCCAATACCCCTTTCACGAGAGGTACAGGAGGGCTTCCTGAAAAAATGTTGCATTGAATGCAAGGCCTGCCCTCCTATCAAGTCATATGCACTCCAATAAGCTTTTGAACCAAGGTACTGGATGGCATCAGGAAAACCCACTTCACATTCTTCAGTTGGTCCTGCCATACTGTTTTCTTATGCATTGAATGCAATGGCCGCCTTGACCCAAATTTGGACGCACCCCAATCCCCCTTGGAAGAAACATAGAGGAGAGCCTCATAAAAAAATTGTCCCATTACAAAGGAGCGGGTCTCCTAGACTCGTAATGCCCATACACTAAGTGTATGGGCTGACAAACATTTCCCCATGGGGGGTACATTTAAAAAAAATATTTAATGGGGATCACAAACACCCTTGCCAAAAAATTGACTGTTGCAGCACGGAACACTTGAACCCTGGTGATCTAGTGGTGGGAAATGATGAGAGGTGGAGGAAGGCCTCATTAAAAACGGCTCAATTTAAAGGAGCTAGTCTCCTAGACCTGTAATGCCCATACACGCAGTGAATGGGCTGACAAACATTTCTCCAAGGGGGATACATTTTTTAAAAATATACTATGGGCATCATAGACATCCTTGCCAAATATTGGACTGCCCATAGCCGCGCAGAATACGTTAAGCGCGGTGAATTTTGATCTGGTGGTGGAGAATGAGGAGACATTGAGAAAGGCCTCATTAAAAACTAGGCCCAATGTAAAGGAGTGTGTCTTCTAGACTTGTAATGCCCAAACATGCAGTGCATGGGCTGACAAACATTTCCCCAAGGGGGATACATTTTTTAAAAATATACTATGAGCATCATAGACACCCTTGCCAAATATTGGACTGCCTATAGCAGCATAGAACACATTAAGCATGATGTATGGTGATCTAGTGGTGGAGAATGAGGAGAGATTGCTGAAGACCTCATTAAAAACTAGGCCCAATGTAAAGGAGTGTGTCTCCTAGACTTGTAATGCCCATATGGAGCGCCCCCAGTAGGGCAGTGGGGTACTCGGGGGCGGGTCCTTCGGTTCTCAAGGGGGATGTCACAGTGGCTGACCCGGTCCGTGGCCCTAGGGACGTCCGTTGATAAAAGGGGGAAAGGTCTTTAAAGGGATAATAATTGTGACGCCACCTGAGGTATTCGGTCAGGGTGACTGACGCTGCTTAGGGGTCCACTGGGGTGATGTTATGGCAGCTAGATGGTATACCTTCCCACAGGTGAAGTGTATCCCTAGGGCTTCCCAGAGTGTAGATGATGGATGGTGTGAGGCGCAGTGAAGAACGAGGACACAAAGGTGCAGTCTCTTTACCTTTTCACTGAAGGTTCAGCATCCACAGTCCAGAGCACCAGATCACAGGGCAGGCAGAGTCCGGCCGGTCTGAAGGCAAATCCAGAGTCCCCTTATCCAAGTGGAAATCAATAGCCTTCTTCTAGCGCCTGAGTGTTGTAGTACCTCTCTGCTGTGCGTCTCGGTAAGGTCCTCACAACTGTTGTGGATGTTATGTCTTTCTCTCTCTGCCCCCTGAGAGTAAGGATAGGACAAACCCGTATGACTGATGGCCTGAGGCTTTTTACAGGGACACTATCAGGCCCCGGCCCCCACAGTTGCCACCGTGCCTCCTGGGCATAAGGTCGGGCAACTAATATGGAACTAGCTGTCCTGCCGGTCTCTGGAGCCAGGCTTGGAGACGATGACTCCCTCGGTGTTCCAGCTACCGGCTTCTGCGCCTCAGAAAGGAGGCAGCCTTTTACAGGGCAGAACTCCTTCTGGTTTCCTCTCCTTTTGCTATGACTTCGTTTCTCACTCTCAGCAACGCAATTCCTTTCAATGTCTTTTTCCTTGGATGCTCCTGCATTGATAAGCAGGCGCAGCTCCGTGTCCTTCTGTCTAGGCCTCTGACAGGATCCCACACCTGTCAAGGACCCACTACCTGAGTGGAGCTCAGATAGCAGCTTACTGAGTGTAGCCCAGCCAGCGTCTGCCAGACTGGTGCTGCCTGGGTGAAACCCAGCTCGCTTCTGCCTAACTTCCTGTCCAACCCACCAGTTTTACCTAATTGTGAGGAGTGCCCTAATAGATAGGAGCATAGCTCCCCCTGGCAGACTGGAGTGTGAAGTGTGTTGTGTGGTTTGTGATACCTGGTAGAGAGATCTCCTTTATTGCCATCAGATGTAACATCACTCCCCCTGGTGGAAGAATGACATTACTGCAACGACCAGGACCCTGGGGTGCTGCACATACACGCAGTGCATGGGCTGACGAACATTTCCCCAAGGGGGATACATTTTTAAAAATATACTATGGGTATCATAGACATCCTTGCCAAATATTGGACTGCCTATAGTAGCACAGAACACGTTAAGCATGGTGAATGGTGATCTAGTGGGGGAGAATGAGGAGACATTGCTGAAGGCCTCATTAAAAACTAGGCCCAATTTAAAGGAGTCTGTCTCCTAGACTTGTAATGCCCATACACGCAGTGCATGGGTTGACAAACATTTCCCCAAGGGGGATACATTTTTTAAAAATAGACTATGGGCATCATAGACACCGTGGCCAAATATTGGACTGCTTATAGCAGCACAGAACACGTTAAGCGTGGTGAATGGTGATCTAGTGGTGGAGAATGAGGAGACATTGCTGAAGGCCTCATTAAAAACTAGGCCCAAGGTAAAAGAGTGTGTCTCCTAGAATTGTAATGCCCATACACGCAATGCATGGGCTGACAAACATTTCCCCAAGGGGGATACATTTTTTAAAAATATACTATTGGTATCATAGACACCCTTGCCAAATATTGGACTGCCTATAGCAGCACAGAACACGTTAAGCGTAGTGAATGGTGATCTAGTGGTGGAGAATGAGGAGACATTGCTGAAGGCCTCATTAAAAACTAGGCCCAATGTAAAGGAGTGTATCTCCTAGACTTGTAATGCCCAAACATGCAGTGCATGGGCTGACAAACATTTCCCCAAGGAGGATACATTTTTTAAAAATATACTATGGGCATCATAGACACTAGGGTTGAGCGAAATGGGTCGGCCATTTTCAGAAGTCGCCGACTTTTGGCAAAGTCGGGTTTCATGAAACCCGACCCGACCCCTGTGTGGGGTCGGCCATGAGGTCGGCGATCTTCTGAATCTGGTATCGGAATTCTGATACCGAGTTCCGATATGTTTGCAATATCGGAAATCGGTATCGGAATCCATATTTAACCCCTTCATGACCCAGCCTATTTTGACCTTAAAGACCTTGCCGTTTTTTGCAATTCTGACCAGTGTCCCTTCATGAGGTAATAACTCAGGAACGCTTCAACGGATCCTAGCGGTTCTGAGATAGTTTTTTCGAGACATATTGGGCTTCATGTTAGTGGTAAATTTAGGTCAATAAATTCTGTGTTTATTTGTGATAAAAACGGAAATTTGGCGAAAATTTTGAAAATTTCGCAATTTTCACATTTTGAATTTTTATTCTGTTAAACCAGAGAGTTATGTGACACAAAATAGTTAATAAATAACATTTCCCACACGTCTACTTTACATCAGCACAATTTTGGAAACAAAATTTTTTTTTGCTAGGAAGTTATAAGGGTTAAAATTTGACCAGCGATTTCTCATTTTTACAACAAACTTTACAAAACCATTTTTTTTAGGGACCACCTCACATTTGAAGTCAGTTTGAGGGGTCTATATGGCTGAAAATACCCAAAAGTGACACCATTCTAAAAACTGCACCCCTCAAGGTGCACAAAACCCCATTCCAGAAGTTTATTAACCCTTCAGGTCCTTCACAGCAGCAGAAGCAACATGGAAGGAAAAAATGAACATTTAACTTTTTAGTCACAAAAATGATCTTTCAGCAACAATTTTTTTATTTTCCCAATGGCAAAAAGAGAAACTGAACCACAAAAGTTGTTGTCCAATTTGTCCTGAGTACGCTGATACCTCATATGTGGGGGTAAACCACTGTTTGGGCGCACGGCAGGGCTTGGAAGGGAAGGAGCGCCATTTGACTTTTTGAATGAAAAATTGGCTGCACTTTTTAGCGGACACCATGTCACGTTTGGAGAGCCCCCGTGTGCCTAAAAATTGGAGCTCCCCCACAAGTGACCCCATTTTGGAAACTAGACGCCCCAAGGAACTTATCTTGATGCATAGTGAGCCCTTTAAACCCCCAGGTGCTTCACAAATTGATCCGTAAAAATGAAAAAGTACTTTTTTTTTTCACAAAAAATTTCTTTTCGCCTCAATTTTTTCATTTTCACATGGACAACAGGATAAAATGGATCCTAAAATTTGTTTGGCAATTTCTCCTGAGTACACCGATACCTCACATGTGGGGGTAAACCACTGTTTGGGCACATGGTAAGGCTCGGAAGGGAAGGAGCGCCATTTGACTTTTTGAATG